>NC_142855.1:627500-1252500 GCF_061612785.1 Hesperophylax consimilis
GCAAATGTGAATGGTAGCAGAAGTCGGGGACGCCCGAGGAAGACATGGCACGACCAAGTGAATCAGATACTTGAGTCGGGCCATGTTAAGAGTCAGAATTATATAAGAGTATGTATGAGACGATGTATGAATATGAGTGTGTGGCCAAGACTGTGTTGTTTGGCGGTCCGTCCTCTCTGCTTCCCCCTTCGGGGAAAAAAACTTGATGGTTATTTAGTTATGTTTTACGAAACACAGGTTGTGACACAGTGGAGAAAAACCGTGTTCATGTTTATGAGTGCAAGTATTCATGTTTTTCGAAGGGATATTTGACAAAACACATTATGAATGAGTGGAGAAAAATCATTTTCATGTTCTGAATGCATGTTCTCAAAAGGGTAATCTGACAGATCACATGCTGACTAACCGTGAAGGTACACCTTTGTCATGGTACGAGTGAAACAAAACAATTTTGAAAGGTTTTTTGACACCAGTTATAATTCATAGAAGAGAGGGCAAAAGAGTTTTCATGATCTTAGTGCAATTATTCATAGTCTCGGAAAAGTTTTCTGACGAACCACATGCTGACTTGCAATAAAAAGTTTTCGGACAACATTATTCTGTGTGTATGAAATTATTTATTTGTAAACTTTTAGTTGTACAAAGTTATTTATTTATTTATTTATTTACGCCGATTATAGCGGCTTTTACAAAAGAATAACAATTTTTTACTTATTATAAATACAGAATATACATAGATAAAAAAAATATAAATATAAAATACATAAAAGAGAACAATATAAATGGATATTATAAATACAATACAACAATATGTATATATAAATATATAAACAATTAAATTAAAATAAATCCCGGATAAACTAATACTTTAAAACTGTATTTGGTTAAATTCAATAAGAGAAGCGCTGACATACAGTTTTAATTAAGTGGTGTTTGTATGAGGATAAACTAGCAATGTTTATAGATTCATCCAAAACATATTTATTACCAAGTACATGTAGGCGATTCATTATGAAATTAAGTTCAGCGTTAGATCCTGTATTGTTGCAATGATAGGGTAATTTGAAACGAACTGATCGACTAGGTACACGGAAACATATTAAAGAAAGAAGTTCAGGGGAGTTCAACAGGTTGGTAACGATTTTAAATAAATAAAATAGGTCAAAACAAATTCTTCTTTCTTTTAATGTATCGAGTCCCAATAATTGTAACAGAGAGGGGTAATTAATGTTTTCGATGAATATTCCCAATTTAAAATTAATATAACGTAAAAATTTATGTTGGACTCGCTCAAGGGAATTCTCATGTACACTGTAGTAAGGACTCCAAATGGTGGTGTTAAATTCTAGTTGGCTTCTAACAAGTGAAGTGTAAAGTAATTCGACAGTTTTTAAATTTTTAAAATCCTTTGAAATCCGTAAGACAAATCCTAACATTTGCATTGCTTTACTGGTTATATTATTAATATGTTTAATGAATGTTAATTTAGTGTCAAAGGTTATACCAAGGTCTCTTATTTCATCAACAGATAATAAGGTGTGATTATTGAGAAAGTAGGTGAACAACAATGGGTTTTTTTTTCTGTGGAATCTCATGAGTTGACATTTTTTTACATTAAGTGTTAATTTGTTTTTATGACACCAATCGTTAAAGCTAATAATATTAGATTGAAGTGTTAGACAGTCCTCTATATTGTCAATAATTCTATATATCTTCATATCATCAGCGAACATTAGAATGAGAACACGGGTGAATATATTTGTTACGTCGTATTAATAAGTATAGGACCAAGATGCGAACCCTGGGGTACGCCACTGGTAGCTTCGAACATGTAGGATAAGTGATCATTAATACAGACAGTTAACTGACGCCTAAGTAAGTAACTCTTAAACCAAGATAAAAGGTTTCCATTAATTCCGAGTTTCAAAAGTTTATTAATGAGGATTTTATGACAGACCTTATCAAACGCCTTACTGAAGTCGGTATATATAGAATCAACTTGTTGTTTGTTGGCAAGTGCATTGGAAATAAAATTTTCATATAATGTTAGGTTAGTCAAAGTTGATCTGCCGGAGATAAAGCCGTGTTGACAAGTTGCGATACAAGAGTTTACAAAGAAGCTGATTTTCTTAAGAATCAATTTCTCAAAAAGTTTAGGTATAGACGATTGAATACAGATAGGCCGATAATTTTCAACAAAGGATTTATCACCACTTTTAAATACAGGAGTTAGGTAGCTAAGTTTCCATATTTGTGGAAAGTGTCCTGTGGAGAGTGACTTATTAAACAGTATATTAAGCGGAACAGATAAACTTTGGACACAATTCTTAAGTAAGATGGAAGGAATCTTATCAGGTCCCGAGCTTGTTTTAGGTTCAAGTGATTTAATACAGACTATAATGTCTTCAATATCAATGTGTATTTGCGATAAGTGTAAATTTATATCCGAATTGAAGTGAGGAATTAAGTCATCTGGAATATCAGGTTCATACACGTCCTTAAAGTAATCAGCAAACATGTTAACAATTTCATAAATTTTACTGGAGCTATTTTGTCTGTAATGTATATTACCAGAAATACCAGCATCATTGTTTTTCATTGATTTTGTGTATTTCCAAAAGTATTTTACATCATGAAGTATCGTGTTCTCAACCGAATTAATGTTATTTTTATAACATCTTTTTGTCATTTTTTTGCAATCTCTTCTAATATTGTTGAAAGCAATATAGTTGGGAATTGTTCTGTGTTCTTTATATTTTTTATGTGTTTCTTTTTTAATAACAATTAACTGAATTAATTCTTTGCTGAACCATATCGGATACTTTCGTACTTTATGATGAATTAGAGGAATTGTGTCGGAAATGATACTATTCAGTTGAAAGTAAAATAGTTCTACGCTATAGTTGAGATCACTTTCCTTGAGAACAGACCAATTTACTTTGTTAAGTGCATGATTAATGTCCTGGTAATTAGCATTAATGAAATTACGACTACAATTTTTAATTAGGGGGTCACAATCTATTGTAATAGGTACTAGTATTGTAAGTGGAGGGTGGTGATTATCAATTGGGTCAAAGGATTCGGCTGACTCATAGACTTTTATATCCTCATCAGTAGAGAAAATTAAATCAAGTGTCCGATTACTACAATTCGGCACATTTTTACATTGAAATAGACCTAAATAGTTCGACATGTCTAAGATTTCTCTCTCGCACGCCGTTATTGGTAAGTAATCCAAATCATTAAATTTACAATTAGGTGGGTTATAATCAGTCTAGGGTGAATCGCCATTGTATGGAATTTTTTTTTTTTTATAAATTTGTTTTCGCGGGGTGCGGAATAGATGCTCTAGGTACATACAATTAAGCATACAAAATATCAATTTAAAATTTTGATAGCAAGTACTGCCCCAAAGCAGTTGAATTATTTAAAATCTGGTAAAAAATTGTCCCTTTATAAAACAGTTTTGTGTCAATATTAATACTTTAATTTTTACTTTTACATTTCATAATGAATAAAAATTGCCGCGCCTTATTTAATAATATTAAAAAAATGTGATAATATTTATTTTCCCGCGAAAATTTGACAAATTGCCGAGTCCACTTTCTCGCGCCTCGCTCGCGCACCGCGCATCTTTAGATCAACCGTCCATATCTCGCAGTACAGTTTCAAGTTTTACTAACGTTGATCTTCCAACTGACCAACATTACTTTGCTTCATCTACTCCTTCTTCTTATGTTATAAATCCAACAGACAGTGGACTATCTGTTGTATCCAGAACATTGGATCGATACAGTATTTCTGATCAGGTAGGTGCTGCCATCGTCTGCGCTACATTGCAAGATATTGGATTAGTGACAACAGATAATCTAACAAACGTGATCGATCGTAATAAGATTCGAAGTGCTCGTGCCAAAACTAGGACCACACTGACTGCCATCAACCAGCCCCATTTTGATTTGTGCATTTGCATATCGTTTGACGGTCAAAGGATAAAACATTAATCATGGAGGATGGACGCAGAAAAGTTGTGATAGAAGAACATATCAGTCTTTTGAAAGAACCTGGCTCACAATACATTGGCCACATGGGCGTTAAGTTCGGCGATGCTAAAACAATAGCTCACAAATTTTTTGCATATTTTGTGGCAAAATCCATTGATTTAGCGTGCATCGTGGCTATCGGATGTGACGGAACAGCAGTTAATAATGGAACTAAGTCTGGCATTATTCGACTTGTTGAAGGAAAACTCCATCGTCCACTTCAGTGGTTGGTCTGTCAGTTACATGCTAATGAGTTAAGTTTGAGACACCTTTTCGAATACCTTGATGGAACGACAACAGGTCCTAGAAGCTTTAGCGGCCAACTAGGAAAGTTACTCAAGAACTGTGAACATCTTCCTGTGATAGAATTTCAAGCAATAGAATGCAACTTACCTATGAACCTTACTTATGAAATTACAAAATCCCGTGACGACCTTAGCACAGACCAGCTTTATTTATTGGAAATGTGCCGAGCAATCGCCGAAGGACAATGTAATGAAAACTTAACGAAAAGAAACCCGGGTAAAATCTGTCATTCGCGTTGGTTAACAACAGCCAATACTATTCTCCGACTTTACACATCAGCCAAGAATCCGACAGAAATCAGGTGATATTGACTGAATTTGTGCTAAGAGTGTATGTTCCGATGTGGTTTAAAATAAAAACACAGCCTTCGAGACAACCAAGAGCAGACTTCAACCGGCGAGACACCTCCACGAAACCATAAAATTGTCTCGTTACCTTCCAGAGCATTTGAAAAAGGTGGTTGATCCCGTAATTCAACGCAACGGGTATTTTGGCCAATCGAAAATATACTTATTAGTATGTTAAACGACGAACGAAGACAGATTAGAGAGTTGGCTCTCAGACGGATTCTAAGTATCCAAGAACGTTGTGGTTCTCTCCAATAAGAGTATTTAAGCTACCTACTTTTAATTTCAACGCAGAAGACTAAAGACTATATTGACTTGATCTACTGGGAAAAAACATCAGAAGCACCTCTTACAAAAATGATATCTAGCGAGATAATAATTGATGCCATTGCAGACCACGAAATTATCGAATCCAACATTTTGTGTAAGTTCCGATTGATGCCCTGTCACACGCAAGCCACGGAAAGATGCATCAAAGTGGTAACGGCATCATGTTCTGCTGTTTGCGGCCCTGAAAGACGTGAAGGGTGTATACAAAATAAGCTAGAATCTTGTCGTATAATGCCAGTATTGAATTCGAAGAAGGACTATAAAATACAATAACTTTTATGATTTTCGACTGTATTTTTAAACAGTGTTTGTGATTTTTTTGTGTAGCAATGGTACTTTTATTGTTTATTGATTAGTAGATAATATTATTAGTAAATGAAAAGTTAATTTTTTTATATTTTAACTACTTTTATTGAGCAAAGATTAAACCCTTCTTTTTCTAGTTTCACGCTATTTTAAAAAAATTTGAATCGATTTGGGGCAGTACTTGCACTCGAAATATCTTAATGCTGTCATAATGACTTTTAAAGGTATCCCCATAGAGCATCCATTCCACACCCCGCTGCTAAGAAAAACATAAAAACAAAAAATCGATCCACCCTAAAATCACCGCAAATTATAATATTGTGATTAGGGTGGTTAGATTTGAGTAGCTCGACATCTTCACAATGATTTTTATACATTATTATATTAGAATTTGGTGGAATATATACACATCCGATGATAGTTTTTTTGGATTTATCGTTTAACATTACAAAAATTTGCTCAACATCATTGTTTTTGTTTTTTAATAATTTCGATGAAATTTTTTATTTACTGCTATCAGGACGCCTCCTCCTCTTGATTTGGAGCTGGTGTTCCGATTTCGGTCAACTCGGTAGATACTGTGGTTAGGTAGACCGAGCTCCGCTGAGTATATCGATGGTTCCAGCCAGGTCTCCGAGAGTATGATGATGTCCTGTGTGATGGTGGGTGCATTAGTTCTAAAGTCACTGAGTTTAGTCCGAAGTCCCCTGACGTTCTGGTAGAAGATGTAACGTGGCGCGGTTATAAGTTTTTTGGTATATTTGTTATAATTTTGGGTCTATTGTTGATATATTTGATAGTTAAATTATTTTCTCCCTTGCTTTTTCGATCCTCCAGCTCCTTCCCCAAGTTTTGTACTTCTTGCCGTTGAAGCATTGTTAAGTCGTTCTTGGTCTTGATAATTACATTTCCATACGGTATTCCTTTTTTCTGTAGAACAGTTCTGGCTTGATATTTATCGGACAGTTCGACCTTGATGGGGCGTGTTTTATTAGTGTCCTTCTTACCCAATCGATACACTTTAATTAGCGAGGTATCTACATTATCAACATTGTTAAGAATATTCTTGACATTATTCAGATCTTCGCTCATTGTTGCAGTTTGAGAATTACCGGAGCTTTCAGGAACATTGAACATTATTACATTTTTAGATCGCGATTTTCTCTCGTCCATTTCATTCAAAGTTTCGCAAATTCCTGTTAGTTGTTCCGTTTCGATGTTGGTAGTTGACAAATTTTTGGAATGATTAGGTGAAATGTTTCTGTAGGCATTCAATTCACCTTCAAGAAAACCAACTTTTGTGGAAACCAAACTAATATTGCCTAATAGCACTGAGAGTTGAGGCGTTAATTTACCCATTTGTTCTTTAGTAAATTTATTAGTGGGATCCATGATGGTCGTATTTAAATCACGTATAATATTGTTTGCTAATGTGATGAATGCATATGTATCGCAGGAGTCCATGATAAAGTAGCTGGCGAGATAGGTTTAGCTGCCCTGACCTGTGTCGGCGGGAAGGAGTGAGTACTTGCGCTGACGGCTAGTACGGACACACACGCAGTCACACTAGAGTAGTAAGTCGCGCTCGGTGGAATTAGGTACCAAAAAGCGGTAATGGCGGATTATTTTTAATAAACTTAGGTTTTGAGTTAACACAACACGTATGTGGAGTAATGCACTACTTTCACTGCACTGTTACTAAATTAGCACTAGAGTAACGTATTACTTATGATCAGGATCTATTTAAATTAGTTATTTTTTTAATATTTTAGCAGGAGCTGATTCAAACACGTTAGTAATGTGTATATTCGTATTGTTGACTTATTATATATTAAAAATAAAACGAGATTGCTTTCATATTTACTATGACAAGTACCTATGTTATTTTCGAGTAACCTTTTTTTACATTAGCTCCACACTTCCACATATTTGGGGATGCTGTGTGAGAGAAAGGGGAGGATGTTCTGGGAAAGAAAAAGGTATCAGGGTTGGGTAGAAATCTGGGTGTCAGTGTGTCCAGGAGTGACCGATGTATCAACCTGCCACGCAGTCGGTTGGCAGACGCATATGTCGCCAAGACACCCCTGCTAAGTCACCAAACGTAACGAGCCACTTGGCGTGACCTATGGCAGAGGTGTTGGTTATCCAATAAATGGTTCCCGTGTCGGCGGTACCCGTCAATGTAAATATTTAATAATCTCTAAATGGTATAAAATAAAGTCTGTTCGTGCGCTTAGTTCTTCTAAAATACGCAACGGATTGGTTTTCACTATCATTTAGAAATTGAAAGTATCTATTTCGGTCAAGATTTGATATGTTTTTCACTGTGACCGTATCTCATCAAAATGACAGTTCAACACACCTACAAAAAGTGATGAAATAAAAACTAGGTTAAATAGGTTACATAGCTAACTATTTAACCTACTTTTTATTTCGTCACTTTTAATGACTATATATTACTTTTAAAACTTGTGTTTAATTGTCATTTTGATTAAATATCGTGGAACCGTTTTTCATAATATTTAATATTTTGACGCTCTAAAACCAACTTCATTAAAAATCAATCACATGTTTTAATAATAACAAAAACAAGTTTACATAATATATTAACGTTCATCATATATTTTTTACCTAATTGTAATCAATGATCAATAATTGATGTCAGTTATCTGAAAATTTTCAATACACAAAGATTGATCTCGCAATATTTGGTCAGAGTATTGGCACATTGCTAGTCAATTTAAGGGAGCCTGCTATGCCTCAATACAAAGGACTATTTCATCAAACCCGTGGTTTCAATAATTTCCCCATTTCTCAAAAAAATGACTCATTCGAATGAGGATGGACATTGTTCCGTTCCTTCTCATCTTTTTAAAATTCACGTGACTCCCCAGATTCTGTGGACTAGAAATGTAAATCACATGGTTGTCCCTCTCTAAACAAATATCTTCTCTTTCATCGATTTTCTCCCCCTAATTCAACATCTCATCTATTCGACGTCTGAATTTGACTACAATCTTCAATATAATTTTGAAATTAGCCCATGTAAACAAAATCTCTAAATAGTATAAAATAAAGTCGTTTTCTGCGTCTGTCTGATTGTGCGCTTAGTTCTTCTTCGCTTAGCAACGGATTTTGATAGGATTTTCATTATCATTCAGGTTTATATATATAAAACATGTATATTGTACTTATATAAAGTAGAGAAAAGTCGATGTTTTGTAATCAAGTCTTAAAAAAATATTTTTCGGGCGCTTACATTGCTAACGCTGGCTAAACCTTATGTGATACATCACAATAATGTTCTACGGAATTGTATCAGCTAGTTAGTATACAAATTCACCTTCACTCCCTCCATAATAGGGTACATGCAGTGTAATATACTGCATATTATGCAATATAGTGTTTTAAATGCATGTAATACATGTAAAAAATATAACTAAACTCGAATATCGTACGTAAAACTCTCAAAAAAATTATTAAATTTATTAATCCACTTATTAAGTTATATGGAAATTCAAATATCGATAACGACACATGATTGGGTAGCGAATTGTGACGTGACAACACACTCACGTGTCTCACTTCAAGTTGTTTTTGTTCCAGTTGCTTGTTGCCACTTTTTGCTTGTTGAAGTTGTTGAATTAGTTTGATTTTGATAGTCGTAATCAATCCTAAACCCATTTGTTTGTATATAACATATATTTTAAATACATACTATCATGACAGACAGTGGTTTTCTACAAGGACAGTCTGATAATTTGCTAAAAATCGACGCGATTATGATGGCAGTTTTCTTTTCGCAAATAGATTTTTTTATTGCGGAAATGCGAGGCGTTAAAGTTTTACGGTAAGTAAATCACTATTATTATGAGTATGTAATGTTTCATGATATATAGGTATTGGATTTTCAAACAATACTTTTATTAAAGTACTCGTAATACGTTTTATATCAGTATTTACTTTTTCTAGTAAAATTTGACAGTTGTAAAACCTAACCTCCACATGTTTCAAACTGACTTTCAGTACAAAGATATATTGTGTCTTATAATAATGAATGTAATTATAATTTGTAGATCCTGCAGAGAGAGTTACGGAGACAGTGAACGAGACATTCAGCTGGTGAAATATTTTATCCACCCAACGGTGATCGAAAATCTTTCTATAGACAATATGATTTGTAATTTGCTGTCCAATGATGTGGGATCAACATCAGAAGATTTTTTAAATATTGCCAACAAAATATAGACACCGTTGCCTGTCAAAGGGCAGCTCATATGACTGTTGGGCAGTCAAACTGTCCATTGTGGCACAACTTGAGGTACGCTAGAATGACCTCATCTTAATATGGACACCGTTGCCTATCAAAGGGCAGCCCAGATGACTGTTGGGCAGTCAAACTGTCCATTGTGGCACAACTTGAGGTACGCTAGAATTACCGCATCTAAAGCGCTGCTCATTGCCAGCCAAACCATGGAAGGCTCACTCGTTGACAGCATTCTAGGTGCTAAACTAATAGAAACTAAGTTTCTTAGGCGTGGCAGACTTCTAGAGGCTGAAGTGTTGAAACAAGTGGAGGAAATACTTCAAATAAAGTTTGAGAAGTGCTGCCTGATTTTTTCTAATCAGTATCCATTTTTTGGAGCTTCTCCAGATGCAGTAGGAGAAAATTACATTGTAGAAGTGAAATGTCCAAGTAGCGATACAGCTTTAAGAAGATACTTCACGGTCACCATGGATATACCTAGTGATATATCAGGGTCACTTTCATTACCCACGGTAAGGAATACATCAGTGCAGATGTACTAATCATATAACACCTGCACAGAGGGTCCCACACAAATAATAACAACAGTTGCTTTAAATATTACATTTTAATGAGTAACCCTTGCAGGTTAATAAGACCACATACTACAATAATAATGTAATCAATTACGGGAATATGATTATGGTCAGTACTTGCATGCATTCTGAGCATTTGGAATTCTCTAATACTACTTATGACGCGCTCTACGTGAATGCGCAATGCTGCAATCCTTTTGGACTGCTTTACTTCTTCGCGGCTAGACTGATCATTCGCAAAAACACTCGGTGGGCGAATCAGTTCGCAGTCCATCTGCTGCAAAATATGTTCTCAGGCATGACAAATAACCGCAGTCCTCTATAATAATTGCATCAGACGCACGACCACCATAGCCACATGAAACCAGACCATCTGGTGTGTATTACATCCTTTATACTCTGACCAACACATGGATTGGTGAATCGGATTTTAGGGCTTTTCTATTTGTATTTCTAGACAGTCTATTATGGACTGAACATTGCCATACCTAGTCCTGAAGGATATTGGTAGCTGAGCTCTTATATCAGGTGTGGTTGGCCAAATTATGAGTTCCTGAAATAAAGTCGCTAATATTTTGATAGTCTTGGAGAAAATCCTTGCTACAGAGGAAGCCGACAAACCAAAGTGAAGCCCAAGAATAGCGAACGAATCATTAATACATGAATTGTTTCTGTAGGTATTTTGGCAACTACAATAGAAATAACACTTGAATCCTAAACAGACTTTCTCTCTATGACAAGCATGAAAGATTTAGGAATAGTCAGATTTAAGTCCAGTATCAATCTCGGCCAATTGTTACTGTCCGAGTATGCAGAGTAAGGTGGAGCGGTCTAGTATGGAGAATTTTGTTTTCGTAATATAGAATTCGGCATACGCGGGATTGGTGCTCCGTTATGTACTTAGCTTAAATAAAAAAATATTTATTTATAATTACGACATCGCCACCACTTTGAATTTTTGATAAAAACTCTGAAAACACCAATAATGTTCTCCCGATTCTAAAAAATGCTTATAATTATGTTAAAAAAATAGAGTGTTTATTTATTACCTATGATATAATTCCATTATTATTTTATAATATAATTATAAAGTAGGACTGTAGGAACAGTTAAACGATTCCCACACAGCAACGAATCCTTTTACCCAAAACGCGTATATCAAACAGAGTGAAGTGTATCGCGTATCATCTTGGCGAAGTTTCCGATCCGCTAGACATTATCTAGTAGATCGGGGTACTGACGCTATTCCTTCTTGTAGTTTAAACTTTAGACTCTCAAAAAAATGAGCTTCGTCTTCAATTCCTCAAGAAATAATGCAAAGTGAAGCACAACCAAATAATTCTCACCATGAGGTGAAAGACTTCCCTGTTGTGGCCAGAACACTAGACAGATATTGTATTTCAGATCGAGCAGGAGCTGCAATTGTTTTCGCTGAATTACAAGATGTTGGCTTACTTTCACAGAACGATACATCTCGCGTTGTGGATAGGAGTAAAATTCGTCGAGCTCGAATGAAGAAAAGAACTGCCCTTAGGTACTAGTAAGCCGTTAGTAATCGATTCCAATCAATTTGGTTTATACTTCGACGGACGGAAGGACAAAACTTTAAGCATGGAGGACAGCCGGCGAAAAATAATAACTGAAGAACACGTTAGTTTAGTAAAAGAACCAGGTAGCGAGTACATGGGACACATTTCATTAAAAACCGGAAAATCTGAAGCAATAAGTAATGGAAGTGTTTCATTACTGCCTTCGAAAGATATTGCTTTGGAAAAAAAAATGTTGCAATTGGATGCGACGGAACTGCAGTTAATACGGAGTACAAAGGAGGTGTTATTCGGCGCCTTGAATCACATCTCAAACGGCCTTTACAGTGGATTGCCTGTCAATTACAAGCAAACGAACTCATTTTGCGACATCTCTTTGAGAACATCGACGGAACCACGACTGGACCGCAAAGTTTCACTGGAATTATTGGTAAATCTTTAAATAAGTGTGAACAACTTCCTGTCGTGAAATTTAAAATCATTCAATGTTCATTACCAAGTATGACAAATACACAGGATTTAAGTACAGATCAGCTGTATCTACTGAAAATGTGTAAAACTATTGACTCCGTATTCTGCAATGAAAATTTATCAAAAACAAATCCCGGTAAAATTGTAAAATCCAGGTGGCTCACTACAGCGAATCGGATTCTTCGGCTTTGCATTTCTACCCTAAAACCATAAAAAAATATGGTAAATTTAACAACATTTGTATTAACAGTTTACGCACCTATGTGGTTCAACATTAAGACCGAAACATTATGTATTTCCGGTGCAAGGCATTTACACGAAACAATAGTGCTTTCACGGTATTTGCCCAGTGATTTAAGAGATATTATCGATCCAGTAATCCAGCGTATTGGCTTTGGGAATCACGAAAATATATTGTTAGCCATGTTAAACGACAACCGAAAATGCGTCAGAGAGTTGGCGGTGAGAAGAATATTGAAAGCTCGGCAAATGAAAATGCAATCAGACTTTATTCGTACCTTCAAAGTGCCTGTTTTTGATTTTTCAGCAGATGATTATATTGATGTTATGAAGTGGGAAAATATAACCGAGCCACCACTAACCAAATTTGTAAGTGACGAGACAATTTTACAAGCCATTACCGATCACACGATAATTGAGAATGTCATACTACCAATGATAAAGAATTTTCAAGCTACAGAGAGATGTGTGAAAATTGTAACAGAAGCCTCAGCCGTTGATTGTGGACCCTTGAGGCGAGATGGATTAATAAAAACAAGGTTAGAGTCACGACACCTTATGCCTATTTTTAATAACCAAAATGCAGTACCGTTAATAGAAACTTTTGTAATTATCAAGTTTTTCAATGCGGTAAATAATATAAATACATTTTTTATTTCCACTATTTGTTCCATTCTAATAATCTACGAATGTATTATCTATAAAATAAATGGTAAAATACAATTGTTTTGTGTGTTTTATTTCGCGTACATGAGCTATAAATCCTAAGGTAAAATCGTGAAAATGATAAAATATAAAGTTTTGGCGATGTCCAGGTATTGTGAATATATATTTTTTATTATTTTTGTTTTAATTGTTAATATATGGAGCATCTTTCCCAACTATGCCGATTTCAAAATTCTCAAAAAAAAAATTTCACTCCACCTTAGTGTTCACTATCGTTTAGAGAATTTCTTCAGGTAGGTTTATATATAATAAATTGATATTAACTTAATTGAAACAAGGGAAATGTCGAGTAACGAAGGATATACGTCAGCTAGTATAAAAGTAAATAAACCAATTCTGGGAGCATTTCACTCTTCCGAATTATTGTCAATTGAGAAGTGCAATTTTATAATTATTAAAACATTTATTAATAAAAAAACACAAGGCACAACATGAGCTATTTACATAGGTTTAAAGTAGAAAATGTAAGAAAATATGAAAATACAAAAAACAAGAGAATTTTTTTTTTGAAATCACTTATTAATGAAATATAATAAATTATTTTTCATTGATGTACAAACGAACTGTGCAAAACCATAAATAACAGTTATTATCAAACTACAGTTGTCATTAGTAGCTTAGGTATCTGTTTAATAAATGTGAACAATAATTAATATGAAAGAAAAAATAATATTCATGTTAGAACTATTACGTTTTTTTTTTTAAAATAAGTTTTAAAAGCAAAGTTTGTACATGACGTAAGTATATACAAGTATAAATTCAAAGTTAGTTCCTGAAAAGCGCTTCCTATTCTGCGGCGGTGTGTAGTTATTTTCTTCATATTTTTGTTTAAATATAACATTGTTTTTATAAAGTTTTTGTTGAAATATAGCATTGTTTTTATAAAGACTTGAAAGATTTTTGAATATTTCTTCAGTCTCTTATGCTGAGCCGTTCTGTGCGAATGCTCAAGACAGACCCCCAACCAGCTATCCCGTACTCTATTAGTGATTGACACAAAGCGTAGAATACATTTGAAATGCCGTTTCTGTTGAGGATATTACAGATGTTTCCAAAAAATTATATGTGCCAGGTTAGTTTTTTGTAATAACGTCAACGTGCGTGTTCAATCGGAGATTATCATTAATTACATTCCAAAATATTTGATGCTTTTGGAGTGTGCTATAGTGGGAAAGAGGCATGAGAAACCTTGATCATGTTAATAGATTCCTTTGCACAAAAGTAATTTGAGATTGATGTCATCCGACCGCTGTTCTCTGTCTGTTACTGAAAATGTCTGATGTTGTTTTATAGACATTAAGTAGGAGGGAATGTATTTTGATCCACATTCGCAGGCGACCTAGTAATTATCCATTATCTTTTGTTCAATAAAATTATTGTTTTGTCAGCAAAACAAATGATTTTTCCTCTCGTTCTTAGCTAACAGATATCACTGATGTATATTAGAAATAATTTATTTATTTATTGCATCTCACTATACATAAAACACATTTTTTTCTCATAAAAATCAACCTCACTCGGACTGAGCCTGTATCGAGGTTAACAATTTACATTAGAGTGAAGCAAACATAAGAGATATCACAAACATAAAGTAATTGTACATACAAACAAAAAAATATTTCAAAATTAAAGAAAAAATAAGTATTAGATGTGTTACCAGATGGGTCATTTGACAGTATATTGTAACAATATTTGAACCATACCTAATCATTAATCATTATTCAAAAGAAGAAGCAAAGTAGATAATAAAGCTGTTTTATACACATAACATTTCATTCCTTATAAAGTAGGTTGGATGGATAACAAATTTTTTTTTTGTACATCTCTTTAAGGATCAATTTTTGAGTAATATTGAGTGGTTCAACATTGGACCTTTGACATGATCTCCAGCATACTGTGTTATAAGAAAGTCGAGATTCGACTAAGGCAAAATAGACAGTTTTTAATTTCTCTTTGTCCAATATGTGTCGCAGTTCTTTAAAAATAAATGTAAGTCTCCTGATATTCTTTGTTAACATATCGATATGGTCATTCCATCTTAAAAATTTATCAATCTTTACATCTAGATACATGATACAATCTACACTTTCCAAGGGGGGATAAATAATGTAGGTCCAAGAACGCTTACTTTCTGTACTCCGTAGTTGAAGAGGTGATTTGAGCTTTCTCGGTTGTACGCTGGTAATGTAGCATTTTTGAAAGTTACGAGTTGTATTTGACATACCTACCAATTCTCACTAATACTGTTCTGTTTACGATATTTTTTTTATAATCTTCCAAGAGAAAGTGTTTTTTTTTTTTAGTGATTTCTCAAATATTTTAAAAAATGTATAGGGTATGTTTACTAGTCGATAGTATTCTGTCATTTTTACACCTTTGTTTAAATATTGCTATAAAAAGGTATTTTTGAGAGTTTTGGGGAATACACTTTCAGTTATGGACAGATTGATTAGGTTTGTTAGAGGTTGATAAGTTATTTATGTGGATATTTTATTGCACTGGACGTGATATAATGTTTTATTGTATCTAAACGTATGTAAAACTTATGGATTTCGAAAAATATCTTATGTAAGTCATCTCTTTTTCTCATGAAGTTTATAACATTCTGTGTGATCCATTGATAAAGGTGTACATTTTAAAGTGAGATTTTATTTACGATTTTAATGGTTTCCATTTTCGAAATCCATGCTTCATTTCTATCGTCCATAGTATTTATAGGCATTTTTTTTATCAAATTGGTACAAAGTAGATTATGTTTAGTGGCATTCCACGTCCAGTGGCAAAGTCAGATCTAAGATTCATAATCGCTAGTTTAGAGAAAGGTTTTCTGTGAACGAATCCAAATGTGTCCTATAAAGAGACGCTTTCGTGAAGATAAATACTTAAACACGAAACAATAGTTTTATTCCACTGTGAGTCAGCAAAAATCAATACATATTTCCTTTAAGAGAACGTGTCTAGTTGCAGTCGGAACACGAAAAAGGTTTTTCTACACTGTGAGTCATCATGTGTAACTTCAAAAATTCCTTTAGAGAAGATGAATAACTACAGTCAGAGCATGAAAAAGGTTTTTTTCCGCTGTGCCATGTGTAACTTCAAAGATCCCTTTTGAGAAGATGAATAACTACAGTCAGAGTATGAAAAAGGTTTTTTTCCACTATAAGTCCTTATGTGTCTCGTCAAACTACTCTTTACAGAACATGATTAACTACAGTCAGAGCATGAAAAAGGTTTTTCTCTACTGTGAGTAATCATGTGTATCTTCAAAGATTCCTTTTGAGAAGATGAATAACTACAATCAGGGCATGAAAATGGTTTTTCTCCACTGTGAGTCATCTTGTGTATCGTTAAATATCTTAAAAAAAAATGATTAGTTACAGTCAGAGCATGAAAAAGGTTTTTCTCCACTATGAGTCATTATGTGTCTCGTCAATCTTCTCTTTACATAGCTTGAATAACTACAGTCAGAGCATGAAAAGGGTTTTTCTATACTGTGAGTCACTGTGTGTAAGTTAAAAGATCGCTTTTGGGAACATTAATAATTACAGTCAGAGCACAAAAAAGGTTTTTCTCCACTGTGAGTCATCTTGTGTACCGTCAAATATATTTGACGAGAACATGAATAACTACAGTCAGAGCATGAAAAAGGTTTTTCTCCACTGTGAGTCATCATGTGTCTCGTCAAACTACTCTTTACAGAACTTGAAAAATTAGTCAGAACACGAAAAAGGTTTTTCTCCACCATGAGTCATCATATGTCTCGTCAATCTACTCTTTTTAGAACATGTATAACTACAGTCAGAACACGAAAAAGGTTTTTCTCCACTGTGAGTCATCATGTGAAAGTTCAAAGATTGCTTTTGAGAACATGAATAATTACAGTCAGAGCACGAAAAAGGTTTTTCTCCACTGTGAGTCATCATGTGTAACTTCAAATATCGCTTTCGAGAAGATGAATAACTACAGTAAGAGCACCAAAAAGGTTTTTCTCCACTGTGAGTCATCTTGTGTACCGTCAAACCTTGTTTTTGAGAGCATGAATAATTACAGTCAGAGCATGAAAATGGTTTTTCTCCTTTGTGAGTCATCATGTGTCTCGTCAAACTAATCTTTACAGAACATGAATAACTACAGTCAGAGCATGAAAAAGGTTTTTCACCACTGTGAGTCATCATGTGTCTCGTCAAACTACTCTTTACAGAACTTTAAAAATTAGTCAGAGCACGAAAAAGGTTTTTCTCCACTATGAGTCATCATATGTCTCGTCAATCTACTCTTTTTAGAACATGTATAACTACAGTCAGAGCACGAAAAAGGTTTTTCTCCACTGTGAGTCATCATGTGTCTCGTCAAACTACTCTTAACAGAACATGAATAACTACAGTCAGAGCATGAAAAATGTTTTTCTCCACTATGAGTCATCATATGTCTCGACAATCTACTCTTTACAGAACATGAATAACTACAGTCAGAGCACGAAAAGGGTTTTTCTCCACTGTGAGTCATCATGTGAAAAATCAAAGATTGCTTTTGAGAACATGAATAATTACAGTCAGAGCACGAAAAAGGTTTTTCTCCACTGTGAGTCATCATGTGTAACTTCAAATATCGCTTTCGATAAGATGAATAACTACAGTAAGAGCACCAAAAAGGTTTTTCTCCACTGTGAGTCATCTTGTGTACCGTCAAATCTTGTTTTTGAGAGCATGAATAATTACAGTCAGAGCATGAAAATGGTTTTTCTCCACTGTGAGTCATCATGTGTCTCGTCAAACTAATCTTTACAGAACATGAATAACAACAGTCAGAGCATGAAAAAGGTTTTTCACCACTATGAGTCATCATGTGTCTCGTCAAATTACCCTTTCGCACACATGAATAGTTACAGTAAGAGCATGAAAAAGGTTTTTCTCCACTATGAGTCCTCATGTGTTTCGACAAATTACCTTTTACAGAACATGAATAACTACAGTCAGAGCATGAAAAGGGTTTTTCTCCACTGTGAGTTATCATGTGTATCTTCAAAGATCCCTTTTGAGAACATGAATAACTGCAATGGGCACATAAAAAGGGTTTTTCTCCAGAATAGATGCGCAAGTGAAGTCCTAAGTTTGACTTGTAAAAGCAGGAGTAGTTACAATGGGAACAGGAGAATCGTTTTTTTACGGGTTGCATCTTTAGTCCTGTCAATAAATCGGAAAAAGATTAGGAATATAACGTGTTTAGTGTAAACAAAGTTAAATCATATACCATTAAAATAAAAAAAAGCACGAATTCTTCATTGTAACAGAAAAATCGGTTTTACCTGTTGTCTGGGTAATTTTATCAAAATGACCTAAGCATTCCTTTTTTATATCTGGCAGGTCAATTTCAATTTCCATATATGAAATCCCCCCACCATATTCTTTTTGTTGTTCTAGTTCTGCCTTGTTTGAAACATTTTTCACATTAATGCTACCTGTAAAAACAAAAAATCAATTTGTATATGATATATTTTTTATACATTAATTTAACGCCCGCGGGGCTTTTTACGGGGTACTCAAATTTTAAAATGAGAATTAATTTTGAACATGAGAAAGAAATAATAAAAATAAAATTGCAAGAGACAAAAAATTTATGATCAGTCAGATTTGCAAAGAAAGTCTTTAATATAACCCACGAAATTCACAAAGCTAACATGAAACATATATTTATTTATTGAAATACAAACGGCACAACATGTGCCATACACATAAATATAAAAATATAGTTGAAAGTATAAGGAAGTAACGTTCTTAAAGCTACAAGGTACAAAATATACAGCATATAAAGTTTTTGGATTAAATATAAAGTTAAGTATAAAGTCTAAAGTATAAGTATAATTTACGGTGTAAAGTGTAAAGTTTAAAATAAAGTTAAGTTAATTATAAAGAATAAATTATGAAAAAACAAGTACCAAAGGTAAAACATGTCAGTATCACCCAAGTATTAGTTTTCCATGTGTGCAACCGCCGAGTATTGTGTTGTGATATCATCAGTAAAGAGCAATACCTCGACATCGTCGAAGGAATTTGTCATATCGTTGATGAAAATGAGGAATAAAACAGAACAAATGTTAGTTTATATCCCTATCTAGAATAATGCGATGTCAAAGCCCATGAGTCTATTCATATGAAGTAGTCCTGTTTCAGTTGAGTGGAACTTTCTGTACGCAGATTGACGTTTTGCGAATAATTTATTTGAATCATACCAACATAAGTTTCTGAACCTGTGTTTACTTTTGAAATAAATGATTTTATTAATTAAAATCTTCTTTTATTTTATCATTTTATTAACTAAAATTAACTTTTATTTTATCATTTAATGCATAATATCTTATATTTGTTAAATTTTTTTTATGGAAGTTTGATACACTGATTATAAAAAAATAATATAAAAGTGTTCCACCCTAATACTTATGTCCGTTTCAGCTTTTTTATAAGCAGCTAGCCAGGTGTCAGCTTCAAACAGAAAGACTAATATAAAAACTAACATCGGCAAAACTAACGATTTTACCCTGAATATTAATGTTGCATAAGTCGTTAATATACAACAGGAACAGATACGGTCCTAATATGCTACCTTGTGGTATACGGTAGTTGAACAAAGTGTTGCTAAGTGTATTATTTATTTTAACTTGTTGCTAGCGTCCATTAAGGTAGCTTTTAAAAAAGTTAAGTTCGTTTCCCGTAATACCGATTTGTTCAAGTTTGTTCATTAATTTACTGTGTGATATTGTATCAAAGGCTTTGGAAAGGTCTAAGAAGATTGAAATACATTTTTTTCTTTTATCTAGGCTTTTAACAATAAAATCTGTGACAGCGGGAATAGCGTCCGAGGTACTCTTATTTTCTTGAAACCCGTATTGATTTTCTGAGATCAGTTTATAGCTCACGAGGAATCTTGCCAGCTGTGAGTTGATGACTTTTTCAAATACTTTCGATAGGCTTGTTAGTAGGGTTATTTGTCGGTAATTATTGAGGTCTGTCTTGTTTTCTGTTTTATGTAAAGGAAGAACGATCCCTTTTATAAGGTTTGAGGGGAAGTGCCTTTAATAATGGTGAAATGTCTTTAATATCTAACAAAAATAAAATTGGAACTAAAACACTACCCTGAGGAACACAATATACAATTTATTTTTTTGAACTAATGCGACCATTTATCGTTACTATCTGTGATCTACTTCCAAACTAAGTTCTGACCCAATACACTATAGCTTTATTAACAATACCCATTGAGCTCAGTTATTATAGGAGTAAAAGATGGGATTCAGTGTCAAATGTCTTGGACAAGTCTAAAAAGACAGCCATTGCTTTTTTGTCAAAATCTAGAGCTTCTTCGACTGAGGTGATCATTTGTAATGCTTCATCACCGGTTCCCATATTCCCCCGTAAGTCAAACTGGTTATCTTTATATATATAAGTCATTAACCTAATTTCTCTATTATTTTTAATAAGGTGTTTACCATAGGTGGATAGTTATTAACTATCGTCGTAAATAATTAAAGTAGGATGGGATTTGAATATGAAGGACCGCAGATGCCAACTTCAAGAGTGATCCTTTAAGAAGGATAAAACGTTTACTCTTGAGCACCTTCAGTACGGCGTTTTGTTATTTGCAACCAATGGAATAATGCTTTATTGCATCAATATTGTGTTTTCAGTACGTTGTAATTAATTGAACTTTATTATATCCCAAATAAGGTAAGGTTGCAATATGTGATTTGTGAGTATAAGTTAAAATATTGCTGTAGTACTTACATAGATACAGCAAGAGAGGACGTGATAAACAAGTATATTATGTCCTGTCTGTGCAATATTTCAAAACGGACAAGGATTCCGAACATCAGTATTTAACAACCTACATTTCAAAAATAATGTGCAACGCAACTTACTGGATGTCCGAGCACTCTCCGCATTCTGCAAACATTCCTTCTTTACATCTGGGAGGTCGAAATCCATATCCGAATAAGGCATTTCACCTCCATTGTCTTCCGGGGGCACTGGTTCCGTCTTGATGGATACATTCTCTGGATTAAGTTGATCCATGGCTCTGTTGTGCACAAAACATATGTCTGAAACTTCCTTAAAGCTGAACGTTGTTTTAACGGAACTTCAATGTGTATGAGATATGAATATTATTTTTAGGTTTTAATATTTTCCCAAGCAATGGAATCTACTGTAAAAATATTTTCAAATTAGGATATACTAGTGACATTGAAGATAAGACGATTGAAATCGGTTGAAAGAATCGTCGTCAATTTCAATAATTGCCTTCGTAATACAATTCTTAAAAAAGTAGACGTCAAAATTGACAGTTCAAACGTTACTCAACCAAAAGGTCATATGGCGTCATAAGTTAAGCTAGATCGCACCAACATTTTGAACCGCCGACAGAATTATTACTATTCCGAGAACGGTGTATTAATAATTCAGTCGGTGGTTTTGCCTACTCACCATCCGGATTTATAAAGTCGGATTGTGTCGTGGGCCTGACATTGCGCGTATACACAACCTGTTTTACTGTGGGAAAGGAGGCCTTTTGAGGCCTCAGCACGGGTAAGCCACCCAGTGAGGCCAACATTACAAAATTGTACTAATAAATGTAAAATATTGTACCAAAATAAAAAGGAATAAACCAAATGCAAGCGGCGATTCGCGTGTTCACACAGGTTCAGGTTCACATGTATACGCGCGAAGACATATCGCAGTTGTGGATTTGTAGAAAATATCAGCGTTAGAACTTACCAATAACACAAGGGATGATACATTTAACTGCGTTAGGAAAACAGGGTAAGGAATATTATATAGAATAAGAGTTTAAAAACAGGATGCAACGACAGAAGCATGCGTCAGCATTAATTTTTAGGTTATACCATAAATATACCACTCTCTAGATCGATATCTTCGGGCTTTTTGTATGTAACGGAATTATACAGTACTTAACCACAGAAATACAATCAGTACCTACCGTGCGGAGCAGAGCAGTAGACAAGGTAGAGGAAACTCAAGGCCATTTAAAAAAAGATTCGACCATAGACAACATAATTGCTCTCAGCCTACTCTATTCATTCACTAGCCCAAAAAAACTATTATAAAAATAAAAATGTCCTTGAAGCAGAAAAATGTCGAAATGTTTTCCAAGGGCAAGGTTCATCTGACTAAGAAAATAAACTTTTACAGTGCATTTCCTTAAGATGAAACTTGTTAATCTGAGAAGAAGAAAGCCAAAATGACAAGAAATTTGCAAAAACACTGAAGAAAATTTCCAAAACATGATTGTCCAACAGTACGACGAAGAATTTTGACATTTTTCAGCCTCATGAACTCATGGTTACATATGTTTAAAAATCTTTAATTTCACCAAAACACTAAGATAATACAGGATAACACTAATCAATAACGTGAATAAGTTTATCGATATAATAAATAACATTAATACGTTCTTAGCATTGTTCAAAAAACCGAACGAATAACCTAAAAGCTGTCAATTCACTTTAAACTTGAACTTACGTAGGTAGGTTGAATATATGTTTATAACTCGCTAACACTATACTGGCTTATATTGTATTTTTATCACGAACAACTTTAACACGCAATATTTTCGACGGAAATGATAGTATTTCGGCAGCAAATGACAACCCGCGTGTATAAATAAACCATTCTCATTTTGTTTGAATGATTTGAAACTGTCAAATGGCAAAATTCCGTCATCTCTTTCTGTTACACAAGTCATTATGATAGAGAGCGAGAGATCAAACCAATCATTCTGCTCTCACCAATGAGATCTGAGCTTTTAGCCATATTATTCGTTTTCTATAAGAATTTTGAGGTGGCGTGGCGGTTTCAAATGGGTTTCGAGGCCAAGGCTTAGTTAAATGCCCCTGGGTTATACTGATAATACATAGACAAAATTAAAGTCATAGACTATAAACTATCACATATTTGTAATAAGCATTTACTTTGTGGCTCGTCATAATTAACAATAACAGATATAAATTTTTTTTAGACCACTTTAATTTTAATTGTACTTTACCGGTTTCGGAAGCACCCTTCCGTCGTCAGGAGAATATTAAAACAGTTTTAATATTCTCCTGATGAAGGAAGGATGCTTCCGAAACCGGTAGAGTACAATTAAAATTAAAGTGGTCTAAAACAAATTTATATATATTTTATTGTATAAACTATCATTTATATTTTCATTCAAGTTTTATTTTATTTTGTAGCGTTTATGCATACAATATGCAAGGTTTGGTAACACGAGGTTATTTTGACGATGCTACTTTGCCCACATCTTTAATATTGTTTAACATGTTCTATTGTTAAACTGTTTCCGACCTAGCACTCTGGGAGAGTGACCCTCTTTCTAAATATAGTGGATGATAAATGAGCTATTCATCGAAACCTACAAAGATTTTACAAGGTTTTCAGCTCAACACTTTACAATAATATATACGGAATGATTATTTAAATTGATCTACCCAACACAACCAAGTTAGCGAGGATACACGAGAGTACATGGGCTTATTTAAGATGATTTACGGTTCTGGTTATACATACAAAGCAAGCAATTAGTTAGTTTATTAAATTTGAAGCTTTCGCGGTAGAAGCGTATTACAATAGTTTAATACTTAAAAAAACCTATTTATCTTATTGTTTTGGTGAAATTTAAATATTTCAACATATATAACAATGATTTTTTTCTGTTCAAAATAAGCAAGAGCTATCGGAATTCATCTGTCGTACTATCGCACAATCATGTTTTACCAATTTTCTTTAGTGTTCTTGGTTTTCAATTTCTTCAAATTAATTAATTCAAATTTTTTGTACCTTAAAATTTATTTTTTTTCTTTTAAAAGTCTTTTTGTATTTTTTCTGTCATATCGGTTTCATTGGTCATATACACAAAAGATTCATCTTGAGAAAATAAGGCGTAAAAGTTAATTTTCTTAGTCAGACTAACCTTGCCGTCAGGAAACATTCCGATATTTTTCAGCTTCAAGGACATTTTCATTTTTAAAATAGTTTTTGGGGCAATATAATGATTTGCTGAGTTCAATTATATTGTCTATGGTCGCACCTTTTTTAAATGGACTTGAGTTTTACTACCTTGTCTATCATCACTTGTCTAGCAATATCTCTGGTTAAGGCGAAGGTAAATGCTAAATCACTATTTAGATTAATCTTTGCTACGAATCGGTATACATTATGAATGCCAAAAAATATACTATGCATAAATTGAAGCTTTTTCTTTCTTTATTATTGATCGGAATTGGAATAAAATTATTGGTTGCGTTACAAAAAATATAAACGTAAACCACTGATAATTTTGTTTTTTCTTGAGGTAACTAAGAACTCATATAAGAAACACCTTTAAAAAAATACTGTTTTATGGCTAAAATTATTTTTTATAATTATTATTGACTAACTTTTTTTCATTCATATAAAAATATTCAACAAATATATACCTAAAACTCACTTTGGCGCTTACGTCAAATATATCCAGACTCCGCTGGTTAAGCAATTGTCGCCTCTATTCGTGGTGATATAAGACGCAAACATTCTAGCATCTGTACAGAAGTCCGCGGAACGTGGCACAGAACGGAAGTCGGTTTGTGACAGTTTTTTCGACGGTTTTTTCTTGTCGGCATTATTTTGGTTACGAGCTTAGAGTAATAATATACACTCTAAGGTTACGAGTATTATTAGTTCTCAAACGGTGAGGGAGTTTTGTTATTATATTGTTATTATTCATGACCCAAATATTATACTTTTTTATCTCAAAGACTTTTGAATGTATAGTTTTATTCATTATTTAACAAAATTAATGACCTACTTCTTACGGAAAAATGCTTTCCGTTTGCATTTATGTTGACTAATAATGCGTTTTTACAGGTCCATACTTTATTGAAGATGGGGAATAAAACAAAATACAAGTATTCCAATGTAGGCAAGCTCAGAAAACGAAAAAATAATCTCAGGAAAAGAGGACTCGCGTTATGGCAGTACAATAGGTGAGTAATCCTTTTTAGTGTATAACCACTTATAGCTGTCGCCATTTGCATATTATAGTGCCTAAAGAGGACTCGCGTTAGGGCAGTACAATAGGTGAGTAATTCTTTTTAGTGTATAACCACTTATAGCTGTCGCCATTTGCATATTATAGTGCCTAAAAGTTCGAACAGAATCGTAAAATTTTTGAGTTATTTCCGATTTGCAATAAAAGCTCAAAAATTAAATATTTCGGGACGTAGCCGAATACTGAAAACTGTTTTTGAAAGGAGATAAACTACGCTTTCAAATTATATTATTAGAAGTAAACATTTTGTTTTTGAAATATTAATATTCTAATGCAAACATAAAAAAATTGCAAAAATGACTCACTCGTAAATTTTTTTTAAAATGGTACTATAAACACTTACAACGTAAAAAAATCCTTTATTATACAAATGTATAATAAACAATTTAATCCTCATTTTTGTTATCATTTCATACATAAATAATATTTTTCCCGCGCCTTTTAAATCCGATCAACATGTCACACGCCACATTATTATTTATTTCCATTGACATATTTTGATATAAATGTTAAGAGTGGTTCTTTATCGATGATCTCCTTTCTATTTTCGGTTATCAGTACACTAATGGTGGAGTTATAACCATTTATATTTACGTGAAAACACGCCTTAGAGGCCTGACTGGTTAAAAATAATCTATCTGTCACTAGCGGAATCTACTATCCGATACGAAATAACATCATGGGGAAACTCGTGCAAGGCAAATATAGGTTTCCGGCTTGCACTAGGAATTTTTCATACTCCGTGGCGTGTATACTTCATTATTTATTTAACTAGCCCCATACACAAAGAACTTCAATCCATTTCTTTATTTCAGAAATACCACAGCCACAACTAAGGAACATAATGTACTGGAAGCAGATAGATTTAATACACATATGACATCAAACAAGGAAAATCCTCAGGAGACAGAAGATATAGTAAATCGAATTACTCTCATTCCCATGGAATGTGATGACGATCTTCAGAGTCCACCAAATGCACAATTTTTTTAAGGTTTCAGGTAGGAGAATTGTCGAAATTGAGTATTTCTTTAAGAAGCTACAAGAAATATCAAACCACTGCCCGATTCTCGGTTGCAATATTACAAACCTAGAAATGGTTTCGGAGAAAAAGGTTGGATTAGCTTCAAAGATTACTTTCAAATGTAATATGTGCAAAATAAAATTCTATATTGATACGAATGATAGCCAATCAACACTTTTAGATGTGAATAGGTCTATCGTTTCGAGAATAATGACTATATGATGTGGATTATCGCAACTGAATGAACTATCTGCTTCGGTTGATTTACCAGCTATGAGTTATAGCCAATATACTAAATTACACACCGAAATATGTGAACAATGGCAACATACAGCCTAAGATTCGATGGAGTCAGCAGCAGCCGAAGAAAGAGATGCAGCAATAATGGAAGGGCGAGTTGATTCCAATGGTATACCATTGATCAATGTCGTTGCTGACGGACGCTGGTCTAAGCGGTCTTACAAAAACAATTATTCTGCATTGTCAGGTGCTGCAGCTATAATTGGCCAAAAGTTTGGAAAAGTATTATTCATGGCGGTGAGAAATAAGTATTGCTGCATATGTGCTAGGGCCGATAAAATAAAAATTACCGCAAAACCGCACAAATGCTTCAAAAATTTTAGTGGGTTGTCTAGCAGTATGGAAGCCGACATTTTAGTTGAAGGCTTCAAAGCTTCCCTAGATATGTATAATGTAATATACTCAACTATTATATCTGATGGTGATAGTAGAACATACGCTAAAATCTTACAAGTAAGACCATACCCGCATCACACCGTGGAGAAAGTTGAGTGCCGTAATCATATTTTGCGTAATTTGTGTAATAAATTAAGGGCGGTGAGCACTGATACCAGGAGGGCGATTCTCGTTCTTTTAGCCTTAAGCTAAATGATAGCATTCGTCAACGACTGCTATCGTTTGCGAAAGATAGCTGTCCGTCGCTTGTAACATCTTTTCTTAACTATTAAGCGATTCTCGTTCTTCTGATAGCCTTACAGGATCGATTTTTGAGAGACCTAGTAAAAAATCCTAAAGAAGCGTGGTTAAGAGCATCTACGAAATTGTTAAGAGATTATTGAAAACACAAATTGGTGAAATATAATTAAGTGACGCAAGGTTTCTAACTAAAACTTAAAAAAAACAAATACTTTGTATTATAATGCATTTTAATAACTGCTTATTTTATTTATGAATGACATAAATAAGCCATTTATCGAAGATTTACGTTTTGTGAAAAGGTACTTACCTCGCTGGATAGTAATGACTTTGTTACACATTCACCACTTCTAAAGTGACGTTTGCGGTCGAACTAACGCCGCTAACTGTCACCCAAGGTGATTTATGTTGTCAACGTTTTCGTGTTCGTTTGCTAATTAACTTGACAAAATTGTTTAAAATGAGGTAAGCAAAAGCTATATGTTGTAAGTAAAAGCATGATATCATTTAGATGCTTTTCACCCCAGACTGAAACGGAATTAACAACGTATTATGTCTGTGTACAATTGCATTTTTAGGTCAAAAAGTGAGACAGCTATTTTATTATTATCTTTCGTGTACATCATTGTGTTTGAAACCTAAGAATAGTGTGTAATAGTTACATGTCATCAATTGTCGTAAAATTCTATTTCAGTGTGCAGCAACAGAGTGGCACGGTCAAGACAATTCGATAAATGCTGCTGGCGGATCCATGACAGCCGAGCCAATCTTTTAAAATGGAGACGACATTTAAAACCTAGGAGATTAATTAAATAATGCTGCTCCACACAAGACTATAATCCAATGGCAAAAAGTAAGTTTATTTATCCACTTTGAATAGTGCCTGTTCGACAATGTGTAGTCAATTGAAGGAGTAGATGTGCCCAAAGTCCTACCCAATGACGATGTACGTAGTTTATTTATGTTTTATGGTGCTATATCATGTTTAACAAGTACACGACTGATATTGTGTGTCGAAATGCATAGCGGTTAAACACAAGATACCTTTGGCAGAGAGGATATGCCGAGTCAAAATACCTGATATGTGTATACACAAATTTATTTGTTAGTTTATATAATATGTTTTACTAAATAATCAAATTTCATAAGATACAATTTGATATGTTTATTTATTTCATAGAGATCTCTTCTTGCACGTGGATGTCGCTGATGAGAGTGATGAGCCTCCTGTACTTGTAGAGATGCTAGCGGTAGAGATGCAGTGGAGTGTTGGGTGAATACCCCGTGACAAGCCCACAGTAGACAGACCTCCCCCTCCCCAAGCCAACCCCAACCAAGCCAGCCAAGGAGAAGACCTCGATTCGTAGCAGGTAATTCTTTATACAAATAAAGTAGCTTCACGTCCATTTAATCTAAGTTCGCAGGAAAACCACAGGTTAGTTTTACCCTACTGATGACCGATCATTGCGATAGTAATACTGCTCAGTACGAGAGGAACGGCAGTTTTGGACATTTGGTTCACGCACTCGGTCGACCGGCCGGTGGTGCGATGCTACCATCCACAGGATTAGGCCTGAACGCCTCTAAGGCCGTATCCCGCCTAGGCAAATCGGGCGGTGATACGTGATGTGAGTTCCGCGAGTCGAAAGGCTCTCTAAACAATGTGACATCTATCAGACGGAGGCCCCCGTCCGCGGGGGCCTCCGTCGAAGCCCGACGAGGCGAGGCGAGCAATGCGCAACGTGGTTAAATGTCCCGGCGCGATGGCGCCCCGCCTCTGACCAAGCTTAAGTTCGACGTCGGAACTCGGAATCGTCCGCAGACGACCTTCGTACCTGGCAGGGTGTTGTGCCCGGTAGAGCAGCGTCATGCTGCGATCCGTTGAGACTCAGCCCTACGCCAAGAGATTCGTCCGATCGTCTCCACGGAGCGTCGGCCCCCCCATACTGCTGCTGTTTGCGGCCTAGCGCGAGCGAGCGTGTTATTTAAATTATATTTTATAATGTTCGTAAGATCAATTAAAAATTATTAGAGATATCAATTTAATAGTTATTAAATTTTTCAGACCGAAACGAGAGCAGAGCTGATGAGAAGCTGATGGATTAGCAGAACGGCGCTATGTTGGTGAAGAAAACTGGTTCATCGATTCTGCTTATCCTGCGTGGATTGTGCTACACGACGTATGAATTTATAATTCGGGTCGCTCATGCAGACTCATACACATATTCTTTTTGTTTTTAAATCGAATATTATATATCAATATCTTTGAACTAAATATAATGTTTCCCGTTCTATGTTTAAATTTATATGATGAGAATGCCAACATTTTTATAAATCCCAACCAGGAATTATTAGATTCCTGGTCAAATAAAATTTTACACGCAAAACACTTCAATTATCTCAACCAAACGTATGTTGACAAATTTTCGTCAAACAAATGGTTGAGTATTGGAGAGTTGAGCGCAGAAATAGAAGGATTTATGCTTGCCATTCAGGATAGAGTCATTAATACTAAAAATTATAGAAAGCATATAATCAAAGATACAAATCAAATTGATGATTTGTGCAGAAAATGTTTGGCTTTTCCGGAAACTATAGAACATATTATATCGGGATGTTCTATATTAGCACCGTCCGAGTATACATTTAGGCACAATCAAGTTTTAAAAATAATTCACCAAAATTTGGTAATCAAACATAACTTGATTGACTGCCGTAATATAGTACCATATTATGAATACGAACCAAATTCATTTTTAGAAAACGAATTTTATAAAATATATTATGATAAAACTATACTAACAGACCGAGCGATTAGTCATAATAGACCCGATATAGTTTTACATGACAAAATTAAAAAAATAACTTATATCATTGATGTCGCTATACCAAATTCCTGTAATATTCAAAAATTTGTTAGCGAAAAAATAAGAAAATACACAGATTTAGGAAAAAATAAAAAGAATTTGGCATTCTCAAACTATAAAAATATTACCATTCGTTATTTCGGCTACTGGCATTATACCTAGCTCTCTAATTAAAAATTTAGGCGTATTAGATCTTTCAAAAAAATTATATATAAAGATGCAAAAGTCGGTCATTTTGAATACATGTAGGATAACAAAAGATTTTTTAAATATTTATGTTGAGGGATCAGTAGGATTTATAGGCCCTGTTAGAAGTTCTACCGAGCCGAACCCTCTGATATGAAAATATCTGGAGATGGTGAATTATTTTCCCATTTGATCTCTTGTGAGTTGACGTGTTGTTCTTGTATTGTTTTGTATTTATTTTGTTTATATAATGCACTTACATAATGTTGATTGACTAGATGATCATTTGTGGAAAAGTGAGTGGAAGGGTTTAGTTTTTCCTATGGGGAAGATTTAACCCGGACAACAAAATCGGAAGCATATATAATTTGTTGTGTACTTGTTTTTGTTGAAAAATTATTTATAATTATGTGTTGTCAATAAAACGTTTATTATGTACTACATGTCATGAATTATTTTTCCTTATGAGCTATGAGTTTTCCTTTTTCATGCCGGAGTTCCATAACACAAGGAACGCAGCTTCACCACTTTGCATTTACATCCAAGGTAACCAAGTTCGGATCACAAATCTGAAATGTTCATTTTTTATTATAATATGACTTTCTTGTGCATATGACGATCTCACCATTTGCACGTTTAAGGAGCGATTCCCGTGATGATTGCAGTACATATATTCCTGTACTGCAGTACCAACGATAGCTATACGAGTGCAGTCAATTGCTACTATAGTACCAGGGAAAGGATCACCGGACTGCTCAAATATTTGTTTGGCTTTTTGCCTATCTCCAGCAGTCAAAGGAAATTTAACCCACGTCTGGAGTAGTGTGTCGTTGATAGCCGATGAAACATTTAATATGCATCGGCTAACCGACGACCGACAGACAGCCAAGCCCCACTCAGACAGTCCATGCTTTCTTCTCGGTTGTAAGATAGGGGATAACGAGTTCATTAGATATTCTGAATAAATTCAGGAACTCTGTTTGCCCCATTTCCATGGGATTTTGGGCGTCTCTTAAGATACGGAAAGGGATTCTTATTTAGTTGTGGTAAACTTCAAAACCCACAATTTCCAGCACCAGCCATCCTGCAGCCATTTTATCTGAAACTTATTATTATTTATGTAGAAATCCTCAATGGTATGTGTAGTTTATTGTAAATTAAATCACTTATCTGGCTTTCGACATGTTACGTACTTTACAAACATCGCAATTACCTTATTCAATTCATTTAATAGCATTATTGTGCCACAAACAAGTCACTAATCATGTTTACAGTCAATACTTACGATAATATTAAGTTTTCTCTTGTTAAAACTACGCAAATATTGCTAATTGTCAAAACGTCACAATTAAATGAAGCAAATTCTCCGCGAACGCTAGCGTTCGGCCGCCGAAAGACAGGTCTAGGGGTACCCTTCGCGTAAGGCTAAAAATTTTCGCGCGCAATCGAAAATCTAAGGATTCCATCTGTCATCGAGAGAACCGGAATCGCTTCATAAGAATAAACCGAGAAAAATCGTTAATTTGAATGTAAGGACGATTTTAGTGTCGTTAAGTAGAACGAGAATCGCCCTCCTGGTGAAGGTAATGTTGCTGGTGTCCCTAGTGAAAAAGGACACCCTATTCTCTCCGGAGATGGAATTCTGAAAACATATACATTAATCACATTAACGGATTGTTCTCATTCACGCGTGAACTGAATCTGTAAAAAGCCAGTAGGTAAAATAAATGAAAATTCAACATCAGTGTCATGGACAGCTCCGATTCTACCTCATGTGTACAATGCACATATAACCAACGCTAATCCAACTCACTCTCACTGTTGCAGAACACTCAGGAAAACAATAATATTGTATCATGCATATTTAAACACGTTCATTTTCTTTTTTTTGTTTTTCTTGGGGGCGCAGTGGGGAGAAGGATCCGCGCCGCCTGCTTCTGGAACTTTCTGAATTCAAATTCCAGTTGAAAGGAAGCAGACTGGGCCCTTACTGCCTTTTGGGCCCTGGTGCGATCCTCTCGCACCATTAGTAAAGCTGGATCACTGTAAAAAATATTAAAAAAAATATATGATAGCACAACACAGATCCACAGTGAAATAGCGACTTTAAAAATATTATAAAATACTAACACTCCACAGTCCACTGTATATTTTATATTCAAAATACTTAAATTTTCTAAAATATACATACAAAAAAATATTTATTTATATTTTAATACATTCAAACCTGAAGATTGTTGAATTCGTTCAAATTTAAAATAAATAAATTTATTATAAAACGTAATAATCGAAAACGTATTGAGTAGTGGGAGTGGTGTCGCGAATCCATTATATTTCCAGAGTGGAAGATACTACCAGTATCGCCCTGGTGTAAGACCACCATTCAGAATTGAAACGTTGCTCCAAATGGCTTTAGCCGTGTTTAGTGACTAGATCTGAATAGCCAGGTACTTCCCCACCTTCCTCTTTCCCTTCCCCACTTACCTTCAGCCTCACAACATCCCCCAATTAGGTATGCCATAGTCTCACTGGCTCCAGACGGGAGCAGTTGGGACTCTTGTGAGGTATTCACTATAAAAAAAATAAAAAAAAATATTTTTAGAGGTGGTGCAGAGCAAAGCCCTTTGCCACACGCCCAAAGGACCAGTCCCAAACTACACTGGGACGATTTATGCATCCGACAAACCTGATGGACAGTGCAATAGTCAAAAAGGTATAAATCTGGGCTTCTGGAGCACAAGATAAGCCCAGATTGGAATGCAGGAAAGATTGACTCACCCGTTGATGATTACCACACGTCTCCGGGAGTTTTGAATGATTTCACTTCACAAATATATAATCGCCCTGTCTGATATTAGTTATCACTACGAACTCTGATGAGCAACTGACCCCACTTGTCCGATTTTACGTGTGTCGCAATAATCATTTTATTATGGTGACATTTTGGGATGGGTAAAAGGGTAGGTAGGACATTTGCAGGATTTTGTATTGACATTACACTTATCCATTAAGCCTGTGGATGCATACCTAACAATCCCTTATATATTGCGCGAACATTCTCCCGGCGTTGAAAGTACCATCAGAAATTTCAGGTACTTTCAAATAAAGTAATGAATTAAATGTAAAAAGAAGTAAGATGAAATATAAATATTCTTATCAATACGCTATTAATATTACAAAGTTAAAACGAAAATTAAAAAAAAATAATGAAACAAAGAAATAATAATTATTGTGTAGGCAAAGGACACAATTTTACGACTGGTCGTTTAAAGTTCCCGGAAGGGGTCCTTACGCGTGCGACACGAACCACTCCGTCTTTACCAGGGAACACCTCCTCAACAACGCCCACCGGCCAATAAAGTGGAGGCGCATCCTATTGATGCACCAATACTATGGTACCTACTAGAATGTTATTCGCGGGACTATTCCATTTTTTTCTCATCTGCAGAGAGTGAAGATACTCTATATGCCACTTCTTCCAATAATATTGAACGAGGTGGTCCAAAAGCTATTTCCTTTTCAGTAGACTAATGCGTTCATTAGTCAAATCATAAGCAGGTAGATGCTGAATCGGGGTAGACATCAGAAAATGAGCCGGAGTAAGAGCTTCTGGATAATGAGAACTGCTTAATAAACATAATGGCCGTGAATTAAGTACAGCCTCTATTTGTGTCAGAACTGTGAGAAGCTCTTCATAACATAAAAGTTGAGTACCCACAACCCTATACAGATGCGATTTAATGCATTTAATATTTGACTCCCATAATCCTCCAAAGTGAGGAGCGCGGGGTGGAATCGTCTTCCATTCAATTCTCCGAATGTTAAATTCATTGCGAAGAACTTCTTTAGTTGAATTTGCCTCTAAAAAATTATTTATTTTTATTTATTTATTTATACGCCCATTGGGCTTTTACATACATAGTTCATAAAAAATAATATTCTGAATATTGTAAGTTCACAAAAGTAATAGTAAAAATACATTTAACCATATCCATTTGACATATTATAACAGCAAGTAAATAGTAAATGCATACAATAATATTATTTGTAGGTATAAACCTGTTATACAAAAATAAGAAGAAGAATATTCCTACTCCTAAGTTATACAAACTTAAATTAGTTAATGAGAAATGTAAAGTTTATATGTAAATGCTAGGTAGTGGCAGCAGTAACATGATACAATACGACACATAGTGTATGAGGCCTTTGAGTTAGAAAGTTAACGAAATAATTATTGGCAGTATTGTTAACAAATAAATCGAGGCCTGCTAAATCGAGGGCGATCGGTCAGCCGTTTTACATAGTTTATATAAAAAAAATATTGTGAAGATTATAAATATAGAATAGTAAAACAATAATATAACATTCACCATTAGACATATAAAACCAAGCAAAAAGCAAATCTAAACATGATAGTTTGTAGGTATAAGCCTGTTTTGTCAATCTTGAGGAAATAATTCAATAAGAGGTGCAATAGCTAGATGTTTATTGTTTTATTTTAAAAGTTCTAATGTATTGGTTTTAAATTTGGAAACCGATTGGAAATGATAAACATCGATTGAACTATTTTTGTTTCCAAGTGTATGAAGCTTTCTGTAGGCACCGCGATTATTATTGTTTTTTAGCGAAGTGTCACCTTGAGTCTGACAACACTTGCCTGCGCAGCGAGATGCGCACACGGCATAACTGAGTTCGCGAGTGGAAGGAACTTTGACGCCATTCCGTCTCGGGCGCTCCTCCTACCAGCAAGCTATTTATTGTAATTACGCAAATTATTGTCGCGGATAGAATCTTTGTATTATCTCACCTTAAATAAAATATAACTCGGGTAAGCTTCGGTTTATGGGTGAAATTCCTAAAAATTAAAACTAGTTATTTTTATAATAACTTTGGGCCGGGGAATCCGAATCTGGAAGAATTAGGTGGCGGCAAGCAATATTAACTGAATTACACGACTTTAAAATTTCGACGCACAAAAAATTTAACTGGCCATTTTGAACTATTTCTGACAATAAAACTAGTTATCTTTATAATCTTTATACTAACTTTGGGCCGGGGAATCCGAATCCGAAAGAATTAGGTTGGGGCAAGCAATATAAACTGAAATACATGACTTAAAAATTTTAGATGCAAACAATATACAACGCCATTGTCGATGCGCATTTTGACAATAAAATCCATAGAAAAATAACCAAAGATATATAAAATTAAGTGTTGCTAGTAAGCAATAATATCAATAACGTAAAATAACATGTTTATAATTTCAGTAATATTTCTTATTCAAACAGTTAGATTTAGGTTTATTATCACGAAAGGTGAGTTTTTATGTCGGGGGAGACGAAAAAATATGCATTTTATATTTTAATTTTGCTTTTTTCTTAAAACGATTTTTATAATTTTTAAACAATTATCGAATCAACTAATAAATAGTGGAGGTATATAATTCCCACTTATTTTTATCCGAATTATTGTTGTAAAATTTTGAAAGAAAAAAGGCATTAGTGTGGATTTTTATTTTTAATTTAAAAATTGAGAATTTAATTTTAACTATTTTTATCACAAAGTAGTTTATTTCACTGTCGGGTATTCCATATTTTTGTCACGCCTGAATTGTCTGCACTTATAAATGACATCTACCGGAGAGACACCCTCCATTGAACCAAGCGACATAGCTAAAAGAACAGAAGAAATATTGCGCAAAGGAAATCCAACACCAAACGTGGAATCAAACAACGAGAGCTGTTCTTCGGAAACATCCATCCATCACGTTTCTGTGAGGTTACCAGCCTATTGGAGAACTAATATTGCGTTATGGTTCGCTCAGGCAGAGGCCCAGTTTACTAACTACCGCATCAAGGAAAATTTTACTAAATACAACATCATAGTCGCCGCCTTGGACGCTGAAACATTACAATGCGTTAGCGACATAGTGATAAACCCGCCAGTGAAGGACAAATATTGCCTACTCAAGACATCGCTGATAGACAGACTTCAAGACTCCGAAGAGAAGCGTTTAACACGATTATTGACGGAATTACAATCAGAAGACCGCAAACCAACAGGACTTCTACGACACATGCTCGAGTTAGCCGGACCAACACTAGCGGAGAGCGCTATTGTAAAAACACTATGGCTCCAACGTCTTCCGCAGCATGTAAAAGCTATACTTTCAGCACTTCCGGACAATAACCTAAACCAACTAGCACTAGCTGCCGATAAGATAGTTGATGTGTATGAGACAACCGAATGTGGCGCGGTTGACCACGACACCAAACCCGGAACTTCAAGATCCGAATGTAATGATACATCAATGCAAGACATTAAAGAGCAGGTCGCAGCTCTTACCCGAAAGATAAAGCTTTTGAAGATGTCGCAGGTCCATAATCGTGACCGCCCATCTACTTATAGCGAGCACAGAAGCCAGAGCCCACGTCGACAGAGTAATCATCAGAATCCTGCTAGTAGACCACGTTCCAGGTCCCGCGGTAGATCGCCCAACAGAGCACCGAATGGGTACTGCAGATTACATGCCAAGTTTGGTGAAAATGCCTACCGATGCCAACAACCGTGCACCTTCCGCTCGAAGAGGTCGGGAAACGACGGAGGAATTCCACAAGTAGAGACATGCGAAATTCCTACTCAGACTCGTCGTCTCTTCCTTTATGACCAAGAAACAAGCCAGAAGTTTTTAGTAGACACAGGCGCAGATATTTCTGTGATCCCGAAGACTTCGAAAATAGCGAAGAATTATATAACTTCCGACAAATGCCCCACAACTTTATACGGAGCAAATGGGAATTCCATCCGAACCTACAGCACAAGGACGATTGAACTAAAGTTCGGCCTACGGAGAACAATGAAATGGCGTTTCATAGTGGCTGACGTGAATAGAGCCATACTTGGCGCTGATTTTCTCCATCATTTTAACTTGTCAGTCAACCTAAAAAAGGGTACACTTACAGACCAGTCTACAGGATTACGGATTCGAGGCGTAACATCCAATGGACCCTCATCCGGTATCTCCAGTATTTCCTCATCACAAAAATACAGAGAGATTTTAAGTAAATATCCAAGCCTGACGCGACCGAATATGCAAGCTCTAAATAGCAAGAAACATACAGTGACGCACTGCATAGAGACCAAGGGTCCACCTGTAACCGAACGAGCTCGCAAACTCGCACCAAAACTGTTAGAAGCAGCCAAAAAAGAATTTAATTACCTTATGGAGCAAGGCATTTGCAGGCCGTCCAAGAGTAACTGGGCGAGCCCTTTGCACATGGTGAAGAAGCCTAATGGGGAATGGCGAGTGTGCGGTGATTATCGCCGTCTCAACGCCAAAACGGTTCCCGACAAATACCCCATTCCGCAGCTCCAGGACTTCTCCCATAAACTTGCAAAAGCAAAAATCTTCACAACAATAGCAATTTGGATTATGCAACGCTGCCCAAAGCTTCCAGCGTTTCATGCATGCCGTAACCAGAAATCTGGATTTTTGCTTTGTTTATCTTGATGATATCCTTATAGCCTCCAGCAATGAAGAGGAGCATAAAAAACATTGGGATATTCTATTTAAAAGATTAGCAGATAATGGATTGGTAATTAACATTAAAAAATGTCAATTTGGACTCCCGACTGTTAATTTTCTAGGTCATACCATTTCACCGGAAGGGATGACTCCAATTAAAGAGAAAGTGAAAACTATTATTGATTTTCCTCTCCCCAAAACAGCCAAAGGATTAAGACGTTTTTTGGGAATGCTCAATTATTATAGAAGATTTTTACCCAACACTATCAGCGCCCAAACAACACTTTTTGATTGCATTTCTGGATATAAAAAGAATGACAAACGTATCTTTACTTGGACCCCGGAATTAACGGAGGATTTTAACCAATGCAAGCGACATCTCGCTTCTGCCGCATTGTTAGCGCACCCAGACCCAAACGCTGAATTAGCAGTTATGGTGGACGCATCCGACCTGGCTATGGGAGCATCATTACAACAAAATAAAGGTACAGCTTGGCAACCTTTAGGATTTTTTTCAAGAAAATTTACCCCGGCACAACGTAAATACAGTACGTTTGACCGTGAATTAACCAGTGTCAACGAGGCAGTAAAGTATTTTAGGAGCAACTTAGAAGGTCGAAATTTTACTATTTACACGGACCACAAGCCCATCACTTTCGCTTTCGACAAGAAACGTGCCTCAAGTTCTCCGCGTCAAGAGAGACAACTAGATTATATATCTCAATTTACCACCAACATCAAACATATTTCCGGACACCAGAATACAGTTGCAGATACTCTTTCTCGCATTGAAGAGATAAATAGCCCTTCTGCAATTGACTATGAGAGAATGGGACAAGAGCAGAGTCACAACGACGAAATTACTAAGGCACTTGAGGACTCCTCCCTCTCCCTACGTCAAATGGTGATTCCTGGAACTAATTCTTCATTGTGGTGTGATATCTCTACCGGTCATGTAAGACCCTTCGTACCATCTAATATGAGAAAAGAGGTCATAGAAAATGTGCATAATGTTTGTCATCCAGGCATTAATGGGACTGTCAGCAGTATTAAATTGAGATTTGTTTGGCCCAACATGGCGAAGGATATAAAGTTCTTTGTCAAACATTGCATAAGTTGTCAAAATGCCAAAATCTCCAAACATACAGTCGCGCCAAGAGCCACGTATGTTCTGCCTGAAGACCGTTTCCGGAACGTCCACATCGATTTGGTTAGACCCCTGCCCGCTTGTAGTGATTATCAATATCTGCTCACCATGATTGACAGATTCACTCGCTGGCCTGAAGCAGTCCCCTTAAAGAATATGTCAGCAGACACAGTCGCCACTGCACTGACAACGCATTGGATTTCGAGGCATGGTGTCCCCGAAACTATTACGACAGATCAGGGACGTCAGTTTGAGTCATGTCTTTTCAAGAAACTCACGGAGAAATTCGGAATCAAGCATACGCGGACAACCGCCTACCACCCTCAAGCTAATGGCATGATAGAAAGGTGGCATAGAACCCTCAAGTCGGCACTTATGGCTAACGGCGACCCGAACTGGTTGGAGACTCTCCCTATTATACTACTTGGATTGAGGTCAACAGTTCGTGACGATTTAAAATGCTCGCCTGCTGAACTTACCTATGGTAGAACGCTGAGGTTACCATGTGATTTCTTCACCCCTACGCCTCGCGAAGAGCCAGATACTTACGTCGGTCGACTACAAAGAAGATTTGAACATATAAAATCTACTCCTGCCAGTAATCACGGTTCAGGAAAGTTTTTCATACATAAGGATTTACCTTCTTCTACTCACGTTTTTCTGAGAACTGATTCCGCACGAAAATCGCTTCAACTCCCTTACGATGGACCTTACAAAGTCGAAGAACGTAACGAAAAGACATACGTCATAATCATCAATGGAAAACCAAAGCGCGTCTCTATTGATCAATTGAAACCAGCCTTCGTTCCTTCCGAAGATAAGTTGACTATCGAAGAACCTGTCGCTGAACAGACCCCGGACAAAATTACTACTACAAGGTTCGGTAGAAGAGTGCATTTTCCAGACAGGTACCAGGCCCTTTAGAAAAAAGGCTGTCAGAGACATAGTTTTCCCATATAAAATTTTTTTCCGATATAAAATCACTATACACTCCCAAATTCGATTCACAGATATATATCTCATTAGTAAATCCGCATTATTGACATAAATTTTGGTAGTATTTTTTTAAAGATTACTGTAACTACAAATAACTAGAGACATCAACTTTTGATGGAAGTTGGAACTCTAAGTTTATTTAACTATGTTATTATTTTACATATTTGATAACCTTGTCTTAAGGAAGGGTTATTTTTAAATCTCCATGTTCATAGAACATGATTTCACTATATAATGAAAATAATTAGAGACTACAATTTTTAATAGAAATTGAACTCTAGGTTTGTTTAACCATCGTCATAATTGATATGTTCAATAATCCTGTCTTAAGGAAGGGTTGTTTTTAAAAAAATCTCATGTTCATAGAAGATGATGTCGACATGTATATTTATACATAACAAAATACCATGTAATATGTGTCGTTTCGTTTTTCCCACGTTTTTTTAAGTGTATGATGTATTTTTCCATACACTTACAAAAGTGTGATGTGTGTTTTCCATGTTTTTGTAGGTATGTGATGTATCATTCCACAATACCTGGGAAAACATGAAGTAGTTTTGCCATACGTTTTCAGAATGAAAATTCAAATATGTGTAGAAGGTACGATGCCCTGCCTTCTCCATTTCCTCATTATATTACCATGTTTTGATAGGTGTGTGATGACTGCTGCTTACCTTTCCCACACCTGTCAAAACGTGAAGCATATTGTTATCATGTATTTATAGGTAAATTTTGTACTGCTCTTTCCGTACTTATAAATGTATGACGTAGACCACCTGTTAAAGCATTAAAAAAATTTTCATCTATTTTTTCAAAATGTCAAAACATGAAAAATCTTTTCAACTGCTTTCTTTTTTTCAAAATGTAAACATGAAAAATCTTTTCAAATATGTATTATCATAAAATGATATACCATGTTATAACATGAAGTAACTTTCCAAGATTTTTCTTGAGATGTATCCTTTATTCCATGCTGATAAAGGCATGATGTATATAATATTAGAAATATGATCTAAAAATAATACAAGCTAGTGTATTCGTTTTCCATGCTAATAAAGGCATGATGTAGGTTTGTTAATTTTAGATGCACATAAATGCATGACCTAATTATAATACCAACTATTGCGTGTAGTATTCCATACTAGTTAATGTATGATGTATGTATATAATTTTATTTACACATAAATTTAGATCTATATAGGTTACAACTTCTCATTATGATATCCCACGACTCTACGGGACATATGTCTAAACACATTTCTGAATATAGTTCACCTTATTTTTATATACGTTAATATTCTTATATATTTATATACGTTTCTGATGTTCTATACATAAAAAATGAACTTTATTAATTTTAAGTACTCAAGTATATGATACCATTCTACTTATGCGGTGAATATCATACCTCGTATAGATATGATGTGGTTGCCCCCTTTCCTTATCTCTACGAAGTGTGATACCCATTATGTATTTACTTTCTTGACTTATAAGTTGTGTGAAGTTTTCACATATGAATTTTTTTATTTTTCTGGTTACATGTTTATAATGTTGACACTTGTCACTCATCTTTAAGGCCGAGTGTAGTTTTTTATTAATTTAAAATAATGATAATATTATTAAGCAAATCGATAATGATAGTGTTTTCAACAAGTAAAAATTTATTTATACATTTTTTAAATTAACATAGGCTTAGTAATTATCAAAATCAAATCGAAAATATGACCTTTTTCAGACCGTAATAAGTGCGTTTTAAAAAATACTATTAAAGGCTGAATATCGTCAAAAAATACCTGAAGGGGTTTTCTTTAAACGTACGAAAAAAAAAACTAAAAAATAAATAAAACAGGTTCATAGTTTAATTTTTTCATAAACACTAATTGTACTTGTTTTTAAAATGCAGATTATAAAACTTTGGATACGTTTATTTAACAAAACTAAACGATAAATTATTGGTATTATATTTTTCCATTTTTTAAAGTTAATTTAATATTTTTTATACTACAATTTAAGAAAGAACACTTAGATTTTAAAATTACTTTTAAAATAAGCCGTCCGGTGGCGCCTATTTGAAATTTTTAATACGGTAGAACATCGAACTAAAAGCTTATTTTAAATATCCCAACAGATGGAGCTATCATTGTGGGAGTCTTGGTTATTTTTTTATTTTTCAAACCGATTATATTATGAAGTTATTATTTATGAATATGTTATATGATAATTATAATTATATTATATGATAAATTATTATTATGGAAATATTATTATTATTAAATTACATGATATTATACCATATTTAAAAAAATTAAATATTAATAATATGATAATATTTTGTAATCCTACATGTATTTAAAATGACTGACTTTTGCATTTTTATAAATAAATTTTTTGATAGATCTAATACGCCTAAATTTTTTATAAGAGAGCTAGGTATAATGCCAGTAGCCGAAATTACAAATGGTAATATTTTTATAGTCTGAGAATGTCAAATTCTTTTGAACTCATTTCCTAAATCTGTGTATTTTATTATTTTTTCAAAAACAGATTTTTCGATATTACAGGAAATTGTTTTTTTTTATATCATAGTACTAAATAAGTACGAAAAGAAAAAGAGAAAAAAAATCTAACCTATTAGGTGTGTGAGTTTGTGTTTGCATGAGTTATGCCATTCTGTACACGAAAGTCTAAGCGAGCAAGCGTAATTACTAGTGTAATTACCGCGTGTTGGGGGAATTTTGAAGGAAAGGAAGGAGAGTGAGTTCTGGGAAGTAAATAGGTTTGATGGGTGGGTAGTAATCTGGGGTTCAGTGTGTTCGAGTGATATACATAAGAATCTAACTCTCCTACTGCGTTGCAAGGCCATTCGTTGGAAGAGGACTAATCGATCCGGCCCACCACGCAGTTATTAGGCAGGCGCATCCGCCGCCAAGCTCCCAACACACCTCACCCCATAAACTCGGGCACTCCTGCTAAGTCACCAAACATATCCAACAACTTGGGGTGACCTATGGCAGAAGTGTGGGTTATCCAATAAATGGTTCCCGGGGCGGCGGTACACATACCCTCCTCCCAAATTGTAATAAACGTCTACTTTCAAATGCAAAACATAATTTAAAACGTACCTAAATCTGGACTCTGGTGTGATATTCAAAATTTTTTTTTAAAATGAAAACAATATTGTAAATATTATAATCAGATGCCAATTATATTTCCTACAAATAAACATCTAATTTCGAGAAGTTGAATAAAGTGTTTTTAGCACGGCAAAATGGCAAAATTGCAATATTATTGTAACAATAGCAATATTATTATAGTAGACTAATAAAGCGGCCGCTACACTACTCGCTTCGACGAAGTCCTCGACGAAGTTAGCCGAAGTTCGAAGTGCGTGCCCACACACCCGTGCAACTTCGCGAGTAACTCAGTCCAACCAGTCAGTGATTGGTTTATTTATGCCGTGACGCTTCGAGTCCTTTGACTCGGGCGCATTTACTGACAACAATCGGAAGTCGGGCGAAGCGAAGCGAAGTTATATTATTGTAACAATAGCAATATTATTATAGTAGACTAATAAAGCGGCCGCTACACTACTCGCTTCGACGAAGTCCTCGACGAAGTTAGCCGAAGTTCGAAGTGCGTGCCCACACACTCGTGCAACTTCGCGAGTAACTCAGTCCAACCAGTCAGTGATTGGTTTATTTATGCCGTGACGCTTCGAGTCCTTTGACTCGGGCGCATTTACCGACAACAATCGGAAGTCGGGCGAAGCGAAGCGAAGTTGCCCGAAGCAAAGCGAAGTTCGTACCCACACTATCGTATTCGGTCAACTTCGATCAACTTCGCGAGTATTGTAGCTGTAGTAGTGTAATTTATAAACACATTGAAACGAAAGGAACGAAGCAACCGCAAGCAGCGTAATGCGTTGTTTGCGGTTGCTTCATTCCTTTCTCAAAGACAAATACATAGCACTATCTTTTTTTATGTCAATACAAATATGGGATGCTAGGAAGAGGAATATGGGAAAATACCTGGCTATACAGATTCGGTCACCTAATACGGCTTAAGCCGTTTCAGGCCACATTCCGATTCTTTTTTTTTAAATATATTACTTTGAAAAAGTTTATTTGTATTTATTTTTGTTCCATTTCCATAGTCCTCAATGAGTTTTATACCTGTTCTGAGGTCTACATACTACAAACTGAAACATTCGGTCGGAGCCGCAATGTTTTTTTTTATTTCTGTGGGCCTTAGAAAACAATAATGTTATTTATAACGGTTTTGTTGACCGAGGGAGAACGAACACAGGTTCTCTGTTTTTTGACCAGATGTAGGTATATTTTTTACAATGCCGGCCGGCGTAGTCCGGTGGTAAGGCTTTGGACTCCCATTCCGAAGGTCGCGGGTTCGAACCCTGTGTACGCAAATAAATTTTATTTGATTGATTTGTGTTATTTCACAATTGATTAATTAAAATAATAAATACTATATATGCGGCACGTTCCAGAGTGGAAGAAACTCCCAGTATCGCCTTGGTGTAAGACCACCATTCAGAATTGAAACGTTTCTCCAAATGGCTTTAGCCGTGTTTAGTGACTAGATCTAAATGGCCAGGTACTTCCCCACCTTCCTCTTCCCCATCTCCTTCCCTTACCCACTTACCTTCAGCCAAACAACATACCCCAATTGGGGATGCCATAGTCTCACTGGCTCCAGACCGGAGCAGTTGGGACTCTTGTGAGGTATTCACTATAAAAATACTATGTAAAACCAAATGCCAAAATGTTTTTAATAGAGATATACATAATTAAGAAATTGGCACATACATCATCATATATGTCATAATATGGAAAATCAGGACTAAAGATATAATGAAGAAATAATAATAATATAAAATGAAATGTCAGGCTTTCTGTAAAAATATTAAAATACATAAAATTAAATTAAATGTTACCTTGTATATATTCGTTTATATTCTAACGTAGTATAAACTAATTAAATAAATAATGCAAAAAAAAATAGTGCCATCTGGTAACTGAAATTCATAACTTTTATAACGAAGATTTACATTACCGCCATCTTACTGTTTTCAGGCAAACGTTTTTAAAATAAATTCTAGTTAGAAAAAATATTGTTTTGGAAATGAACAACAGAGTTCGTGTGTGTCGAAAATAGTTGATTTTGTCATGTCTACAATCGGTCTTAATAGATTTGAAGTAATTTAACTTAACCAACAGGTTACATTTTTTATATTAGCACGATGTGGTTTCCCCTTTCCGTAGCTTATGAGACTTATAAAAAATTATTAATTAATCAATAATTAAATTAACTAATAATTTAATTAACACTTATCTTTTTTAACAGTAAGTTCTTATTGCACTCAAACTGGGTTGCTTTAATCAGCATTGTTTGTCAAGCCCACTTGATTATTTTTTAGAAACAAGGGTAAAGTTTATTACTTTTGGTTTTTTTCTCGCTCTTACAATAAACTGGTTGATCCAGTATTCCAATTTGTTCGACTGTGTTAATTTAAAATAATCAAATGGGCATTGAACACTATAAATGTAATTTTTGTTTAATTTTAAGTTTTTTTACATATGTGCGTTTGTCGCATGAAATGCTGGGGAGGAGGTATGTAGGCACCGCGATTATTATTGTTTTTTAGTGAAGTGTCACCTTGAGTCTGGCAACACTTGCCTGCGCAGCGAGATGCGCACATGGCATAACTGAGCTCGCGAGTGGAAAAAACTTTGAAGGCATTCCGTCTCGAGCGCTCTTCCCACCAGCAAGCTATTTATTTAAATTACGCAAATTATTATCGCGGATAAAATCTTTGTATTATCTCACCTTAAATAAAATATCACTCTACCAATCAATCAGCGTTATGATTCACAAGCTAAGTCCCGTGACTGATTATTTAGAGAACTAGAATATCTCCGATGAAGGTAAGCGGAGGTGTTCTAGCAAATTCTTAAAACTCTAAAGGTTTTTCTCCAGAATGGATGCGCAAGTGAAGTCCTAAGTTTGACTTGTAAAAGTTAAATTACTTTATTGAGAAAATGATTTATTACAGTCAGACCATGAAAAAGGTTATTTTCCAGTGTGAGTCAGCATGTGTTTTGTCAAATTTCCCTTTTGCACACATGAATAGTTACAGTCAGAGCATGAAAAAGGTTTTTTTCCAGTGTGAGTCATCATGTGCCTTGTCAAACTAATCTTTACAGAACATGAATAACTACAGTCAGAGCATGAAAAAGGTTTTTCTATACTGTGAGTCATCATGTGTAAGTTCAAAGATCACTTTTGAGAAGATGAATAACTACAGTCAGAGCATGAAAAGAGTTTTTCTCCACTGTGAGTCATCATGTGTCTCGTCAAACTACTCTTTAAAGAAAATGAATAATTACAGTCAGAGCATGAAAAAGGTTTTTTTCCAGTGTGAGTCAGCATGTGTCTCGTCAAATTTCCCTTTTGCACACATGAATAGTTACAGTCAGAGCATGAAAAGGGTTTTTTTCCAGTGTGAGTCATCATGTGCCTTGTCAAACTAATCTTTACAGAAAATGAATAACTACAGTGAGAGCATGAAAAAGGTTTTTCTCCACTGTGAGTCATCATGTGTAACTTCAAAGATCGCTTTTGAGAACATGAATAATTACAGTTAGAGCACGAAAAAGGTTTTTCTCCACTGTGAGTCATCATGTGTAACTTCAAATATCGCTTTTGAGAAGAAGAATAACTACAGTCAGAGCACCAAAAAGGTTTTTCTCCACTGTGAGTCATCTTGTGTGCCGTCAAATTTTTTTTTTGAGAACATGAATAACTACAGTCAGAGCATGAAAAAGGTTTTTCTCCAGTGTGAGTCAACATGTGTCTTGTCAAAGAACCCTTTTGAGAACATGAATAACTGCAATGGGCACAAGAAAAGGGTTTTTCTCCAGTATGGGTGCGCAAGTGAAGTCCAAAGTTTGACTTTTTAAAGCAGGAGTAGTTACAATGGGAACAGGAGAATCGTTTTTTTAAGGGTCGCTTCTTCAGTCCTGTCAATAAATCAGAAAAAGATTAGGAATATAACGTTTTAAGTGTAAACAAAGTAAAATCATATAACATTTAACTAAATAAAAAGCACAAATTCTTCATTGTAACAGAGAAAATCGGGTTTACCTGTTGTGTGGGTAATTCTATCAAAGTGACCTAAGCATTCCTTTTTAATATCTGGCAGGTCAATTTCAATTTTGATACATGGAATCCCCCCACCATATTCTTCTTGTTGTTCTAGTTCTGCCTTGTTTGAAACATTTTCCACATTAATGTTACCTGTAAAAACAAAAAATCTATTTGTATGTGATATATTTATACATTAATTCTACGCCCGCGGGGCTTTTTACGGGGTTCTCAAATTTTAAAATGTGAATTAATTTTGAACATGAGAAAGAAATAATAAAAATAAAATTGCAAGAGACAAAAAATTTATGATCAGTCAGATTTACAAAGAAGGTCTATAATATAACCCACGAAATTAATTAAGCTAACATTAAACATTTATTTATTTATTGAAATACAAACGTCCCGACATGTGCCATAAACATAAATATAAAAATATAGTTAAAAGTATAAGAAAGTAAAGTACCTACTTAAAGCTACAAGGTACAAAATATACAGCATATAAAGTTTAAGGATAAAATATAAAGTTAAGTATAAAGTGTAAAGAATAAGTAAAATCTACGGTATAAAGTGTAAAGTTTAAAATAAAGTTAAGTTAATTATAAAGAATAAATTATAAAAAAAACAAATACCAAAGGTAAAACATGTCAGTATCACCCATGTATTAGTTTCCCATGTGTGAAACCGCTGTACCGGAAATTGGACAATGTAGTTGCGCTTATACATACTGTGTCGAGTATTGTGTTGTGATGTCATTAGCGAAAAGTAATACCTCGACATCGTCAAAGCAATTTGTCATATCGTTGATGAAAATGAGGAATAAAACCGGACCAATGTAAGTTTATATCCCTATCTAGAATAATGCGATGTCAAAGCGCATGAGACTTTTCATGCGCTTTGACATCGCATTATTCTAGACAGGGATATAGACTTACATTGGTGTAAGATAAGAATTAAAATTTTCTCCACTGCTCATCTTACCAGGGAATTCCTGCGTCGAGATGAGCAGCTTTACAATTATATTCAATCAAATAAGTTAAGTACATAACAAATACATAGATGGTTTACATAGAATATTTCTTATTTTGATTGTTCTATTGTAGATGGCCAATTATCAGCCGAGATATTTGATAATGTCTACACTTTCCAAAGGTTGACAATTACACTCCTGCGTAAAACCATGTTATTTTCAGGAACGGTCCAAAGATGGCTGATTTACAGAGGAAATGCTAAAAGTAATATATTTTGTTTTGGTCATGTTTAACGTTAACAGGTGTTAATCAAGCTAAATTTCGACTGCACTCAATCCCGCCTTACACTTAGCGTTTTATCCCACGCATCACCAGCAAATACCAAAACAGTGTCATCTGCAAACACAACTGAAGTACCCGAAAACGGCGGCTTTCAAATAATAGTAATATATATCCTTATTTAAGAAAGTTTGCACACTACAACTATAAATGCATATTATGATGAATATTGTACATTGATTTGTAACTTTTTTCTAAGGTTATAAAATTAACAGAAAAATACAAAAATAATATGATGAAGGTAAAAAGTAAATAAAAGTACAGTTAGTTGAGGTTTCTCAAATACCGCGACACTAGGCTAGCCTGTGTTGAGGATACCCATACTTGTATTAGGATGTATACGCTCCATAGAGTGGTGACTTCAATCGTAAAGGCACCGGTAAATGCCCTATTCTTATTTATATATATGTATATATATATATATATTTTTTTTTTATTAACAAAATTTATGATACATATACACATTTATGTACATACATAGTAATATAGAATGAAGTACAATAATAATTTTTTTTATCCAAGTTTATACATTATCTCTTATTTTTTTGTGAATCACATTGTTTTATAATGTCTGTAAGAGTGTTGTAGAGTCATGTCGCAAAGTATTTAAAGTTTCGTTGACCAAACGTAGTATGCGCTATCGGTGTTTGTAGTAAGTTTTTGTTGTTGCTTCGAGTACATCGTGTATTTGAACTTTTTTGGTAGTAATTATTTATGTTTGTGTACAGATAAATTAGGATGAAACTATGAACAGAAAAATTTTTGAATAGAAGATTACGTACTCTCAAGAAAGAAATAAGGCGAAATAGATAGGATGAAACTAAGAAGAATAAGACAGAAAGTACGCGAGCAAATTTTAACCGAGGAACGAGTAACAGAAATTCCTTCACTATCTTTCGATGGAAGGAAAGACAAGACGGCTAAAACTGTTTTAAAAAGATCGAAGGGGCTGAGAGTGATTGTACAAGAGGAACATATTTCGATTATAAAATAACCAGGTACTATTTATGTTGGGTGAGGGGTTCCAACATCGGGCAGTGCAAGAAATATTGAAAGAGCTATCCACAGCTTTTTAACGAAAGAAAAGATATCACTAGAGGGTTTAATGGCTGTTGGCTGTGATGGAACAAACACAAATACAGGGAAAGTTTGAGGCGTAATTTGTCTTTTGGAAAACAGACTATCTCGACCAATGCAATGGATAATTTGTCTCTTACGCGCCAATGAGTTACCATTGAGGCATTTGTTTACCTAATTGTATGGCCCTACTGCAGGACCTAAATCATTTGCAGGTCAAATTGGTAAAGCATTAGAGACATGCGAGACACTGCCGTTGGCAAACTTTGAGAAGATAGAAGGTGAACTACCTCCACAAATATCCACAGATCTCAGTACAGACCAGAAATATTTAAAAGAAATGACTACTGCTGTCATAGGTGGATCCTGCTCTCCTGATTTATTACAGAGAAGCCCAGGTAAACTACCCCATGCCCGCTGGTTGACAAGAGCAAATCGCATACTGAATTTGTATATTTCTACAGAAAATCCTGCAAAGATGGTTCAAATCATTTATGGAAGTTTATTAACGGCACTAGATATTTGTCCAACGAGTTGTTAGCAATAGTGGACCCTGTTATAATTCGAAATAGTCACTTTGCTCGTCCAGAAAACTTGTTTTTGAGTATGATAACAGATTCACGTAAGCACGTTAGAGAACTCGCCTCAAGACGCATTTTAAAGGCTCGTCAAGTTAATAAAAATTCTGTTTCACGCATGTTTGAGGTGCCAAAAGTGGACTTAAAAGCATGTTCTTACATAGACATGATTGACTGGCAACAAAATATATACGAACCCCGAATAATGATGAATATTTCCGATGAGCAGTTACAAGATCTTATTGAAAATGGAGAAGATACAGTGTTGGAGTTTATGAGACTGCCTTGCCACACCCAGGCTGTGGAAAGATCTGTAAAAGTTGTGACAGAAGCAGCTCTAAGTGTATTCGACAAGATAAGACGAAAGGGATACATAAAATCAAAATAAGCATCTCGAAAACACATGCCAAAGTTTGAGCTGAAAAGGGATTTTGCTATAAAAAATGATCTTATTCATACCAACATAACTTTCTGAACCTGTGTTTACTTTTGAAATAAATGATTTTATTTATTATAATCTACTTTTATTTTATCATTTTATTAATTAAAATCTACTTTTATTTTATCATTTAATGCATAATATATTATATTTATTTATTATTTTGTTTATGGCGTGTTTAATACAAAACGTCTATAAATACTTAAAAAATAAAATTTTAAATCTATGGCGGGAACTCAAGCTGGCGAGCTCGAACTTCCAAATTGAGAATTGTTATTTACAATTACATAAAGCAACTTTTACCTGGTATTCCAATTCGAATTTCGAAAAAAAAAATCATAAAAAGTGTTCCACCCTAATGCTTATGTCCGTTTCAGCTTTTTTATAAGCAGCTAGCCAGGTGTCAGCTTCAAACAGTAAGACGGTGTCATCGGCAAAACATAATTTACATCACATAATTTTTATAAAAACAATCTACATGTATCGTGGGCAATGTCGTCTTCTACAGGAGCACACTTCTAATTCTGTGATAATAAAAATTAATTTAAGAAATATGAAGGACCCCAGATGTCAACTTAAAGAGTGATCCTTCAAGAAGGATAAAACTTTTACTCTTGAGCACCTTCAGTACGGCGTTTTGTTGTTTGCAGCCATTGGAATAATGCATTATTACATCAATATTGTGTTTTCAGTGCATTGTAATTAATTGAACTTTATTATATCCCGAATAAGGTAAGGTTGCAACATGTGATTTGTGAGTATAAGTTAAAAGATTGCCGTAGTACTTATATAGGTACAGCAAGAGAGGACGTTATGATCAAGTATATTATGTCCTGTCTGTGCAATATTTCAAAAACGGACAAGGATTCCGAACATCAGTATTTAACAACCTACATTTCAAAATTAATGTGCAACGCAACTTACTGGCTGTCCGAGCACTCTCCGCATTCTGCAAATATTCCTTCTTTACATCTGGGAGGTCGAAATCCATATCCGTATAAGGCATTTCACCTCCATTGTCTTCCGGGGGCACTGGTTCCGTCTTGATGGATACATTCTCTGGATTAAGTTGATCCATGGCTCTGTTGTGCACAAAACATATGTATGAAACTTCCCTAAACTGAACGTTGTTTTAACGTCCAATTTGTATGAGATATGAATATTATCTTTAGATTTTAATATTTTCCCAAGCAATGGAATCTACTGTAAAAATATTTTCAAATTAGGATATACTAGTGACATTGAAGATAAGACGATTGAAATCGGTTGAGAGAATCGTCGTCAATCGTCGGAATACAATAATCTAACGCTATCTTCCACTATATTTCTATATAAAACGGTATAACCGTATTTTGCATAATGAATCTGCTACTAACAAAATGTAATGGATTTTTTTAGAATTAGTGACAATTTCAATCATTGCCTTCGTAATACAATTCTTCAAAAAGTAGACGTCAAAATTGACAGTTCAAACGTTACTCAACCAAAAGGTCATATGGCGTAATAAGTTAAGCTAGATCGCCAACATTTTGAACCGCCGACAGAATTATTATTATACCGAGAACGGTGTATTAATAATTCAGTCGGTGGTTTTGCCTACTCACCATCCGGATTTATAAAGTCCGATTGTGTCGTGGGCCTGACATTGCGCGTATACACAACCTGTTTTACTGTGGGAAAGGAGGCCTTTTGAGGCATCAGCACGGGTAAGCCACCCAGTGAGGCCAACATTACTAAATTGTACTAAGAAATGTAAAATATTGTACCAAAATAAAAAGGAACAAACCAAATGCAAACGGCGATTCGCGTGTTCAGGTTCACATGTATACGCGCGAAGACATAATATCGCAGTTGTGGATTTGTAGAAAATATCAGCGTTAGAACTTATCAATAACTAACACACGCGATGATACATTTAACTGCGTTAGGAAAACAGCGTAAGTAATATTATTTAGAATTAGAGTTCAAAAACAGGATGCAACGACAAAAGCATGCGTCAGCGATAATTTTTAGGTTATAATGATAATACCATAAATATACCACTCTCTAGATCGATATCTTCCGGCTTTTTGTATCCAACAGAATTATACAGTACTTAACCACAGATATACAAGCAGTACCTACCGTGCGGAAAAGAGCAGTAGACAAGATAGAAAAAACTCAAGGTCATCTAAAAGTAACATGCAACCATAGACAATATAATTGCTCTCGGCCTACTCCATTCATTCACTAGCCCAAAAAAACTATTATAAAAATAAAAATGTCCTTGAAGCAGAAAAATGTCGAAATGTATTCCAAGGGCAAGGTTCATCTGACTAAGAAAATAAACTTTTACAGTGCATTTCCTTAAGATGAAACTTGTTAATCTGAGAAGTAGAAACCCAAAATGACAAGAAATTTGCAAAAACACTGAAGAAAATTTCCAAAACATCGACAGTACGACGAAAAATTCCGACATTTTTCAGCCTCATGAACTCATGGTTACATATGTTTAAAAATCTTTAATTTCACCAAAACAATAAGATAATACAGGATAACACTAATCAATAACATGAATAATTTTATCGATATAATAAATAACATTTATACGTTGTGGAGGAAGACATAATGTCAAGTATGAAGCATTGTTCAAAAAACCGAACGAATAACCTAAAACTGTTAATTCACTTTAAACTTGAACTTACGTAGGTAGGTTGAATATAATATGTTTGTAACTCGCTAACACTATACTGGCTTATATTGTATTTTTATCACGAACAACTTTAACACGCAATATTTTCGACGGAAATGATAGTATTTCGGCAGAAAATGACAACCCGCGTGTATAAATAAACCACTGTCATTTTGTTTGAATGATTTCAAACTGTCAAACGTCAAAATTCCGTCATCTCTTTCTGTTACACGAGTCATTATGGTAGAGAGCGAGAGATCAAACCAATCCTTCTGTTCTCACCAATGAGATCTGAGCTTTTAGCCATATTATTCGTTTTCTATAAGAATTTTGAGGTGGGCGTGGCGGTTTCAAATGAGTTTCGAGGCCAAAGCTTAGTTAAATGCCCCTGGATAATACATAGACAAAATTAAAGTCATAGACTATAAACTATCATTTATATTTTCATTCGAGATTTATTTTATTTTGTAGCGCTTATGCATACAATATGCAAGGTTTGGTAACACGCGGTTATTTTGACGATGCTACTTTGCCCACGTGTTTAACATGTTCTATTGTTAAACTGTTTCCGAACTAACTCTCTGGGAGAGCGACCCTCTCTCTAAATATGGTGGATGACAAATGAGCTATTCATCGAAACCTACAAAGAGTTTACAAGGTTTTTAGCTCAACACTGACCAAGAATATATAAGGAAAGTTTGACTGATTACATGATGATTTTATTAAATACAAGCTCTTGAGAAAACGTACTTTCGCACGCAAAATTCCCAATTGTTCCCTTGTGACATAATTATTATTTTTTCTTTTGCATAAACAAAACCTGTACTAAAAACAAGGTAAAATAATCTTTCAGTTTGTTTATTAGAAATAAACATTTTCATTTTTAAATATACGGATTTTTGAATCTAAAATGTATTTTGTGTATACAAAAACATCTCAATGAAAGTTCACATTTTTAAAACACATTCCTGATTATAAAAAATTCTCAATGAAACTCCCACTTCACTTTTTATCTTGTTGATACATTTTTTTTAACGTTTAAAAAATGTCATTTATTTTTAATATAAAAACATTTGATGACATTGCTTTATATTTTTAACATCGTTTTAATTATATTTAATAAAGAAACAAAAAAAAAAAATATAAAAAAAAAGAACCAAAAAAATACACAAAAAATTTACGTCCTCAAGGGAACTTTAAGAATAACCTTTTGAATTTGCATTTGAATCTTTGTTAAAGGCTTCAGGCAAGTATATGTGGCCAAACCTCAACTGATAATACCTTATTCAAGGGATGATTGTACTAGAACACAGCAAACTTTTTTCAGTTCTTTTCTATTTATAAGATCCCTAACATTTTTTAAGAAATAGATGAGTCTTTTCAGTTTTGTCGATAGGTTTGCAAAATGTATATTTAATTTATGTATTGGCAACTCTGCCAACAACTCTTCCTAATTGAACATGTCATAGTGAGAGTACATCCAGACGGTCGGGAGAAGTTGATACTTGTGCGATACCTACTTATATATTCAGTAAAATAAAAGGAACTGCCGGTTCCTACTTTGTGATTATTATATTTAATTGTATATTGTTTTTGGATCTGTCAATGTTCAGCGCAGGGGCATTTCTCTCAGCTTTGGCCTTGAAACTCATTTGAAACCGCCACGCCAACCTCAAAATTCTTATAGAAAACGAATAATATGGCTAAAAGCTCAGATTTCATTAGTGAGAGCAGAAGGATTGGTTTGATCTCTCGCTTTCTACCATAATGACTCGTGTAACAGAAAGAGATGACGGAATTATGCCGTTTGACAGTTTTCAAATCATTCAAACAAAATGACAGTGGTTTATTTATACACGCGGGTTGTCATTTGCTGCCGAAATACTAGCATTTCCGTCGAAAATATTGCGTGTTAAAGTTGTTCGTGATAAAAATACAATATAAGCCAGTATAGTGTTAGCGAGTTACCAACATATATTCAACCTACCTACGTAAGTTCAAGTTAAGTGAATTGACAGGCAGAAAAATGTCGGAATTCATCGTCGTACTGTCGGACAATCATGTTTTGGAAATTTTCTTCAGTGTTTTTGCAAATTTCTTGTCATTTTGGGTTTCTTCTTCTCAGATTAACAAGTTTCATCTTAAGGAAATGCACTGTAAAAGTTTATTTTCTTAGTCAGATGAACCTTGCCCTCGGAAAACATTTCGACATTTTTCTGCTTCAAGGACATTTTCATTTTTATAATAGTTTTTTTGGGCTAGTGAATGAATAGAGTAGGCTGAGAGCAATTATGTTGTTTATGGTCGCATCTTTTTTAAATGGCCTTGAGTTTCCTCTACCTTGTCTACTGCTCTGCTCCGCACGGTAGGTACTGCTTGTATATCTGTGGTTAAGTACTGTATAATTCCGTTACATACAAAAAGCCCGAAGATATCGATCTAGAGAGTGGTATATTTATGGTTCAGCGCGTCCTTGGCATCATTTTCACGCCGTAATGATAATTCTTTTTCAGACATTCTAAGATACTACCGTATAAACTATACTGTGAATGTGTTAAATTTATATCATTCGGAGTTAATTCAACAGCTTTGTAACAAAGATTTTTAAATTCAAGTGCTTCCATTTTCTGGTTACGTTTCTTCAACACATTGGAATTTGCGGGGCGCTCCTTGTCCGTAAGTTCTTGTAATACCCATTCTTCTTACTTTGTGTTGTTTATTGTAAGAATATATTGCTTAACACTTTGATACTGATTGATAGCATTCGCTAGGTAACATATGTCAAAGTATACACCAAAAAGTTACACTTTCAGGCCGCAAGTTTCACGCTTACTTAGCCTTTACAAACAAGTACACACGGAGAAGGGTTCTAAGAAGAAAAGGAGGGTAAGTGTATCTTAAAAATATAATTTCTGTTGCAAAGAAAACATTGCGGTTTTTCCTGTGACGTATGTTCGTGTGCTTTCATTGGTAAAAGAGACCGTTGTTTTCAAGAATTGGCAATTTCATTTCTCCGCTTTTTGTGTCAGCAAAGACGATCCCTGTTTTGCGGCCCTTTTTGAATTTGAAGGTGTCAACAGTCTTTGTCATGTTATAAAAGGTCGTCTTTCCTTAAAAACGCTCTCTTACTCAAAAAATTAAAGGTTTCACCCTTCCGAATTAACCACGGGAACTAGCCTGTACCCTGAGTATTTATTAAAAAGTGCTTAGTCATACCTGTGATAGTGGATGTTTATTGTCAAATAAAAGTGATTCAGTTTACTCTTAAGAACGGAGTTTTTATTCTATGGACCCTAATTTACAACAGAAATTTCTTTCATTACTCCGAATCAATGACCCCGCAGCACCGAGTAAGTATTCTGGCGAACCACGACTCCACATCCGAAATTTCCACAGTGGCAAGGATGGCAGGACTATCAATTAAGTTGTTAATGACTCTGTGTAACACAACCAGTTCTGAAATAATAATTTTTAAAGGTTTATGTGTTGCGTGTCGTATCTTGTGATTGTCCTGTTTATATTTAAATTCAGTCAAGTCTCAACTCTTTCACTTTCTCATTTTATAATCTCGATATGTAGAGCCTTTTACATTATCTTTTTCTAAAAATGAGAAATGAAAATGAAATGTCCCAGATGTGTTTCCTTTTCTGATTTTTCTTTTTCAGATTTTCGTTTAGAAATCACTAATATTGTCTTCAATATTTAAATATTACAATTTGAGGTTTTACTCAATAAAGTTATTCCGAAAAATAAAAATTATCTTTTTCTGTCTATGCCACATTTTATGTTAAATATTTTTGTCTATGGCACGTCATAGTGGCATATTATCACGACTTTCGCGTCTATAATATCTTGTGTCTGTGGTCACGTCAAATATTGTTTGTTTATAAATAGCTTGTTGTGATCCAGATACGATTCAATTCTACACTATCATTCATTCAACATTCATTATCAACCAACTCTCGCTTCTTTTTCTAAGTTTTAAGGTCTACCCTCTTCTTTGTGACATATTAAAACATATCAAGAAAAAACACAAGTGTTTTACTCAGAAGCGAACCTCTCAATCTATCTCAACGGCAAGCCGATCCTTGGCGTGAAACGGAGGAAGCCCAACAAGCCGATCAGCCTTACAACCTGACTGGAGGCTTCTGGAGTCACGAACGAGGACGCTGCTCATGGTCCTTCGAGCCGGATTGTACTATCAATCATCACCCAGGCCACCACAGGATTGCACCAGCAATCATCACCCAGGCCACCACAGATTGCACCATTGGAGGAGACCCACCCTTTCCCGATGGCTGTGTGAGGAAACTGATTGTTTAACCTCCTTAGCCGCACACGTCAGGACTCTAATTTTTTTGTAAAAAGAAGCAAAATTTATTTTAAAACGATTCTAGACCCTCCAATGTCCTTGCATGCATGATTGTTAGTAACATAAAAATATACAAGCCGCGTATCGAGGGCAGTTTACCCCATTATCACGGGGCAGTCCCGGCAAGAATGAGCGTGGCAAGCGGCCTGGCCACAACGATCCCAAGCACCCGCGTCCCTTAGCCAGTTTTCCGAGAGTACCCTCGAAGAAATGTAAATGGGGGAGCGGGGGGAGATACTCCCAAAGACCCTAGGGAATGAAGTGAGCCTCAGGTCACCGGAGGCAGGACGGAAGGGGACCGGGCTCGCGCAAACATTCCCCAGGCCCGCTCATGATGCCGGGGGAGGCACCCGTGGTTCGTGGGATAGCCGCACCGGATCAATGTCACCTTACTGGATGCAGGAACAGGGTCTATCCGCCCCCATGGTGGGGAAATGAACAACACAGTACGATAGAGTTCAGTTCGACAACCTATTCATAAACCATTTTGTTAGTAACAAATAAAAAGGCAAATAACAAACGTAGAAAATAAGTTGTGATCAACAACAAATCGACCGTTCATAATAGAAAAAAAAAGAAGGGAAAAAAAAGATTAACAAAGTATTAAAGAGCTTAAACATAAAAAGAAACAGTATTATCATTATGAACGCGTTCCTAATAAATAAATAAGGCCCAAATTCAAAAGTAAAAGGAAGAATGAGCATAAAAAAAAAACAGTGTAAAGAACGGGCAAAAACGGCGTAAAAAGCCAATATACACAATAAATGAATAAGAAAAAATAAAACAAACAAATAAGATAATAAATGCATTGCGATCATGCCATAAAACATAGAAAGTAAAACCAATGAGTATTTAAAAAAAAAAAAAAAAAACAAAGCAATCGCGCATAAACAATATTAAAGTTGTTATAGAGGAGTAACCGTGGAGTGACAGGAACAATACGCTTGGCACCTGAAACAAAGATGATTTTAATCTAAATCAGCAACTCTAAGCACAGGCCATCTCTCTACCCAGGACTTTTCAAACTTTTTTAAGCATTCAAAATTCTCTCTGTTCAACACGAGATCGGCATTCCATGCCGGTCTTGTAATCCCATCTTGGCATCCTTCATCAACTCGCAGTGCCACAGAATGTGCTCGGCTGTCTGGTTAGTGTCACCACATGAACAGTTCGGATGAGGAGACAAGGCGAGACTATGTAGCCGCCCCCTGAGCTCCCCATGACCGGACACCAATTGCGTCATATAGTGATCCAGTTTTATGTGCGCCCCTTCTATTCTGCTTTTAACTGAAGGGAAGAAAGAGAAAGTCAATCTACCCTTCGTCGACCTATCCCATCGCTCTTGCCATACACTCAGCGTTCTATCTCGCATGGCTTTCAATAAGCCAGGAAGGGACACCGCTCCACCGGGTGTCAGTTCGACTCCCAGGTGGACAGCGGCCTTACCTCTTATCAATGCCTTTTTTGTCAAAACTTCCCTAATTTAAATTTCTTTAATTCAATCGGCAGTGTACCAGCCAGAACCGGTAATGCATCATTAGCCACAGTCCTATATGCGCCCGAAAGCGCCAACAGGGGAGTCCGTTGGCCCCGCTTGAGGGCCAAGTGGATCAATGCATTATCCAGCCGGTGCTCCCACACAGAAGCGGCATACGTTCATATAAGATTGACGCAGCGCATCCCCAAAGCTATCCCAATTCGCTCTAGTGGTTCTGAAGTTCCAAGATGATTGTGGAGCTTCTGTCTTTGTAATTCCCACAGAAAAAGTTATCAATCTATGATCAGAAACTATCGCACACTCATGAACCGTCCACTTTGATATTTTTGACGCAACAGATCCAGAGCAGAGAGTGAGATCAATGTTGCTTTCGCCACCGGTTCCTGAAAATGTTGAAAACGTACCTGGTTCATTGAGGGTGAACAGACCTTGCGCTGAGATAAGATCTTCGACGGCATAGGATCTTTCCGTTCGATTTCCGTTAAAGTCGAACCAGAGAGGCGAGCGCGCATTGAAGTCACCTCCAATAATTATGTTTCGGCCTTTTAATTTATGCAAGGCACGCGTGAGGCTCAAAATCATCAGTTAACTTGTTTTGCTCCATCAAAAATTAAAAAAAAAACTTGTATAAAAATAACTTTAACCAGTAAACCACAGTGAATAAGTAACTAAACAACATTGCCTCTTGGCACTATTCTAACAATCTTTGAATCTTCATCCATTAAAGTGGAAATAAGTGTGAAAGTGAAATACGTTACGTCAAACGTGTTATTGTTTGTTTGTTCGAAATCTAACATTGAATTAAACTATTTTTGTCCCACGAAAATAATTAAACAACATAAACCTAAACATTAAATAATTATAAACATTTTAAAGTGCAATATATCGTGAACGAGAAAAAAAAATTAAATAAAAATCCTACCCAGTACACTGGACTTAAGAAACGGGTAATTCTACGAAAAGTGAGTCATTATAAAATAAAGTTTCTGGGATTATAATAATCACAAATACTCATTCACTCCTGCTCAAAAATAATACTAATAAAAAATATTAATAATGGAATGCAAATCCTGCAACACTGAGATATTCGATAACGAAAATCTATTATGTAAGACGTGCAATAAGAACTTTCACTTTACATGTTGATATATATCCGAGAGCAATTTTCGTAAATTGAACAAACAAAATAAAAATGCTTTTACCTGCACTATTTGCAAGGAAGTTAAAAAAAAATCTTCACTAAAAACAGAAACCCTGTCATCTGTGAATGTGATGACATCTGTGAACGATACTGAACAACAGTATGATATATTGAAATCGATAACAAACCAACTAAACGAAAACTTTCAAACTTTCCAAGAGATGTCTCTCAATATCTACTCACTACTAGAAAATTTTCAACGTGAAATCATAACTAGGATTTCAAACATAGACAAAAATATTAATGAAATTAAATCAATGGAGAATTCCATAAATTACGTAAAACCAACATCAACCAGCAATACTCAACCGCCTTCATCTGCAGACCAAGGTACAGTTCCCGAGGGAGTGAAAACAATATTGAGAGGTCCGCCTTTGGAGGAAGAAAAAGAAACAAAAATTATGATATTTGGTGACGAACAGGGTAAACGTCTGAGGAGAAAAATTGAAAAAAAATTATCCGGATGCTACGATTGATAATTTTATGTCAAATGTGCTTCATGAAAGCAAAAACTTAACGAAAACGGATACCGTTATTCTGTGCCCAGGTAAACAAGATAAATCGCCGACAAATCTGTTAAGTAATCTCCACTATATAATACAAAATCTTAAACACACAAACATCGTTATACACCCAGTCACAGAAAACAGATACCTTAATGTGTCCAAGCTGAATTATGAAATTAAAAAAATAGTTCTAATGTTTAAACATGCTAGTTTCACTGACCAAATAGCATACCATGAAATAAGAAATCGCCCTGAAAGTACATTAAACAGCAAATACACGCAGACTCCAAAAAACTGGGATCCGGAAGCAGAGAACGGAAACAACATAATCAGGTAGACGAGAAGAAAACAAAAATAAAGAAACACATTAGAATTTAAAAAAATGGACCAATATAAACCTCCCTGTACTTCAAAAGGTCAAACTTCTCTGTCATTCGTGTGCCTTAATGTAAGAAGTTTAAAAGGTAAAATTGAAGATATAGAATGTCTACTTAAATCCACAAATTCCAGTTTCAATATTATTCTGATGAGTGAGACATGGCTGAAAGAAGGGGAAGTAAAGTACGTAAATCTAGAAGGTTACCGGCATGAAGCATCCTGCCGCCCACAAGGAGCTGGAGGTGGAGTGTCAATATTAGATACCATGGACTTTAATGTTATCAACAACGTGTACGACTCCGACAACAACTTCCTGTGGATACATATAAACAAACTTAATTTAAACATAGGTGTAGTGTATAAAAAGCCTAGTTCTAATTTTCAAGAATTTTTGGATAAACTTAGCCCCCAACTTGAAGCACACAAAAGATGTATTATTTTTGGAGATTTTAATATAAATCTACTTGACTCAACAAATACTCAAACACGTAAGTACACAGACACAATTAGATTAAATAATTATAGTATCCTGAACAAAATAAACAACAAACACGCGACACGCATTACAGATAATACTAACACAATCATAGATCATGTACTTTCCGACATCACACTTTCGCACTCACTAACAAACTGCGATAATGCAATATCCGATCACAATATATTACTCCTAGATGTCCTTCACACATACAGTAACACTTCATCCAAAACGTCTTCGTATGAATATAAACGTATTAACTTAGATAACCTAAAAAAGGATATCCTTCAGAATCCCTTTCACTTCAACGTAAATGAGGATTCGATATCAAATTTTAACAACTTTGTAAACTACCTCAAAAATAAAATAAACTCCAATAGTACACAAAAAAAAAACAAAAAACAAATGTCATCCGGATTGGATAACCAAAGACCTTTTAAAACTAATTAATAAAAGAAATAAATTACACCTTAAACTAAAAAAACAACCGGGAAGCATACAATTAAAAACAGAATTCATAAATATACGTAATAATATTACTTAAAAAAAAAAAAATTAAAACCAAAACACTACACCACCCTCTTTAAAAATTGCGAAAATGATTCAAAGAAAACATGGAATCTAATTAATACCATACTAACAAACAAGTCAAAAACTCTCAACAAATCTTGTCACAAGATAATAATCAATAATGAAATAATCTCAAATAAAGATGATATATGTAAACATTTTAACGACTACTTTTGCAACATTGGGTCCTGATTAGCTGATAACATAAAAAATAAGCCCGCACACAATACAGCTAACGAAATAACGTAAGAGCATAATAGTAATCAATCACTATATCTTCAACCTACCACGGAGGTTGAAATAAACAGAATTATTAAATCACTTAAACCAAATGCAAGTGCTGGCTACGACACAATAAAATGTAAAACAATACTCAATCTGTCCGAACTATTGGCTCCCCCTATTTCAAAACTAATTAACCAATGCATTAAAGAGGGGAATTTTCCAGATTGCTTTAAAATTGCGAAGGTAATACCAATATACAAATCTGGATCAAAAACGGATACGTCAAATTATCGGCCAATCTCAATTTTACCAATTCTATCAAAAATTTTCGAACATGTAATTTATGAAAGATTAAACAAATTTCTACTAAACAAATCACTGCTATATAATAAACAATACGGTTTCAGAAAAAATCAAATACTCTTTCGGCAACTAATGATCTAATAAACAAACTAAGAACCAGCATAGACAATGGAAATTACGCTATAGCAATCCTCGTAGATCTCCAAAAAGCATTCGATACCGTGAGTCATGTGATACTACTAAAAAAAATTGAAAAAATAGGTGTAACCGGCCCTGCTCTCCAACTCATTAAATCGTATTTAAATAACAGAATGCAATATGTCAGCTTAGATAACAAAAACAGTCAACACAATAATACAAATTATGGTGTTCCTCAAGGATCCATATTAGGGCCTCTCTTGTTTCAAATATATATTAACGATATCTGTCAGTTAAACTTAAATGGGGAATTTTTTTTATACGCGGATGATACTGCTATATTTTACTTTGGTAAAAACTTAGAAAACCTCCTTGAAAAAGCCCAACTGGATCTTAATAAATTAAATAACTGGCTAATTAAAAATATATTAACTATTAACACAAAAAAAATACAAATTACATGATCTTAAATTCACAAAAAAGAAAAATGCCGTCTCATAAACCTTTGCAAATAGAAGGAAAAAACCTACAAATTTCAGATAGTGAAAAATACCTGGGACTTCATATCGATAAACACTTATCTTTTAAACATCATATACAAAAAGTAAAAGAAAAAATTATCCCACTAATTGGTGTATTTGGTAGAATAGCCCATTTTCTACCAATACAAGTAAAGAGGGGATTATACTTTAGTTTAATTCAATCCCATCTAAATTATCTCATAGAAATATGGGGAAACACAAACATCACATATCTAAACGAAATTCAAATAATACAAAATAAAGTTATAAAAAAACTTTTTAACTATAGACCAGATACCCCCACCAAAAGAGTAAACCAAGAAACTAACTTACTTAAAATTAGAAAACTGTATGAATACAACATATGCCTATTAATTCACAAAATACAAAATGGCCTCATACACACAAATACTTCATTTATGAAAACATCACAAGTACATGACCTCCACACAAGACCACATAATAAATTATACACAAATTCAGCAAAGACAGAGTGTGGTAAAAGAAACATAGGCCATGAGGGTGTACACATATATAATCTCCTTCCTGATAGCCTGACAACGGTAAATAAAATAAGTATATTCAAGAAAAAACTGTTTGCCCTCAAGATCAATGAGCAAAACCAAAATGCTCGTACTTAATAAAAATATGATATAATTATTAATATATATTTATATATTTATATTGTCCTCTTCCCGTATTATGTTGATCCAGTAAGAAGTTGTTAGACTAAGTTGATCCACCTTTAACACCATATAACTTGGCTATTATGGAATACATCTGAATGAATTGACAACAGTGGTACAATAATTATCAATGTTGCCAGTTTGCCAGAAAAACCATTTGATATACTGTTAATGAAATTTTCAAAATTTGTATGGAAATCGGATGCATAATTTATGTTGATCTACCCAAATTGGCATACTTATGTTGATCTCATATATATTGATCTATTCCCGTAGTATGTTGATCCAGGTAAGAAGTTATTAGACAAAGTTGATCTGTGTCCCTATATATGGTTTTACTAAATGAACCAATCAAGTGGCAATCGGTGGACTGTTCATCACAAGGTTTTATGTGATTCCGTAATCTTTTGTGATATTGAACTCAAAGTATTATTCTCTAGAGTCGAATATCGCATGAAATGACTGTGAAATGGTACCGTTTCAAATCAAAATGACGTGTGTTGCTTGAATTGTTTATAAGAAATGTATGCGTATTTAGATCGAAACGAAAATTTCGCAAAAACAAATCCATAAAAAAATCATAGCAGGGGTACACGGGTTCATAGGGTGAGGTTTGTCTAGGTCCTGGCGGCGGATGCGTTTTCCCATCTACTGCGTGGCGGGCCGGATCGAAATAAACTGGTTGAGGGATACCTTTTGACCATAAAAATCCAAAATGGCGGCAAAAGGAATAATGTTATGTAGGAGATTTTGAACCTGTATCTTTTACCATCTCTCCTGATTACGCTTCGTGACTTAGTAGGGGAGGCCGGGTTCTTGGTTATAATGGGTAATTAATGGATGATTGGACGCGGTTGGAGCTAACTAAAAACTGTCCAAAGAAGCGAAGCTAGCAGTCCACAATGGAGTGCTGGTACCTACCCTAATATATGGAAATGAGGCATGGAATTGGCAGAACAAGGCTGAAAGTAGACAGAATACTGTAGAAATGAGATCCCTGAGGCATATGTGCGGTAAAATCATGTATGACGAAATGTGCGTATGCTGTATCTATTCTACAGGTATTTTATTAGAGCCTGTTAAAAGGAGAAGCAGCATTGATCCCCGGTGCACCGTGCACGTGATTGATACCCGACGGACACGAGCGGAACACAGGTTCACAGTAAAGTTGATGTTATCTTTATATGAACGGGTCGTTTCTCCGACTCGTTTTACCGTAAGTCGGCTCGCATGTGGAACGAGCTGTCAGCATCTGTTTTTGCTCCTCCATATAATTCGCGCCTCTTTAAGACCAGCATTAATAAATTCATTCCTTTAGCCCCTACCTTAACCCGCCTCATAACGCTGCCCAACAATGATCATTTTGTATGTCTTTATATTTAAATTCGCAAATATGATTTTTTTATGTGACACCTATCACAAGAGCGCCCCTGTCTTTACACTCTAAATACAGAGAAACTATGTCGCCACCCAGTTGGGCAGCGTTATAAGGCGGGTTAAGGTAGGGGCTGTAGGGATGAATTTATTAATGCGGATCTGAAAGAGGCGCGAATTATATGGAGGAGTAAAAACAGATGCTGATAGCTCGTTCCACATGCGAGCCGACTTACGGTAAAACGAGTCGGAAAAACGACCCGTTCATATATAGATAACATCAACTTTACTGTGAACCTGTGTTCCGCTCGTGTCCGCCAAGTATCAAGCAGGTGCACGGTATTATATGGAGGAAAAAACACACACACGAGCGGACTTACGCAAAAACGAGTTGGAAAAACGACCCGTTCTCATAAAGACAACATCAACTTTATTGTGAACGTGCGTTCCGCTCGTGACCGCCGAGTATCACGCACGTGCACCGGGGATCAATGCTGCTAGCTCCTTTTAACAGGCTCTAATAAAATACCTGTAGAATAGATTTCGTCATACATGATTTTGCCGCACATATGCCTCAGGGATCTCATTTCTACAGTATTCAGTGTACTTTCAGCCTTCTTCTGCCAGTTCCATGCCTCACTTCCATATATTAGGGTAGGTACCAGCACTCCATTGTGGAGTTTCGCTTCTTTGGACAGTTTTTTGCCATCTCCAACCGCGTTCAATCATCCATTGATTACCCATTTTAAATAATTACCCATTATAATCAAGAACCCGGCCACCCCTACTAAGTCACGAAGCGTAATCAGGAGAGGTGGTAAGAAGTTCAAAATATACCATATAACATTATTCCTTTTGCCGCCATTTTATATTTTTATGGCCAAAAGGTATACCCCAACCAGTCTCTTTCGATCCGGCAAGTCCACAATGGAGTGCTGGTACCTACCCTAATATATGGAAGTGAGCATGAAACTGGCAGAAGAAGGCTGAAAGTAGACTGAATACTGTAGAAATGAGATCCCTGAGGCATATGTGCGGTAAAATCATGTATGACGAAATGTGCGTATGCTGTGTCTATTCTAGGGGTATTTTATTAGAGCCTGTTAAAAAGAGCTAGCAGCATTGATCCCCGGTGCACCGTGCACGTGCTTGATACTCGACGGACACGAGCGGAACACACGTTCACAGTAATGTTGATGTTATCTATATATGAACGGGTCGTTTCTCCAACTCGTTTTATCGTAAGTCGGCTCGCATGTGGAACGAGCTATCGGCATCTGTTTTTCCTCCTCCATATAATCCGGGCCTCTTTAAGACCCGCATTAATAAATTCATTCCTACAGACCCTACCTTAACCCGCCCCATAACGCTGCCCAACTGGGTGGCGACATAGTTTCTCTGTATTTAACGTGTAAAGACAGGGGCGCTCTAGTGAGATGTGTCACATAAAAAAGTTATACCTCCGAATTTGAATATGGAGACATACAAAATGATCTATATTATAAGTTATAACCAATGAATTCACCCAATTTTTATCGATTATCACTTTTTATTAGGATTTAAAAAAAATCGTAAACTTTATAATAGCATAACTCTTGAAAAGAAAGTCCCGATGATTGGCATAAATCATTCAAATCGAATAAACATTATTTTTTAAATATTAATATTCTGTATAAATTATTGTCACATCTTACCGGAAATCGTTATATTTTAAAGTTCTCTAAATAAAATTAAATCTTCTTATTTAAAAGAATTATCTCACATTTATTATTATTTAAACAATATGACCGGAAGTCGGCATCTTTCAGTGCAAATGCTAAAAAAACACCACAAGGTGGTTACAAATGCAATTATATTTAATCAATTTTTTCGATTATATTTTATGTGAAGAATTTTTCACAGAGGCCCAATGAATATTATACAATGAAATCACTTGCTTCATCGGTAGAGGAGACCAAATCCAATTGAACCAATTTGACTTTAACATTTTCTACGTCTTGCATATAAAGTTTACGATAAAAATACTTATAATCAACGTCAGACAATTTAACTGCCCACCAAATTCGTATATGATTTTTTTTCAATCTCATATAAATTAAGCTATATACTCATAAACCAATTGAGTGAAATGCTGCAATGACCCCGACCCCGGGGTCATTGCAGCATTAACGGAATGTTGATTGAAATGTAGAATTTAGGCACATAGTTGTCCAATTTCAATAACTTCGATGACGAAAAGCAGTTTTTATAATTAGTTTAAACTTACTCTTCAAAATTTCAATTATTTTTAACGTAATACACTATATATCCTCAAGAAAATCTGTTTAATCACGAACCGTAACTACTTGATGTAATAAAAAAAGAAAAACAAATATGTTAATATCATAGTTTGCTTTAATCTCGATAAAAACAGAAGAAGAAATTTTTTTTTTATGAATGAGATAAAACTTTACCCCAAACAACGTGTAAATATATTAATTAAAATCAAAATATAAACTTCACATTAGGAAAGAGGACAACGAACAAATAAGTACATTGACTAAGTGTTACGGACGGACATGCACTTGAGCAAGACTTGGGAGCTGTACTCACAGAAACTTAAAAAAAACTTGGGTTTATTTGTAGTACGGGGTCAATTATTATTATGTAATGAGCAGGCAGAATTCTGCTGATGCGCTCATATCTGATTTCACAACAAGTTTGACAGTAATTGAGTTGTACTGGTATAATTATCCCCCGAAAACATTAAAACGGAAACAATATAAACTTCTTTTTTAAAAGAAAGACATACATTCCCGGGTTTCGAATAACCTGGCAATATTTGAAAATCTCCTACTACCACCACAGTCAGCTGAAAATGTTGCTTGTGTTGTGATGGAGGACTTAGCCAGCCCAGGAATTGAACACACTACGCCGCGCCTGGGTGGGACCCAAACGCGATGTCAACTCGGCCACCGACCGGTCTAAAATATGACAGAGATCGCTCCAGTGGATAAGTAATAAAACGTAGTTTATAGGCAGTTTATAAAAAAAAATTGTCTAAAGAAACAGATACATTTTTAAAACAGTAATAAATAAAGTACATTCTGGAATCGTTAATAAATCGTTTTGAAATATTTAGCCGTGTTAAGTAATCAATAGTATCCGGAAACGCGGTGGCAAAACGTGGAATTCCATAGCCGTTTTTAATTTATTAAAAATATTTATAAAATCAAAGACAAAACAATTAAATGTATTCTAATCAGGGTGTTGTTATAACAAAAGAACGCCGGCCGGGATATATCCGCGGGCGGCCACGCAGCTGCATTATCTTAACAACGAAGTTTAGGTCTGATCAAATTCACAAGGAGTATTATTTTTTTAACGAAATTAGTTTTCATACAGAGAATATCCAAATAAACCTTTTTTGTGTATAAAAACATATCGGCTTCTTTGTCTGGATGTGGTGTGATTTGATTTATATTTTTTTATGAAACATTAATATGAAGCATCGAGGAATTATCAAAATTTAAATAAAAAATATTGAAGTGTTTTACGCTGTCCTCTAGCTGGTATTAGTATAACACACACGTGTTTGGTTCTACACAAACTGTGAAAAAAATCAGCTTCTCATTGGGTGGTCATGTAAAATGAATGTTATTCATTGATGTATTAATGTCTAATATTAGTCTACTATTATAATATTGCTATTGTTACAATAATATTGCAATTTTGCCATTTTGCCGTGCTAAAAACACTTTATTCAACTTGATGTATATTTGTAGGAAATATAATTGGCATCTGATTATAATATTTACAATATTGTTTTCATTAAAAAAAAAAATTTTGAATACCACACCAGAGTCCCAACTGCTCCCGTCTGGAGCCAGTGAGACTATGGCATCCCCAATTGGGGTTGTTGTGAGACTGAAGGTATTGTGGACCTCGAAGGAGATGACGTAGAGGAAGGTGGGAAAGTACCTGGCTATTCAGATCTGGTTACCAAACACTAATTGTAAAATAGTACAAATTAATTTAAGTAAAATTTATTTGAGCCCGTGACCTTCGGATTGCTAGTCGAGAGCCTTACCCCTCGATAACGGAGGCCGAGATTTAGGTACGTTTTAAATTATGTTTTGCATTTGAAAGTAGACGTTTATTACAATTTGGGAGGAGGGTATGTGTACCACCGCCCCGGGAACCATTTATTGGATAACCCACACTTCTGCCATAGGTCACCCCAAGTTGTTGGATATGTTTGGTGACTTAGCAGGAGTGCCCGAGTTTATGGGGTGAGGTGTGTTGGGAGCTTGGCGGCGGATGCGCCTGCCTAATAACTGCGTGGTGGGCCGGATCGATTAGTCCTCTTCCAACGAATGGCCTTGCAACGCAGTAGGAGAGTTAGATTCTTATGTATATCACTCGAACACACTGAACCCCAGATTACTACCCACCCATCAAACCTATTTACTTCCCAGAACTCACTCTCCTTCCTTTCCTTCAAAATTCCCCCAACACAGCATTCACAAAGATGACATAGGCCCTGAGGGTTACGATTTTCCTCAGGGCCTCCTGTGTGATGTATATGATGTAAAAATATACAAGAGATAAACAACAATCTCGCTAAACGTTGGCGGTGACCTATGGTAGGGTTATTGGTTATCTAATAAATGGTTCCCGGGGCGGCGGTACACATAATTGTAATAATTCTCAAGGGCTCTGATGTACAGACATTATGGCTCCTGTTGATTAACGAATATATACTAAAACATCGTTGGTTGGAATCGTAGCTTGAAATGACTTTAGCCATGTTTAGTAATAAACAAATTAGAATAAATTTTTAGCAATCATAATTTAAAATTTGAAAAATTTAATTCTCACCAATCTAATCGCCGCAATTTTAATAGGCACATATTATGGATATTACGCTTTGTTTCAACTTAATCATTACAAGAAACTTACGTCGGGAGAGATGGTAAAAGATACATTAAAATAAAATTTTATTCCATCAAAGTTTAAAATTTCTCTTATAAAATTACCCAGACAAACCTCACCCCATGAACCCGGGCACCCCTGCTAAGTCACGAAACGTAGTAAATGATGTATTAAATTTTCAATTTTTGTTTAATCAAGTTCAAAAGATTTTTTTAGCATGGATTTGACGTTTGCGAAAGTTCCATTTCAATATAAATACTCGTGAGGCAGTCTATCCTCTGTAAGTATAAAGTCATTTTCATAGAATATGGATGTACTAACAGGATCTAAGTACGACAACGCGCGCGAAATTGGCGGTTAAGTTACAACGCATGCAAGCCGTCAAGTTTGTCAGAAATATATAGATCAACAAAATAAATCGTGTAAAATGTATATGCGACCGAAAAATGGGCGTGGCTTACAGCTAAATCTCGATGACACAAGTTGATCTGTAGGGATTTACATATGTATGCCAGCTTGGGTAATGGATCAACATATCCGGGGTGGATCAACAAATGCAAACGGATAAACATATACCTGGCGTACCGTCGCGCGAGATCAACATAGTACGAGAGGGGATAAATATATATATATATATATATATATATTGACCTCTTCCCGTAGTATGTTGATCCAGTAAGAAGTTGTTAGACTATGTTGATCCACCTTTAACACCATATAACTTGGCTATTGTGGAATACATCTGAATGAATTGACAACAGTGGTACAATAATTATCAATGTTGCCAGTTTGCCAGAAAAACCATTTGATATACTGTTAATAAAATTTTCAAAATTTGTATGGAAATCGGATGCATAATTTATGTTGATCTACCTAAATTGGCATACTTATGTTGATCTCATATATATTGATCTATTCCCGTAGTATGTTGATCCAGGTAAGAAGTTATTAGACAAAGTTGATCTGTGTCCCTATATATGGTTTTACTAAATGAACCAATCAAGAGCAATCGGTGGACTGTTCATCACAAGGTTTTATCTGATTCCGTAATCTTTTGTGATATTGAACTCAAAGTATTAGTCTCTAGAGTCGAATATCGCATGAAATGACTGTGAGATGGTACCGTTTCAAATCAAAATGACGTGTTCATTCGACTGTTTGTTGCTTGAATTGTTTATAAGAAATGTATGCGTATTTAGATTGAAACGAAACTTTCGCAAAAATCAAATCCATTAAAAAAATACCTACTGCGTGGCGGGCCGGATCGAAAGAGACTGGTTGAGGGATACCTTTTGACCATCAAAATCCAAAATGGCGGCAAAAGGCATAATGTTATATGGGAAATATTGAACTTGCATCTATTACCATCTCTCCTGATTACGCTTCGTGACTTAGTAGGGGTGGCCGGGTTCTTGGTTATAATGGGTAATTAATGGATGATTGGACGAGGTTAGAGCTAAGAAAAAACTGTCCAAAGAAGCGAAGCTAGTAGTCCACAATGGAGTGCTGGTACCTACCCTAATATATGGAAGTGAGGCATGGAACTGGCAGAAGAAGGCTGAAAGTAGACTGAATACTGTAGAAATGAGATCCCTGAGGCATATGTACGGTAAAATCATGTGTGACGAAATGTGCGTATGCTATGTCCATTCTACAGATATTTTATTAGAGCCTGTTAAAAGGAGCTAGCAGCATTGATCCCCGGTGCACCGTGCACGTGCTTGATACTCGACAACTCGACGGACACGAGCGGAATACACGTTCACAGTTAAGTTGATGTTATCTATACATATATGAACGGGTCGTTTCTCCGACTCGTTTTATCGTAAGTCGGCTCGCATGTGGAACGAGCTATCGGCATCTGTTTTTCTTCCTCAATATAATCCGGGCCTCTTTAAGACCCGCATTTATAAATTCATTCCTTCAGCCCCTACCTTAACCCGCCTCATAACGCTTTATAACGTATTTAAAGTGTAAAGATAGGGGCGCTTTTGTGAGAGGTGTCACATAAAAAAAATATAAATATTTTGGATAAAATTGTCCGATACCCCACCAAGCGTATTTCCTCATGGATATATAAACAGTTTGCAGAGTGCCAGTACTCCTTCTCCACAAATTTGTGTAATTTATTATTAAAAGAGTATTTAGGCGAGTAATTCTTAGGACTGTTTTTTTTTTAAATCAAAGTGGATGGGTTAAATGAAAGACAGCTTAGAAACCAATAATTTTATTTACTATTCATAACATAATATAATAAAATTACGAAAATATTACACAATCAAATAATATAAAAATGTCATTATATAAAATAAGATACGTAACACAATAATATGAAGTGAAGAAAAATAATGTTGATCATAATGTTAAAATAACGAAAACAGTTTTCCTTAAAAATTATAGGTAATTACCAAAAAAATAAACATCTTTTAGTTTAGGTTTAAGAAAAAAAAAAGAAACAAAAAACAGCAAACAATAATTAAATAGGTACCTGCGGTCGTGGTCGCCGGGTTGCTCTATTTGGTATTTTGTTATCAAAATATTATAATATAAGTGAAGGAATTTAAATTCTGCTGCAATTTGATTTTTTTTTTGTAAATATTATTGACTAAAAAAAAAGGGGTAGTAAAATATGTACCTACTTTATAGGTATTAGGTATATTCTGATTTAATTCAGAGTAAAAACAGTAACAATTTAAACACGCCTCAGAAAGTCGTTCTTAAGCTCAAATATAGTAAAAGGGATAATACATAATAAACTAAAGAAAGTAAGTCACCTCAACTTTAGCATCATTAACACTTAAAGTAATATCAGTGTTGTTCGGTGCAGATGTTTCAGTAGCTTGATGCGGTCTCATACTTTGATACATCACTCTTGAAGGTGATACGAGTTTGCTGTCAGAGATATTGTAGTCTATCCCATCAGTCGGAGAAAGGTCATTGCGTAAGTCCTCTACTTCTTTCTCCATCGGCGTTTCAGTATGTTCATATTCTCCACCACTGGGACTCTAAAAAAATCGTACAGGTTATATAAACGAAAATATTATAATAAGGTATTTTATGAACCCCATAACTATGAAAACCCATAATTCCACATGATATCAATATTCAAATATTAACAGAAAAGTATCTCAGCAATTACCTCTGGATAGATGAACAGACCACTATTTTTTAAGTCTGATGATTGCGGACTTTCCGGAATTATTAAATTCGCTTTATTTTTTTTTGCTATTGACGAATCACTCTTATCGATGTTATCAGAAGAGTCTTATGTATCGTGGCATAATACGATATTTTCCAATAATTCTTTTTTAATAACTATTGGTGAAATTTCAGACATGATGGAAGAATTCGTCAAGAAAGAAGAATCTCCTGAAACAGTAAACAGATTTGTGGACTATAATATCACCACTTTTTTATTTGCTAAAACAACCCAAGAAATTATAAACCTATAAGGGAAAATAACATTTTATTAAATATTTTTATTCAGCATTCATTTACAGCGCCCTTGAGGTGATTTCTCACCAAAACGGCGCTATATAAATTAGCCAAATATTATTATTCTCTAAATAAAATAGTGAATTATAAATAAATTGATAATAATAGTTATCACTTAAAATAGAAACATAACAATGCTACCTTCTAATTCCAACTCGTAATACATAATGAAAGATTCGACTTCAAATAATACATAATACTGAGTAGAAGATGCCCGCAGTGTCGCTCTTGTTTGAACACCAATCAGAATTGAAATTGCTTGAAAGGACTCTAAGCGTGTTGGAAGTTCCTGGCCATATCTGAATAGCCAGGAACTTTCAACCTTTCTCTTGCTCATCTCCTTCCTTTCCCCACGTCCCCACCACCTTCAGCCTTACAACATACTCCAATTGAGGATGCCATAGTCTCACTGGCCCCTGGCGGTTGTGACCTTTGTGCAGTATTATTTGCAGGTAAGTATCCAAACTGTACCAATAGCGTTATTTACGGAGATGCACTAGGTAGGTACTAAACTATGAATATAATAATCCGCTACTCGCTCGATTTGAATGAAAATAACTCACGTCTTAGGTATGCTTTGAAATTGAAATTCCCACACAATATTTAAAAGTAGGTGTGTTAAAAAAAATAAGCAGGCGAAAACAAAACTAACTTTCACAAGAACCTCAAACCATTGTTGTATATTCTTATGTAAAAGCTCTCTTGAGCAAGTTATTCGATAGTTAAAAGATGTTTTATATTTTAATCATTAATATCAGTTTTATCCTCTAAAATTAATAATAATAATAATAATTGGATAATTTATAGAGCGTCGTTTTTGTGAAAAATCACGTCAAAAGGCGCTGAGTAGATAACAAAAAAACTAATATTAATATAAATTATAATTTAAATTATTTTAATTACAAAACCTAAGATATAAAGTTTTAACCTGTTGCATAAAAAAATTACATATCTTAAAATAATTTTACATATTAAAAATCATACCTGTCTCCTCGTCTTCTTTTTTCATCATGTTGCGATTTATTAACTAACTCCCGGCGTAATGTAACGATAGGTACCTTTTACTTTCACTGTGGAAGGCCGATGTACGAGTTATGAGTAGATATCTCTGGAGAACACAGCACTTATGGAATTATAATATGACCCAGCACTGCACATCTTTTCAATAAACAATGAACAATCCGTTAAATACTCGGCTTTTATATTGCCAAAAATTCATTCCATTAGCCATTGATAAGGGTGACCACGATAGATTTCGGTTCGGTATTACAATGTTTTTATAAATGAAATGAGGAATTCTTATGAACTTTGGTCGGTACAATACTTGAATTACATTCAAAAGAAGTTCAGTGATACGCATATGTTAAGAGCAAAAAAAATGGAGGTTTCATATATTATTTTACATTTTAAGTTACGTTTTTTTTTGACCGGTAAACCAGTCTCCGGTGAAATTTGACTTATGTGAAACCGGTAATCTACATTGACATTTATTTAATTTATTTATTTATTTAACGAAAATTTAATTTGATGCACTTTGGAGTCAAATCGGTAGGTTACACACAGATGAATGTTCACACCCTTCAGCCTTACAACGTACTTAATTAGGGATGCAATAGTCCTAGTGGCTGCGGGCAGTCGATATTCACATACAAATCTATAACACGATCCGGTTTGGAAGTATACTACATAGAAATAATCATATGTAAAAATTTTCAGTCTCACAATTTGTCGTATTGAGGATATCATAGTTCAACTCGCTCTATTTGCACACTATTTACAAACGTCATTATTTTATTACTAATCTCTTTATTGTTAATAAAGCAACGTTTTTCAGCATAGAGTTGTGTGGTGGTTCAACTCTTTTCTCTGATTACCTATACAAATTAATCTTAGTCAAAATAATGAGACTTGATATTTTTGATTCATATGAACTCCATAACCACTGGAGCGATTACAGAATTTAAAAAGTATATATATATTCTTGGATTGATTGACATCCCTGAGCGAACAATATCTCCGCCCACTTAAAAAAATCGTACCTCCGAATTTGAATATGGAGACATACAAAATGATGTTTATTATAACCAATGAATCCACCCATCTTTTATCGATTATATACGTTTAATTAGGATTTAAAAAAAATCATTAACTTTATAATCGCATAACTCTTGAAAAGAAAGTCCCGATGATTGGCATAAATCATTCAAATCGAATAAATATTATTTTTTAAATATTAATATTCTGTATAAATTATTGTCACATCTTACCGGAAATCGTTATATTTTAAAGTTCTCTAAATAAAATTAAATCTTCTTATTTAAAAGAATTATCTCACATTTAATATTTTAAAACAACATGACCGGAAGTCGGCATCTTTCAGTGAAATATAATAATGCAAAAACTAAAAAAACACCACAAGGTGGTTACAAATGCAATTATATTTAATCATTTTTTTCGATTATATTTTATGTGAAGAATTTTTCACAGAGGCCCAATGAATATTATACAATGAAATCACTTGCTTCATCGGTAGAGGAGACCAAAGCCAACTGAACCAATTTGACTTTAACATTTTCTACGTCTTGCATATAAAGTTTACGATAAAAATACTTATAATCAACGTCAGACAATTTAACTGCCCACCAAATTCGTATATGATTTTTTTTTCAATCTCATATAAATTAAACTATATACTCATAAACCAATTGTTAATGCTGCAATGACCCCGACCCCGGGGTCATTGCAGCATTAACGGAATGTTGATTGAAATGTAGAATTTAGGCACATAGTTGTCCAATTTCAATAACTTCGATGACGAAAAGCAGTTTTTATAATTAGTTTAACACTCGCGCACCGAACAGGGGTAACACTGGTACACAAAAGAGTGTTTTATGTTTTATCTCAGTTGTTTTTTACACCACATACTCTTTAATTTAGGTAATCCTAGAAAAACTATTCAGTTATCGATCTACATTTGAAAAAAACATATCGCATTTATATTTCTTTAGATATTAAATAATTTACAACAAATTCTGGAAATTTACTCCCCCTTCCGTCTCACTTCAGCTCAGTAACATTGCTGTAGTTGCCCCGCTCGTATCCCTTCCATTAAAAATATTCGCCGAGCTATGCAGGTGGCGAGATCCCGCGAGATACGAACTCGACCGTAAAAGTTGCATTTTAATAGAAAGGGCGGTGTCGTAATATTTGAGTCACGTTTGCTTTCCTACCATTACTTTTTACCTTTTTGCATTACTTAAATGATTGACCACTAGTTGAAATATGGGCGTCGGCATAAATGGACAATACTAACTGTAGCTACTAATTTCGAAGTTATACAGAAAGGGCTAAATTCCGGTCGCTTACACTGCATATTTCGTATGTCCTTTTGCTATACTAAGATGTTCTTTTGCCGGGCCAAGATGTCGGCCTGTCTGGAATACATCCGGTGTGTGTCACAAATTTTATGAACAAGATTAAAATTATATCTGTCTCTATTTCTCACATGAAAAACACATGGACCAGACAAAGACATTTATTTTATATACAAATTTTGAAGGAAAGTGTAAACAAGGAGTTTGAAAAAAGTACAGTATGGTTTTAAAAAGTTTATCGCAAACGTGTGTTAGCAATAATTGTGTTTTAGTTTATGATTCCTAACTTTATCGTAAATAATTATAATCTGTGAGACCGAACCAGTTTCTCTCTGTTACATCTTCAGACTGGTAAGTACATTTTAAACTTTGGCAATGGTGTTTTTTAAATACTCTTAAAGGGGTGTAAAACATTTATTCTATACGATATTAAATTTGAATGAGGAATGTGGAGATCCGTAAAGAGTGCAAGGCTGATGTAAGCGTAATGAGTAAGATTAAGAAAGGGACGCTTAGATGGTTTGGGCATGTAGAGCGAATGAGTGAAGATCGAAGTGTAAGGAGGATATATGATGCAAATGCGAATGGTACCAGAAGTCGGGGACGCTCGAGGAAGACATGGTATGATCAAGTGAATCAGATACTCGAGTCGGGACATGTCAAGAGTCAAAATAATAGTAGAGTATGTATGAGACGATGTATGAATGTGAATGAGGCAAGAAGTGTGTACCAAGACCGAGTTTTTTTGGCGATCCGTCCTCTCTGCCTACCCCTGCGGGGAAACGGCGTGATTAGTTAGATATTAAATTTTGCAATTTAGTCGTTTGATTTTATTAATGAAATAAGGGTCGGAATTTCCATCTCGGTATCTAACTGCATATTTTCGCAGCTTATTATGGCATCTTTACATAAGTTGTAAATTTGGTTCGAGATTCATATTTATTTCATGAAATGATTAGATACAGATTATGATTTCCTTTATTCATATCAATAAAGTACATTTACTTTTTTAAGGCATTTTTATTTGGTGTGCCGCGGAACAAATCACATTCATGGTTAGGAGCAGTTGGGACTCTTGTGGGATATTCACAGAAAAAAACAACAAAAACAGGTATTTCTGAGGTTAAAATAAAATATAACTATAACAGTTTTAGAATACCTTGTTTTTTCACTGTTTTAATCCGTTTTATTTCGAACCTTGACAGAAGGACGCGTTCTCAGATGATCGCGTTGATTTGATGTCATCTGCGGTTCAAAACCGTTCACCGTTAAAAATATAAGTGTCCTAAAATGAAAAACTTTTAACTGAATATATAAATATGTATATATATATATTTTAATTATCAATTTTACGCCCGTAATATACCTTCAAACGAACCCATCATTTATCGTAAGGTAAACACTACGATTTGATCCTAAATGTAAATATAATATATCAAATCATAAATTAGGAGAATAAAGAATTTAATACCTTCATTAATATCTAAATATGCTATAATATTCGCAATAACATCCGTAACCAGTTTAGTAGTGGTAGATTTGTTTAAAAAATATATAATAAAAAAATATATTCATCATTTACAGACCATCCTATGCAAGAAACTAGCCACCCACGTCGACGCTTAATCGCCAATCGGCAGTCGAGATTCGGAAACGAGGCGCGATGCTTGCTACGTACCCGCCTTCTCTGTTTTCTTTGAAAACATATGCGTTATGGTCTAAATTCATTAGAACATTAATTATGACTTTATTTATGAAACGATTTTGATAATGACTACTGAAATATGTAATATATACTTCCCTCTAATTATAACCAAAACAAATTTCATCGAATTATGTCATTAACACCTTTTAATAAGCAAAACAAATTGGGGGACTGAGTGACCCCGCTTCGGATCCAATGTGATTTTTTTCTTTCCGGGACGAAAGGGTTAAACTTACTCTTCAAAATTTCAATTATTTTTAACGTAATACACTATATATCCTCAAGAAAATCTGTTTAATCACGAACCGTAACTACTTGATGTAATAAAAAAAGAAAAACAAATATATGTTAATATCATAGTTTGCTTTAATCTCGATAAAAACAGAAGAAGAAAAAGTTTTTTTTTATGAATGAGATAAAACTTTACCCCAAACAACGTGAAAATATATTAATTAAAATCAAAATATAAACTTCACATTAGGAAAGAGGACAACGAACAAATAAGTACATTGACTAAGTGTTACGGACGGACATGCACTTGAGCAAGACTTGGGAGCTGTACTCACAGAAACTTAAAAAAAACTTGGGTTTATTTGTAGTACGGGGTCAATTATTATTATGTAATGAGCAGGCAGCATTTTGCTGATGCGCTCATATCTGATTTCACAACAAGTTTGACAGTAATTGAGTTGTACTGGTATAATTATCCCCCGAAAACATTAAAACGCAAACAATATAAACTAATAAAATAAAATCACTTTTTTGTTTTAAAACCACGATATTTATTAATTTAAGAACCGACCGGTTTCGCTTTACTTAAGCATCATCAGGGTACAAATTAATACTACTCTAGTATTAATTTGTACCCTGATGATGCTTAAGTAAAGCGAAACCGGTCGGTTCTTAAATTAATAAATATCGTGGTTTTAAAACAAAAAAGTATTTTATTTTATTAAATATGTCAAACCACAAAGTGATTGCTTTCTACAATAATACAATATAAACTACTTTTTTAAAAGAAAGACATACATTCCCGGGTTTCGAATAACCTGGCAATATTTGAAAATCTCCTACTACCACCACAGTCAGCTGAAAATGTTGCTTGTGTTGTGATGGAGGACTTACCCAGCCCAGAAATTGAACACACTACGCCGCGCCTGGGTGGGACCCAAACGCGATGTCAACTCGGCCACCGACCGGTCTAAAATATGACAGAGATCGCTCCAGTGGATAAGTAATAAAACGTAGTTTATGGGCAGTTTATAAAAAAAAAATGTCTAAAGAAACAGATACATTTTTAAAACAGTAATAAATAAAGTACATTCTGGAATCGTTAATAAGTCGTTTTGAAATATTTAGCCGTGTTAAGTAATCAATAGTATCCGGAAACGCGGTGGCAAAACGTGGAATTCCATAGCCGTTTTTAATTTATTAAAAATATTTATAAAATCAAAGACAAAACAATTAAATGTATTCTAATCAGGGTGTTGTTATAACAAAAGAACGCCGGCCGGGATATATCCGCGGGCGGCCACGCAGCTGCATTATCTTAACAACGAAGTTTAGGTCTGATCAAATTCACAATAGAGTATAATTTTTTAACGAAATTAGTTTTCATACAGAGAATATCCAAATAAACGTTTTTAGTGTATAAAAACATGTCGGCTTCTTTGTCTGGATGTGGTGTGATTTGATTTGTATTTTTTTATGAAACATTATTATGAAGCATCGAGGAATTATCAATATTTAAATAAATAAAATATTGAAGTGTTTTACGCTCTCCTCTAGCTGGTATTAGTATAACACACACGTGTTTGGTTCTACACAAACTGTGAAAAAAATCAGCTTCTCATTGGGTGGTCATGTAAAATGAATGTTATTCATTGATGTATTAATGTCTAATATTAGTCTACAACAGTGCTCCGCAACCTTTTCTCACCTAAGGCACACCAAAATTCTTCCTAGAGTTCCGCGGCTCACCAAAAACTAAAATATGTAGGTATTGATACAATTTTTTTTTGTTTTTATTTGAAAAGTATACATACATATAACTATAACATATTTATTAATTATTATAAAAAAATAATGTGATACCTGCGCTTGTTTCAATGAACACATAAGTTTTATATTCTGCTCGATTTTTTAAGCGTGACCGCTTATCATTTTTAATTAATACAAACGTTGAAAAACTTTGCTCACATAAATATGTCGTTGAAAATGGAAGTAGTGTTAATATTTCTTTGTCCAAAATGCGAGGATATTCGAGTAAGATAACGTAAATCCAGAAAACATCTAATGGAATTTCGGAGAAGTGAAGTTTTAAAGTCTTGTCATTATATAAATCTGTAAATTCCTATCGAATTATATAGAGGCAATGCTTCCGTAAAAATTATTGCATTGGTTGCAAAATAATTTCAAATCCAATCGTATTGTTCCGTATTAACGGAATAAATATACAAATCAAATTTCTGCTGAAGCATACTTAAATGTTGTTGGGTCAGATCCACAATTAATTGTTTGTTTTCAATTGTACTTTGGTACATTTACAATCATCCTTTTTGCGACTCTTTCTGCCAAACTCGATATTTTTTTTCAACCCTTGTAATTTGTATTTTGCATTTTTTTAACAAGTTCATTCAAATGCTCGAAAATATTATACCATGAAAATATTATAGCCATGTATACAAGTTTAATCAATCTGCAATCATCATCGAGGCGCTGATATAGTTCGTGCATATTTTGATTTAAAATAAACTCACGTACCTCGTGACGAAGTTCAAACAATCTAGCCAAAACTTTGCTTGGGATAGCCAACGAATTTCAGTATAAATCAATAGGGATTCATTTTCGACATCCATTTCAGCAAAGAATATTCCAAAGATTCTATACTAAATATCGAAAAATAGACAATATTATTAAAATAATTTGTCATTGTGTATTAAATACATAATGAAATATTGTAAAATGTCAAGTACATTGAATTTGACCGCGGCACACCTGTATCCGACTTACGGCACACCACTGTGCCACGGCACACCGGTTGCGGAGCACTGGTCTACAATAATAATATTGCTATTGCAATTTTGCCATTTTGCCGTGGTAAAAACACTTTATTCAACTTCTCGAAATTAGCTGTAGATTTGTAGTTTTGAATACCACACCAGTGTCCCAACTGCTCCCGTCTGGAGCCAGTGAGACTATGGCATCCCCAATTGGGGTTGTTGTGAGACTGAAGGCATTGTGGACCTCGAAGGAGATGACGTAGAGGAAGGTGGGAAAGTACCTGGCTATTCAGATCTGGTTACCAAACACTAATTGTAAAATAGTACAAATTTATTTGAGTAAAATTTATTTGAGCCCGCGACCTTCGGATTGCTAGTCGAGAGCCTTACCCCTCGATAACGGAGGCCGAGATTTAGGTACGTTTTAAATTATGTTTTGCATTTGAAAGTAGAATTTTATTACAATTTGGGAGGAGGGTATGTGTACCGCCGCCCCGGGAACCATTTATTGGATAACCCACACTTCTGCCATAGGTCACCCCAAGTTGTTGGATATGTTTGGTGACTTAGCAGGAGTGCCCGAGTTTATGGGGTGAGGTGTGTTGGGAGCTTGGCGGCGGATGCGCCTGCCTAATAACTGCGTGGTGGGCCGGATCGATTAGTCCTCTTCCAACGAATGGCCTTGCAACGCAGTAGGAGCGTTAGATTTTTATGTATATCACTCGAACACACTGAACCCCAGATTACTACCCACCCATCAAACCTATTTACTTCCCAGAACTCACTCTCCTTCCTTTCCTTCAAAATTCCCCCAACACAGCATTCACAAAGATGACATAGGCCCTGAGGGTTACGATTTTCCTCAGGGCCTCCTGTGTGATGTATATGATTTAAAAATATACAAGAGATAAACAACAATCTCGCTAAACGTTGGCGGTGACCTATGGTAGGGTTATTGGTTATCGAATAAATGGTTCCCGGGGCGGCGGTACACATAATTGTAATAATTCTCAAGGGCTCTGATGTACAGACATTATGGCTCCTGTTGATTGACGAACATATACTAAAACATCGTTGGTTGGAATCGTAGCTTGAAATGACTTTAGCCATGTTTAGTAATAAACAAATAAGAATAAATTTTTAGCAATCATAATTTAAAATTTGAAAAATTTAATTCTCACCAATCTAATCGCCGCAATTTTAATAGGCACATATTATGGATATTACGCTTTGTTTCAACTTAATCATTACAAGAAACTTACGTCGGGAGAGATGGTAAAAGATACATTAAAATAAAATTTTATTCCATCAAAGTTTAAAATTTCTCTTATAAAATTACCCAGACAAACCTCACCCCATGAACCCGGGCACCCCTGCTAAGTCACGAAACGTAGTAAGTGATGTATTAAATTTACAATTTTTGTTTAATCAAGTTCAAAAGATTTTTTTAGCATGGATTTGACGTTTTCGAAAGTTCCATTTCAATATAAATACTCGTGAGGCAGTCTATCCTCTGTAAGTATAAAGTCATTTTCATAGAATATGGATGTACTAACAGGATCTAAGTACGATAACGCGCGCGAAATTGGCGGTTAAGTTACAACGCATGCAAGCCGTCAAGTTTTTCAGAAATATATGGATCAACAAAATAAATCGTGTAAAATGTATATGCGACCGAAAAATGGGCGTGGCTTACAGCTAAATCTCGATGACACAAGTTGATCTATAGTGATTTACATATGTATGCCAGCTTGGGTAATGGATCAACATATCCGAGGTGGATCAACAAATGCAAACGGATCAACATATACCTGGCGTACCGTCGCGCGAGATCAACATAGTACGAGAGGGGATAAATATATATATATCCCGCTACATTTGTTGCGTCCGACCCCTAAAAACTCCATAGCATTGTAGCGTCCACCGACTTACAGCGTCCGATATACGGACGCTGCAATGTTTTGACGTCAAAATTGGCCAGAACGATGCTTACCCCATGTAGAATCGTATGGCAAAAATTTTTGTGGAAGCAAAAAATCTCTCAGAATGTCTGAAAACGAATATTGAACGTTTGACATTTCACGACAGGTTCGCTACACGATGTATATATTGAGCAGTGTATGTTTTTATTCATTTCTACGATCTTGCCGCGTCCACGAAGTAATATAATTTTCGATACATAACGACGATCATGCTGCGTCTACGCATTACGTCGATAGTATTGCGTCCTCGAGACCGATTACGAGTAGATATTATTTTATATACATATCGACGGTCGTTCTGCATCCCCACATTACGTCGATAGTATTGCGTCCACGCATTACGTCGATAGTACTGCGTCCAGACGCGGCCCGTGACTGTAATTACCAGCAGTGCATTTCACTTTTAAAATGTACCTGGTCTGTAATTTAGGTGGAGCAAATTAATGAATGGGAACACCTACTGCAATTCATTCTATCTTCTAAGTTATATTTGTAAAATAACTGATTAAATAATACAAAATTATCTTGAAAATAAAGGACACTCAATTCATCATTGAAAATATAGCGAAACCGTTTGATTTCACCGCGAACGAGTTCCAATGTGTTAATGTTGTTGCGTTAACATTGAACATTTGTATTTCTAAGCGAATCCATTCCAAACGCATTGGATTACGCATGATCAAAGTGATGCAAAATTCACTCGCCGTCAAAGCACTTCGATAATGCACGGATGGGTTATGTATCTGCACTGCTCTAACACGTAATTTGACGTTAAGAGTGTAATCTGTCTCGCTCATGTCACCGTTTCGGCTACTTCGGGCTGTCTCAATACCGCCCGACGCTGTTTTAGTAGTATGGTAAAAGTTGGTTCTGTGCATATCGAAGTATGCACGACCGGTTGCTCTTGCGCGGGATTTTTTTACTAGAAGATAGCTCAAATAATGACCTGACGGGAATTACGAATTTCTTACATCGATCACTGGGGCACAGATATCGTTGTAATTTGTTATGTGGAGATTGAAGACAAGCAGTGCAATGCACAAATGCACGTACCAAGGAACCGCCTCTGACTGCGTCCCCGTAGCAGCTCATGAGAATATACTATTTTTAACACAAAATGACAATCGTGCTTTTTTTTTTTATTTGTGTTTATTCAGTTTTTTTTATTTGTACATTATTTTCTCTTACTTAGACCTTACAAAACTGATCAATCAGTTTAATTGTAAGAAATCTCTCACTTTTTCTATTTATTAGCTTATAACAATATATTTAATTTCAACTTGATATCTTGGTACCACAATATTAATTGTTTTTATGTTTGACGGAGGTAGAACGATCTAATTTTCGTTTTTATTTTTGAATGACATGTCTCATTTTTAATATCTTCTGGTAATGAGTTAAACAATTCCGGAATTTTATGTCTTTTTGTCCTATCTCCGTATACATTTTGCGATATTTTAATAATAAACATTTGTGCTTCTCTATGCCTAGTAGGGTAGTTATGGTTTACAGGTTTTTAAAATTCTGTATTCCAGAATTCATCTAGCGTTAGTTGGTAATCTATCCTACTATGTATAGAGAGCACATTACACAAAGAAAACATTTTTTTATAATCGCCTACACATAATTGTATTTTTTTTGCCTGATATCAATTTTAGGAAACGGATTTGTAATTGTTCTATTTTATTTAAGTACGTTTTATACGTTAATCCGTAACTATTTACTCCGTATCCTATAATTGATTCCGCTAATGCATTATATATACAGTATAATATATTTTTATTGACAAAGTTTTTTAGGTGATAAAATTTCCCTAATATGGATCTTAATCTATTACATACATTTTCAATGTGATTTGACCAGTTAAAATTGACATCTATTGTAAGACCAAGGTATGTATATTGGTAAACTTTTTCTATGTTTGGGCATTTACATGGCAGAGATTGGTTTTTTGTGTGAAAACAATCGTATAAATGACTTTTTATATGCAGTTCTTTATCCTGACAACTTGCATATGGAGAGTGTATAAGCATATATTTTGTTTTTTTTGCGTTAATAATAATTCCATTGTCGTGGGACCATTTAATTATGTTATTTAGGTCTGTTTGTAAAAATTCCTTAATTTTCTGTAGATTTCTGTCAGCACATATGATGCAAGTATCATCTGCAAACATGTAACATTTACAACGTTTTATTACGTTAGGTAAACTGTTTACTTGCATTAAATAACACGTAGGTCCCGATATCGACCCTGTTGCTACTCCAGTGTCTGTTAACATTTCATCACTGCTTCCATGCATCACGTCGATAGTATTGCGTCCCAGTGAACGATCACGAGTAGATATTATTTTGAATATACAACGACGGTCGATTTAATTTTCGATACATAACGACGATCGTACTGCGTCTAGGCATTACGTCGATAGTATTGCGTCCCCATAGCCGATCACGCTGAAATATTATTACGAATACATAACGACGGTTTTGCTGCGTCCACGCATTACTTCGATAGTATTGCGTCTATCCCGTGGCCATTCGCGAGTGCATTGTTATGTATTATTTGAGCGTTTGGTTGAGTAAATCATCAGATTTGGCAACATTGTGTTAATTTACAACGATGCCGCTTGACACTCAGAACTAAGAAGCGTCTTGCGTGGTTTTTAATGCATAACGACGATCGTGCTGCGTCCACGCATTACTTCGATAGTACTGCGTCCCCGTGGCCATTCGCAAGTACATTTTTGTATATTATTTGAGCGTTTGGTTGAGTAAATCATCAGATTTGGCAACATTGGGTTAATTTGCAACGATGCCGCTTGAACTAAGAAGCATCCAGCGTGGTTTTTAATGCATAACGACGATCGTGCTGCATTTACGCATTACGTTGGTAGTATTGCGTCCGTTAACGAATAGATATTATTTTTGATACATATCGATGGTAGTGCTGTATCCACGCATTACTTTTTTATTTTTTTTAATTATTTTAATATAGATAATATGAGTTACATTAATACATACATATTTTGCAAAATATAATATTTAGGATCATAATTGGTCATGTATACCTTATCAGAAAAGAGGAGCTCTTGCGCCTGATAAGGGAGCCACGATTCTTACTTAGATTCAATGTTATAATATTATGTTTTATGTAAAATGTATAATAATATATATATATTTTTTTGTTAATATAAGTTTTTTTGGAAAAAAAGTTTGACTTTATTTATTTGTTCTTGTTGGTTCGTAATACAGCGCAATTCGGAAGGGAGATTATTGTAGTTTTTTATGGCTTGGTAAATATAATGGTTTTGCATTTGCGTTGTTTTAAAGATTGGCGTAATAAATCGACATTACATCGATATATATACATAATTACATCGGTGGCCGATCTAGATCAGGTATTATTTTTAATTAATGAAAACAATACTAGCGAAACTCAATCGAACATCTGAAACGGAAAAATCTGAAAAAGGCACTGTCACATTTGGGACTCGAACCCAGGACCTTTGGTTTTCCAGGCCGTGACTCTACCAACTGAGATAATGTGTCCCTATCCGATTCGGTCATATTTACTGTAATATACTTCGACTGAGAATTATCAACAGAGTGGAAGTTACTCCCAGTATCGCCCTGGTGTAAGACTACCATTCAGAATTGAAACTTTGCTCCAAGTGGCTTTAGCCGTGTTTAGTGACTATATCTGAATAGTCAGGTACTTTACCACCTTTCTCTTCCCCATCGCTTCCCCTTCTCCACTTACCTACAGTCTCACAATATACCCCAATTGGAGATGAGTCCCAACTCCTCCCGACTGGAGGAGTTGGGACTCTTGTGAGGAATTCACTATAAAAATAAAAATAAAACATAATCTTAATTTTCCTAACGCATATTTTTATTGGCTGCTATCTTTATGTATGATTGCAGGATTCAACTCGAACTAAATGCGTGAGCAGGTACCTAAGCGATTCCTTCAGAAACTTGATCAGGGTGCTTAGGGTGTGAACATCTTGGAATAATTATCGATAATAACATCAAACTAGCAGTTAAAAACCCGCTCCGCGGGTTTTTGCTGCTAGGCCCTGCGGGCGGCACTTGGTTGGGCTGCGCCCAGTTTAAGTGATATTAACAACAGTTACATTTAATAGATAGATATTAGGTCATTCACAGAGAGAGGGTGAGTATATATTGTTAAAACACGGAACAGGAAGGAGTTAATGAATAATAACATGCTCAATTTAGGCATAATAAGAATGACAGTTGTTTGAATAAATGAAATTTTACGTATTTGTGATGGATTATTTCAAATGAAACACTATTATTGACTACATGTCTACAACTGATATTAACTGTTATGGTACCTAATATAATTTGCTCATAGGAGACTTGCAGTGCTTAAATATGTGTTACAACCGTCAATGTCTATAAGTTGAATCAATATCGTATAGTTTGTCACAACAATTAAAGATAGTTACAACAAAGTTGACTGAAATAATACATTATTACATATTGATTAATTGTACCCGTGTTTATGGATAAAAGGAGGGTAATTGTGCAATGTGATTAGCAGTCGGTTTAATTAAAAGGTGTGAATTTTACTCCAACTGGTGGTAATTCTTTTCCTAAAACTGTTACTGTATCTAATAAAGTTTAAAGTTAGATTATATATACACCTTCATCAGGAGAGTAAAAATCTATATATAAAGGTAGATTATTACAATATAGCGCCCCTGAGGTGATATCTCACAAAAGCGGCGCCATGCAAATTGTCCAATTAATAAATAAATATAATGTTTACATTTTATTATGTACGTATGCATTGATATACAATGGAAATAGATAAAATAATGTTATCCGATTAAACTTTATTTTATTAAAAAACAAATAACTTTTTTAACTTCACTTTATTATATACAACCAATACATGTTTCATGAACGAAGTATACACCGAAGTCAAAAATTAAATATAGATTACAATTGGAAAAAAGAAGTGGAAGGAGGGGGGAGGGGTAAGAGTAGGCTGGGTTTATAAGAATTATGAATTACGATATGAAAGACCAGTTAAGTGGGAAAATATTTAAAAGAGAGTTTATAAAAAAAAAATCTTGTTAATTACATCTACTTTTATAAACATGTTCTCTTATTTCTAAAATTTCGAAATTATTTATTTGTGATGCTTTATATCCTGTGTGAAGTATTTTAAGACCTGAAATTTTTTTTTGCATATAACCATAAAACAATATATTCATAAGACAAATAACATTTAATAACGGTTATTCTAATAAATTGATAGTTGAAATACTAAATAAAATAATTAAACATATTATCTTCAAACGGTATTTTTACCCTAGTTCTTAAGATATATATTAACAATGGCGTAGAATTCTGTTTGTGGATAACGACACTTCTAAAATGATATATATAAACATTCCTGGTACTATTCAACCGGCGTTTTACACTAATAACAGAATGAATAAATATATTCTTAATAATATAGATTGCGAAAATCAAACAAAAAAATCAGGAGTTTATAAACTCAATTGGGCTGGATTGTAATTTATTTTACAAAGGTAGAACCAATAGAAACTTTGAAGTCAGAACTAAAAAACATCTCAGGGTTCTAAATGGAAATAGTGAATATAAGTTTGCAAATCATCTTTTGAATCACACTTTCGATAAAAATTCAGGTCTTAAAATACTTCACTCAGGATTAAAGCATCGCAAATAAATAATTTAGAAATTTTAGAAATTAGAAAACATGTCAATATAAAATCAGATGTAATTAATAAGCAAAAAAAAATTATAAATAATAATGAAAAATGCCATTGCAAAGTAGAACTAAACTTCCAGAAGAAATCTTATTATTAAATGCTTGATGTTCAAGTAATTTTGCATATTTAAATATACGCGCCAGTCATTTGATTCGTTTCTTCACCGCCAGAGGGGCGCTCTGTCGGCCACCTAGCCGCGATGCGTATCGGGAATCGGCCATATTGAATTAACGCCTGCTTTTTTCGTCAAACGTCAAACGTAATCACGTAATTGTGGATAATTTTCACTGTAATGTAATTAATCCAATGGATTATGAACTTTCTAAGACATATTTTCTTCGATATTATCCAAAAATTGTATGAGCAGAAACGATATTTTTTAAGAAATATCGTATTACATGTGGCGATTCTATTTCAGTATGAAATGGTGTCTTAATCTTTAAAGTCTTATTTAAACACAATTTGAATTTGACCAATCACAGGGCCTACACCGTCCAGACGCTGGAGTAATAATATTATCAGATGGTAAAGTCAAATTAACTCCACAGTAGACAGAATGACAAAACTCATCTTTATATTTTTTAGACTTAGAAATACTGTATCATTAAAAATACATAAAGATATTTATTTTGCACTTGCACATTCTACACTACTACAATATATGGATCGTGGCTTGTGGGGGGGATGCATATAAATCATGCCTACTTCCATTCGTGACAATTCAAAAAATATTAATAAAACTTATCTAAAACAAGCCATATTACTATCCAACAATACATCTTTTCCAAGGTTTCCCAGTTCTCTTCCCAGAGATTATTATAACATGAGATTATTATAAAAGGAGATTATTAAAACAGAAGATTATTCTTGCTACATAATATATGTCATTACATTTTATGCAGTTTGGTACTCGTTTAATACATTTTAATTGAGTTTTTATATTTATTTTGGTTACATTGAAGATAGAATCAGAGAGAATGTTATTATACATATGTTGAACATATTCTTTTAAGACAATAATTTTTATTTGAAATGGTTTAACAGTGTTTTTCTTTAAATAGATTACTTGAGCGTGTGTGCCGTGTAGGTACTTTTCAAATCTGTTTAATAAACTCCACATATTATGTTTTTGCTTATCATTCCTAGGTATTATTTATAAATAACCTGTTTTTATTACGTTTATTGTATTTTCTTGTAAGGTTATTAATAGTTTTTGTAATAATATTTGCAATATAAATATATGTAAAAATATATAGTTGTCTTCTCCTAAGCACAAGCATCTGATTTATCAGAAAAGTGATTGAAATATTATGTTGTAAATATTGTAACACTAAAGAGGTAAAGAAATATAAATAAAAATATTTTTATTTTTAACATAATGATAGTAATAAGTTTAACTCATTAATTAAAATATTACAATTTGAGGTTGAAATAATTAAGTTAAATATAAAAACAGATATTATTATATTGAATACGTAACGACGGAAGTGCTGCGTCGATGGTATTGTATCCTCGTGACCGATCACGAGTAGATATCATTTTGTATACATAACGACGGCCGTGCTGCGTCCACGCATTACGTCGATAGTATTGCGTCCCCATGGCTGTTTGCGAATTTGTACATTTTTATGTATTGTTTGAGCCCTTGGTGAAGCAAAACGCTAGATTTGGCAACATTTAGCTCATTTACAACGATGCCACGTAGAACTCAGAACTAAAAAGCGCCCTGCGCGGGTGGACATTTTTGTAAGATAGTTTACAGTAGACGGTAAATTGATGTCCCGACCTAAAAAGGTCCGACCGCCCTCTGCAATGAAGCGAACTGGGGCGTTATGAAATGATACATTTTTACTAAGGATATCGTTGCAAAAATGATGCACGCCTGCGCCCAGTAGGTACTTTAGTATACAAGATGCAACAAGTTATTCATTCAAACTTCTTACTACCAATAGACAGTTTGTTGTCATTTGAATTTGTTGTCATTTTTTCTGGTGTGTTTCTGGATGCCAAAAAAATAAAACATATATATATACATATATTTTTTTATATACTGTAACGTAAAAGAATTGTGCAAGTTTGGATTGCCAGGGTAGTGCCCGATTATTGTTTTGTTGAGAGTTTTTCGGGTGGCTGCACTGCGATCGGTTTGACGGGCGGGCAGAATAACGCGGGTAGATTTAGATTGGAACAATACGGGAACAAAAACGGGAGAGTACGATTCCGCGTTGTGCGTGGCGTTTTGCGGGAAAAAATTAAGATTGTACAAAAATGGAAAAGAGCACGCAAATACCATGAACCGATCGTTCGGAGACTTGCCGTGTAAATTAACCAAACATAAACCAGACGTTTTGACTCCTGCGCGAGATCAGCCGGTTCTTTGTTCGAGTGGTATTGTTCGAAGAGATTAAAATATAAAATCAGTTATTTGAAAGTAAAAATGGTTTTATTTGTGAGGCGTAATTCCTTGGGGACTACACTGGATTACCAAGCATGCTGTCGAAGCGACACAAAGATGAATCATCATTGTTCCGTTAGACGTTAAATGGAAGCTGATTAATTGAGGATGGCCTCGCGCACTCGTTCGCACTCCATCTGTCGAATCTCCACCCGGCGCAACCTGCTCATCAGACGTGACAACATGAACAAGGTTCTTCAATGTTTTTTACACATTATGCCTGCTTGCTTTAGCCCCATAATAGCCCTGGTGATTGACAAGGGTCCATGCTCATAAGACGGGACATCAAACGGGACTTCAGACGTGACATTGGCGCTCCAACGTAAATAAAGTTTTAAAACAACTTTAGGTGCTCGTATTTAAGCCTATGGCAAGGGGATACTCTCTATCGTATCAAATTTAAGATTAAAAATTGTAATTTAATAATTTTTAATGTATAAATTCTCTAATAATATGCTTAATGTATAGATATGATGTGCATTACGAAGTACCTATGTGTGTGCATTGTGGTTGCGTTGTGGCTTCGTTCGCTTTACATTGATGTTTTGCTCGGTAGCCGGTGTACAATTTTGACGTGAACTAGCTTCGTTCGCTCATTTGCTCGAAATATTTATTTTTTTAAATTAACTACTGAATTGATATTCGTGTACCGTTGTTTTATTCCACTGGTAACACGGACCTGTCAGTTGATATTGTTTTGAACATAGTGACAGCGATAATGTTTATTATTGTCGATCATTTGATATGTCATTACATTTGTAAATGCGAGCTATACACTTATAAAGAATTTGAACACATTTGTTACGACTTGCGGTAACGTGTTAGTGTACCAGACTGTTTTTTAAAATTTCAGAGGTATTGTTTTTTTAAATAATTTTTTTTTTTGAAAAATTTCTCAAAATTTTGTTTTTTCATTACAATCAAAATGGCGATTTCTAATATAAACGGAGCTACAAAGGAGGAGATGATACAAATGCTTTCTGAAGTGAATATCACTCCAGAAAGTACATTGTCAGCTATGCGGGAACAGGCTCGTATGTATAATAAGAACTTAAAACAATCCGGTAGTGATTCTTCACAACAAAATGAAGGCAATAGTGATAATGCGAATCAGACTACAAACATAGTTAATAATAATTATTATCAATCTGCAAATACAAATACGTCCGTACATTCTTGGGGTATTAAATTTTCGGGATCTTCTGATGTTAGGGATTTTATACAACGTGTGGAAGAGTTATCTAGATGCCGTCATTTGGAACTGTCATCGGTTGTGATTTCCTTTGCTGATCTTCTGGAGGGGAGAGCTCTGTCTTGGTATCGGACAATTTATAAAGATTCTTTATCTTGGCCTGAGTTGAGAAATCACCTCATAGCTCGTTTTGACCGTTATATTAACCAAACAGAGGCCCTAAAAGCCTTATTTGCAATGAAACAAAAATTTAATCAAAGTGTTGTGGATTACGTCGAGGACATTAAATTAACTAATCTCAGATTAAACGTTCCACTTACGGAGGAACAGTTGGTAGACCTAGTTTCTGATAGTCTGTTACCTAAATATGCCTTGGCTATCGCATATTTTGCAGAAAAGGACTTAACTTCTTTGGTAAATGTGTGTAGGAGATTTGAAAAGCTCTCAGTAGATAAACCCTTACCGCATTTCACTTCTTCTCAAGCAACTTCCTCTTCATCAACTCATACTTCATCTTCTTCTTCTAATAATAGAAAAACTTTATATTGTTTTTATTGTAAGGGGCAAGGTCATACAAAACAATTTTGTAGGCTATGGAAGTCTGAATCTCAGAGAAATTCTGGTAAACGTAAACATGACTCCGCTCGCACAAACCCAAAAAACTAGCGTGTGATCCTCTGCGTCCTGCTAGCAAGGATGCCAGGAGATCATCACCCTTAGTTGATAGCTCCAGTAACCGGTTCTTCGGGCGTGACATGGACGCATGCATGCCGATGGCTAGTTCTGGACAGGACATCAGACCTCATGCGAATATTTCTATTCAAAATCTTGTCTTTTCGGGTCTTTTGGACAGTGGTGCGACTGTCAGTTGTTTTGGCGGTTCTCTTTACAACTTCTTTATTAGTTTAGGGTTTAGTCTAGATAAGTTAGAATCGTACGTTACCACCGCAGATGGGGTACGTCAAAATGTAATTGGTACTATGCGGGTACATGTTACTTATAATAATATTAAGAAATATATTACCTTTTTTGTTATTCCGTCTCTTTCACCTGTGATTGTTTTGGGAGTCGACTTTTGGAAACAGTTTGACATCGCTCCTCAGTTGTTTTCAAAAGCCTACAGTGGTCGTGATGTTGAGAATACTATAGGTGAAATTCGCAAAATCACGTCAGCTTCCCTACTGTCCCCTCAAGACAATCATAGGCTAAATATTGTCATAGATAAATTTAACACAATTTCTTTTGAAAAATGTGGATTGGGTCGAACTCATTTAGTTCAGCACAGAATTAATACAACAGGATAAACCAACGTGATGGTATGCGGGACTACCAACCCTGCATACTATTCCGTTTGTTTCGTCAGTGTTTTTCTAGTGACTTGCTTTTGAGGCTTGGTACCCTCAAGAGGTTGTGACTAGAATTTCACAAAATTTCCTCATTCTTACTATCTCATATATATATTTTTTTTTTTTTCCCAAATTCTAATGAATTTTTTTTAGGAGACGTCGTTTGTAATGAATGTCGTTTCCTCTGATCCGTGTGATCAGTGGCGCCCATTAATTTACATAGTTTAGGTCTTAATTCTTTATTATCACTTAAACTTTACTGAGATTTATTCTTATTTACGTTTTGAGTAATTTTCATTTTAAATGAGACGATTCGTCTTCTTACTGTTGTGAGCTTATTAGTGCGACGCACACACGCACACACACACATTGGTACGTTCCGTCAGCATAATGGACATAAGTTTGGTTGTCATTATCCTTTGGTCTGAACCCTTCTTCCACAAGTTCATTGGAGTTTTCTTATACTTTTGTCAAGTATCGAAGTTTTATTAGTATCCAAAGAGTCTCCAGGGGACTTGGAAAGAAGGATTCTTATTTTTTTTTGTGTGTGAAAAATTGAGCAATTTTTCATACACAAGATTATGTAATTTCTATTTTAGTTATTCAATGTACTAGTTTTATGGTTGAATATATTTAGTTTAATATATGTATATTTTTAAGTCTTAGTTTCTTAAGGAAATTCTCAAATTGTGTTGTTTCAAACAAAGGGAAGTACATACTGCTTTGGCGTGCTAACCTATTAAATAATTCCGTCTGGATATTATCACTTTACCTCTGCTACGTAAGAGTGTGTCTTTGTACAGTTTTGTTAGTCATAAGTACAATTTGGTTAGTTATAAGTAATATATGCATAAGTATCTCATTGCTAATACCAGTGTTATGCTGTAAATTTTGTAGTACAAGTGTCGATCTCTTGAATTGTGCTCGTACACCTCTTAACCTGTGTCAATTATCTAAAGCACATAGTTGAACACCAATTATATTTTGTTTGTCCAAGAAATTTCGACTCTTTGCTTATATGGTAAGTGAAATTTTTGTTAGAATGCCATCTAGGTTACTTCCTTAGTCATATTTCTTGAGCAAGCAATGTTCATTCGAAGAGAATATGCTAGGTATTTTTTATATGTAAACCCTGATTCAACCACAATAGACAGGTTTATCTTCTGATTGTAAAACCTCATCTAAAATTCTTGGCATTAAGTTATGTAAACCCTGCTCTGAACATTTTTTTACATCAATTTTGTAATTGATTTAGTGAAGATCTCTTAGAGATTTGGTGGATTTTTATTTTGTTAAGTTCTATTGTTTCAAGTTTTTATCTTAGAATGGTAAATTTGTTTTATATAAACATAGGGAGAGAAAGAGAGTTTATGTAGTTACTTTATTTATTTTCTGTTAAAAATATAAATGTGTTTTTGTTTTCTTCTTCAAAGAATAAAGTGGGAGCTTGAGTTCTCCATACTCACTGGTGTCTCAGAGAGATTGTCTCTCGATAAGTGAGTAAGTGTTTGCGAATCTCATATTAGAGATATAAAAGTGAAGGTACAATCCCCATGTAAATATTGATAATAATATCGGTTGTGCAACACCAATCTGCGAATTGGTTTTCTCTTTTCGTTTTCTTAGTTTATAACTTGTTTAGTTTTATGGTTTTCTGTAAAAACTTATTTATTTCTACTAGCTTTGTTTTTTTATGTACATGCGCGGGAAAGAAAGGTATTTGCGTGTTTTTTTTGTTTTTTTTTGTTTTAAGGTAATTTTACTTCACTTCGCGGCGTAAAATTTCCGGGGGTTGCGGGGAATTGTAACGTAAAAGAATTGTGCAAGTTTGGATTGCCAGGGTAGTGCCCGATTATTGTTTTGTTGAGAGTTTTTCGGGTGGCTGCACTGCGATCGGTTTGACGGGCGGGCAGAATAACGCGGGTAGATTTAGATTGGAACAATACGGGAACAAAAACGGGAGAGTACGATTCCGCGTTGTGCGTGGCGTTTTGCGGGAAAAAATTAAGATTGTACAAAAATGGAAAAGAGCACGCAAATACCATGAACCGATCGTTCGGAGACTTGCCGTGTAAATTAACCAAACATAAACCAGACGTTTTGACTCCTGCGCGAGATCAGCCGGTTCTTTGTTCGAGTGGTATTGTTCGAAGAGATTAAAATATAAAATCAGTTATTTGAAAGTAAAAATGGTTTTATTTGTGAGGCGTAATTCCTTGGGGACTACACTGGATTACCAAGCATGCTGTCGAAGCGACACAAAGATGAATCATCATTGTTCCGTTAGACGTTAAATGGAAGCTGATTAATTGAGGATGGCCTCGCGCACTCGTTCGCACTCCATCTGTCGAATCTGCACCCGGCGCAACCTGCTCATCAGACGTGACAACATGAACAAGGTTCTTCAATGTTTTTTACACATTATGCCTGCTTGCTTTAGCCCCATAATAGCCCTGGTGATTGACAAGGGTCCATGCTCATAAGACGGGACATCAAACGGGACTTCAGACGTGACAATACCGTACAAGAGTCTCAACCGCTCCCGTCTGGAACAGTGAGACTGTGGCATCCCCAATCTGAGTACTAGGGTGACGGTATTGGGGAGGGGAAGAAAATGGAGAAATGTAGAAAAGTACCTGGTCACCAAACACGGCAAAAGCTTAGAAATAACGTTTCCATTCGGAATGGTGGTCTCACACCCAGGCGATACTGAGAGTATATTTCACTCTGGAACGTGTTGCAAACACACTTTATATTATGTTTAATGTATTTATTGTGAAATAACACAAACAAATAAAAAATTATTTGCGCATGTCGGGTTTGCCTGTCAGATTACGTGTTTCGGATTGCGAGTCGAGAGTCTTACCTCTCAACCACAGATACTGTAATTAATTAATTAATTCACTATGAACATGAAAACTTCACTAGAAGAGTAAGAAATATTTTGTGTTGTTTATTTATTTGTTAATTTATTTATGACACCTAATAGACTTTTACATTCTAGTTTAATAGTTGAGTATTGCAGTTATTATAAATTCGTCAAACTTAAAACAATAGAGAAAACAAAGTACAATGAAAAAATAAATGTTACAACAAAAGCGTATAATAAAATAAGATACATTGGTTAAAATGATAAGAAGTCTCACATAAGTAGATATTCAAAATAAACAAAAGATTGCAAAAATTAAAGATGTCTATTTGTCTCGATTTATAAAAGAATTCAAATAAACAATATTTATATTGATTATTTTTAAGGTGAAATATATCTCCCATATCAGAATACGTCATGCAATTCTAAGGGTTTTTATAATATAAGGGGCATAATAACGGCCTAAATGTGCCTTTTGAAACTCTCAAAACAAATCCAAGAGTCTTAAGGGCCTTATATACGGAAGACGTAAAAATGAAATCGACCTTCAAAATGCCATGTAACAAACAAATAATATACACTCGGACGCCAGAATAAATTATTCAGTATGGACGTGAAACCTTTATTAGAATAGTCAGCAATATACGGAAGACGTAACAATTGAATTGGAGTGAACGGACGTGAAACCTATATTAAAAGGAACCTTCAATATATAAAAAATATACACACGGACGTGAGTATGTACGTGACGCTTGAAATGTATGAAAGTGTAATAAACATCAAAACCTACATTATTATGAATATTAAAAAAATATGATATTAGCGATTACTGTGAGTAAAACATAGTGCAATATTCACAAAAACAATCTAAAAAAAAGAACTAGAAGTGCTGGACGCCCGAAGACGGATTTACGCACGGACGCAATAAATGTTGTGGGACCTATATATATATATATATATATTGTCCTCTTCCCGTATTATGTTGATCCAGTAAGAAGTTGTTAGACTAAGTTGATCCACCTTTAACACCATATAACTTGGCTATTATGGAATACATCTGAATGAATTGACAACAGTGGTACAATAATTATCAATGTTGCCAGTTTGCCAGAAAAACCATTTGATATACTGTTAATAAAATTTTCAAAATTTGTATGGAAATCGGATGCATAATTTATGTTGATCTACCCAAATTGGCATACTTATGTTGATCTCATATATATTTATCTATTCCCGTAGTATGTTGATCCAGGTAAGAAGTTATTAGACAAAGTTGATCTGTGTCCCTATATATAGTTTTACTAAATGAACCAATCAAGGGGCAATCGTTGGACTATTCATCACAAGGTTTTATGTGATTCCGTAATTTTTGTGATATTGAACTCAAAGTATTAGTCTCTAGAGTCGAATATCGCATGAAATGACTGTGAAATGGTACCGTTTCAAATCAAAATGACGTGTGTTGCTTGAATTGTTTATAAGAAATGTATGCGTATTTAGATCGAAACGAAAATTTCGCAAAAACAAATCCATAAAAAAATCATAACTTAGCAGGGGTACACGGGTTCATAGGGTGAGGTTTGTCTAGGTCCTGGCGGTGGATGCGTTTTCCCATCTACTGCGTGGCGGGCCGGATCGAAATAAAATGGTTGAGGGATACCTTTCGACCATAAAAATCCAAAATGGCGGCAAAAGGAATAATGTTATGTAGGAAATTTTGAACCTGTATCTTTTACCATCTCTCCTGATTACGCTTCGTGACTTAGTAGGGGAGGCCGGATTCTTGGTTATAATGGGTAATTAATGGATGATTGGACGCGGTTGGAGCTAACTAAAAACTGTCCAAAGAAGCGAAGCTAGCAGTCCACAATGGAGTGCTGGTACCTACCCTAATATATGGAAATGAGGCATGGAATTGGCAGAAGAAGGCTGAAAGTAGACAGAATACTGTAGAAATGAGATCCCTGAGGCATATGTGCGGTAAAATCATGTATGACGAAATGTGCGTATGCTGTATCTATTCTACAGGTATTTTATTAGAGCCTGTTAAAAGGAGAAGCAGCATTGATCCCCGGTGCACCGTGCACCTGCTTGATACTTGGCGGACACGAGCGGAACACAGGTTCACAGTAAAGTTGATGTTATCTATATATGAACGGGTCGTTTCTCCGACTCGTTTTACCGTAAGTCGGCTCGCATGTAGAACGAGCTGTCAGCATCTGTTTTTCCTCCTCCATATAATTCGCGCCTCTTTAAGACCAGCATTAATAAATTCATTCCTACAGCCCCTACCTTAACCCGCCTCATAACGCTGCCATTTATTTGAGCCCGCAACCTTCGGATTGCTATTCGAGAGCCTTACCCCTCGATAACGGAGGCCGAGATTTAGGTACGTTTTAAATTATGTTTTGCATTTGAAAGTAGACGTTTATTACAATTTGGGAGTAGGGTATGTGTACCGCCGCCCCGGGAACCATTTATTGGATAACCCACACTTCTGCCATAGGTCACCCCAAGTTGTTGGATATGTTTGGTGACTTAGCAGGAGTGCCCGAGTTTATGGGGTGAGGTGTGTTGGGAGCTTGGCGGTGGATGCGCCTGCCTAATAACTGCGTGGTGGGCCGGATCGATTAGTCCTCTTCCAACGAATGGCCTTGCAACGCAGTAGGAGAGTTAGATTCTTATGTATATCACTCGAACACACTGAACCCCAGATTACTACCCACCCATCAAACCTATTTACTTCCCAGAACTCACTCTCCTTCCTTTCCTTCAAAATTCCCCCAACACAGCATTCACAAAGATGACATAGGCCCTGAGGGTTACGATTTTCCTCAGGGCCTCCTGTGTGATGTATATGATGTAAAAATATACAAGAGATAAACAACAATCGCGCTAAACGTTGGCGGTGACCTATGGTAGGGTTATTGGTTATCTAATAAATGGTTCCCGGGGCGGCGGTACACAAAATTGTAATAATTCTCAAGGGCTCTGATGTACAGACATTATGGCTCCTGTTGATTAACGAACACATACTAAAACATCGTTGGTTGGAATCGTGGCTTGAAATGACTTTAGCCATGTTTAGTAATAAACAAATTAGGATAAATTTTTAGCAATCATAATTTAAAATTTGAAAAATTTAATTCTCACCAATCTAATCGCCGCAATTTTAATAGGCACATATTATGGATATTACGCTTTGTTTCAACTTAATCATTACAAGAAACTTACGTCGGGAGAGATGGTAAAAGATACATTAAAATAAAATTTTATTCCATCAAAGTTTAAAATTTCTCTTATAAAATTACCCAGACAAACCTCACCCCATGAACCCGGGCACCCCTGCTAAGTCACGAAACGTAGTAAATGATGTATTAAATTTACAATTTTTGTTTAATCAAGTTCAAAAGATTTTTTTAGCATGGATTTGACGTTTGCGAAAGTTCCATTTCAATATAAATACTCGTGAGGCAGTCTATCCTCTGTAAGTATAAAGTCATTTTCATAGAATATGGATGTACTAACAGGATCTAAGTACGACAACGCGCGCGAAATTGGCGGTTAAGTTACAACGCATGCAAGCCGTCAAGTTTGTCAGAAATATATAGATCAACAAAATAAATCGTGTAAAATGTATATGCGACCGAAAAATGGGCGTGGCTTACATCTAAATCTCGATGACACAAGTTGATCTGTAGGGATTTACATATGTATGCCAGCTTGGGTAATGGATCAACATATCCGGGGTGGATCAACAAATGCAAACGGATCAACATATACCTGGCGTACCGTCGCGCGAGATCAACATAGTACGAGAGGGGATAAATATATATATATATATATATATATATTATTCTGTTTTAATCAATATACAGTTAAGTTAACAAAGTGAAATATGTATTTCTTTTAACTTAATAAAAAAAATTTAAAAATAAATGCGGTTCAACTAAATTACCATATTTAAAATATACTGATATCACGATGATCTCAATATCGCCAAATTTAAAGGAAACACAGGTTTGGTATTCGTTCGACAGTCCCTCGAGAAGGAGGGGGCTAATCAACGAAGTATTAACCGGAACATCCGCCCCGGGAGAGCTGCCTACTTCAAGTACCACCCCTGGACTAATGATACCAGGTGTTTTCCCTTGCCAAACGTATTGCTCCTGAATGAGCAGAATGTCGATCCCAAGGTCGGTCATGACCCGCTGGGCCTCAAGGGTGGCTATCCGAGACCGCTGCAGGTTTATGCAGGTCTGGCCTATGGAGAGGGGATTAGAGGCGGCCATAATCAGTCATGCGAACTTGAGCCTCGATCGCAGCTCTGTTTTCGGGGCAGGCTCGGTCACCAGTACAATGATCGGCTGGTTTCTGAAACTTGGTACAAGTTGCGCAGATAGCGGCTTGTGCCTTCTTGGGGCACTCCTCGAAATCATGACCGGCTGCGGCGCGGTGGCGGCAAGAAATGAACTCCTGAGTACATGATTTGCTTACATGGCCGTACATGTGGCATTTAAAGCAACGGGTTGTTCCCAGGTAGTCACGAACCCGACAGGCATTCCATCCAAGGTAGAAAAGACCGCTATCTATTAGTACCTTCCGGCAATCCGGATGACGCGTGACAATCATATTCATATTCCCGCCTTCACGTTTCCCAAAGAGGGAGACCCTCCGCGGTGTCCTTAAATGGTCTTCCCTGGAGAGAGTTGATTTTTCTGCGACGTTATTATCAAACATTTCCTTGAAAAGAGCCGTGTCAGCAGCTGCGTCTCCTCTGGGGACGTCATAAATGACTATCTTGGGTAGTCGTCCCTGTGGGTTAACCATTTTCAAACCTTTGAGGGTTAGTTTTTCCGCCGCCTTCTGAATGTTTTTGACACCCCCCGGGCTATCAGTTTGCAGAAGAACGCCTCCACCCTTGATCTTACGTGTCCTTACCACTTTAAAACCGTCTGTTTTGGGATCCAGAACCGATGTAAGTACATTCTGGGTCTCCTCAGATGTTTTGCCTTCAGGGGCAGTGGGGTAGAATAGAATAGTGGGCCTCAGAGAAGGCAGCTCACGCTCCTGTCCCTCGAATAAGATGGAACCACTGGGAGGCGCTACGAAAGCTGCACCCGCATATTTTTTTTTACCTACCACTTTTTCAATAACTGGTGCCATATGGGACGGACGTTTAATGAGTAAATCTATTTTTTCCGATAATCCCTTCTGTGATTTAATAACCTCGGCAAAGGCGCCAGCTCTTGCGTTGGCGGCGGCACAGGTATTTGCCAGGTTTGCGAGCTCATTACGAATAAGATCTATACTTACCTCAATAACTGAGCGGTCCTCCTTTTTCATTTTATTTTTCATCTCATTCACCTTTGCAGAGATCGTCGAAAGAGGGCTCCAAAATGGGGCGAGATAATCCTTCTCGACTGGCATATCGTAGTTGTCACCTGAAATGAACTGTTCCTCAATTCTGCCACGCTTCTTTTTTGCTGGGTTAGGCGACGGGTTTTTGGCCACGTCACCAGTACCAGTGGAAGTATTTCCAGAAGGAGCGTTCGCTTCATCCTTCGGGGCGGCCAAAATGGATGCTGCTCCCTCTTCACGGAGTAAGCTGCCATGGATACTGGTAAACGGTGAAGTGGGCCGTCTAGGACTACCACGCTCCTTGTGGGCTTGAATACTCTCCATGAGCACATAGGATCTGGGAGAAGGCCGTCTCCTTTGTGAGGATATCTCCTTCCCTCTTGCCTGCGCTATTTTAATAACTTCCTCCTTTGAAAGCTCACGGAGGGCAACTTCTTCCTCATCGGAGGAGTCCACGGAGGACATATTACATATAATAAAAAATAAATTAAAAAGAAACAACCAACCTAAAAATTAACAAAAATAAAAAATCCAGAAAAAATGCTGGAACTTACCGCTGTGGGTAGAATGCAAATACAGATGTTATTTACAAAATCTCCAAACTCACCAGAATTTCACAAAATCCGAATTTAATTATGTAATTGAAGATTAACACAGTACTGACAATAGTGTCTGCCGCGTTTATACAATTCAGATTAACTCAAAACACATTTAAACGTCACTACAATTTTCGGTAATCCGACCCGAAAATGAACTAAAAAAAAACTATTTTCAACACTTATTATGTACTATTTTATTGCTGAAAAATAGAAATACAGTAAATAACCGCCAGAAGTGCGATTAAATATGATTATAATTAAGATTAACACCGTTTCGTTTCTTAAGTAAACAAACCGGTGCACGAAGGTAGGTATATCAACTGCCCGGTTCGGCCGGGCGAACTGAAATGAACAGGATTGCACCAGCAATCATCACCCAGGCCACCACAGGATAGCACCAGCAATCATCACCCAGGCCACCACAGGAGAAAACAGCAATCATCACAGCAAGCAAGAGAGTTAAGTCAATCCTTTCAACTTTCCCTCCTTACTGTGTTAAAACTTTTGCTGTTTCTCAATCATAACAGCCACCGATCTCTAATCATCTGATAATGGCGGACAACTTGAAGGCTCTCATAGCCAGAAGGGGTCAGATCAAAGGGCTGATAACGAAGTTTCAGTCATTGTTAGATGAAGACCAAACGGATCCGTCAATCATCCAAGTCCGATTGGCAAAAATCGAACCTTTGCATGACTTATTCATGGAAATTCAACTTAAAATCAGTCTGTGTGATGAAAGTTTGAATTTCAATTCGGATAATGAGACCGATCGCTTTGAAACAATGTATTTCAAGGCCATCTCCGAAGCAAAATCGCGTCTGACGAGCGATTCCAAACTAAATTCACATCAATTACAATTAAATATAAATTCCAAAATTCAGTTACCAATTTTTAAACTACCTACTTTTTCCGGGACACTCTCTGAGTGGACTTGTTTCGAAGAATCTTTTCAATCATTAATTGAAACAAACCATGAATTATCTGCAATTCAGAAATTTCATTGTCTAAAATCGTGCTTAACCGGAAACGCTTCCAAATTATTAACATCTCTCGAAATCTCATCAAATAATTATCATATTGCATGGAATTTATTAACAGATCGATACGCAAATAAACGCTTCATAATTCAAAACCACATCCAAGCTATATACAATATTGCAAACATTAAATTTGAATCTTCCAAAGAAATTCAAGCTTTTTTAGATCAAATTTCAATAAATTTACGGGCTTTGAAAAATTTAAACCTACCTACAGAACATTGGGATGCCTTACTAATTCATTATTTATCAAAAAAACTTGATCCAATAACATCTCGTGAGTGGGAACCAATTCCTATTCCAGAACCAAATACTTCCTTTCATTCTATGGAAACATTCATAAAGTATTTAACCAATAAATCTAATATGCTTCAATCTATTCCAAAGTCATCTGTAACAGCTCCCAAATCGGATAACATTAATAGCAAAAAACCAAATTTCACTTTTGTAACATGTGATATGATGCACTTTTACCGAGATAATACAGACGGAGGCCTCTAGCGTCAGAGTCAAGAAATAAGTAATTACAATCAAATGGATGGGTGGATAAAGCTATACAGGGTCGAAGGCAGATGTCTCTGTGAGGTAGAGAGGTGGACCAATCGTAGGCCTCGATTAAACCTTCCACCAATCAAGAGGGTCCAAAAGATGCGAGGCGGCAAGTGGGCGTGGATTACCAAAACAGACAAAGGAATGGACTTTGGACAGGGCGGGGCTATCTCGATTTATTACAGAAAAAAACTGGATCCTTGTTAGTGGGGTGATGCGATGACGTCATGGGGTTGGAATGCAAGGGTGTGGCTAACGGGATCGTAAACCATCGACAAACGAGGGGGACGTGTTTCAAGAAAGGTAAGAAACATAACGCGAACGAACTGAGGACTGAGAGAAATTGGTAGAATCCTACGTCAAGACATACCGGAAGTGGAAATCATTGGGGGAGAGGGCAGTTACACGCGTCACTTAAAAGAAAACAGCAGAAATAAGGGAAAAACAAACAAATTACGTAAGAAAAGTGAAAAAAAAAAGCAAACATTGAACTCCGATCGTAAGCATGACGTGGGACTGCAAAGAAACAGCGTTGAGGTTACAGGAGAATGATGGCGCGGAGGTAGTTGCGAAAGGGATACCAAGAGAAAAAAGGTTGGCGGTTTCAGACACTTGAAAGCGCTGATTTTGAAAAAAAATACGGACATGGTTTTGGGCCATCAAGGCACTAATAACAATTCAACGAGGTAATAAAATTAACCCGCGTCTTATGGAGACAAAAACACATTAAAATTAATGTATAAACAATTAGCGGGGAAATTATGAGAGAGTACATTCGGGTTTGTTTTGACAGGGGATTAAGGCCTCTGATTGATGCGAAATGAGTTGGGAGATAAAGACAGAAGATGGGCGTGTAGAGGTACCACCCGAGGCGACACCCAAGATTACAGAGAGGGGTTGCGAAAATCCAGTAATAATTCTTGGGAAAAAACTGACCGAAAGAATAGACAGGATATCAAACCGATGCGATCTAGAACGGGGAACAAAAACATAAACGACATGATGTAAACTGGGACGTCTCAACTAAAGCAAGTATCGATGGGAGCCTTAAATAGAAATAATCGGGGGAAAAAAACATGGAATAGCTATATTAGACCGTTTGTAAGGGAAGATAACTAAATGTTAGAAGTAGGAGACGATCGTACGCGGGAGATTTAACATACACTGGGATGGGAATGATTGTCGGGAGTGATTGATTTGGGAGGTAGGGAGGGGAACGGACGTGTACACCGTTTGAATTGTCGGAAGTAATTGGTTTGGAAGGTAGAGGGGGAAACGGACGTGTACACCGTTTAAATTGTCGGAGGCAAAGTGAAGGAGATCAAAGCTAAGCTCATGAAAGCGTTAAAAACAAAGCGTATCACATCATAAACGACGGCCATTAAATAAATTGTGCGGACACGATAGCATTTAAAAATAAAAGGCCCGGAATTCACACTTCAAAAGGACAGCTCGCACTAGAGCGTTATATAGAAAACGCCGTATGGGAATTCGGAACCGCTTCCCAGTCCACGCCTGATCATTCTGTCACATGAAACGAATGCCAGGGTGTTAACCTTCTTGAAATGATCAGAATGGCCTAATTAGCATGATGCGACTATGGACTAAATAGAAAAGAACATACGAGTCGATAAAGGTTAGAATAGCATGTATTTGACGTGATTAATGAGGAAACGGGACTATAAAAGGGCTGAATTTAGAGAAAACTGGGAGTCTTTTCGTGAATTTTTGAGAGAGTTGAAACTCGCCGGGGACCGTTCAAACACGTCGCGCTGATTGGTATCTATTTGTGGACTTAGGAAAATTCCCTAGTCAAAGACATACAGTTAGATTCAGTGTTTGGAAAAAATAATATTAATATCGGACCTTAGAGAATTTTAGAATTTCAAAGAAATAGTTAAACACAGTATTTGGCGTAATAATAAATTAAGGTTGAAAATTTTAATTAGTTTAAATTCAGTGAAAAAAGAAAGGGATTAGAAACGACACTACGGTGTCGCGTTATAAACCGAGTTGTTAATACGAAGTGTTGGAAGAGGGGAAACGGCTATAATTCGAGATTAACGCGATTGAATTTAAACTAGAAAAAATGATAACAATAATAATTAAAGATAAAATAATTAATATCGGATCCAGAGAATTTCGAACTTCGGAGAATTATTCAGATTCAGTGTTCATGTCAACTTACGATTTTAAACTAGAAAAAATGATAACAATAATAATTAAAGATAAAATAATTAATATCGGATCCAGAGAATTTCGAACTTCGGAGAATTATTCAGATTCAGTGTTCATGTCAACTTACGATTTTAAACTAGAAAAAATGATAACAATAATAATTAAAGATAAAATAATTAATATCGGATCCAGAGAATTTCGGACTTCGGAGAATTATTCAGATTCAGTGTTCATGTCAACTCACGAATTCAAACTCGAAAAATGATAGAAATAATAATAATACTTTTAATACTGGTATGAAAAGGGAAAATTAAATCGCGTACTCCATTAACGTGCGATAAATAATAACCATACCTCGTTATAACAAATAGTAAGAACAAAAAAAAAATACTGAGATTAAAGAACTAAATTCAGAGAGATAGTCAGGGTGCGCGTTTAAGCTAGGCATTTACAATCTGATAGAGGAATTATTGATAGGTGGACGGAAACAAAAGAACAGGTTGTTTTGCCGTCGATTATCCCGGTGGATTAGAGGAGGGGGGGCTCAGGTAAGTAATTTGCACAATTATAATAGATTTGCAGGCCAAGGATGGAGGCTACTAATCCTGCAGTTATTTGGAAGGCGCCAGTTGGGACCGTAATTATGTTACGTATTATCAAATAACATATGTATGTGTATATGTGAATAAATGCATGAGTTGATAAAATAAATATCATTTATTCCATGACAAAACAATTATCAATTATTACATGGACTAGGACCGTAATCGGAATCTGTCATTAGGGCTCATTGTAGGTAAAGTACCTATTTATCGTGGAGATGATTCAAATAAGTGGGTCGGCCGAGCCGACTTTTGTAACACGATAATACAAAGGAAGAAATAAAAAATATTCATTTCAAACCGGCTTTAAAATAGACAGGGCATTGACTCGAGTTGTGCTGAGGGCAGGTTGATTTATTAGGGTCTGAAAGGGCAAACGGCCTTGAAGATTAACTGTGACACTAGGAACAGCTGAGTCTGGAATGCGGGGTTGGTTTCGAAAAAAAATACGGCGGCTGAATGAATGGCACCTTGGGTAATAAAGACTTGCTTCGAGGATACGTACATAGCTAAAGTCATTCAACGGGAGGATCCCAAAATCAGCCAGTGTCTGAGAAAATCGAAGTAAATTTTGAGCTGCAATTGAAAGTCTACGAACATAGCTAAAGCCATTTAACGGGAGGATCCCAAAACCCGACAGTGCCTGAGGGGTAATCGAAGTAAATTTTGAGCTGCAATTGAAAGTCTACGAACATAGCTAAATTCACTTAACGGGAGGATCCCAAGATCAGGTGGTGCCTGAGGGAAAAATTGAATAAACAGGGCGGCAGACAGGAGAGAGGTGGAGTCTGGGGACATGGCTAAAGGTCATATCTGAGTTGGTGATCTCTATAAATAAAATCATCAAACAAAAAAATCGTAATATATTATGTGTATCGTAAATTATTGGCGTGTATATTAGTATGTATATATCAGGCGAACTGGTTGGAATTCACAACTCCTTCTCGGCGATGCTTGGTCTGGGATGTACTGTATGAATAGTACATTGCAGATTATAAAAACAAAACAAAGTAAATTTATATATATTTCTTTATATGTACTGTCTGCAGGGGGAATGTATGTGGTATGGTAACTATCGGGATGATACACTACGGCTGCATACACGTCCTCTCAGAGGATGGGAACCAGCCTAGGAAACTGCTTTCCACAAAAACCGCAAGTATATTTTTGCATATAGAACGAAACCGGTTCGTTCTAAGTAGACGTAATTCTCGGAGGAGTTGGGATCTGGGAGCGTGAGGACTCTGTTGAGATCTGGACGTAGTATGTGACGGCCACAGGAATGGTCGACTAGAACACGGTGACTGAGGCACCAACTAGGAGATTGGGTCGAATGATCATGCCAAACCCAGATCGATACGGATCATTTTCACGTCTTGCAGGAGGAAGGAGCCAGATTTTGCTAGCAAAGTAATATTCCGAGTTTGTCATATATGCAACAACCGAATTGTACTAACACGCTTGAAATTAGTCTCATGTTATCCCATCTAGTAGGAGAGGTCGGCAATCCAGAGGGGCCGGAGGACAAATTATGATTGTAATGTACTAACAAATTATGTTTGACTTTCGTTTTGTGTATTAAGGTTTTATGACAGGTCGGGAGGACGGCTTAGGTGAACTTCTAAGGAGACCAGATTAAGGGAGGTAGACAGTATGGAGGAAACGGGGGTTTAGGTATATTGATCCAACTTCGATTCGTTAACTTTGAAATTAACATCTCTGACTTCATCCCTGTCCTAAAGAGAACTAGGGGTTACCAAACAAAGTAATTAAAAACCCGATACCATAAAGCAAAAAATCACACAACGTTTGGTGGGATTTAATTACAACTAAATACGAGGGAGTTACGTTGAAGGTCGTAACCGGCGTATTAATTAACCAAGTACATTTGTCTTTATATAAACGTATATATATTACTTGAGAACCATGAGTAGCCTTCGTAGCTACCGAAGGGAGAAAGAGTTCTAAGGATATTCTAATGCCAGTGGCCTAAGGTCACTTAGGTATTACAAAAAAAATTAAATTCAAAGGGTCAAAGGAAGAATCATCTCAAACATCTCAAAATTATTGTTGCAATGTCTGTTCTGAAAATCATACTATCTATCAATGCCCTAAACTTCAGAAAATGACTCTTCAAGACAGAATAAATGCATCTAAGACTTTTAAATTATGTTACAACTATCTAGGAAAAGGTAATTCTTACGAACAATGTCAAAGCAAATCCCGTTGCAAAACATGTAACAAAAAACATCACACTCTGTTTCACAAAGAAGTTCAAACTGAATCTGAACAAGGTCCAATCATCTCCGCTACATCCATGGCAAACGAATCTCATGCCTTACTATCTACTGTTATTCTCAATGTGAAGAATGCGCAAGGACATTTCATCCAGGCCAGAGCTTTACTCGATTCTGGCAGTCAAAGCAACTTCATTACCACAAAATTAGCTACGCAGCTAGGCGTTCAGCTAATAAAGTCAGATAGCCCAATTACTGGAATAACCGGCGCATCATTCAACAGTAATTTCAAAACTAATATAACCATTGATTCACAATATAAAAAACGTTTTGTAAAACAATTATCTTGCATCTGTTTAAATGAAATTACTCTAAATATTCCAGTACACAAGATCACCAGCAACGCAACAGCTACGCTCCCATCACACATGAAGCTAGCAGACCCAACCTATCATGAACCTGCATCAATCGACATCCTTCTTGGCTGTGACATGTTCTGGAGTTGCCTAGAACAAAGGCGAACAAACATCTCAGGAATGCAACTTCAACAAACCGCTTTCGGCTGGGTAATTACACACACCGACACACCAGCTAACTTGGTATTTCTTTATTTTCCATTAAAGACAACAATGCCCTTCATGATCTCATGACTAAATTCTGGCATATGGAAGAAAACCTTTCTCATCCACCTCAGTCCTTGGAAGAAAAGGCTGTCGAATCCCACTTCATGGACGCACATTACAGAAATGAAGATGGTAGATTCGTCGTGGAGCTTCCGCTCAAGGGACACCCACAAGACTTGGGTTCTTCGCTAAACGCAGCTACAAAACGATGGCTCTCCGTTGAACGGAAACTCTCACCTCCATTACAATTGCAATACTCTGAATTCATGAATGAATACTATGAAAAAGAATATAAGTGTTACCGAAATGTTTTAAATAAATTGTTACTTAAATTAAAAACCACATACTATAATGATAAATTCAAAAACCTTTTTCAAGATTAAAAAAAAACATGGGACGAGTATAATCAAATTTTAGGAAAGAAATGTAAAAATAATTGTGACCAAGTTGCCTCCAAATATTTGATGAAAGATCAGACCAAAGAAAATGTAAATAATGATTTTGTTAATTATTTCTCTGATAGTGTTTGCAATATGTTACATAAATGTAATTACAGGACAACTGGGTTTGAACCAGAGGAGATGTACCTACCAAGGGCCAAAATTGCTGATATAGAAAGCATTGTAAGACAACTTAAACACTCTTCTCCTGGAATTGATAATATCAGAATGAACGATATTAAAAAACACATATCTACCTTAGGTCCAATTATAACCCATTTTGTTAATAGAATCATATTTGAGGCAAAAATTCCAGATGACTTAAAATGTAGTATCATTCGACCCATTTATAAAGGCGGTGATCACACTGTATTGGGTAATTATAGACCGATTAGTATTTTGCCATCACTCGAAAAAATCCTTGAAAAATACATTCAGCTGAAATTGATTAAATATTTAGAAGATTTTTCTATTATTGATACAAATCAATACGGCTTCCAGAAAAAAAGGGCACTGAAATTCTAATTCAGAAGTATGCCAGCCTAATTAATAATGAATTAAATAGTAAAAATCATGTATTAGTCTTATTTATAGATTATTCCAAGGCATTTGACACTATTAATCATATAAAATTATTTAAAATATTAGAAATCATAGGAATAAGAGGGAAACTTTTAAAACTCTTTGAAAATTACTTGAGCAACCGATACATGAAAATAAAACTTTTGAACACCTTAAGTAAACAAAGGAAAATATTAGCAGGCGTTCCTCAAGGTTCCATATTAGGCCCAATTTTATATATTATTTATGTATCTTTTATTAAGTACATTTTTAAACATGTAAAACACTTTGTATATGCGGACGATACTGCATTGGTGATTTCTCGCAGTGATTTGCAATTATGTATTGAACTATTACAAAAAGATTACATTGAACTTTTGAAATGGTCTCACGACTCTGGTTTAATTATAAATGCCAAAAAAACTAAATTGATACATATTAGATCACCCAATGCTAAGGCAAATATTATAACACCTGAAATAAAGACACACTCAAATTGCTTACATGTTGGTATTCCTGCAATATGTACATGTGAAAATATTGAACTGGTCACAGAGTATGTATATTTAGGTATTATTATTGATTGTTTTTTCAAATGGGACTTACAAATAAATAAAGTCTGTGAACGTCTGAGATCTATTGTTAATAGATTATATCAATTAAAATTCTATGTTCCAATACGTACACTTAGAATAATTTATTTATCACTAGCTGAATCTATTATAAGGTATGGAATCACAGCATGGGGACTTTCATGTAAAACAAATATAAACCATGTTCAATCAGGTAAATTTTTAGATTCTCACGGCCAAAAGCATTTTTGTTGTTTGTTTTTGGGGTGTTATGCCGTGTTGCGCTAACTCCTTCTTTAGCCGACGTTTCGGACAGCGTTGCGTACATCTTCGGATCTACCGGATCTGCCCTGATGATGGACACTGCAACGCTGTCCGAAACGTCGGCTAAAGAAGGAGTTAGCGCAACACGGCATAACACCCCAAAAACAAACAACAAAAAAACATGTTCAATCAGTTCAAAATTCACTAGTTAAATTATTAGCTCATAAAAGTTTATACGAACAAAGGCATAATATTCCATACCTTCATCAGAATCTTAAAATTTTCTCAGTAAGATCAATTCTGTGGTATAAAATTATATTTCATCATATGAATAGCCCTATATACATAAATAGACTGGACCACACTTACAATACTCGTTTTACGATAAATGAAGGACTAATTGTACCTAAGCATTTAAACAAATATGGACAAAGAACACTGGACTACATGATACCTAGTTGCCTAAATATGTTACCTGCTGAAATAAAAAAATGTACAAATGTAAAAACAAATATTATGTTGAAAAATTGGCTCGCTGAAAGAAATAGTTTGCATTAGAGTCTAATACAAACTATAGGTAGATACTATCACTGTTGTGTATATGTTTTTATATTTTTAAAACAAATTGTTATTTTTTATTGCTATCACTGTTGTCATTAAGTAAAATGTAGGTGCAGCAGGACGAAAAGGTGCAGCCCAAAGATGAAATATTTACATTCAGTAAATCATAATGGCATAATAGAGTCAAAAGTTCAGAACTTATTGTTTTTATTTTCTATTTGTATGAGGTTTTTTATCCAGTTAAGAATTTTTCCTCATAAAACACATTAATGTAACTTAAAATCAGTCTTGTAAATACAACCATCAGACGGTAATAGTAATAAGGCCAAATGAGCCGCAGCACTAGTGAATTAGAAACCTAAAGGGCATTGTTATAAGCCCTAGCTAGTTAGAGGATTACAAAAGAATTCATAATATAAAAACATAATAATTTGTAACGATAATTTTTGGTTTTCCAATTTTAAGAGAAAATGTAAAACTTAAATGGCCATAATCGGTGAAAGCCAAAATAAATAATTTAAAAAAACATTTAACAAATTGACATTGACATTTTATAATATGTAATAAGTTATCAATTAAAGAAAATAAATAAAGAGTTAAGAGTGAGATTGAAAGTCACCTCTATAAAAACTAACTTAACTAAAAATGCTTTTTCTCATCCTCTCTGCCGTCTCTCACCTTCTCGTAAGTCTACTTAATAATAACATAAGCTGCGTGAATAGCTGTGCTCTCTTTTCCCTGTCGCTTTCTCTTTCTCTCATTCTCTCTTCCCTGTCGCTCTCTCTTTCTCTCATTCTCTCTTCCCTGTCTCTCTCTCTTACTCTCATCCTCTCTGCCGTCTCTCACCTTCTCGTAAGTCTACTTAATAATAACATAAGCTGCGTGAATAGCTGTGCTCTCTTTTCCCTGTCGCTCTCTCTTTCTCTCATTCTCTCTTCCCTGTCGCTCTCTCTTTCTCTCATTCTCTCTTCCCTGTCTCTCTCTCTTACTCTCATCCTCTCTGCCGTCTCTCACCTTCTCGTAAGTCTACTTAATAATAACATAAGCTGCGTGAATAGTTGTGCTCTCTCTTCCCTGTCGCTCTCTCTTTCTCTCATTCTCTCTTCCCTGTCGCTCTCTCTTTCTCTCATTCTCTCTTCCCTGTCTCTCTCTCTTACTCTCATCCTCTCTGCCGTCTCTCACCTTCTCGTAAGTCTACTTAATAATAACATAAGCTGCGTGAATAGCTGTGCTCTCTTTTCCCTGTCGCTCTCTCTTTCTCTCATTCTCTCTTCCCTGTCGCTCTCTCTTTCTCTCATTCTCTCTTCCCTGTCTCTCTCTCTTACTCTCATCCTCTCTGCCGTCTCTCACCTTCTCGTAAGTCTACTTAATAATAACATAAGCTGCGTGAATAGCTGTGCTCTCTCTTCCCTGTCGCTCTCTCTTTCTCTCATTCTCTCTTCCCTGTCGCTTTCTCTTTCTCTCATTCTCTCTTACTCTCAGCCTCTCTGCCGTCTTTCACCTTCTCGTAAGTCTACTTAATAATAACATAAGCTGCGTGAATAGCTGTGCTCTCTTTTCCCTGTCGCTCTCTCTTTCTCTCATTCTCTCTTCCCTGTCGTTCTCTCTTTCTCTCATTCTCTCTTCCCTGTCTCTCTCTCTTACTCTCATCCTCTCTGCCGTCTCTCACCTTCTCGTAAGTCTACTTAATAATAACATAAGCTGCGTGAATAGCTGTGCTCTCTCTTCCCTGTCGCTCTCTCTTTCTCTCATTCTCTCTTCCCTGTCTCTCTCTCTTACTCTCATCCTCTCTGCCGTCTCTCACCTTCTCGTAAGTCTACTTAATAATAACATAAGCTGCGTGAATAGCTGTGCTCTCTCTTCCCTGTCGCTCTCTCTTTCTCTCATTCTCTCTTCCCTGTCTCTCTCTCTTACTCTCATCCTCTCTGCCGTCTCTCACCTTCTCGTAAGTCTACTTAATAATAACATAAGCTGCGTGAATAGCTGTGCTCTCTCTTCCCTGTCGCTCTCTCTTTCTCTCATTCTCTCTTCCCTGTCTCTCTCTCTTACTCTCATCCTCTCTGCCGTCTCTCACCTTCTCGTAAGTCTACTTAATAATAACATAAGCTGCGTGAATAGCTGTGCTCTCTCTTCCCTGTCGCTCTCTCTTTCTCTCATTCTCTCTTCCCTGTCGCTCTCTCTTTCTCTCATTCTCTCTTCCCTGTCTCTCTCTCTTACTCTCATCCTCTCTGCCGTCTCTCACCTTCTCGTAAGTCTACTTAATAATAACATAAGCTGCGTGAATAGCTGTGCTCTCTTTTCCCTGTCGCTCTCTCTTTCTCTCATTCTCTCTTCCCTGTCGCTCTCTCTTTCTCTCATTCTCTCTTCCCTGTCTCTCTCTCTTACTCTCATCCTCTCTGCCGTCTCTCACCTTCTCGTAAGTCTACTTAATAATAACATAAGCTGCGTGAATAGCTGTGCTCTCTTTTCCCTGTCGCTCTCTCTTTCTCTCATTCTCTCTTCCCTGTCGCTTTCTCTTTCTCTCATTCTCTCTTACTCTCAGCCTCTCTGCCGTCTCTCACCTTCTCGTAAGTCTACTTAATAATAACATAAGCTGCGTGAATAGCTGTGCTCTCTTTTCCCTGTCGCTCTCTCTTTCTCTCATTCTCTCTTCCCTGTCGCTCTCTCTTTCTCTCATTCTCTCTTCCCTGTCGCTCTCTCTTACTCTCATACTCTCTGCCGTCTCTCACCTTCTCGTAAGTCTACTTAATAATAACATAAGCTGCGTGAATAGCTGTGCTCTCTCTTCCCTGTCGCTCTCTCTTTCTCTTCTTCGCTCTTCCCTGTCGCTCTCTCTTTCTCTCATTCTCTCTTCCCTGTCTCTCTCTCTTACTCTCATCCTCTCTGCCGTCTCTCACCTTCTCGTAAGTCTACTTAATAATAACATAAGCTGCGTGAATAGCTGTGCTCTCTTTTCCCTGTCGCTCTCTCTTTCTCTCATTCTCTCTTCCCTGTCGCTTTCTCTTTCTCTCATTCTCTCTTACTCTCAGCCTCTCTGCCGTCTCTCACCTTCTCGTAAGTCTACTTAATAATAACATAAGCTGCGTGAATAGCTGTGCTCTCTTTTCCCTGTCGCTCTCTCTTTCTCTCATTCTCTCTTCCCTGTCGCTCTCTCTTACTCTCATACTCTCTGCCGTCTCTCACCTTCTCGTAAGTCTACTTAATAATAACATAAGCTGCGTGAATAGCTGTGCTCTCTCTTCCCTGTCGCTCTCTCTTTCTCTTCTTCGCTCTTCCCTGTCGCTTTCTCTTTATCTTATTCTCTCTTCCCTCTCTTTTTTTTTCTCCTCCATGAAAGACTTGCTATTGTTTTCATATATCTTCGCTGATGCCATTTGTGCTTATGCAATTTTCTGTAAAAAAAAATTATCAATCTTCAAATGTAATCAAGCTACTACATAGGAATAAGGCCACACATAATATGCAATGGTAAAGTAAGTTTTCCTCACCAACATAGCGCCATCCATCAGCTTCTGAAAGGCAGCTCTGCTCTGGTCTAAAAGATTTAATAACTCTATAAAGTTGATGTCTTTAAAAATGTTAATTGATCTTACGAACATTATAAAATACAATTTTATTTATTTATATGCATATAAATAAATAAAACTATTCATATTTTTATTTACTTCATGTATACGATCATGCTTGGTTTTCCTGCGAACTTCCATTCGATGGATGTGAAGCTACTTGATTTGTATAAAGAATTACCTGCTACGAATCGAGGTCTCTGGGTTGACGCTTGGGGAGGGAGAGGAGTAGGTGTCTCTACTGTGGGAGGAGTGGTCGGCGGTGAAGGGCTTGGTTTAAGTATTCACCCAACACTCCACCACTGCCACATACACTCGGAACACACTGCTCCTCTACCACAATCTCTACCTCTTGCATCTCTAGAGCTACAGGAGCTACAACTTCAGCCAGTCCCATCAGTGCCAGAAGAGATCTCTATTAAATAAATAAACATATTCAATTGTATCTCAGGAAATTTTATTGTTAAGTAACTCATATTATGTAAACTAATTTGTGTATTCTCTCTGCATATCCTCTCTGCCAAAGGTATGTTGTGTTTAACCGCTATACAATTCAACATGTGATACACACAATATCAGTTGTGTACTTGTGAAACATGATATAGCACCATACAAAATAAATAAACTAAATACATCGTCATTTGGAAGGACTTTGGGCACATCTATTCCTTCAATGGACGCTCTGCAATCAAACCTACTACTTTTTGTTCTAACTCGGTGAGAATTATTCTCACCGAGGTGTTCCCAGTTTGAACGCGGCCTCGCCGTATTTTGGCAACCTTCGTCCTTACATAGGATTTTAATGTGGTCCACACCTGAAACGAATAATTCATTACAGAACATAAATTAAATGCACTTAAATATTGTTAAACAAAGACTGTTCAAATTGGATAAATCAACTTACTTTTTGCCATTGGGTTGTAGTCTTGTGTGGACCAGCATTATTAAAAGTTTGTCCGAAGTTTTCCCATAAATATCTTTTTCACGTGCATTCCAGTGAAGCAATGCGCGGCGAAATTCGGCTCCGCTATCATCGCATCTGCCAGCAGCATGTATTGCAAATTTGTCGTGCGTGCAGACCGAGGCATTCTGTTGATTGTCACGCTGAAATAGAATTTTTCGACAATTGACGACACGTTACACACTATTCTTAGGTTTTAAAAATAATGATGTAGAAGAAGGATAATAACACAATAACTGTCTCACTTTTTCAGCATTTGCTTACCTCATTTTAAACAATTTTGTCAAGTTGATTAGCAAACGAACACGAAAACGGTGACAACATAAATCAACTTGGGTGACAGTTAGCGGCGTTAGTTCGACAGCAGACGTCACTTTAGAAATGGTGAAAGTGTAACAAAGTCATTACTATCCAGCTAGGTAAGTACCTTTACACAAAACGTAAATCTTCGATAAATGGCTTATTTATGCCATTCATAAATAAAATAAGTAGTTATTTAAATGAATTATAATATAAAGTAATTGTTTTTTTTTAGGTTTTAGTTAGAAACCTTGCGTCAATTAATTATATTTCACCGATTTGTGTTTTCAAAAATCTGTTAACAATTTCATAGATGCTCTTAACCACGCTTCTTTAGGATATTTTACTAGGTCTCTCCAAAATCGAACTTGTAAGGATATCAGAAGATCGGGAATCGCTTAATAGTTAAAAAAAGATGTTACAAGCGACAGACTGCTAGCTACTTCGCAAACGATAACAGTCGTTGACGAATGCTATCATTTAGCTACAATTAAAGTTTTACGGTTGTGTCGCGAACGTCAAAGTTTACGCCATTCCAGGACAACAAACGGAGTTCTTCCTAGTGATGGGAATGATCGAATTATTTATATAATCGATTTTTTTCAACCGAAACATCAAAAGAATCGAATGATCCATTCGAATGAATCGCTCGGAGTGCGGGAGCAATAGCGGGAGTAATATATAAGAGGGGGGGGGGTAGGATTCGAAAATAGAAACTCGAATATCAAGACTATTCCTATCGGAAATTTTTTTTTTGCATATTCCGGTTGTAATTTATTTTCATTAGTATGGCAATATTTTTGGTAAGCAGGTACTAGCGAAATTTCAATCACTAATTTTCATTCCTGGCAATGATTCCCTTGTTGTCCGCTAGCAACATTAGTATTATTCCTGTTAGCCACGAATTTCAAATATGTATGCATATGCAATTAACATTTTTATAAATAATTAATAAGATTCGAATATCTACATACGTACAATTAAAATAAATTATTATACAAGTTACACCGATGTTAATTTCATTCATGTTAATTTCAAATAAATTAAATATATTTGTTCGTAGCATAGGTAGCAGATATGTTATGTTTATATGAACGAACACATGTCACTTGATGAGTTTAATATATACTGAATATTGTTTACTGCCCGAAGAAGCTACGGTTGTAGTGAAACCCGATCAGCATTAAATATAAAAATGGTGTTTGCTAAGTTATTGGTTTATTTTATTTTAAATATAAACTACCCGAATGTCCCGAATAGATGATACATAACCTAAAAATAAAATAGGTAGGTATTAAACCTTCAATTGTGAAAAACTATCACCATGAAAATCTTTTACACATAAACTATACCTACTGGAAACGTAAATCGTCACCTAAAAGTATTAATTCATAATTTACAATTCACACACGAGGTTGATTATAACATCAACATGCTTCAGTAGGCAGCCAACAATGTACTTTCGTTTGTCAAGCAATCTGAGATATTTTGACATCTCGAAATATAACCTCTCGAATGTGAGAATCGATTTGCGTTTTCGAACGAATTCTGACAGTTTGAAAACGATTGTCTCGGACTGAACATTCGAATGATTTCTGATATTTCAGAGCGATTGTCTCGATTCCACTTTCGATGACATTTGAAAACGATTATTTCGGACCGTGCATTCGAATTCATTCTGACCAATCACAACGCTTGGCTGGCATCGATTATTTCTGACCAATCACAGCGACGACTTTCGATGACGTTTCAAAACGATTGTCTCGGAGTTGCATTCGAATTAATTCTGACCAATCACAACGCTTGGCTGGCATCGATTATTTCTGACCAATCACAGCGACGACTTTCGATGACGTTTCAAAACGATTGTCTCGGAGTTGCATTCGAATTAATTCTGACAATGAATCGAGATATTTCGAATGGTAAAAAAGATCGAGTAAACCATCGATGATTCATCGATTCCGCCCATCGCTAGTTCTTCCCGAACTTTTAAAAATTTGACAGATAAATTCGTCACCTCAGTGCTTAATTGTTCAAACGACCATTTGCAAATTTTACAGGAGGAGGTTTTCTTTAATTATTTCAATGAAACATTATGAAAGGTGTTTATGATGAAGATATTTCCGTCAAGCTAAAGGTCTGATCAGCTTAAGTAATTCTTTGTAAATTGACTAAGGATAGTTTTTGATACTTTTTTTTACATTTTAAAATGGAGGTTGAACAAAAACGCACCACCAGAATTTTGTAAAAGGAGATTGAACAAACTGGAATTGGAGATAGTTCAACTTTTGCGTAGAACTTTCCGTGCTTGTTTGTTCAAACGACCACCTTTAGTTATATACAGGATGAGTTTATTTTCAATATTTCTATATATATTTATATTTACAATAGTGATTTTTTCTTTGTTTGTTCCTCCTTATTTCCTATACCTTTTCTATACATAAAAGTGAGCTCTGGCGTTATGAAATTTATATACAAATTCACATCTTATTTCCCATACCACTCTACCGACTGCGATAAAACTTTGTAACTTTGAGTTGTGCGCACGCCCACGAAGGTTTCCCTATATTATATTGAACTATGGCGTTGTGAAATTTGTATAAAGATTCTCTTATTATTTCCTATATCATTCAACCGATTGCGATGAATCTTTGGTGTGTTGCTTTGCGCACGCCGGCGAAGGTTTCCATACATAAAGGTGAACTCTGGTGTTATGAAATTTGCATTCAGATTGTATAATAGGTGGCGCTCGAGTTGTTATAAAAATGTGTGCATTATTTCTTGTAGCTTAGCAGTAGGGACTGAAAGAGGGAAGGGTGAGGGTAATCCGTGAGGGGGGAGGGTTCGTGGGATGCGGGACAAATCTTTCTTTGAATGGCATTGAAACGCGTGCCAGGTACTCGACGGTTCCATTATAATAATTTACTTCCATGATAATAATATATTAAACAATGTCCAACTTTTTTTTATTTCTGACCGTGACCGGGTTTAGCCGATCAACCATCTTTAGACTTCCATCTTCGTTGTTACGACATAGCAACGAAAATGGGATATCCATATAATTTGAATAAAATCATTGCATTCCACTCCTCTTAATCCCCCTCCCTAAATTTAATGTATATAAACCACAGTTTAAGGAATATCTGTACCAGTCTGAAGATGACCTCAAGAGCGTCCCTGCCAGTGTACAGACAGGGGAACTATGTAACCACCCGGTTGGGCGGCGTTGTGAGGCGGGTTAAGGTAGGGGCTGTAGGAAGGGATTTATTAATGCGGGCCTTGAAGAGGCTCGGATTATAGGAGAGAGATACCGGTAGCTCGTTCCACATACGAGCCGACTTATAAAAACGAGTCGTAAAAACGACCCGTTCTCGTGAAGCTAACGTCAGCCGTAAACGGGTGTTCCGCTCATGTCCGTCGAGTTTCGCGCACGTGCACCGGTGCATCAGGGATCAATGCTGCTAGCTCCTTGGAGCAGGCCCATTGAAATACCTGTAGAACAGACACAGCATGCCCTCATTGCGTTTATGCATTAGAGAAGGCAATCGGTCTGTTAACAACGGATTGTCAATCAGACGGATCGCCCTCCTTTGCATAGAGTCAAGTAGGTTAATTAAGTATTTTCGGGCACCAGCCCAGAGGTGGCTCCAAAATTCAACTGTTGGGCGGACTTGAGAGTTGTACAGGGTCAGCAGCTGGTCACTGTTGAAGAATCTCCTAGCCGTGTACAAGACGTCCAGCCTCTTGGAAGCCTGATTTACTTGGGCTTCTATGGATCCCCGATACTTGAGCCGGTCTGATAACTCCAAGCATTTCAATGGAGTCTTTATTGGGGAGAGTGCTCCCATCAAATTGCACCAGACTTTATAAGATAGCGATAAGATCAACGATAGCGTCGTCATATATTTTCATGATGGAGAATTTATTACCTTTCTTTAAAGAAAGGTCATCAAATAAAGAAGGTGGATGCGAAGTATATTGATCTCCGTCTTTGCCGAAATCAGACACGGTTGGGTTTTTGAGACGTTGAAACTGACCAAGTTGGCCTTACCCCAGGCACGAACCATCTCGTTTTAACTTCAAAACTTCCCGAGCTGTTCGGACATCATAGGTGGAAGGAAGCCTGTCAAAAAGGTAACCCTCGTGAACGGTGCTGTCATCAGCGTAGCAGTGAATTGGTGCGCATTCAACGAGATCGTTGATGTACAACAAAAACAGCGTCAGTGACAGCACTGATCCTTGTGGCACCCCCACATTGATTTGGTGCGGTGAGGAAGAGGAGCCGTCAACCACGGTTTGAATTGTTCTTCCCCTCAGAAAGTCCGCAGTCCAACTACGCAGGGTTGGGTGGATCCAATACGATGGTAACTTCCCGACAAGCGCCCGGTGCCAGACTCTCTCAAATGCTTTGGAGATATCCAACCCAACGGTTTGGGTTTCACCAAAACGCTCCATGTACCACCCCCAAATATGCGTCATATATCCGAGTAGATCGCCACTTGATTGGTTTCGACGAAACCTATATTGCCTATCGCTTGATGACTATCGCTTAGTGACTGTCTGATGCAATTTGATGGGAGCACTCTCCCCAATAAAGACTCCATTGAAATGCTTGGAGTTACTATATCAGACCAGCTCAAGTATCGGGGATCCATAGAAGCCCGAGTAAATCAGGCCTCCAAAAAGTTGGGCGTCTTGTACAGGGCTAGGAGATTCTTCAACAGTGACCAGCTGCTGACCCTGTACAAGTCTCAAGTCCGCCCAACTATTGAATTTGGGAGCCACCTTTGGGCTGGTGCCCCAAAATACTTGATAAACCTGCTTGAATCTGTGCAAAGGAGAGCGATCCGTCTGATTGACAATCCGTTGTTAACAGATCGATTGCCTTCTCTGATGCATAGACGCAATGTAGGCATGCTGTGTCTGTTCTACAGGTATTTCAATGGAGCCTGCTCCAAGGAGCTAGCAGCATTGATTCCTGATGCACCGGTGCACGTGCGCGAAACTCGACGGACACGAACTGAACACCCGTTCACGGTTGACGTTGGCTTCATGAGAACGGGCCGTTTTTACGACTCGTTTTTGTGTAAGTCGGCTCGTATGTGGAACGAGCTCCCGGCATCTGTTTTTCCTCCCTCCTATAATCCGAGCCTCTTCAAGGCCCGCATTAACAAATCCCTTCCTACAGCCCCTACCTTACTCCGCCTCACAACGCCGCCCAACCGGTGGTGACATACTTCCCCTGTCTGTGCACTGCACAGGCAGGGACACTCTTGTGAGGTGTCACATAAAAAAAAAAAAAAAAATAAAAAATAAAAAAAAATCGCTTAGGATATTGTTATTCTCGAGATATGTGAGCAATTTGTTGCTAACCACCCTTTCCAATACCTTTGAGAGTATGGAAGTGATGGCTATGGGGCGGTGGTTAGAAGGGTCGGAGCGGTCCCCCTTTTTGGGATTGGGTGGACGATTGCCTTTTTCCAAAGACCTGGCACCTTTCTACCTTTGAGGGAGAGCCTAAATAATTTCGCGAGCACTGGAGTTAATTCTGCAGAACACCTCTTGAGGACCAAGGCAGGTATTCCGTCCGGCCCACTGGCTTTGTCGACTTTCAGCTCGTTCAAGACTCGGAGAACCTCTCTGTTCCGGATCTTCGGTTCCTCCATTTGAAAACCGCAGTGCGGAATGGAAGGGGGAGTCTCTCCGTTATCTTGAAGAGTTGAGTTTTCCGCGAAAATTTTGCCTAATAATTCAGCTTTCTCGCGGGCCGAGTTAGCCAGCCGACCATCATTCTTGGTCAGAGGTGGGAAAGTGGTTCTGCAGAAATTTCTTCCGATCGAGCCAGCGAGCGACCAGAAAGCACGGCTACCAGTGGGCAGTCAGCCAGCTTTTTCGCAATTCTCTGGTCGTCGTCGCTCTTAGCTCTATTTAGAACTCTCTTGCAATCCCTTGCCCGTTTTCGGTATTCCGAAAGGTTATTCGTGGAGCTAATCTTCCGGAGTGCATTATAAGCCGTATTTTTGAGTCTGACAGCTTCAGCACAGCGATGGTCAAACCATGGCTTTGTGCCCGCTCCAGAGGATTTGACGGAGAAGGGAATGTAGCAATCCATTGCTGATGTGATTACCTCTCCCACCTCGCGTGCACAAATTGATGGGTCGTCGGAGCTAAAGCATACAGTACTCCAAGGAAAGGCGCCGAAGGAAGACCGCATGCCGTCCTATTTTGCTGCCCTATTGTGCCATACCTTCCTCTTTACATGTTTGTCAGGTTGACGTTTCATGGAGGATGTGACAGAGGTGGTAATCAGGCAGTGGTCAGAGGATCCTAAGGGCGCTGTCACCTCCACTCTGTACCCAAGTGGCTCACTAGTGAGAAACAGATCGAGTTGGTTCTGCTCGATGCGATGGGATGTCTGGTATTCTGGTCGGAGATTCTATGAGTTGGCTTAGTCCATGGTCAAAGGATTCCGCTGATCTATCGGCAGAGTTCTTTGGGCCCGAGAACTTCAAAATTATGTGGAAAAACGTTTCAATTTGTTTTAATGTATTTTTGGGGGGGTTATTTTTAATAAAAGTACTTCACGTATAATGGAAACAAATTAAAATATTTTAAATTTATTGAAATGCCTTTAAAAATGTATAGAAAAACACAAACAATGTGAGAATAATGAAATAAAAAATAAAATATATCTGAAAATACGCGCAAAACCATCTTGTCTGGATAATTTTTGGACAAATATTAAAATAAAAGATATTCATTGAATAAAATCCATCATCTGGAAAAATAATATTACCGATCATTACACACACCTGCTTTTTATTATATGAAACTTAAATAAAAAAAAATTAAATAAAAAACTTTGCGCAGAAGAAAACACATAATAAATTAAATTTGCACAAATTGTACGTGAACTTCAAAACCGAGAAATTGCAGCATGTAATCAATTCTGAAACTTTGAAATATGCTCAAACTTTTTAAACATTTTATCCACACATATTAAAAAAAACTCTACAGCTGAAATTCCAAATCGTAATCTGGAAAAAAATAAATTCTTAAAACCATGGATCACTCGGGATCTATTAAACTCAATAAGAGAAACAGTAAGATTTAAAAAAATAAACAGTTTAATTCCCAAATAACAAAGAATTAGAATGGAATCATAACAAAATTAAAAATAAATCAATACGATTAATAAAAAGCAGTAAAGAAGAGTACTACAACCAAAACATAATAAACTCCGAAAACAACCCAAAAATAATCTGGCAAGCAATTAACTGTGCAATAGAAAACAATAAACAAAGACATTATATCATATTAATAAATTGAAGCCGAAAATAACGTTATAATGAATGCCATTGAAAATCCAAAAAAAAATGTATTCAACTCCTTCACAAAAGTGGGTCAAAACCTTGCCAAAAAAATGTATGTAACAAAGGGATCAACTACAAAACCAATTATTGAAGATATACAAATCTAAACACACTATCCATATTCAAAACAATCAGCGAGTAAATATTTTAAACATAAATGAAAACATAAAAGGAGGGTCATCTTATGTCACGTATGCTTTATATGTGGAAAAGCATAAAGGTCCAGTAAAAGAAAACATATGCCGGAAAATTTAACGGTAATATCCGTGACCGGGTTCTATATTAAAAAAAGTAAAATACCCAAAACGTAACAAACTATGGACCGATTCCTCTCATTTCAAACATTGGCAAAATATTAGCATACTCACACAAAACTTTTGAAATAATGAGATGATAACATCGAGGAGAATGTAGCAAATTGGATAAAAAGCCACTTAAAAAATCGCCCATAATATGTCAAAATAAATACCATATTATATGGTGATGAAGAGACATCTGAATATGGAATATCTCAAGGAACGGTGGGTCCAATATTATTAATCTAATATGTAAACGTGATATTCTCTCAATTACTCCGTGGTAGTATCGTTATACCTCTTATGCTAACGACACATTACTCAGTGAATAATACATGGGAAATAGTCAAACAGAAGGCAACAAAATACATAAATACACTTAAATACTGGTTTGACGTAAACCCACTATATTTAAATAGAAAAAAACGCACGCTTCACCATTTGCAGTAAAATCAAATAACGTTTTGTTCATTTTGAAAGCGTATTTTACTTAGTTTTTCTTCCAATTTCCTTTCTTCATTTTTTCTTTCATAACGTTATTGTTTTTCTTCTTTTTAGTTTCCAATGATGTTTTTTGTAAGTTATTACTATCATTTTCTTTTCTATTCAAAGCCTTCCTTATCAGGCATTCCATATAGGCTTTGTCTTCTGCAGGCATATATTTATAAGCGCTTCGTATATCCTTTATTTTTTTTTCAGTCAAAGTACTATTTAATAATAATAATAATAAATATCTTTATTGTGACAAATTTTCAAACAATAACTATAGAAATACATGTAAGACTGTTTAGTGTACATTGGTTTATAAATTAGAAGAGTATATAATTTTATCAATGGAAAATTAATATATAAACAGTAGGTAAAATAAATGTAAATAATAGAAATGTTAATGTAGTTATGTGTTGAGGTTTATCATAGCCCGCCTCACTAGGCTTAGCCTGTGTTGAGGCAGCTAACTACCAAGTTTATTTATAGTACTATAACGTACCTACAATTATATAAAAATACGAACACTCAATAGTTAGGTAGCATCAATATCAAATACATCATATACCAAGTTCGTTTCTAGTCCTAATAATATACCTACAATTATATGAAAATACATACAATAATTAGGTTGCATCAATGACTACGAATTTGGATGAGTGCACCGGTAAAGGCCCTATCATTACTTTTAATCCAATTTTTTACGCTATCTTTAAAAATTTTTTGTGAATGATATGTTTTTATTTTATCAGGAAGAATGTTATAAAGTCTAGTCGCAAGATATCTAAAATTTCGTTGTCCAAAAGTAGTGTGCGTTACAGGAATTTTAAGTAAGTCTTTGTTAATGCTTCGAGTAAAGCGAGTATTAGATCTTTTTTCGTAGTATGTATGTATATTTGTGTATAGGTGAGTGAGTATTGTTTTTGCGTACCGTCAACTATGGCATCTTTACCTACTTCAGTTAACTTTACCTACGTCTACCTAGTGCTTGAAAAACTTAAATTCCTTGAAAGCAGAAAACGGTAGGTACTTTAATGACTGGTAGATAGTTTTTTGATGGACCTGGCAACTCTAAAAAAACTTTCCACTGGCAGCACTGCCTTAGTTGTCAAGACATTGAAGATTCGAAGTGCGTGGCGTCATTTGGTGCTGGAGGTTCCTGTGCAAAATGTCATCATTTTTGTCGTAACTGCTGAGCAAAGGTGAGTAGAATTGATATATTTTATGTAACATCCTCTTCTGAAGACGTAAAAGTGATTTTCAAGCGTTTCTTTTAAATGGTTATGAAGAAATTCGTCTGGGTAATGTTAGTTGACGATAGGTAAAGTTACCATTTTATGTTGAGTGGCAACTTGACCTATGAATAGGGTTGTCCAATCATGAGAAATATTTATAATATTTTTTTGCACTTTTTTTCTTTATTTAACAATCTGATTTTATTTTCAGTGCTTAAATACATGGGTATCAATTATATAAAGCCGTTATTATGAAGAATTCAAAATATTTTTTTATTTATGTAGTTTTAAAAAAAATTATCCCATTGACAGATTTACTGTATTTTTAGGGCGATTAACTTTGTAGCAATTTTTGTTATGTACATTTATTTTTATTGTTTTAGGTTAATTCGGGATGCCACCTATACGGAGTAGAAGGCAACTAGGGGCTAGACCTTATAAAAATTACTCCGAAGAGATGATGTCTATTGCCATTGATTTGGTTAAAAAAAAAAATTAATTCTTATGATGCAGAGAGGCAATTTGGTATCCCCCGTAGGACAATTGAAAAAAGGATAAAAAATTTACACACCGATAAACCTGGACCTAGGTTCAGATTCACGGAGGAAGAAGAATCTAAATTTGTTAAAGTGTTAATAGCCGCATCAGAATTCGGTATGCCTTTGGCGCATTTGGAATTTCGTATGGTTGTTTATGAATACCTAACAAAAAATAACAGAGAGTATATATTTGATAATAAGCCTCCAGGCAACTGGTGGGTAAAAAGTTTTATAAAAAGACACGAACATGAATTAACTGTGAGGTCTACACAAAATATAAAAAAAGCGCGAGCGGAAAAAACAATCGAAGAGTTCAAAATTTACTTTGAAAATTTAAAAGCATCCGTTGAAGGGTTGGCAACAAGTCATGTATTAAATTATGACGAAACAAATGTCAGTGATGACCCAGGCGCTGCCAAATGTATATTTCGCCGTGGGGTGAAGTATCCAGAGAGAATAGTAAACTCTTCAAAGGGTTGCATATCAATTATGTTTGCTGGAGTAGCCAACGGGCTCCTTTTACCGCCGTATGTTGTCTACAAATCGGAGTGCATGTGGAGTCACTGGTGTGAGGGAGGCCCGAAGGAGCTCGATACAACCGAACAAAAAGCGGTTGGTTTGATTCAACCACATTTCTGGATTGGTTCACAACAATAGTAATTCCGTGGGCCCGGCGGCTTCAAGGGCCAAAACTGGTAATTGGTGACAACCTTTCAAGTCATATCAATATCGAAGTTGTAGAACTATGTGAGCTGCACAACATAAGGTTTGCCTTTCTTCCTCCGTGCTCTACCCACCTTACACAGCCTCTTGATGTGGCCTTTTTCGGGCCACTTAAGAAATCGTGGAGAAAAATTTTAATGAAATATAAAATCGAAAATCCCAAGCAGGCCTGTTTGAACAAAAATCATTTTCCGTTGTTGTTGAAACAATTAATTGAAGATACAAACATAAACCAGAAAAACAACATCATTAGTGGGTTCCGCGCAACGGTCATACATCCATACAATCCACAGCAAGTTTATAAAAAAATGCCTGAAAGCAGTGAAAATATCAGCTATAATGTGGATCAAGCCTTGCTTGACTACCTCAAAGAAAACAGAAAACCAAATCCTATCAAGAGAAACACAAAAAAGAAAATGAATGTTTTACCTGGAAAATCAGTTACGAGCAATGACCTATTAATTGATAATCTAAATAAAAACGCAACTAGAAAGAGAAATATTCAAAATATCAATGAAGAGGCAGTGACACAAAGAATCCCTAAAAAAAGCAATGATCTAGCAGGATCATCGGACTTAGCTCTAAGAAAGAAACCTGAAATAAGAATCCTGTCGAACATTTTAATAAAAAGAGGAGAAGAAGAAGAAGAACCAAATGATACTAAAATGGAAAGGGGTGTTGAGCCGCAGATTGTGAATGAGCAGAAAATGGGGAGGGAAGAAATTATGGAAAAAAAAGTGGAGCTACAGGCAGATATGCTTGAAAAGGAAGGAGATAAAATACAAATTGGGCAATACATTTTAGTTGGCTTTGCGGGCACCAAAAACATAAAAAAATATTACTGCGGTCAAATTATAGACATAAGCGGCCTTGACATTTCAGCAAAGTTTTTAAGATGCAGAAAAGGTGGATTTTACTGGCCTACGATCGACGATGTCAGCATTATATTTGCTGTGGACATTGTAAAATTTTTACCGGAACCTGACAAAACTCGACGTGGTATCCTTTACTTCGACGTCAAATTTTCGCACAAAGTTGAATAATGATACATTTGTTTTTATAATAATACTTTTTTTTCATTAAAAAGTTACCAATACTTAATTATTCTTATTGCCAATGCTATAAAAATTGTGTAAGATTTTATAATAAAACGTTTGGATAAACAAAATAAGATGGATCTTTTATATTAATGTTTTTGATATAGCTACCTACATAGTTTCAAGTTTGGTGGCAGCCCTAACGAAAGTATTGCATTTGTATGGAAATGTAGTCAGAATGTCGGGCATCTTTACCTACTAACCAGTGTTGCCAGTAAAATGCTCTTTATTTTTGCAAAAAGCATAGAATCGAGATCCAAGCGTTGGAAGGGAACACCAATTTTACCGATTTTATACATAAACTTTCAGTTTCATTGAGAAATTTTGAGTAGGTAAAGTTGCCAAGTTTGTGACTTCTTTACCTACCTCCTACTTTTATTATTAGTCGGTTAGTTTCACAGTTTTAAAGTCCAATGAGTAGATAAAATTAAAGTCATATTTTACTCTAACCTATCTAAAGCGATAGCATTTCCAAAAGATGATTTTTTTTCGATTTATTAACTTTTTTATTGAAAAATTAGGTAAAGATGCCTTAGTTGACGGTATGTCTGCCGAACATCAAACACATTCATAATATTAAAGATCAAGTTCGAGTCAGTAATTAGAGGAAGCCTAAGAATTATTTTTATAATAGTTTTCTGTGCCTTTATGATTGGGTCTAGTGCAGATGAAGTTCCACCTCCCCACGCTATGATACCATACTCAATAATAGATTGACAGAGTGCAAAATAAACCATTTTCAAGTGTTGTAAGTTGAGGAAGTTTCGTATCGTTCTGAAGAAGTGCATGGTTTTTCTTATTTTGTTTGCAATAATTTGAGTGTGAAGATTCCATTTGAGGTATGGATCAATGGTGAGGCCGAGGTACTTTATCTGAGCAGTGCGCTCAATGTAGGGACACTGACAAAATTCTTCTGAATTCAAACATGTGTGTATTCTAATAGAGGCATCGTCATGAGGTTGACCTGTAATATTAATGCTTGATGTGATGTATTTGGTTTTCTCGGCATTCAGTGTGAGCGTATTTGTATCCAACCATTTTTTTACAATGCTTATGCCCGTTTCAGCTTTTTTGTAGACAGCTGGCCAAGTGTCAGCTTCAAACAGAAGAACAGTGTCATCGGCAAAACTAACTATTTTCCCCTGAATATTAATGTTACATAAGTCGTTAATATACACCAGGAACAAAATCGGTCCTAATATGCTTCCTTGTGGTATACCATAATTAGTTGAGCAGGTGTTGCTTAATATGTTATTTATTTTAACTTGTTGCTTACGCCCATTAAGGTAGCTTTTAAAGAATTTAAGTTCGTTGTCCGCAATACCGATTTTTTCAAGTTTATTTGTTAATTTACTGTGCGATATGGTATCAAAGGCTTTAGATAGGTCTAAGAAGATTGAAATACATTTTTTGCTTTTATCAAGGTTTTTAACAATGAAATCAGTGACAGCAGCAATAGCGTCTGAGGTACTCTTGTTTTCTTGAAACCCGTATTGATGTTCTGAAATCAATTTATGGCTCACGAGAAATTTTACCAACTGTGCATTGATAACCTTTTCAAATACTTTAGATAGACTAGTTAGTAGAGTTATTGGTCTGTAGTTGTTTATGTCTGTCTTGTTACCTGTTTTATGTATAGGAATAACAATACCTTGTTTCAGGTTTGAGGGGAAGTGGCCCTGAGTGATACTAGAGTTTATTAAGTGTTCTAGGGGCAATGCAATTTCCGTAGACAGCGTTTTTAAAATCTTGGTTGATAACCCATCAACTCCGGCACTAGACGTGTTTTTTAGGGAATTAATTATTTTTAGAATCTCTTCCCCAGACACTGTTTGAAAGTTAAATCTTCTTTGAGAAAATTGGAGTCCTATTTCAGAAGTTTGAGCATTCCCACAATTTGGTAGACGAGAAGCAAGATGTGACCCAATATTAATAAAAAATTATTGATGTGATCCGCAACGAGCTTTGGGTTTTTTGAGGTATCAATAATTTCTCCATCAATGCAGAGTTTACTTATGTCTTGTTTGTCTTTAGTGTTTTGTGTATTTGTGGCTTCTCTTAAAATTTGCCATACTTTTTTGGGATCGTTATTGCTTCCTTTGATTTTGTCTCCATAGTAGATTTCTTTTGCCTTTCTAATGACTTCCCCGCACGTATTTCTGTATCTTTTATAGATGTTTAATGAGATTATGTCGTAAGGATTGTCTTTCACTTTTTTGTGTAGTGCATTTCTTCTGCGAATGCAGTTGATGATTGAATGACTTATCCATGATTTCAAGGGTTTAATTTTGTTTGGAATTTTTTTTGACAAAATTGTGGTATTATTACTTAATTCATTTTTCAGAAAGTCAACAAAATATATCCATGCATCATCTGAGTTTTTTATTTGGAAAAGCTCTTGCCAAGATTTATTTTTAATTGAGGCTTTTAAATTTTCAAAGTTAATATTATTGTATATAAGAGACTGATCTCGTCTATTTTTTGTGATGTCGGATTTAAAAGTGAAGATTGTTGTGTAGTGATCTGTAATTGTTGATTTGTAAACGATGCTTTTGTTTTGTTTATTAGTTTTGACCATTATGTGATCAATACATGAAGTTGATTCATTGACTATTCTTGTTGGTGTATTGATGGTACTAATTAATCCATGGAATTCTAACATGTTCAGGTAGTCGTGACATTGGTGATGTGGATTGTTTGGGAGTATGTTGATATTTAAATCTCCCATAATTATCAAATTTTTAGTATGGGAAAGATTGGATAATATGCTATTAAGACTATTTAGAAATGGTGTAATATTACGATTCGAAGGAGAGCGGTATATTGCTAGAATGCAAGTGTCATTATTGTATGTTATTTGCAAACAGTTCGCGCCAATAATGTCTATTTCCGTTACAATGGGGTTAAGATCATTTTTTGTGTATACCACGACTCCATCGTTCTGGCTATCATGTTTTGTCGAATTGAAGGAAGAGTAGTGATTTATTAATTTTGGAGTATAAATGTTTGACAACCAACATTCCGTGAGAATAATTATATCAAAGTCTATATTAAGGTGGTTAAGCTGTATCTGGAGTTCGTTAAAGTTTTTATTAATTGACCTAATATTTTGGTGCATAATTGTAGTGTTTTTTACCTCTGCTATAAGATATTTGCAAATTTTGGCATCTGAAGTAGTAAAAGGGTTGATTTGATCACCATGTTCTGCATATATGCGATTAAAATTAATAGCCATTATAAAATTTATACTAAACAAAAAAAAGAATTGTTTAATTCCCTTGAATGAGAGCTCCACTAATCCGTGGCCATCACTGGGGGTTTCAACCTTTCATTGCTAGTGCAGGAGTTCATTATTGTTACAGTGCGAAAATAAGCATAAAAGATATGACTCACCAATATTGGGGGAATCGACCCAGTGAATGACCGGTAAAAGTGGGACTCTCAATCAAAGAAACTAATCAATTTTTTTAAGATCATCCGAATGTTTGATGTAGTGTATTTGCCTGTCGCCGTCATTTTTCCTAATCATTATTTTACAGTCTTTGTACCAGACATATTTGAAGACCATTTCTTTTGCCCTTGTTTTAGACCTCCACAGAAGATCTTTGAAATAGGGACCGAGGATTTCACCAACAAAAATCTTCTGGAATCCGTTTGCCTGTGCTGTAATTGTGTTAAGTTGCCTTTTGTTCAGTAGAATTTGTCGTCTTTTTTGGGGGTTAGTAAATCTGACGTGGAGTTTTGGGGGGACTCCAGGTCGTCGGTCCGGGATTTTCTTGATGTCGAGGATGTCAACGCTTTTTAATTCGATTCCTGAGACTGCGGCCACCCGTTTAATCATTTCTGCAGGCTGCTCACCCTCTTTTAATTCGATCCCTGTAAATTCAAGGGTGTCTTCATGAGTTACTTGCTCCACTTCTGCCAGTCTGACTTCCAGGCTCTTTATTATTTTGTCTTTTTCCGTTAGCTCCTTTCTCATTATTTCAACTTCCGAAACCAGTTTGATAATGGTCTCCATCTTAAGGTGAATGTCATCATACTGACGGCTGATGAAGTCCCTTGTGTTTCTGGTTTCTTGATTTTCATCATCTATTTTCTTTATTATTGCTTGTTTAAATAATTCCAATTTTTTTTCCATTTTCGTCTCCATTTTTTCCAGCAGATTGTCGAAGTTTAAAACGTAGGGCTCAGATGAAAGGTTAGCAGCTGTCGTTTGTCCTTTGCTTCTCAGATTTTTTTCTGAATTTGCCATTTTGGTAGACTCTGTAGGTCAAACACTGCCTCTATTACCCTTTTGGTTGACTTGAGATATACTGTTAATTTTTCGATTTTAAAATACTGATAATTATTTATTCACTGGTCAATCACTGACAAATCAAACACTGACTTAGTAAAACTAACAATTCTCATCGGATTTGACACATCCACGGGGAAATTTTCTCGCTGTACCAGATTGTTAACTATTTATTTCGGGAGCAGATCAAAACACAGCTGTCACTCGATTATAGGTATTGTTGTGACGAGTCAAGTCCCTGGATCCATTGTTTGTCCCTGGATCCTGGATTTGATTGTTTGACCATAACATCAGACAGTATTTTAATTTTGTTTTCTGTAATATTGACCACAGATGTAGGTCCATCAAAACTGCTTTTGTATTGAATCAATTTCCAATCAGATTTTGTGTATCTTAATGATTTCACTTTCGTATGGGGAATCTGTTGAAAGCCGAATTTGATTGCTTCTTCGTGATACGTATAAAAGTCTGTATCCAGCATCTGTATAAAAGTGAGGGTCAGAGCTTTTGATTTTATCTTTAACAGAGCTCGTAGTAAACCCAACGGACTATATATCTCTTGGTGTCTCAAATTTCTTTCAATTAAGCTATGCACAGCATCGACCTCCTGGACATTACCGTGACCGGGTTCCGAAAATTTTTGGATAATTTCTATTATGTTCTTTGAGTCTTCACTCAGTAGAAATTTTATAATTGCCATACTCATGTGAGAATTGCGATTTTGTGGCACGCACGAATCTGACCATAATATTAATTTATTAATAGTGGATGGTAAATGTTCTATAACGCTCTTTAAAATTTTTATTAAGGCGCTTGCCAGATCGTCTCCAGTTCTGCCATTTGTTGTTTCATCCCACAATGCGTTAGTTGCCGACTTATTTATATTGCAGTGTCCTGTTAAATTATATACTGTTAATTTGCTTGAGTAGTAAAAACAAGACACTGTAGCTTTTGGTAGGCTAAATATGTTTTCAAGGTCAAAGGTAACCACGGCTGTATCTGCATTCATATTATTATCTCTATCTTTGGCTCTTTCTTCGTTTCCTTCTATTTTGCGCTTAATGTGCTCCTCGTGTTTATGCATAATATCGTCGCTTGGATTTTTTTGAGCTTTAAATTGTGAACACATATCACAGATATCTTTTTTTGGGCGGTGAAAACTTAAGTTAAACTTTTCATTGAACATTTTCCGGTATATGTTTTCCTTTACTGGATCTTTATGTTTTTCTACATATAAAGCATACATCTTCGCAATGCTCAACTCACAAGCCAAGTATTTACGTTTGGAATTCTCTCTACAAAAATGTGACTCTTGCGTTGGGAATGACTGAATGTGACTTACCACCTCTTCAATTTTTTCGGTGGATGTCTGTTTCTTAGGGTGTTTTCCTCTACCGGGAGTGGGTACTATATGCAAGCATTTCTTATTTATTTTATCGTGAAAGTAATAAATCCTGCGCGCTGAAATATCTAAAGTTGTACAGAAAAACGTTTTACATACTCTCTGTTTAGGACTGTTTGGAGTCAAAAAGTAATAATTAAAAGTATGTTTCCTTCGGCTTTGTTCCTTATTAGTTCTTTTTCTACATTTTTGTTTTTGTTCGGTATACTCTTTGTAATATTTATTTTTTTGTGCATCGGTAAGTTTGTAAAAGGCGTTTCTTATTTGTTCTCTTTGTTCTCGAGAAAAAAGTGAAGTGCATTTATAGTGGCAATTATTGTCACATCCAGATTTTACTTTTTTCTCTGGTCTTAATTTCCCTTCAATATTTATATATTCCTCACCTTCTTCTCTAAGTTTTTTTAATATATTTCTTTTCCATTTGTCCGGTTGCCTTAATCTTTTTCTCGTTGGTGATATTATCTGTTTATTAATTTTTGTTTCGTTATTTACAATATCATCGTGTTCATGTAAACCATCATCGGACAACGATGGAATATTATGTGGTGTTTCTATAGGAAGGAAAATAACATTATTTTGACAAACAGGTTCAGGTTCACCGGGTCCATCGTTGTTTTTGTCGTCAAAAAACAATATTTTTTTCACTTTTGTGATCCTGTAGACAAAACACACAAAAGTGATGAGAATCAACACTAATAATACAACATTCTTACAAAATCTGATAGTACTCATTTAGGTAATTATTCCATAAGCCGCCTACTTTTTGGTATAACTTATTGAAACTACACTTCGCTTCAACAATAACTATTATAAACAACTATTTACAAGCACAAAATAGGTTATTAGGTTCGTGGTTTGGGTAAATTAAGTAAATACAGCACATTTAAGCAATAGGCGGCTTATGGAATATTTACCATTCAAAAAAAGTAAAACATAATTCTATGATTAGGTACAAAGGTATGAACTGACTTACCAAGCCACAAGTAACTTTTTTTAGATTTTATTATTTAGGGTGGATTTCATAAAATATAATATGTGATATTTACACAGAAAAAGTAAAATTTAGTACTCGTTTTCGTTTTTGCCGTCAATTTCAAATTCATTCATCAAACTTCAACTAGGAATTGCGCCTAAACAGTACGCGTGGCCAAAAAACTAAATCACTTAAATTATATGAAATTTATGCAAATTATTTCAGTGAATAATATACCTATACATGTTTTTATTGGCTATAAATTAAAATCCTACCCTTTTTGTTGGTAATACTCAGATTCGTAATCAAAACCCCAAAACACACAAATGAGGAAAAAATCTGAATTTATTATATAACTATAATTTATTATATAACTATAATTTGTTATATAACTACAATTTATTATACATCTATAATTTATTTCAACAAACTGCCTAATCACTATAGATCAATTTGTAAATCTCAAACGGCTACATACAAATACGGATATAATGAAAATTTCGAATTGAAATACTAAGTTTAATATGAATCGTCAGTCAACAAAACCAATTTTGACAGCAAAAACTTGCAAAAAGTAGAGTCTGAGCGGAAACAGAAAAGTGAACATGCTGTATTACAAAGTTCATTGCAATGTAAAAAACAAAACAAATTTAGTATTGATAGAGATATTTAAAACTAACACTTACCGCTCTATTTCCGCACTGCTGCGTATGTATGCACTTTTGTAATTAGTTATTGACATTTTCCTGTTGTTTTGTCAATCAAAAACTCCTTGGTATATATTTAAATGCTTTTTTACCTCCGCGTAACACCATAAGACAAACACCGTTGAAATGTAAAAACATAAGATGGCGTCATCACGTGATGCTCGCGGCGTGCTGTGATTGGTCGGTTGGTGGAGTTTGAACAAACTAGCACGCAATTTTAATTCTCGATTCTAGGAGGTTGGCCTAATAAGGAGATTGGCCAAACAAGGACTCACTTTTAGAATATTGTTGTGGACATTGACATTTTAAAATGCTTATAATTAATTGTAGCAGGCTGATAAAACTATTTTTTCTTCATCGAACGACGCGTAATTTGATCCTTAACAATATTGCGTTAAAAACTTATTTTCGCTAAAATGGTCGTTTGAACAATTAAGCACTGGGGCGACCTGATGTTTGCAAAATAAAATGCAGAGAAACTTCTATGGTTGTAATCTGTCAAATGTCAAACTGTCTAATTTCTGCGAAGTTTTACGAAATACTAAACAAAAGTTATCACTATAATTTTATAACATTATTTAATATCTGTTAAATCTCCTATTAAAGTTTGCCTTACTTCACGACTGTTGCAAGTGAATCATAGTCAAAGAGAGATGTATTAATTACGTTAATATTGACAGAAGAAATTGTTCGTGTTCCAACATTCTTCCATACAATTCTTGTGTCAATTCAACAAAATTACAATACTTATAGACATGTTGTAGATACCTCAAAGAGGCAATCCTAAGATATGGTAAATGCCGTCTTTTCGATTTAGTACTCCACTCCAAACACTAGTAAAAACCAAGCAAATTACTTATTACCTAGATTTACTGGCAGTAGGTCATCTCATACAGCGTGTCGTATTCGCCTTAGTGGAAGGGAGTTAGCGTATCTTGTCGTATTCGACACAACTTTTAAGTGCGTAAAAACTGTCCCGTCCTATATCTATTTCATTTATACACACATATTCTTTAAATGTCCGCCTTTTTCTTAAACGAATGGACGTTTGAGTTGAGAATTTACTAGAAACGAAAATGCTTTTGTTCTAGGACCCGGGATCTCTGTTTTACTTCAACTTATTGTATTGTATTTAATATTATTATTAAATTTTGTTTGCTTGGAATATTCTGTCAAAACAATGATATCTTATATGAAACTGGTATTTGAAATAAGGGATACATAATGTGACTATCTTGACCTTAAAGTTGACACTTCATATCTGTTGATCTAATCGATATTTTAAATGCTTTCGTGTGCTCATAGGATTACGTTACAACTATGTTTGTTTCAGGTATATATATTTGTTTGTGCGTTTACCAATTACCAAACCCTGCAACAGCGGTGCCATGGATCTAGTATATCCAGAAACTGTTTCCATCAAAACGGAACCAGGGCCCCAGGAGGAAGGCGGAGGTGAAATGCCGTACACTTATATGGATTTCGACCTCCCAGATGTAAAGAAAGAATGTTTGCGATATGCGGAAAGTACTCAGACAGCCAGTGAGTTGCATTGATGATGTTAAATAAATTGTATTAGACCGGTCGGTGGCTGAGTTGACATCGCGCTTGGGTCCCACCCAGGCGTAGTGTGTTCAATTCCTCGGCTGGCTAAGTCTTCCATAACAACACAAGCAACTTTTTCCGCTTACTGTGGTGGTAGTTGGAGATTTTAAAATGTTCTCAGGTTATTCGTAACCCTGGAATGTTTGTTTCTTTAATAAAAAAATAAAAATACAAGTCCATTTTGGATTGCCATGGCGACAGAAAATTATATGTGTGTTCGCTGTCCTCTTTAGTGACAGTTATTTTAGTTTTGACCAGATTTTTTTTTATCTTTGCCCGAAACAGCCAAAGTTTTGTGTGTTACGTATAGTTTTTACTATGTTATGTTATGAAATTTTGGTAAAATTGTCTTTTTTGTTCGTAAATCCATTTTGTAATTTTGTGTCTGAATTTATTTTTGTTTTCCTCAATTATATTTTCAAGTGTTAGACTGTTGAAAGCTTTTATAGCATGGTATTGATAGTGTATTTGTCCAAAACTTGTATTTCCCGTCGGAGTTTTTATGTTTTCTTTGTACGCTTGTCTAACTGGTCTGTTAGTGATATTTTGCGCATGTTGAAATTTGTTTGTTTGGTCAAAAATGTAGTTTAGTAGTGTTTTAACGTATAATTGGCGAATATCTAGTACGTCACAACTGTTAAATATTTGGTCTGTATCAGTCAGTCTATGTTTTTTTTAATATTACCTTTCAGATCGGTTTCTTTGCGATTTCTAATGAATCGATAACCGAGTTTGTTGCTCTTTCCCAAGCATTTATTCCATATTTTATAAAGAATTGCAAAGTGCCAAGTATATTATTTTCAATTGTTTTAATTCATATATATTTCTTATGTTTAGGAAAATATGTATTGTTTTGAGGAGTTTATTTGTGATTTGTTTAATGTGACCATACCCTACGATCACAGAAGCCGCCAATGCTTACAATAAGTGCTCGATTCCTCAAGTTTCCACCTCATCCTCATTCGTTAAAAATACATATTGATGGAAGAAAACATCATTCCATTGAATTAAAAACAACAACTCCATACTGAAAATACTCAAGAGCAAATGCTTATTCCTTCTGAAGCGGACGTTCGGGGTCGTTCTTATTAATTTTCTTAAAATAATCTTGAACTCTCTTCACTTATTTCTCACTTCTGCAGGGTTAATCAATGATTTATTTTATTGTTTCTATTTTAAGGTTTTTTTAAATGAGTTTAACATCGATGATCAATGTACGTACATGTTGTTTTATAGCTTGCATTAATGTGGAGACTATAACCGTCAAGGAGGAACTCGGACGCCGAGAAGATAATGATGGGGGATTCTCTTGTATGGAAGTTGACATAGACCTGCCGGATGTAAAAAAAGAATGCTTAGAACGCTTTGAAAGAATTGTCCAGTCCGGTAAAAACACTTATTTTTTCTGAAATTTAACAATTCTGCCATCGTTGTTATCAATTTCTGTGCTTTCTTACGCCAAGTGTAGATATTAAGTCGTATTATGCCTTTATAATCGTATTACTTTCTTTTTTTCTACAGATCAGAAGGTGCATCCTGTGGAGAAACAATTATTTTGTCCTCATTGTACCTATTCCAATTCTCATAAGTCGAACTTCAAAAGGCACTTACGCATCCATATTGGAAAAAAACATTTGTCATGTTCAGTGTGCAACAATTTATATTCTCGAAAGAGCAATCTGATTAGACACATGCTGACTCACAGACGAGAAAAACCTTTTTCATGTGCCGAGTGCAACTATTCTTGTTCTCAAAATGGCCATCTGAAACGCCACATGCTGACATGCAATGAAGAAAAACCTTTTTCATGTTCTGAGTGCAACTATTCATTTTCTCGGAAGAACCATCTAAAAAGGCACTTGCTGACTCACAGTGGAGAAAAACCTTTTTCATGTTCTGTGTGCAACTATTCATGTTCTCTTAAGGGCAATCTGAAGAGCCACATGCTGACTCACAGTGTAGAAAAACTTTTTTCGTGTTCCGAGTGCAATTATTCTTGTTCAGGAAGTGGCCAACTGCAGTACCACATGCTGACTCACAGTGGAGAAAAACCTTTTTCATGTTCCGAGTGCAATTATTCATGTTCTCAAAATGGCCACCTGAAGAGCCACATGCTGACTCACTGTGGAGAAAAACCTTTTTCATGTTCTGAATGCAACTATTCATGTTCTATTAGGGGCAATCTGAAGAGCCACATGCTGACTCACAGTGAGAGTCGAGAAAAACCTTTTTCATGTTCTGAATGCAACTATTCATTTTCTCAAAGGGGCACGCTGAAGCGCCACATGCTGACTCACAGTGGAGAAAAACCTTTTTCTTGTTCTGAGTGCAACTATTCATGTTCTCTTAAATGCAATCTGAAGAGCCACATGCTGACTCACAGTGGAGAAAAACCTTTTTCATGTTCTGAATGCAACTATTCATTTTCTCAAAGGGGCACGCTGAAGCGCCACATGCTGACTCACCGTGGAGAAAAACCTTTTTCATGTTCTGAGTGCAATTATTCTTGTTCTCAAAATGGCCATCTGAAGCGCCACATGCTGACTCACAGTGGAGAAAAACCTTTTTCATGTTCTGAATGCAACTATTCATGTTCTCTTAAGGGCAATCTGAAGAGCCACATGCTGACTCACAGTGAGAGTCGAGAAAAACTTTTTTCATGTTCTGAGTGCAACTATTCATTTTCTCTTAAGGCCAATCTGAAGAAACACATGCTGACTCACAGTGGAGAAAAACCTTTTTCATGTTCTGAGTGCAATTATTCATGTTCTCAAAATGGCCATCTGAAGAGCCACATGCTGACTCACAGTGGAGAAAAACCTTTTTCATGTTTTGAGTGCAATTATTCATGTTCTCGAAGGGGTAATCTAAAGATCCACATGCTGACCCACAGTGGAGAAAAACCTTTTTCATGTTCTGAGTGCAATTATTCTTGTTCAGGAAGTGGCCAACTGAAGTACCACATGCTGACTCACAGTGGAGAAAAACCTTTTTCTTGTTCCGAGTGCCACTATTCATTTTATCGGAAGGGCTATCTAAAGAGGCACTTGCTGACTCACAGTGGAGAAAAACCTTTTTCATGTTCTGAATGCAACTATTCATGTTCTCTTAAGGGCAATCTGAAGATCCACATGCTGACTCACAGTGAGAGTCGAGAAAAACCTTTTTCATGTTCTGAATGCCACTATTCATTTTCTCAAAGGGGCACGCTGAAGAAACACATGCCGATTCACAGTGGAGAAAAACCTTTTTCATGTTCCGAGTGCGATTATTCATGTTCACAAAATAGCCATCTGAAGAGCCACATGCTGACTCACAGATGAGAAAAACCTTTTTCATGTTCTAAATGCAACTATTCATGTTCTCTTAAGGGCAATCTGAAGAGCCACATGCTGACTCACAGTGAAGAAAAACCTTTTTCATGTTCTGAGTGCAATTATTCATGTTCTCGAAGGGACAATCTCAAGATCCACATGCTGACCCATAGTGGAGAAAAACCTTTTTCATGTTCTGAGTGCAATTATTCATGTTCTCAAAATGGCCTTCTGAAGAGCCACATGCTGACTCACAGTGGAAAAAAACATTTTTCATGTTGTAAGTGTAACTTTTCATTTTGTCGAATGGTCTCTCTGACGAGACACAATCTTAAACACCATGGAGTAAAACGAACCAAATAAGAAATAATTTACAATCGTTAGTAAAGCTAAGGTTAAGAATCTTCATTTTATTTTATATTTTTTGGAAGCAGCTTCGCAACTCACACAGCTCGTGCATCTGAGAACGTTAAAAGTGTATCTCAATTTTGAAGAAAAAGTGAAAATACGGCCAACAAAAATGAAACTATTTATGTGGTGAAGAACGATAATGCCGGCCTATTGGCCGTGTCTCATTCAAATTAAACTAAATGACTGACATTTCGCAAAAAAGATACTCAATATCCAGACCAAGATATCCTGGTTTAATAGCCAGAAATGATAAAACTCTACTACATCGCAATCAATTAGATGACTCTCGCAGTGAACTCGAGCCGGGGATGTTGCACGATGAAACTGATCTCTCAAACAAATATATTTTTTCATCATCAAAGTTTCGCTTAACGACAGCGGATGCACTGTAACCAAAGGTACATAAAACTAAAACATACCCATTATTCTCACTAAATATTGTATTTATATTCGTTTTTTAAGACATCTTCTGAAAGTAAAGCGAAATGGGTGATTTGTTATTAATATTGTTAATTTGATTTTTGGAATATGGTTGTAATATTTCATTTGTGTTTGTTGTCTTTGATTTTTTAATGCTTTATTCTTTGTATCTCTCGAGCCTTTCAGATTATTATTGTGACAATAATAATACTATATCAGTTTTCGAAATTGTACAAAAAAATCTAATTATTATTCCACGTACCCACCTTCCTATGATAGCCAGCGAAAAATAATAAATTAATGTTATAACTTATAAGTGCACATATTTCAATTCGATAATATAAACATTATAATTAACACTATAAAATAGAAGTAGGCCGAGTGGCCCAGTTGTAGCATTGTGAACGATGTCGTTTTACTTACTTCATTATTAATTCTCTTTTTCTTAATAAATGTAAAATTTAATTTGTTTATTTACATGTTTTTTTTTAAATAATCATATTTCCTTAAATCATTATTGATTACAAACACTATATATTCTTCATATTGAGGCTCACCACTCTTTTAAACACAAGCACTTGCTTCTATAGAAGAAAAACCGCCAACGGAATGTGTTGCCCAAACCTCCAACCGTGTTGGACGCGAGTGAGCGCCGTAAGCGGTGAATAAATAAAATAACACCTTCATTCCAAGACAAATTATATAAATAGGTACATAAATTTACGGAAAATATATTTTTTTAACCTGGAAAAATAGAGGAAGCGGTTGATCCGCATGCCTTCATAACAAAGGCGAAACAAAACATCAGTGACTTACATACAATCATAGAAGAAAATAAACTTACCAAAGAAACCAAATCAAAAATGATGAAAGAAATAAATAATATCATGGAAATGATATCGCACATGGCAATAGAATTAGCTAAATTACAAGAAAAGCGTGATATTCAAGAAAAAAACCAAGCACAAAAATACCCATTTTCATACTCTTCTGCAGTAAAAAACTTAATATCACAAACGCAAGAAAAACGATTTCCTATAATAATTAAAAGCTTAAAAGAAGAAGACACTGATAAAATAAAAGAGAAAAAACAAAAGATTAAAATATCGCAGTTGGGAATTCGAGTATGCGAAATTAAAAAAAAAAAAAAAACTTATAATAACATGCCCAGAAAAAGAAGACGCAAAAAAATTAAAAGATAAATGAAGTCGACAAAACCATAATAGCGGAGGTACTTCTGAAAACGGATCCATGCGTAATATTCAAAGGTCTTGACAAAGACTATACCGAAAAAGAATTCTTAGAAGACATCATTGAACAAAACAACGACATCAAAATTATATGTGAAAAATACCAAGACAAAGAAATATTACAAGTTAAGGCCATCAATACAAACAAAAAAACTAACAGCAAAAACTTAATACTACAAACAAATCCCGAAATGAGACTACATCTTATTAATAAAAACAAAAATTCATCTAGGATTCATGAGAATCTATGTAGAAGACTGCAGTCCTCTTACCCAATGTTTCCACTGTCAAAGATTTGGACAGACAGCACAAAAATGCTACAATAGAATGAATAAACCAACATGCAAGCACTGTTCAGAAGATCATCCCATCTCCGAGTGTAAATCCCTGGAACTGCCACCCAAATGCGCTAACTGCAACTCAGCTAACAAGAAGAAAGAAATAAACTCCTTGAACAGTAAAATGAAAGAAGTAGGAAACCGAACAAACAGCGAAACATGTAAGTTCCGATCTTACATGCTTAAATTAGCCAAAGAAAGAATTAACTACGACATTGAATAAAATTTTTTAAAATAATTTTGTAAAATACAACCGAAAATGCATTAAATGGATGATTTCTTAAGTAACGAATTAGATTTAAATATTAAAATTCAAGAATATGAATGTATATGTACCGATTCGTGTAACAAAATTATTTCTAAAAACATCAATGATATAATTATTATGCACATAAACATCCAAAAATTTAGATGAATTAATTCTAAAAATAAATAATTTAATTAAAAAACCGGACTTTATAGTGTTATCCGAAACATTTACGAACGCTGAGTCACCGCCTTATCACTTACCTGAGTACAACTATATTTCTACCAAAGTAGACATCAATAAAAATTCGGGAATAATAATATTTGCAAGCAATAAATTTAGTATTGTTAACATAATAGAACATCCAATACACTTAGTAAACTGCATCGAAGTACATTTCAAACTCGGCAAATCCATATACCATCTAATAGCTATCTATAGAACGTATGGCTCGAGTATTATTACATTTATTAATGACCTCAAATACATATTATTAAAATTAAAAAATAAACTTTGTTTCGCCGTAGGAGATTTTAACGGTAATATTAATGAAAAAATAGAAAATAATAACAAAAATGAATACATCAATTGTATGACTGAACAAAATTTTATATCTTGCATAAATAAAAATACTAGGGAAATAAAAGAACATACTCCATCTTGTTTAGACCACATTTGGACAAATGTAAACATTAAAGATCTTCACAAAATAAAATCAATTGTTTGGAAAACTAACATAACTGATCATCACTCATGCTTACTTCTGTATAATAATAATATTAAACATAAAAAACATAATTTAATAACCAAAAAATCAACAATAGATATGACTATTCTCTCTGAAAAATTAAAAAAAGGAAGATTGGAATAATGTTTTAAACAGTGATGATACTGAAATTTGTTCGACTAACTTCGAAAATATTATGTCACAACACATTAAAAATTCGACAACTGAGATAACAACATACATAAAATCAAAATTAAGATGTTTAAAACCTTGGATTACCAAAGGACTTGTGGCAGCGTGAAAGTCGGGATCACCAGTATGGCAGTGTAAAGTCGGGATCACCAGTATGGCAGGATAAATGTAATTTACGATGGCTGCCGGTATCGTAAATCTGTGTTCAAGGAATTCTGATGATTGAAAGATAAAGGTCTGCGATCGGTGTTGAATTTATTTGCGAGAATGAATTTACAAGTTGAGTGAACGCAGAGACGGTGGTAGTAGAGAGTGGTGGTTTGGTCGAAAGTTGAAACTAGAATGGCAAAGAGTTGCGTTCCCGTCCGCGCCTGGCTCTCCCGGGGCTTCAGACGGCGGAGTAATTATTTAGTGTTATCATATGTGGGACGAGTTAAAGTAGTCCCCACATACCTCCCCACCAGCGTCTCTACGCGATACAATAGTAACATATAATACATAATAACAACAATGAATATTTTACAATGTCAATCATAATTTATAAAAACACAAGTCCATTTATAATCTAAGGTACATAATGTTGTGATAATATTGCGCTCGGTTAGCGACAGGAAAGTAATAACAATAGTGGCTCCATGCCGCCGTTGCATAGTAGCTGTGGCCGTACGAATTTTTATTCGCCGTAGTAAATAGGTACATAAATGATATACAGGTAAACATAATTATTGATAAACGGCGAGCGCTAGTCGCAATGTACTTAGCGTAGTAGTGAGCTACCTGTGTATACTATGATTGTTTACGATGATTTAAAATAGCTTGTTATGACAGTTCTATTGTTGTTTTTATTAATGCACTTTTGACGTAGTACATAGTATTGTGAATATTTACATAATAAAGATTTTATTGTAGGATGCTTATATATGCGTATTATTGATAGTAAATTTTATTGTTTTTTTGTTTGTTTTAGTAACAGTAATTTATTAGATTGTCTGACATTTGCGATATGATAGTTACAATTAATTTATGAAATTTATGGATACGTCAATCTAAGGTTTCTGGTTAGTTTTTTTTTGCTAATTACTGTGCCTTATGATATTGCCAAATTATTACTGCGCTTGATATCTGTCCGGGAAGTGAACATGTCTTCCGGATCGAGTTGTCATTTTTGTTATTAGAGGCTGTGTGACGGTTCCTCTTGATGGAATTTCTTCTGTGCTTTGAAAGAATGCAGGTTTCAGTCGATCTATTGATGAATAAACGTGTGATGAATGCGGTAAATCCTTGTGGATGAAAAATTTTCCAGCGCTGTGGTTACTAGCGGGAGTGGGTTTCATCTTATTAAACCTTTTTTGTAGGCATCCGACGTAGGTGTCGGGTTCTTCGCGGTGGGTTTCTTCGCGGTGGGTTGTGGTGAAGAATTCAGATGGTAGTCTAAGTGTTCTTCCGTACGTCGCTGTGGGTGCAGTTGTGTGTCGTGGTACTTTTGCTTTCTGGCGAGCGACGCACTGTTTGACGAAGGTTTTGGTTTCCTTTGCCATTTTGGGCCAGACGAATCTCTGACGTATGCTGTTGGAGGTGCCGGAGGCGCTTGGGTGGCATACGTTGTGTACGTTGGCTATTGCTTGTTCTCTCATGTCTCGAGGAACAAAGGGGCTGTTTATCTCTTCTATTCGAGACAGCGTATCTGCTACGGTGTTGTGATGACCGGAGATGTGTTTGACGTCGGTGGATCTGCTACGGTGTTGAGATGACCGGAGATATGCTTGACGTTGTTTCTTGCTGAACGCAAACGTAATCGGTTTGCGATCGGTGTAGATCGGTTTTCCATACCAGTGTGGCAGCGTTGAAATGCCAGATGAGGGTCCTTGCAGCGAAACTCCTCTAATCTGCAATCCTGTTGACTGGTCCGTTAGGGTTCCTTTCTTCAAGTTGACGCTTAAGTTGAAGAAGTGTAAGAAATCTGCTCCTAAAATGGCTTTCGAGACGTCTGCGATGATGAACTTCCACTTCATATCGCGGCGGAGGCCAAATTGGAGATTTATGGTTTTTGTACCATATGTTTTTATATGTTTCCCACTAGCACTGTATAATGTGGTGGGGCATGTATCTGTGGTGACCGTATTGGTCGTGTTCCCGCATGATCTTGGGAGAACAGATACGTCAGCACCAGTGTCAATTAAAAATTTCTGTCGCGTCACGAGTTCGTGAATGAAGAGACGACAAGTTTTTTGCGGAAAATCGCACGTCTCTACTGCGGGTTTTCCATTGTAGTTTCTTGACTTATTATTAATAAAGGTACATGGTTTGGTGCAATTATATGATTTGTTACCGAATTTTGCATGGTAACTGCAGTAGCCGAGTGTCGTGTTATTGGTGTTTAACTGGCTACCGCGTGACCTAGAACGAGGTCGGTGCGCGGAATTTGGGTATGATGTCGATGGATGACGCCATTCGCGGCGGGTGCTGGGATTCCGGTTTTCGAAATTAATGTTTGCCTGTCCATGATCATCTCTCCGAGTTGTTTTAAGTCGACTGACTTCTAGAGTGAGTGCCGAAATTTGTTCTTGTAAATTTTGTAATATAGCACTGATGTTTGGATTCGAGTTCGGGATGCCATTATACTGTTTATTGTCCATAGTTTCACATTCAGATTTTTGATAAACTTCCGAGATTTTATCTGCCGCAGATGCTAGTTGCAACAGATTGTCGTCGGGTAGTGCGGTAAGTATGGCTTGAATGTGTTGCGGGAGTCTTTGCAGCCAAAGTACGCGTACGATTGGGCTCTCCGATAGCCCGGGACCAGCGAGTTCATGGATGAGTCGAAGCAGTCCAGAAGGCTTCCTGTCCTCGAGCTGAAGTCCGGTTAGAAGACGAGTGAGTCGCTTTTCTTCAGAATCTTGTAATCTCTCGATGAGTGCTGATTTGAGATGAGTGTACTTGTCTGCTGCAGGAGGATTGATGACGATGTCGCTTACGGTCCTGAGGGTCTCCATATCCAAAGCGGCAACAATAATGTTGTACTTGGTGAGGTCATCCTTTAGTCTTGAGTTAGAAAATCGGCTTTCAGCTTGTGCGAACCAAAGTGCAATGTTGTCGCGCCAGCACGCGGGTAGTTTAACCGAGACAGAGTTTATTGTTGTGTCCATTGTGGAATTATTACCGTGGATTTCGTTCGATGTCTGGTTATTCTCGAATGACATATTGTGTTGATAATACGGCAAGCAATAGGCAGTATAAAATAGGCAGATTTATGTGTAAAAATAGCAAGGAAACAAAAGCAATGACGACAGTAAATTTAGGTTTTGAAAAAAAAATTAAAAATTCAAAAATGTTAGATTGATGTTATCCGAAAATTTCAAAAATCCCTTAATCTAGAGTGCATACAATGTAAATAATGTGAATGTACTGTGACGAGTTCAACTTGTCTGGTCACTTAATTTAATAAACATGTAACAATATTGTACACTTGCAAAATTTTTTTTTTTTTTAAAGTTATTTTAGAATGTTCGTATTCGGAAATTTAACTGTAAAATCACTGTATGTAGGATTAATTATGGTTCGTTACTTGGTGTTGATTACTGGGCATTGATTTTGAGGCGGATGTTACGAGGTCCGGAACTGAAGTTCTGCCTGCGTAGTAAATCCGGTAGATCCTTGATCTGCGATGAAATTGATGTTGGTCTGCAGAGATTGTTGCGTTCTGCGGTGAATTTGATGCTTGGTCTGCAGCTGCTGGTGCGGTGTTTCACTGAAATTGAGATTTTTTGGCACTATACTATTCGAATATACGAGTTTTTTTGGTTCAGATTAGTGGGTATATTTGATATACTTAAGTATCAGAATTTGTGGGACAATAATGTTTTTTTTTGAAATGTGCTTTATGATTCGACAATCAGACTCTAATAAATATACTGGACTTGAAAATGTTGAAAATGAGATTGTAAGTAATGAGATTGGAAGTTACTTACTCGATTGTCCAGGATTCCAGCTTCAACGATCGACCTACCGTGTCCACTAAAAATTATTATCACCAGAAATGTCGAGGGTCACCAGTGTGGCAGCGTGAAAGTCGGGATCACCAGTATGGCAGTGTAAAGTCGGGATCACCAGTATGGCAGGATAAATGTAATTTACGATGGCTGCCGGTATCGTAAATCTGTGTTCAAGGAATTCTGATGATTGAAAGATAAAGGTCTGCGATCGGTGTTGAATTTATTTGCGAGAATGAATTTACAAGTTGAGTGAACGCAGAGACGGTGGTAGTAGAGAGTGGTGGTTTGGTCGAAAGTTGAAACTAGAATGGCAAAGAGTTGCGTTCCCGTCCGCGCCTGGCTCTCCCGGGGCTTCAGACGGCGGAGTAATTATTTAGTGTTATCATATGTGGGACGAGTTAAAGTAGTCCCCACAGACTTATTATATCTATCAGAAATAAAGAAAAACTTTACAAAATAACTTTAAAAAATCCCCAAGATGAAAAAGCATATATTTTCTATAAAAAATATAATAATAAATTAACATCTTATATTGAAAAAAGTAAAGAAGAGTATTTTAAAAATAAAATATTATCTTCAGAAAATAACCATAAACAAATGTGGAAAACTGTTAATTTCGCCATAGAAAATACAAAAAAACACAAAACATTAAGTACATTGAACATGATAAAAAAAATATAGATGCCAATATACAGCCTAAACAATGTGCAAACATATTTAATTCCTTCTTTGCAAATGTTGGGAAAAATCTTGCGAAAAATATTCATAAGCCTTCAAACCAAGAAAACCATAAAAATAAAAATATACAGAAACGTAATATACTTTCAATGTTTGAAACAACAACAGATTGTGAAATCTCGAAAATAATAGAAAATATGAAAGGAGGTTCGTCCCCCGGTTTTGATTCTATTACGACACACATGTTAAAAACTATGAAACCTCACTTAATAAAACCTATCAGTCATTTAATAAACTTAAGTTTAACAAATGGAATTTTTCCAATGAACTACAAAACCACAATAATCTCACCTATTTACAAATCTGGAGATCCACATCAAGCAACGAATTATCGCCCAATATGTCTAATTTCTAATATAGGAAAGATCTTTGAAAAAATAGTAAAAAAACAATTGGTAAATTTTCTAGATAATAATAAAATATTACACAAAAACCAGTTTGGCTTTATAAAATCACTCAGCACACCAGATGCTATTGCTAACGTAACTTCATACATTTACGAATCATTAGATAAAGGTAAAAAATGTGCGGTAAATGTTGGGGACGGAAACGCACCGTCGCAACGCGGAATCATAGGAAATGGAAAGGTTCGGAATGCCGACTTACCCTTTTCTATTCTTCCACGGTATTCTTTCCTTCTTTGCGCTGGTTCACAACAATTCACAAATTTCACCACGCGCGAGCTCACGGTGGCTTTGAATTTTCGACACGGTCGATAAAAGGGGCTCCGTAATCAAACGATGTTGACAGGACGAATATTTTAACTCAACTAACGTCGGCATAGGAGAGGAGAGGAGGGGAGAGGTCGATAGGCCACAATAATTTTATAAAGGATATAAAGGTAGGTAGCACGATGCTAGGTGCCAACATTTCCGCCCACCTAATTTGAACGAATTAATAATTATGATACAAAATTTAATAAAAGGTAAATTTAAATATATACATGGGTAAATTGTTCATTCAAGTTGTATCCGTAATGCCTGGCAGAAAACAATAAAAAAAAATAACTCTTTACTAAATTAAGTATAACTTTTCAAAGAATGGTTCCTGGACCATAACAAAATTTTTGGTTTTGAAAAATATTTAAAATTGGTAATATTCCTTTGGTCTAGAATCTGAGTAAGAAACAAAACGAGAATTAGAGTATAGACATCTAAACAACAACAAAAAAAATATAGATCCCAATGGTAAATAAAATAAAAAATAAAACACAACAAAAATATGGAAAATGAAAACGTATTTTTATTTTAGATGTATATCTTAAGATTTATCACTAATAATAATTTTATTCTTCCGGTAACGGGCAAAGCTTTATCACTGGTCGAACCAACGAACCAGATTGAGTTTTAACAGTAGCTACCCTAACTATTCCATCCTTACCGGGATGAACGTGGATAATTCGTCCTAATACCCACTTCATCGGTGGAAGACGATCGTCCTTTATTAACACTAATTGACCTAATTTAATGTTTGGATTGATTTTGCACCACTTTGATCGTTGTTGAAGCGTATTTAAATATTCTAAATGCCAACGTTTCCAGAAATGTTGCGACATCTTTTGGAGATGTTGCCACCTACTTAAACGATTAGACGTGGTGTCAAGAAAGTCATATTCAGGCAAACCTAGTAGGAATCCACCGATTAAAAAGTGGCCCGGGGTGAGTCCATTCACATCCTCGGGGTCTGAGCTCATTGAACACAAAGGGCGGGAGTTGAGGATGGCCTCAATTCTAGTGAGAACTGTCGCAAATTCTTCATAAGTTAGAACGGTCTCACCTATCACCCGTTTTAAATGGTATTTTACAGATTTTATCCCTGCCTCAAATAAGCCTCCGAAATGAGGATTTGCTGGAGGGTTAAAAGACCAAATAATGCCGCTCTGAATTAGATGATTGGATATAACATCACGCTGTGATGCCCAGAATTTATTTATACCGAGTAGGTACCGATTTGCACCGACGAAATTGGTTCCGTTATCGCTTATGATTTCAGAACATAACCCTCGACGATCTGTAAACCGGCTAAGGGCTGCAATAAATGCTTCAGAAGATAAATCAGACACGATCTCTAAATGAACTGCTTTCGTCGCCATACATACAAATAGACATAAATAACCCTTTGACGTTTTTGCTCCCCTACGTTTGTGATCTTTCAACGTGAAAGGTCCTCCGAAATCTACACCAACTCGAGAAAAAGCACGGCTTTGTTGCACTCGAGAGGGAGGTAAATCACCCATTAGGGGAGGTAGCACCGAAGATTTCATTTTATAGCAGACAATGCATTTCGACAATTGTGAGCGAATTTTATTCCGTGCAGCCACTATCCAAAATTTACGCTGAATAGTGAATTGAAGGCTTCGTGGCCCAACATGAAGATATAGTTTATGATAATAATCTATAATTAAATAAGCTAAATGACAGATTTTCGGAAGTAAGATCGGAAATTTACTTTCATATGACAAATTTGAATACTTGAGTCGACCGCCCACCCTGATAATACCGTGGCTATCAAGAAACGGTTTCAAGTTTTGAATTTGCGTTGAACATGGACTGCCATTTCGCATATTACGTATATCAACAGAAAAATACGTTTCCTGTTCAATGCGTACGATTTTCATAAGCGAATCATTTAATTCGCGAGAACTTAGATAAGTCGAGTTTGAATTTCCACTACCAGAACGTTTCTGACAATTATTTACGAAACGCATTATCCAAGCGACGACGCGTTGCAATTTATAAAATGAAGAATATTTACTAATAATCGAATTAGGTACTATTTGAGATGATACAAACGTTTTAAGGTTGCATTTTTTGAGTTCTGGTATTTCTCCGTCAGATTGATTGTACACAGCTGAACAAGGCCAGAGTGCTATTGGTTGGTGAAGCCATTTTGGTCCCGTAAACCACAAAGGGTGTGATATAATGTCTGCTGGGAAAAGCCCTCTTGAACCAGAATCGGCACAATTTTCCTCCGAGACAACATGCTTCCAAACAGCATTTGGTGTATTTTCCAGTATTTGTACAACCCTATTAGCGACAAATGTTTTCAATAAATATGGCGGCGTTTTTAGCCACGCTAGTACAATAGTCGAATCTGTAAATAGAAAAACGTTTTCTATTTGTTCGGCAAACTTTACACATGACATAATATACTTTACAAGTTTCGTGAGAAGAACGGCCCCACATAATTCTAGTCGTGGAATTGACAGGGTTTTCAAAGGAGCGACCTTCGATTTTCCCATTAAGATGTGAGTGGTATTGCTACTCCTCTCTAATAAATATACTACTGCTGAATAACCCAATTGTGAAGCGTCACAGAACCCTACGAGGAAAAGACGACTTGTCATCACCGTGTTGTAATATCTAGGAATATTCAATGTTCGAAGTAATGAAAGTTGACTTACAAATTTACTCCACGTATTATGAATATGTGGTGGAACATCACGATCGTCCCAATCGACACTTAACTTCCATAGTTCCTGTAATAGACATTTTGCGAAAAATGTCACTGAGGTGATGATCCCAAGTGGGTCGAATAAACGAGCTACCGTTGATAAAATTGTTCTTTTTGTGCATATCTTATTTGAAGGTAGATCGACCTTGTAGGTAAAATTATCAGTCGTTGGACTCCACTGAATGCCTAATATTTTAACAATTTGATCAGTTCCGGCGTTATCAAAAGAATGACCATCTTGCTGGTGCTCTTGCGAAACGTGATCCAAAAGTGACGGTGTATTAGATTGCCATTTACTAAGTTCTAATTTCCCAAGATTTAACAATCCAATGATATCTTGTTTTAGTCTGAGGGCTGTGCTAATCGTTTCTGTCCCTGTTACCAAATCATCTACATAAAAATCATCGCATAGAACCTTGGCAGCATCAGGATACTTTGATCCTTCATCTTGTGCTAGCTGACGAAGGGTACGAATGGCCAAGAATGGTGAACTAGACAACCCGTACGTTACAGTTTGTAACTCGAAATCAATAACCGGTCCATTCTGAGATTCTCTCCACAAAATATTTTGGAATTTACGCTGAGATGGAATAATTAATATTTCCCTATACATCTTACAAATATCAGCTGTAAATACATACTTATGAAAACGAAAATTTAAAATCATACGTGGAATTTCAGTTTGCAATTTTGGACCGTTCAATAATAAGTCATTTAGAGATAAGTTATTTGGTTGGGTTTTTGCCGACCCATCAAAAACCACACGTAGTTTTGTAGTTTTACTGTCAGGATTCAAAACACAATGATGAGGTAAATAGAATGCATCTAAATTCCGAGGTACCCGTGTCATGTGTCCCAGACCCTCATATTCTTGTATAAAATTTCCATAATTAATTGCTAACATGGGATCCCTTTTAAAACGAATTTCTAGTTTGTTCAATCGCGATTCCGCAAGTTTTAAGGAATTTTGAGAAGGCATAATTTCAGATTTTGTTAATAATGGTACAACATATCTACCATCACATTCTCGATAGTGATTCGAAGCGTAGATTGTTTCGGCTAATTCGTCGTCCGGATTACTCGTCACAATTGAAGGTGTTTCTTCAAATTTCTTCTTTCCCAAAATTTCATTGTCCTGTCAACATCGTTTGATTACGGAGCCCCCTTTATCGACCGTGTCGAAAATTCAAAGCCACCGTGAGCTCGCGCGTGGTGAAATTTGTGAATTGTTGTGAACCAGCGCAAAGAAGGAAAGAATACCGTGGAAGAATAGAAAAGGGTAAGTCGGCATTCCGAACCTTTCCATTTCCTATGATTCCGCGTTGCGACGGTGCGTTTCCGTCCCCAACATTGGTCATTCGAGCCTGATAATTTATATTAATTGAAAAAATTGTGGTTAATTTAATTATTTCAAGGTTAAATTGTTCATAAAAGTTGATCTATGTGTAAAATTCGCGTCAGCCGTGCTGTTAGCGAAAATTGCCTGTAGGTAGTAAAAAATACTTAACTGGTGACAAATTTGTTAATATTTAAAATAAATTGTTGTATTCACTCGGCATTTTTGTGCAGATTAATTTCTCAATACAATGGCTGAGAAAAAAGTACTTTTGTTGCAATCCCGACGTGAGCGAATAGTATCTCGTATTCGTATTACGCAAGAGCTCATAGCGAGCACTTATGATGATAGTAAGAAAAAAGATACGTTTCTTGCTAGATGTGAAAAGTTAAAAGATTGGTTACAAGAATTTGAATCAGTTCAAAACGAGATTGAGGAACAATTACTGTCATTAGACAAGATTACAGAAATGTCAGAACTAGGAAACATTGCGAATAATGTTGATTCAATGTATTTCGAGATCATGCAAATGAAAAGCGTTATCACTAGTAATAATGAAAATTCAATTCCAAAAACGGCAAGTAATTCGGTGATTCGTGCACCAGTGATAAAGCTGCCCACTTTTGATAGTAACATTAAAAGTTGGTGCTCATTTCATTCATTATTTAAAAGTCTTATACATGACAGCAATGCATATACTAAGGTAGAAAAATACCATTATCTTTTATCAGTTATTACAGGGCCGGCACTGGCACTTATACAATCATTGCCTCTTATCGAAGAGAACTATGACATTGCCTGGAATATTCTGGTAAATCAATACCAAAATTCTAGAATTCTTTTCACGCATTATGTTGATGAAATTCTTAATTTCAAAATATTACAAAACGAGTCTGCGTCAGGTATAGCGCGGTTACTCAGTACGTTTCAAGAGAATTGCGCCGCTATAAAGGCGATGAAGATAGAAAATATCTTTGATAAATTTGTTGGTCATATTATGATACGATCGATGGATCTGACTACTAAACGTCAATTTAAATCCAAATTGCCCGGTGTGGAGATTCCAGGGTTGGATTCAATTTTCGAGTTTCTGAGAAATCAAACGCGTATTTTAGAAATGTTATCTCCACATACTACAAAAGAGAAAAAAGGTTCGTTTAAAACGTTGTTATCTGCCAATAAGAATTATAATAACCTTAACTGTCCATTATGTAAAGGTGCACATTTTCTTTACAAATGTGCATCTTTTACATCTTTAAGTCCCCATCAAAGGAGGGACAAAATTAAAACTTTAAACCGTTGTTTCAATTGTTTGAAACAACACCATGTAAAAGATTGTGTATCAAAATTTACATGCCAGGTTTGTTATAAAAAACACCATTCAATGTTGCACATTGCCGCCGAACCATCGGGCGAAAACGAACTTAATAATTCAAGTGCAGCCCTGGCCGCAACAACGATTCCGAGCGTTTCTACCGTTTTGTTAGGAACTGTACAATTTGAGGTCCGAAATCAGTATAATGATTATATACCTATCCGCGCCGTCGCGGATTGTGGGAGCCAAGTCTCTCTGATTACGGAAAGATGTACTCAGCTCTTGGGTTTGTCAATTAAAAAACATCGTATTTCACTGAACGGTTTAGGAAATTCTAGTATAAATTCTTGTCATGGAAAAACAAAATGTTTTATAAAACCTCGAAATAAAAAAGGGCCTATTCTTCAATGTCAAACTGTCGTGATTACAGAAATCACTTCTAATCATCCGTCATATGATTTACCATCGAGTGGAACGTCACAATTTAAAAATTTAAAATTAGCTGATGAATCATATTACATGTCGGGCAAAATAGACCTTTTGTTAGGAGCTGACGTATACTTGGATATATTTAATAGTGGCCATGAAATAATTCACGGCTCTCCATGTGCTGTAAACAGTGTATTCGGTTACATTATAATGGGGAAGTTGGAAAATTCGTCATTTCAAACGCCTTCGTCTTTATTTGTTGAAACAAATTCGTTAAGCAATACTCTTAGAAAATTTTGGGAAATTGAAGAAACACCTTCAATTGTGACGAGTAATCCGGACGACGAATTAGCCGAAACAATGTACGCTTCGAATCACTATCGAGAATGTGATGGTAGATATGTTGAACCATTATTAACAAAATCTGAAATTATGCCTTCTCAAAATTCCTTAAAACTTGCGGAATCGCGATTGAACAAACTAGAAATTCGTTTTAAAAGGGATCCCATGTTAGCAATTAATTATGGAAATTTTATACAAGAATATGAGGGTCTGGGACACATGACACGGGTACCTCGGAATTTAGATGCATTCTATTTACCTCATCATTGTGTTTTGAATCCTGACAGTAAAACTACAAAACTACGTGTGGTTTTTGATGGGTCGGCAAAAACCCAACCAAATAACTTATCTCTAAATGACTTATTATTGAACGGTCCAAAATTGCAAACTGAAATTCCACGTATGATTTTAAATTTTCGTTTTCATAAGTATGTATTTACAGCTGATATTTGTAAGATGTATAGGCAAATATTAATTATTCCATCTCAGAGTAAATTCCAAAATATTTTGTGGAGAGAATCTCAGAATGAACCGGTTATTGATTTCGAGTTACAAACTGTAACGTACGGGTTGTCTAGTTCACCATTCTTAGCCATTCGTACCCTTCGCCAGCTAGCACAAGATGAAGGATCAAAGTATCCTGACGCTGCCAAGGTTCTATGCGATGATTTTTATGTAGATGATTTGGTAACAGGGACAGAAACGATTAGCACAGCCCTCAGACTAAAACAAGATATCATTGGATTGTTAAATCTTGGGAAATTAGAACTTAGTAAATGGCAATCTAATACACCGTCACTTTTGGATCACGTTTCGCAAGAGCACCAGCAAGATGGTCATTCTTTTGATAACGCCGGAACTGATCAAATTGTTAAAATATTAGGCATTCAGTGGAGTCCAACGACTGATAATTTTACCTACAAGGTCGATCTACCTTCAAATAAGATATGCACAAAAAGAACAATTTTATCAACGGTAGCTCGTTTATTCGACCCACTTGGGATCATCACCCCAGTGACATTTTTCGAAAAATGTCCATTACAGGAACTATGGAAGTTAGGTGTCGATTGGGACGATCATGATGTTCCACCACATATTCATAATACGTGGAGTAAATTTGTAAGTCAACTTTCATTACTTCGAACATTGAATATTCCTAGATATTACAACACGGTGATGACAAGTCGTCTTTTCCTCGTAGGGTTCTGTGACGCTTCACAATTGGGTTATTCTGCAGTGGTATATTTATTAGAGCGTAATAGCAATACCACTCACATCTTAATGGGAAAATCGAAGGTCGCTCCTTTGAAAACCCTGTCAATTCAACGACTAGAATTATGTGGGGCCGTTCTTCTCACGAAACTTGTAAAGTATATTATGTCATCTGTAAAGTTTGCCGAACAAATAGAAAACGTTTTTCTATTTACAGATTCGACTATTGTACTAGCGTGGCTAAAAACGCCGCCATATTTATTGAAAACATTTGTCGCTAATAGGGTTGTACAAATACTGGAAAATACACCAAATGCTGTTTGGAAACATGTTGTCTCGGAGGAAAATTGTGCCGATTCTGGTTCAAGAGGGCTTTTCCCAGCAGACATTATATCACACCCTTTGTGGTTTACGGGACCAAAATGGCTTCACCAACCAATAGCACTCTGGCCTTGTTCAGCTGTGTACAATCAATCTGACGGAGAAATACCAGAACTCAAAAAATGCAACCTTAAAACGTTTGTATCATCTCAAATAGTACCTAATTCGATTATTAGTAAATATTCTTCATTTTATAAATTGCAACGCGTCGTCGCTTGGATAATGCGTTTCGTAAATAATTGTCAGAAACGTCCTGGTAGTGGAAATTCAAACTCGACTTATCTAAGTTCTCGCGAATTAAATGATTCGCTTATGAAAATCGTACGCATTGAACAGGAAACGTATTTTTCTTTTGATATACGTAATATGCGAAATGGCAGTCCATGTTCAACGCAAATTCAAAACTTGAAACCGTTTCTTGATAGCCACGGTATTATCAGGGTGGGCGGTCGACTCAAGTATTCAAATTTGTCATATGAAAGTAAATTTCCGATCTTACTTCCGAAAATCTGTCATTTAGTTTATTTAATTATAGATTATTATCATAAACTATATCTTCATGTTGGGCCACGAAGCCTTCAATTCACTATTCAGCGTAAATTTTGGATAGTGGCTGCACGGAATAAAATTCGCTCACAATTGTCGAAATGCATTGTCTGCTATAAAATGAAATCTTCGGTGCTACCTCCCCTAATGGGTGATTTACCTCCCTCTCGAGTGCAACAAAGCCGTGCTTTTTCTCGAGTTGGTGTAGATTTCGGAGGACCTTTCACGTTGAAAGATCACAAACGTAGGGGAGCAAAAACGTCAAAGGGTTATTTATGTCTATTTGTATGTATGGCGACGAAAGCAGTTCATTTAGAGATCGTGTCTGATTTATCTTCTGAAGCATTTATTGCAGCCCTTAGCCGGTTTACAGATCGTCGAGGGTTATGTTCTGAAATCATAAGCGATAACGGAACCAATTTCGTCGGTGCAAATCGGTACCTACTCGGTATAAATAAATTCTTGGCATCACAGCGTGATGTTATATCCAATCATCTAATTCAGAGCGGCATTATTTGGTCTTTTAACCCTCCAGCAAATCCTCATTTCGGAGGCTTATTTGAGGCAGGGATAAAATCTGTAAAATACCATTTAAAACGGGTGATAGGTGAGACCGTTCTAACTTATGAAGAATTTGCGACAGTTCTCACTAGAATTGAGGCCATCCTCAACTCCCGCCCTTTGTGTTCAATGAGCTCAGACCCCGAGGATGTGAATGGACTCACCCCGGGCCACTTTTTAATCGGTGGATTCCTACTAGGTTTGCCTGAATATGACTTTCTTGACACCACGTCTAATCGTTTAAGTAGGTGGCAACATCTCCAAAAGATGTCGCAACATTTCTGGAAACGTTGGCATTTAGAATATTTAAATACGCTTCAACAACGATCAAAGTGGTGCAAAATCAATCCAAACATTAAATTAGGTCAATTAGTGTTAATAAAGGACGATCGTCTTCCACCGATGAAGTGGGTATTAGGACGAATTATCCACGTTCATCCCGGTAAGGATGGAATAGTTAGGGTAGCTACTGTTAAAACTCAATCTGGTTCGTTGGTTCGACCAGTGATAAAGCTTTGCCCGTTACCGGAAGAATAAAATTATTATTAGTCATAAATCTTAAGATATACATCTAAAATAAAAATACGTTTTCATTTTCCATATTTTTGTTGTGTTTTATTTTTTATTTTATTTACCATTGGGATCTATATTTTTTTTGTTGTTGTTTAGATGTCTATACTCTAATTCTCGTTTTGTTTCTTACTCAGATTCTAGACCAAAGGAATATTACCAATTTTAAATATTTTTCAAAACCAAAAATTTTGTTATGGTCCAGGAACCATTCTTTGAAAAGTTATACTTAATTTAGTAAAGAGTTATTTTTTTTTATTGTTTTCTGCGAGGCATTACGGATACAACTTGAATGAACAATTTACCCATGTATATATTTAAATTTACCTTTTATTAAATTTTGTATCATAATTATTAATTCGTTCAAATTAGGTGGGCGGAAATGTTGGCACCTAGCATCGTGCTACCTACCTTTATATCCTTTATAAAATTATTGTGGCCTATCGACCTCTCCCCTCCTCTCCTCTCCTATGCCGACGTTAGTTGAGTTAAAATATTCGTCCTGTCAACATCGTTTGATTACGGAGCCCCCTTTATCGACCGTGTCGAAAATTCAAAGCCACCGTGAGCTCGCGCGTGGTGAAATTTGTGAATTGTTGTGAACCAGCGCAAAGAAGGAAAGAATACCGTGGAAGAATAGAAAAGGGTAAGTTGGCATTCCGAACCTTTCCATTTCCTATGATTCCGCGTTGCGACGGTGCGTTTCCGTCCCCAACATGTGCGGGTATATTTATTGACCTTAGAAAGGCATTCGATAGCATATCCCATGAGATGTTATTAAAAAAATTGAATAATATTGGCATAAAAGACAACGCAATTAAATGGATCACCGACTACTTAAAAAACCGTCCTCAAGTAGTAAAAATCAATCGTGTTAATAGTGATCAAGAGATTACAAGCTTTGGAATCCCCCAAGGTACAGTGCTTGGACCAATTCTATTTACTATATTTGTAAACGATATTTTTTTTCAACCCTTACATGGTCAAATTACGTCATACGCCGATGATACAGTATTAATAATAAGTGATACGACTTGGGAAAATGTAGAATTAAAGGCCACAGAAGACATCAACACGCTCAAGAATTTTTTCGACACTAATTTACTGTCTCTTAATAAAGAAAAGACATTTGTAATTCCATTTGCAATCCATACAAATGATACTCCTAAAAATTTTAACATTGTCATTCATAATAATACTAAAATTCACAGCCAAAACTATTGCAAATCAAACTGTACAGTACTAAAAACAACAAATAAATATCTAGGAGTAATTATTGATAAAAATCTGAAATGGAAGGAACAAATATGTCAAGTAGTAAACAAAATTAGAAAATTAATATATATATTTTTAAGAATTAGAAACTTTCTGTCGATAAAAAATCTATATTTAATTTACTATGCCTTAGTTCAATCCACTTTACAATACGCTATTATTAGTTGGGGATCCGCGTATAAATGTAACCTTCTTCCAATTGAAATTATACAAAGAACAATTATTAAAATTATATTTAAAAAATCCTTTGAGTACCCAACAGAACGCCTGTTTGAAGAATTTCAAGTACCTACATTTAAAGACCTATATATTAAAAACTCATTAATCCAAATTATAAAAGAAAAAGATAAATATCAATTTTTAAATGAAAACAGAACGCGACTTAGACATGTTTTTCTATGCCCAAAACTAAATACGTCTTTTGCACAACATCATTATACTTACCAGGGAAGAACTTTTTTCAATCGTCTACCAGAAGAAATCAGAAGCATTAATGATAAAACCCGAATACTGCTCTCTGTCAAGAGACATTTTAGAAATATTCTGAAAAAAAAACTACTGTCACTTAATTAATCTCACAAATATCCTTAGTTTTCCATAACTTCCTTTCTTTTTAAAATTTAATAAATTAATATATTATCCTTCACTACTATCAAAAAAATACCACAGCAAACATACATTTATGTAAAAAGAATTATTTAAGTACTAACTAACAACAACATTTATGTACACTCCCCTTCCATACACAATTTTATTTTTTTTAATTTTATTTTATTTGGGGAACAAACAGTTATACAAATATATTTTAATACAAATCATTTTTACCAAGTTGCATAAACCAGTAAAGTTTCCACAGAAGATTCATTTATATATAAGTAGAAAAACATATGAATATAAATAATACAATACAATATAAATACTAACTAGTAGAAAAGGAAAATCTCCAAAAAAATAAAAATAAAAAGACTACAGATTCAACCCATACAAAAACAATACACACACTAACTCTACTAAGTTTCCCGCAACGATCGAACGCTATTCTCTTAGGAATGCTATGAATCCTGCGAGGCTCGTATTGAACACATCGATATTTGTGCATAATCTATTAAAGGTGCTACAGCTTCTTCTTATAAATACATTTTCAACATAATTAGTATTGCTCTTAGGAATAAAAAATGTGTCCGGAGATCGAGTTACTCTTAATGGACATCTGAAATGAATATTTTGTAAAAGGTATGGGCTATCAATAAAATAGTGGATTATCTTATATAGCATTACTAGGTCTCTGATATCTCGGCGTTGATCAAGAGTTTTAAGGTTCATGGACACATTGTTTTCATCGTTTCGCATGCGATAAGAGACATATTTCAAAAACTTTTTCTGAACTCTTTCTATGTTTGATTTATATGTAGAATTATGAGGGTTCCACACTGTTGATGCATACTCTAGGTGGCTTCGGACGTAAGATATGTAGAGAATCTTAAATGTTTGTGGATTTTTGAAAACTGAACATACTCTAAGTATAAATCCCAGCATTTTCAAAGCCTTCGACGTAATATGCTCGATATGAGATTGAAAAAGAAGCTTACTGCCCATTAGGACTCCAAGATCTCTAATCACATTTACCCTGTTTAAGAGTTTGTTTTTAATTTTGTAGGGATATAATATTGTGTGTTTCTTTCGAGAGTAAGATATGACGCTGCATTTGTCTGCATTCAAAAGAAGGTGATTTTTTAAACAATATTCATTCACCAGAGAGTCAAGGTCATGCTGGAGTTCTATGCAATCCATCTCAGACTTTATGATTTTGACTATTTTTTTGTCATCAGCATATAAGTATAGCTGAGTATTACGGATAGTTATGCTAACGTCATTCATTCAGTCAAAGATATTAAATAAAAGGGGGCCAAGGTGAGATCCCTGGGGTACTCCTGAGGTTACGGGCACGAAACTAGAGCAAAACCCTTGAACAGTTACAGCTTGTGTACGATTGTAGAGGTAAGAGGCTAACCAACGAAGGAGGTCACCGTGTATTCCCATTGCTTCGACTTTCTCAATTAAAATGCTGTGTGGGATTTTATCAAAGGCTTTGGAATAGTCTGTGTAGACTACATCTATTTGATATCCATTATCCATAGCAACAAGGACTGTGTCAACAAACTCACAAAGGTTAGTTTCTGTTGATTTTTTGGTCATGAAGCCGTGTTGATTCGGAATAATGTGTGGCCGTATACAAGGAAAAATATTATCATAAACAATTTTTTCAAAAAGCTTACCCATTACATTTAGTTTAGAGATCGGTCTGTAATTTTCAATTTTGTGCTTGTCTCCTTTTTTTAATATAGGTACAACATATGAGCTTTTCCATTGCTGCGGAAAAATGCCAGAAGACAGTGAGGTTTCAAATATTTGACTTAGCGGATAACATAAAACACCAGCGCAATTCTTTAAAAACACTGGGTGTATCTTCCCCAGTTTGACCCGAGAATATTTCTCTACAAATTGGGTAAACAAAAAAAGTTTAAAAAAAAATCTTTGTAAACATTATTGATTATACTCTGTAAATTGATTAATTATTTAATAAAAAAAAAAAAAAAAAAAAAAAAAAAATACCATCAGGCCCACTGCCTTTGGTAGGGTCTAATGATTTAAGATATTTACAAACTAATTCAGCGTCCATATTAACATTACTTAGATTGAGTACTGAGGTGTTTGGATTATATACTCGAGTGGTAGACGAGGTACACGGGGTGTGGGATTCGAAGGAGGATTGGAAATGTATATTGAATAAGTTACTTATAGCTTCCCCACCCGATACATGCTGAGAGTTAAGATACATATTGTTAGGTAGTTCAGAGCTTTTTTGCTTAGATTTAACAAATGTCCAGAAATGTTTGGGATCGGTATTAATATTAGATTCGGCCATATTAATGAAATTGTGATAGCATACTTTCTGCATGCACTTTTGTCGTTCTCGAAGAAGAGAGAAAGTATGATAGTCTGAGTAACGGTTATAAATTTTGTATTTTTTATGAAATTTTAGTTTTTCTTTAATTACTTTTTTTAAGGCAGAGCTGTACCACGGAGGATATCTAGAGTCTATGTTAACTGTTCTGGATGGTACGTGTGCGTCAATTACCTTATTTAATTCAGAATAGAAACGCGCTGTGAGTGAGTCTACATTGCTGCTGTTTAAGGTCGTTGTGCAGTCAACGGCTGCCAAGGCGCTATTAATCAGTACATAGTCAGCGCGGTGATAGGAGCGGACCGTGCGCGATCGCGGGGTTTGGAGGGAAGGCTCGCGGGATATGCGCAGCGCCAACTCTAAGGAGCGGTGATGTGCATCTTCTGGCACTAGTGGAGTGTTGCAACCACTTACCGTGCACACGTTACTCGAGATTACCAGGTCGAGAATACGTTCGTTTATATTAAGTTGGTTGTTGAATTGACGGAAGCCAGTAAAGTCTAAGAAATCAGAGAGAGTTGAAGTAAGTGCATCGATTGAGGATCCGTTAAGTAATAGAGCACCATCTGCGGTCAAAGGCAGAAGCCATGGGGCATGTGATATGTTGAAGTCTCCTAATAGAAGGAATTCATCATTGGGGAAATTTGTATACAACGCAGATATAAATTCAAAAAAGTCACTTAAAGATTTAATCTGCTCCGCGCCCTGCACGAAGTATGAACAGTATATACGTAGTTTAGAAACATGCCCACTAGGGCCTAGTGCAAGAGTTGCTGTCGCTATTTCTGCGCGTTGGACAGGAGGGAGAGAGGTTGAGGGGCACGTCGGCAGTTCGCGGCGCACTGCAATCAGTGATCCACCGCCGAGCGCCTGTCCCAACCGCACATAGTCGCGATCACAACGATACACTACATAACGGTTATCAAATAATTCCGAGTCAAATATACTTGGCAGAAGCCAAGTCTCAGTCAAGCATATTACGTCATAATTGGCATTAAGAACGCTGGAAAGAAATACATGAGTCTTAGTTCGCAGACCTCTAACATTTTGATAATATATATTCAATTCACCGAGAACATGCATTTGAATGGAGTATATAGGTCAAACATATGTGTAAACAATAATAATGGAATATGTTGAATTTCGAAAACGTAGAAGAGATTAATTGATTTTTTTGTATTTCTTTGGCATTCACTATGTAACAATTTCTAGACATTTTTTGTTTTTAATGAGTTTTATTAATTCACAATGTACATTTGTTACGTATAAATTTTTTATAAAATTAGCGACCGGTTTCGACACGTCCGTGTCATTAACTAGCTCATTAACTAGTTTTAAAATAGCTAGTTAATGACACGGACGTGTCGAAACCGGTCGCTAATTTTATAAAAAATTTATACGTAACAAATGTACATTGTGAATTAATAAAACTCATTAAAAACAAAAAAAGAGATTAATTGAATATGTAGAGATATAATTGAAATGTTGGTATTGAAAAATGTATCATAGTATTAAAAAAATTAAAAATTCTAAAGAGATCCTAAGTTTAGAAATCCAAAACATTACATTTTCATGGTTACAATAATAATACACATTTGTAGCGATTGCAATAAACAGATACAAAGATAAAAAACCGGTTAAGTACTTGCTATAAACTAAAAGATCTGTCAGTATACTAAGAGTGAGAAAAATAAGAGTAATCACAATCTTTTCTAAATACTCGTACATATTTTCAAAAAAAATATTTTCATGGATAAATTCCTTTAGCCAAGTTTCGCATATAAGATAAATATCAAAATTGTTCAAAAGGACCTGATTTAAGAAGTTATGAGTTTTTGTGGGAAGACCTCGCACATTTTTAAAATATAAGTTAAGCATTTTATATATTATGTTTGTGAAATTGGCTGGAAAATATTTTATAAATATAAAATAAATATTTTGTGACTGGGGGTAATTTTGAACATCCGAATTATGTGTTTGTTTCTGGTAAATTATATTGTCTATGATTCCAAGAGACTTTAGTTTTGACAGATTGATAGGTATATCTATGGACATGTTCACATGATTAATGAATTGTAAACAAGCCCTAAAAATAACAATATTACTATGACTTAACATTATTTCATAAGTATTTGGTAGTATTTTGTACTTAACACATGGTGATAATTCGTGTTTTGCAACGAATGACAAATTGTGTACAATATTCAGATATTTCCATCCTTGCCAGAGATTATATTTAACATGTAAGGTTAATTTTCTAAAGGGGCCGGCGTTTGTAAGGCAGGTTGAAGTGTCTTCAATTTGGAAAGTCTGTTGACATCATCTTGATCAAAAATTAACATTATAGGGGTTGAATCACTTACACGAACGAATATTTTGGAGTTTTTTACCCAGCAGTAGCGAATTTTTTTTTCCATTTTTATATCTCGACATTGTTTTAGAAGATGTTGGTTTTTAGAGGTTAAGTGGTCATTAATGTAAATTCTACTGACTCCAGGAAGCTGCAATTCTGAAACAAACATCCCTTTTCTCTTCCTTATTGCAGCTAATAGTTCATCTTTAAGATATCTGCGCGTGAATTTTACAACAATGTTCCTCGGTTTTCCATTTGCTACGGTACGACTTATTCTGGGGGAAATTCTGCTGGCAAAGTCTACTTCATTTCGGGTGATTTTGCATCCAGCTGTAGCACCGATTTTAGATAGAATGTCATAAACATTTTCATTTTTGTTTTCCGGAATACCACTTATTATAACGTTGTTTGAGCGATTATATTGATCACTGTTTTCAATTTGTCTTTCCAATTGTGTTACTTTCTTCTTAAGTTCTTCAATTTCCTCCTTGTACTCCTTTTTTATCACTTCAACTATAGTTTTTTTAAAGTCTGCAAACGATTTTTCTAGGAATTCAACTTTAAAGTCGTCGAACTTTTTATCCAGAATTTGTAGTAGTTCCGGACTAAAGTTACTGGTGGACTTGGAGCTTGAACGTGTAGTCATTGTTATTTTATAGGAAAATTGTTTTTTTTATTATTATATTATTGAAAAACAAAGGAAGAGCAAAATTTGACAGTAGTTACAAGCAATGTTATTGTTGTATACAAGCAAATGCTTTCAATGGAAGAGTAGTAAAAAAAATACAAGATGTAAAATGAATTATGTACCATGTAAACATATTATTAAAAATAAAAAATAATTACAAAAAAAAAAATAATAAAAAAAATAAGTGCCGAAGGCTTGGAATAAACTCCCTCCGGAATCCATAACAAGTCCAACAGAATTCAGGTCTAAACTAAAAACTTATGTTTTAAAGCTGTCATACCCTCAAATTAAATTTACCATTCTTGAGAATAGCATTCTTGTATTGCCTATAATACATCCAAATCACACTTTTCTTATTGTTATAGCAGTTAAGCGGGTGCTCAGAATGAAGAATAAAATAGTAAAAAAACGTTCATAGTAGGCACAAGAAACTACTTTCAAATTGTGTAATATTTAATTATTGAAGACAATATAAGCGATTCCTAAACGAATCTTTGAAACAGAAAAATCAGAAAAAGATACGGTCACATCTAAGACTCGAACCTTATTCAAATGTTCGTTTAGGAATCGCTTTATTGTCTTCTATAATTATTTATTACTATAATTTGAGGTTTTACTCATTAAGTTATTCCAGAAAAATGAAATTATTCATTCCAGACTTGCAGTTCGGTAGTTCTTATTCGAAGTATGATACAGTTAAATATGACCGAAGGAGATAGGGTCCCATTAGCTCAGTTGGCAGAGCGGTGCCCTGGCAAGGCAAGGGTCCATCGATAAATTAAAAAAAGTTTAATAGTCTGTATTATTTGCTGGAATTGTTGTGAAATCTTTATCAATATCATTTACCCGTAAAGCTATTTTATATCGTTTCTCCCTCTTTATACATATATCCTGTTTATCGAAATAATAAGTAAAACTCCGTGACTATGAACAAAGTTAATGTTTTATTTTGATAAAAAAATGTTTTCACAATAATAATAACATGGCACTTATATAGCGCAGTTTAGTGACATTTCACTTCAAGTGCACTTAACTAAAACATTTTTAAAAACGGTTATTTAGTATAAGTGGTCATGTTCTTAAAATTATTCCTACAGTGTGCCTTACCTAATACAGATCTAATATTATAACACTAAATATACTGTTTATACAAAGTGATGACAAAACTTAGAATAACAATAACAGCAGGACAGGACAAAACACGAATATTAAAACTAACAATATAATTTAAAACAGGAGGCAGTTTGTGCTCAGAAATGAGAATATTCTATAAATATCGAAAAGAAGTTTAGATTTATAAATGGTGCGATATTTTAAATAATTTAGTTTTTAAAGCCCGTTTAAATTCAGCCAGTTTTTGGAGATTGGTAAGAGCTGAGGTAAGTCTATTCCAGATGAGCGGGCCTGTTAAACGAAAAGAGCGATCATAGTAAACGGCTCGATTTGACCTAGAAAGTTCGATTAGACGATTATTAACATCTAGATATGATGACCTTAGAGTAAGCTGTCTATTGCTTAAGTTTTGTCGGTCACATAGTTCTGATATGTAGGCTTTCGCCATTCCTTGCAATGCTTTGAAGATCATTAAGCAGATCTTAAAATCTTTTCTTTCAGGGCATCGAAACCAGTGAAGGCGATCCCTTAGAAGTGGGGTTATACGACAAAACTTAGGTTCACCAAAAATCATTTTCGCCGCAGCATTATCAACTGACTGGATTCTATTGATTTGTTTCTGAGGTAGGCCGGCATATGCACTATTGCTATAGTCCATACGTGAGACGACGAACGAATTTATAAGTGATTTTGCTCCATCAGAGGGAAGCCATCTCCTGATTGATTTCATCTGCCTTAGATGGAAAAAGCCAGAACTCACCACTTTTGACATCTGCGATTCAAGAGGAAGACTATTGTTCATAGTGAAACCCAAAAAATTTATTTCTGCAGAAGGGATTATATCTGTATCCTGAAAACGGATTGGACTTGAAGTCAAGGATAGTTTGCCTTCCAGAAGAAGTTATCCACATAAATTCTGTCTTTGTCGGATTTAATTTAAGTTGACAGACATCCAACTTGAGATTGTGTTGAGGCTAACCACATCGTTTTTAAGGACGTCTTTTTCGTCCGGAGAACACAACTTGAAAATCAAACGATCATCTGCGTAGCCTTGTGATTCAAAGCCAGCTGAGTGAATGAGTTGTTCAAGACGATTTGTATAGAGCATGAAAAGAATGGGGCCTAGGACAAAACCATGGGGAACTCTGAACTTGATAGGACCTGGAGTTTCAGTACATTTATTGAAAGTTACTCAGGCTACTAGTCCAGACAGGTACCATGTCATCCATTGGAGTGCATCACTTCGAACGCCACATTCGGTTTCAAGCACATTTAATAAAAATACATGATCTACTGTGTCGAGTGCCGCACTCATGTCAAGAACAGATATCAAACCCAACTTTCCTGCTTCTATCTCGATGATCAAGTCTGAAACAACCCGCAAAAGAACAGTTTGATTGGCGACGATTGTTTGGCAACGATTTTTTCAAGCAGTTTTGATAGGAATGGTAGATTGAATATTGGCCTGTAATTTTCTGTATTATCAGAGTAAGTATCGGAGTAATAGTTGTTTTTTTAAGTGTTCTCGTTATAAGTGAATTTACTAGAGACTTCTGGATACTTGCGGTAATTACAGGTACTATATCCGGAAGACATTGCTTCAAGAGCCAGGTCGGTATGGGGTCTTGAGCGCATTGCTTATTTGGTCAGGACTTCACAACAAGTATGAAATCTTCTTCCGTTACTGCTGCAAAAGTAGTGAAGTTACCAGAGAGCAGACTTGTTGCTGCAATACTACCCCACTAAGGGCCCGAATATTTTCAATTTTGCTTATAAAATATGTCGCGAGACTATCCGCTTCAAGAGAGGAATCAACCTTGATATTGCTCCACATAAAGTTTTAATATTATGCCGCAGTTTCGTGGGTCCTATTCTGACTCAATTTGCACACACCAAAAGTTAGATTTTTTCTGCGTTACTTCTTGCTTGTAAGCATTTTGCTTCGCAATGCAAAGTTGCCGATTGCTGAAAGTCGGATTTCGTCTGTAAAACCTATCAAATTTCCGCATTTTCCTTTTCTTCTTGAGACACTCAGCACCGAACCATTTGCAACAATTTCGAATGTATCAGACTTTCTCTGTGAAAGGCGCATTTTTGTCAGTAGCATAGAATTATAAACTCATCTACTAATGTAATATATACAATAATATAATGCACACTCCTCTTCCAACCACAAGCTAATGCTTCTCTGGAAGAGTAATATTAAATATTGTCATCATAAATTGTAAACCTTTTTACTAATATGTACTTTTCTTTAAAAAAATGATAATAACTTTGTAAATAGCAAAATCACAAGTGAATCACACATTTACTTTTGTGGCGCTAACGAACGAATGTTTGGAATAACAGCAACCACGTAGTCCGTCCGCTGTACTGCCATTGGCTTTTTGGTCTATTAGAGTAATACCCCCGTAAAGGAGAGTTTGAATTTCACACACAGATATGGCTTGCATTTTGGATACGTTAATCTGAAATGAAACTTAACGGCTATGAAACTTCGGTAGATAGAGAACTGGTTAAATAATTTATTATTTGCAACGTTTTTCGTGGATTAACAAAATTTATCTTCTTTTATTTTTTTCTTGGAGTATGTTTCGTTTGAATTTGCAATAATCTTATTCAAATGTTTCCATAAATTGTATAGTTTCTTAACGTGATTATATCGTATGGATTTCTTAACATAGCAATAATCTGTGTGATCCGTGGATTAAGGTGAACATTTTTTTTAATAGATTTTCTTTCCAATTATGATAGAAGTTGAAAAATCGTAATGTTGGATGAGATCTATAAAAAAATTTCATGGTTAATTTTGCTCGTGCATACAAGGCAGTTTTTTCCAATTGGTACATTGCAGACGATGTTTAGTGGCATTCCACGTCCAGTGGCAACGTCAGATCTAAGATTCATAATCGCTAGTTTAGATTAAGGTTTTTCTGTGAATTATTCCGAATGTGTCTTATTATGGTAAAATTTCGTGAAGATGAATACTACATATTACACACGAAAGAAAAAAGATTTTTCTCTATAGGGAGTCAGCATATATCTATTCAAATTTCTAAAAAACAAAAAACGTTTTTCTCCCCTTTGAGTCCTCATGAGTACCATCTAAGATCCCCTTTGAGAACATTAAAACCTGCATTCGGGATATGAAAAAGGTTTAATTCCACTGTGAGTCATCATGAGTAACGTCAAATGTCCCTCTATAGAACATGTATATTTGGAGACGGAAAATGAAAAAGGTTTTTATCAACTATGCGTCAGCCGGTGCCGCGTCAAATAAGTCTTAAGAGAACAAGAATAATTGCAGTCAGAACATGAAAAAGGTTTTTTTCGACTGTGAGTCAGCATGTGAACCTTTAACGATCCCTTTCGCGAACAAGAATAATTACAGTCAGAGCATGAAAAGGGTTTTATTCCACTATGAGTCATCATGTGTAACTTCAAAGATCCCTTTTGAGAACATGAATAACTGCATTCGGGACATGAGAAAGGTTTTTTTCCGCTATGAGTCATCGCGTGTAACTTCAAAGATCCCTTTCGAGAACATGAATAACTGCATTCGGGACATGAGAAAGGTTTTTTTCCGCTATGAGTCATCACGTGTAACTTCAAAGATCCCTTTCGAGAACATGAATAACTGCATTCGGAACATGAGAAAGGTTTTTTTCCGCTATGAGTCATCACGTGTAACTTCAAAGATCCCCTTTGAGAACATAAATAACTGCATTCGGGACATGAGAAAGGTTTTTTTCCGCTATGAGTCAGTATGTGCCGTGTCAAATTAGTCTTTACAGAACATGAATAATTACAGTCAGCGCATGAAAAAGGTTTTTCGCCACTGTGAGTCTTCATGTGAAACGTCAAAGATCCCTTTTGAGAACATGTATAGTTGCAGGCGGAACATGAAAAAGGTTTTTGTCCGGTATGAGTCAGCATGTGTCGCGTCAACTTACTCTTTTCAGTACATGAATAATTACAGATGTTGCATGAAAAAGGTTTTTCTCCACTATGAGTCATCATGTGTACCTTCAAAGATCCCTTTTGTGAACATGAATAACTGCATTCGGGACATAAAAACGGTTTTTTCCCACTGTGAGTCATCATGTGTAACGTCAAAGATCCCTTTTGAGAAAATGAATAACTGCATTCAGGACATGAAAAAGGTTTTTCTCCACTGTGTGTCATCATGTGTGCAGGCAAATGTCCTTTTTGAGAACATGAATAACTGCAATGGGCACATGAAAAGGGTTTTTCTCCAGTATGGGTGCGCAAGTGAAGTCCGAAGTTTGACTTGTGAAAGCAGGAGTAGTTACAATAGGAACAGAAGAATCGCCTTTTTACCGGTTGCATCTTCAGATCTGTCAATAAGTCAGAAAAAGATTAAGAATATAAGGTGTAAAGTGTAAACACAGTTAAATCATAGAACGTTAAAATAAAATAAAAAACATGAATTCTTCATTCAAACTTAAGAAAATGAGCTTTACCTGTTGTCTGGGTAGTTCTATCAAAGTGATTGAAGCATTCCTTTTTAATATCCAACAGGTCAATGTGAATTTCCGTATAAGGAATTCCCCCACCATATTCTTCTTTTTGTTCTGGTTCCGCCTTGTTTGAAACAGTTTTCACATTGATAGTGCCTGTAAAATAAAAATATATACAAAAATACAGTATATATAAATATAATTTTACGCCCACGGGGCTTTAACGAAAAATAGGTAGTCAAATTTAAACACGAGAATTAATTTTGACAGTGAGAAAGAAATAATAAAAATAAAATTACAAGAGACAAAAAATACAGAAATGAAATAAAATACAGGAAATAAAAATTTATGTAAAGTCGAATTCAATGAGCCAACCAAATTTTCAAGAGTAGGGTTGGAATAGGTCTTTATTATGACTCACGAAATTCACCAAGCTAACATAAAACATGTCAGTATCACCCAAGTATTGGTTTTCCATGTGCGAAACCGCTGTACAGGAGATTGGACAATGTAGTTGCGCTTATACATATACTGTGTCGAGTATTGTTTCGTGTTGTATTTGTAGGTAGGTGAAGGTTTGGAAGTTGCAGGAGTTCGGAGTAGTCTAATTTGGAGGGTAAGTTTGTATAAATAAGAAAGTTTGATCCGATATTTTGATTCTGTCTACTAATGTATGAATGTTTACGATTATATTTAATAGGAAATGATTATTTGTGTATTCTATCGAAATACTTCATTTCAAATATATATATGGTGTATATTTGTTTGTATTCACTCGTTAAAATATCAGTCCATTTAAGTACCAATAGTCGGTACGCATTAGTAGTGTTTGACAATTATTTTCATTTATTTTTGTATAGTGTGATATCATCAGTAAAGAGCAATTTCTCAACATCTTCGAAGCAATTTATTATATCGTTGATGAAAATGAGGAATACAACTGGACCAAGACAATTCTATATTCCTAGCTAGAATAATGCGGTGTCAAAGCGCATGAATAGTCGCAGCAAGATAAAAAAAAATCCTCCTCTGCTCATTTCACTAGGGAATTCCTGCGTCGAGATGTGCAGATTTACAATTATATTTAATCAAATAAGTTGAGCAAATAATACATACATAGACGGATTACATCGAATATTTCTTATTTTGATTGTAAATATAGTAATATGATTGTTCCATTTTAGATTTCTATCAATTATTTGGCCAAGATATTTGATATTGTCACACAATAACACTCCTGCACACAACGATGTATTTTTAAAGAATGGATTTACAGAGTAAATTCTCAATATAATATATTTTCTTTTGGTCATGTTTAAGATTAAGAGGTTTTGATTTTCAAGCCTAATTTCAAGTGCCATCAATCCCGCCTCGCACTTAGCACAAATTTTATCCCATGTATCACCAGCAAATACCAAAAAGTGCCATCTGCAAATACAACTGAAATACCAGAAAAAGGCAGCTTACAAATATCTTTAATATATAACAAAAATAAAATTGGAACTAGAACACTACCCTGAGGAACACCATACACTATTGGTTTGTTTAAATAAATGTGACCATTAATCGTTAATCTCTGCGATTCCAAGCTAAGTTCTGACCCAATCTATAGCTTTATTAACAATACACATTGAACTCAGTTTTTATATGAATAAACCGTGGGATACATTGTCAAATACCTTGCACAAGTGTAAAAAGACAGCCAAGACTCTTTTTGTCAGCATCTAAAGCTTCTACGACTGAGGTGATCATTTTTAACTCTTCATCACTGGTTCCCATATTCTCTCGTAAGCCAAACTGATCATTATTTATAAGTCATTAACCTTATTTTAGCTAATTTCTCTATTCTTTTCAATAAGTTGTTTAGCAGGGAGATAGGTCGATAGTTATTAACATCTAGGTTATCCCCTCCGTCAAATAAAGGTATAACTTCAACATTTCATCAGCGATTAGGAAACAAGCCAAGTAATAGATTCTATGGCGTCACCAGTACTAAAGTTCTCCCTAAATTCATACCTTGTTCGCGAAAATATTTTATTAATTTCTTAGAAGGAAAGTAGTTGTTTTTTAAGTATTTTCTCCAATATTTTTGAAAACGTATTGAGTAGGTTTATTGGTAAATAGTTGTTAATGTAATTTTTATATCCTTGTTAAAATATTGGTATAACAATAGCTTGTTTGAGAGCTGTGGGAAAAACGATTTCAGTTTTAGACAGATTGACTAGGTATGTTAGAGGTACGATAAGTACTTTATAGATATTTTTTATTGCATTTCATTACATCAGTCCTCCGAAGATACATTTCTTTTTAGAGAAGAAATAGTTTTTTCGATTTCGTCATTGGCGATTTGTTTACCTCGAGCTTCTTTTCCTGCTCAAAAGGTTCGTTAATTTGTAATGCTTCATTACATTACAAAGCATGCTTTGCTAAATTAGGAGTTACATTGTTTATATTCAGCTCGTTAATTGTTGTAACGTTGAAAGATTAAGAACTGGTTATTTCACTACAAAGAATGTTTAAACAACTGCTTAAACGGGCACATGATGTAAGACTTATTGTTAGTGTTAAAAAAACAATTATACTTATAAATAAATAAATTTTTAACATAATAACTTTTCTTGGTTTGCGAATAAGTTTTTTGCTTTGTGATGGCATTATTTATTTTACTTAAAGGACAAAAAACCTTGTTCACATCACTTCCTTTACATAAAAAATCTACATGTTTCGTGGGCGATGTTCTATTCTACTGGATTAAGCTACTTATAAAAAACTTTTAATTTTGATAGTTAAGGTTATTATTGATAAACTTGTAAAATCAGGAATTTAGATAAGAGACTAATATAAATAATTTTAAAAAAAATATAAAGGACCCCAGATATCGTTTGAGACCGATCCTTTTGGAAGGATAAACCGATTACACTTGAGCACCTTCAGTACGGCGTTTTGTTGTTTGAAGCCAATGGAATAATGCTTTATTGCACCAATATTGTGTTTTCAGTGCATTGTAATTAATTGAACTTTATTATATCCCAAATAAGGTAAGGTTGCAACATGAGATTTGTGAGTATAAGTTAAAAGATTGCTGTAGTACTTATATAGGTATAGCAAGAGAGGACGTTATGAACAAGTATATTATGTCGTGTCTGCGCAATATTTCAAAACGAACAAGGATTCCGAACATCAGTATTTAACAACCTACATTTCAAAAATAATGTGCAACGCAACTTACTGGCTGTCCGAGCACTCTCCGCATTCTGCAAACATTCCTTCTTTACATCTGGGAGGTCGAAATCCATATCCGTATAAGGCATTTCACCTCCATTGTCTTCCCGGGGCACTGGTTCCGTCTTGATGGATACATTCTCTGGATTAAGTTGATCCATGGCTCTGTTGTGCACAAAACATACGTCTGAAACTTCCCAAAACTGAACGTTGTTTTAACGGAATTCCAATTTGTATGAGATATGAATATTATCTTTAGGTTTAAATATTTTCCCAAGCAATGGAATCTACTGTAAAAATATTTTCAAATAAGGATATACTAGTGACATTAAAGATAAGACGATTGAAATCCGTTGAGAGAATCGTCGTCAATCGTCGGAATACAATAATCTAACGCTATCTACAGGATGAAACGACAAAAGCATGCGTCAGCGGTAATTTTTAGGTTATACCATAAATCAACTACCTATGGATTGATAACTCCGCCCTCTTTCCATACGTTTGCTTTCGTCAAGTTTTAACCATAGATCTGGCAAATTTGTATACACCACGCATCGCCGACGTCACAGCATACCATCGACAAAGGATAGAGGAAATTTAAAAAAAAGGCGCAACCATAGACAATTTAATTCTGCTTCGGAACCTACCTAAAACCCAATTCATTAGCCTAAAACATAAGTAAAATGTCACCCAAGACCACAAGGTCTCATCTGACAAAGTCCTGTCCTAAGAAAGAAATGAGCTTTAAAGTATCTTCCTTTACAGCTCATTTTCTCAGGACAGCGTTTTATCAGAAGGAAGCTGAAAAGCAAACTCATAATTACATGTACAATAATTTTATTTTTTAAATATAAACATGAAATACAAAAATATAAGCACAAAACACATTTAAAAGGTGAAATTACTGTATCAATATAAAACTAGCTGTTGGAAATGATAGTTATTTTCTTTCAACATCCAACGGCAATTGAAAAAAATATTGTCAATAAGGCAGTCAACGATTCAACCTACTGTTTTAGCGTCTAATTACATTATTTTTATTTTTGTTTCCCTCCTACTTATCTTATTACTTAAATATTTATACCTTTCATATATAAATAGTAAGTATATAATACTTTTTAGTTATAAAAAACTTTATATGCCTTTTAGATATTTTTAACTTAGGAATAGTACACAACATAAAGAATGTAACAGTGTAAACAAAAAAGTAAATTTAACAATAGGTTATTGTTTTAACAATACATATTGGCACCTGATAAATAAATAGGGTATAATAATAACAAATAAAAACACCAAATACAAGAGTAAAATTTAAAGAAGGTGTTGAGAGAATATTCATTATGATGTCAAGTATTTAATAAAAAAGTAGAACTATATATAAACTAGACATATGAAATAAACTAATTCGACTATTTTTTTATTAACACTAGTCGGTGACTGAAAATGGGCTGCAGACTAATACAGCCAAACTAAATAATGTAAACTCCGCATCAGAGAATATTTGGCTTAAAATTACAAACGATAACAATATTTGACTTGTATATTTATTTTTTCGTTATTATTCTACTACTCATATAGAGATGTCAATAGAAAATGAATTGGCAATGATACACCACAACCACACAATGGACCTGATTTAATGAGGAGCATGGCAGTACTACGATATTTAAAAGACGCTTATAGGAACAAATTGTGGTCCTAATTGGTTTTAACTTATTAAAATAAATTAGTTATGACAACCATTTCTTCCAATATTTAGCATATTTTAAATGTTGCAGTACTGCCATTTCTTCATGGAGTCAGGTCCATTGTATGGTAGTGTATCCTTGCCAATTAATTTTCTATTGACATCGGTACACCATGCATTGATTATAAATGGTACAGTAATTTTGATAATGAATAGAATAAAAAAAAATTATGTTCGTTACAATTAAGCCAATCAAAACAAATTATATATTTGGCAATGGTTACTTCAATAACAGGCACAAGATATAAATTTTCGCAATTATAATTCAGTACATACTCGACGACATAATGAATTTAAAGAGCGTTGATAGCAAATTTCTTAGTGGGATCATATGGGTCACCTATGCAAGATATTTTACATCTATGTTCTGCCATCCCATGTGCAGCAAGAGCAACGCTGCTGGTTGCAGAGAAGACATGACTGGGTCCTGCACTCATTTCTGGAAAAAAATATATCATAGATCTTGAAGAAATTGAAGTAAAGATTGACATATTAGAGGAACAAAACTAACAATACTATTCCCTTTTAAGTAATAAAAAACAGATATGTACCTCCATGTTCTACTGCCATCCCCTGTGCAGCAAGAGCGACACTGCTGGTTGCAAAGAAGACATGACTGGGTCCTGCACTTATTTCTGGAAAAAATATATCATAGTTCTTGAGAAATTGAAGTAAAGATTGACATATTAGACGAACAAAACTATTCCCTTTTAAGTAATATAAAACAGATATGTACCTTCATTTTCTACTAGCATCCCCTGTGCAGCAACGGGTACGCTGCTGGTTGAGATGTTACGCTCTGAAATAAATATAATTATTAGATTAACCGAATTAACAAAACATATTATTATTATTATAGGCTGATGCAGTATAGAATACCTTTTAGGATGTAGTCATGATACGTGCTGAACACCATTCTCGAAATGGACTCTCAGAGGTTATGGTTGGAAACTTGTGTCGAATAGTCTCTGTCCGTACATCCTTTCACACAATACGTTTTAAGGACTTTATCGGTAGGCACATAAATGTTATTTATCACACATAAATCAACTGTTTCACACAACCAGATATTTGACAATTTTATGATGACAAACAACGGCGTCTGTCAAACTTTTCTTACAGTTTTTTAGAGGAAGTGAAATGGCGGGAAGCATGAGTCGGCCACCTAGCGGCGAGAACACGCATTACACCGTTTGCGAACCCTCTCTTTCTGGCGCACGAGTCTTATGGTAAAGTGAGCGAGAAACAAAAAAAATACGCATCGCCTACGTCACAAACATAGATTTTTACCATGTCTATAATTTGTGTTGACGTTTTTAAGCGGAGTTAAGGGACTAGGACACGGTCAAGCGGCTTGATCGCAAGCACGTAGTTTATTGTCTATGGCACTTTGTGTCAAGCATTTTGACCGTGTACCGAAGCTGGCTTGCAAGCATTGCGCAATTCTACGTGCTTGCGGCGAGGCTTGATGCGAATTTATATTTTTGTGGGAATAGACAAACGACAATAGACAAATAAATATCACGTATCATAAACAATGATATAAATTGAATAAAATTGTTATAAAATAGGTACTTAGTTATTGTTTTTGTGTTCAATTTGTAGAAATCCATCTAATTTAAAAATTCTGGAAGTATTTTAGTATTTTTTAATAATTATGACAGCGGTTTTCAAGGTCATTAATAATCAAACTGTAGAATAAATAATTTTCTGAATTTTCAATGGAGAAAACATATTTTTTGTATGAATACCGCACAAGATATTCATACAAAAAATAGCTGTAGCCTGTAATACACTTTGCAAATGCTCATGGGTAAAGCGGTACCTTAACTTGTACCATTCTTGACACCAAATTCGCTTCTTTTTATTATTTTTATTCAAACATAAAGCTAACACGCTTTTTCTTTGACAGATTCCATTTTGCCGCGAGTCACGAAATGACAGGAAAGCATAGAAGTACATATACATAGACCACCACGAAATCACAGGAAGGCGTGGCCATGCTTGACGGAGAGGCTTGATGCGGGCTGTCAAGCCGCTAAGCATAGACAATAATAGACAACAATAGACAACAATAGACAAAAAAACTACGTGCTTGCGATCAAGCCGCTTGACCGTGTCCCAGCCGCATTATACCCCCCTGGGTTATACTGATAATACATAGACAAAATTAAAGTCATAGACTATAAACTATCATTTAAATTTTCATTAGTTTTATTTTATTTAGTAGCGCTTATGCATACAATATGCAAGGTTTGGTAACACGGGGTTATTTTGACGATGCTACTTTGCCCACGTGTTTAACATGTTCTATTGTTAAACTGTTTCCGAACTAACTCTCTGGGAGAGCGACCCTCTCTATAAATATGGTGGATGACAAATGAGCTATTCGTCGAAACCTACAATGAGTTTACAAAGCAACCAATTTGACGTTGTTTGTGTTGAATTTTTTCAACGGTAATAGTGAAAAATGTTGGGAATGCATGGAACCTCGTTTTTAAATTTGATGAGCCAATCCGATAATTTCTTCAATTTTAAAAATATAATTCTGTTTAAAGAATTACAAATAATGTATTTTGTGTAGTGATGGAGACGTTTTATCATTTGAAATATGTTATCACACCGAATAAAGTATCTACCGGAATAGGCACTCAAGAAAACACGAATCTTTTCGTCTTTTTGTCTATTATCCATCCGACATTTCACTTCCCGCCGATATAATATGTTCTATAGTTTCCGGAAAAGCCAAACATTTTCTACACAAATCATCAATTTGATTTGTATCTTTGATTATATGCTTTCTATAATTTTTAGTATTAATGACTCTATCCTGAATGGCAAGCATAAATCCTTCTATTTCTGCGCTCAACTCTCCAATACTCAACCATTTGTTTGACGAAATATAATAATTATAATTTTCATATTAATATTATTATTCATGCACTTTGACATCGCATTATTCTAGCTAGGCATATAAACTTACCTTGGTCCAGTTTTATTCGCTAAAGTTAGCTCATTTCATCAACGATTTAACAAATTGCTTCGACGGTGTCGAGGTATTGCTCTTTGCTAATGATATGACGCTATTCAAAAAATAGAGTGGAGAATCACAGTGGAGAAAAACCTTTTTCGTGTTTGGACTGCATATATACATGTTCTCAAAAGGGTGCTTTGAAGAGACACGTGCTGTTTCACAGCGGAGAAAAACCTTTTACTTGTTCCGCCTGTAGCTATTCATTTTTTGTAAATCGTAATTTCACTAGACACAAGAAGACTCACAGTTGGGAAAAACCTTTTTCATGTTTCCACTGTAACTATTCATGTTTGCGAAAGGTTCATTTGGTGTTACACAAGATGACTCACAGTGGAGAAAAACCTTTATATGTTCCGTGTGAAATTATTCATGTTCTCAAAAGGGATCTCTAACGTTACACGGGAGGACTCACAGTGGAGAAAAGCCGTTTCCATGTTCTGAGTGCAATTATTTATGTTCTGTAAAGAGTAATTTAAAGAAACACTTGCTGACCCATTGTGTAGAAAAACCTTATTCTTGTTCCGTGTGTAATTTTTCAACTGCACAAAAGTGTAAATTAAAAAAACATGTACGTTCTCATTTACAAAATAGCCTTGCTTGCAACTAGCCAGTATTAATCCTATATCCGATATAACTCCAATGAGTCTCCAGTATTCAAAATAAAATAAATATCTTTTATCAGTGGTTCAAATTGTGGAAGCTTTTGTTTCTCAAAAAATTATCCTAAATTGCATTGTGAAATACCTTTTTCCTTTAATTTTGTTCCCTTTATTTTGAGTTTCAAAACTAATTTTTATGTTTATAAAAAAATAATATTTTTATCGTAATATTACAATGTAAAATTGCACTTCTGAATTAAGTCAGCAACTGTTTCTTGTTTTAATGATGAGAACTAGTTAAGATAGTTTGCAAATTATTACGTTGAATGAAATGCTCGCGGTAAGGGTACATTTGAAAAAAAAAAGATTTCACAAATTATTCCAGCACGTCAGTTTCCCTGCGAATGATTGTTTGATTAAAATCATGTTTATGATAATAATTTCTATTAAAATGTTTAATTCACTATTCTATTAGTAAAATTAAATATATTTACTATTATTTGTGTTATTTTTGTCAGTTTTAATCCATGAATAATTTCATATTGTGAATAATAATTACAATTACAATAACATATTATTCAATATCGACATCTTCAATTGCGAATTTACTAAATATAAAATGACCTTAAAAGAGTATTTCACTGATGTTTCTTGAATTGATGTTTCTGATGTTTATGTTTCTGGTATTTATATATTTATAATCCTGTTATGGTATGATTTATATGCACAACATTGTCTTCTTATGGTTATGGTATGATTTATATGCACAATATTGTTTGTATTCTTATGGTTACCAATGTATCGATAATCTTTTATTTTATATAAATTTTAGTTTTTTTTTTTTTTTTTTCCCCTTTATTTTTATTTTTGTTGTATTATTTTGTTCTATTATTTTATACAATTCTTTTATTTTATATAATTATAACTTCACATTTCTCATAAATTTAATTAATTCTTCTAATGCTGTCTTACGTAAAATCACAAGGAGGAAATCCGTAATTGGTTTTATTTTGGCTATTTTACTTATGTACAATCTGTAAAAATGTAAACTGTTGATTTTCCCAAAAATGAATAAATAAATAAAAAATAAATAAATAATATAGTGTCATCTTATGGCGGGGTTAGGTAATCTAACTATAATTGACTTTTAGCGCGTGAATATAATAATACTTCTATGAACGCCTTATGCAAGCAAAAGTGAAATACAAAAATTTTAATAATCAACGTTTATATTGATGACAAAATGCATCCAAAGTGTCTGGTGTTTTGTCTATCCTCTGGGAATCGATAACTTTTTCTTATTATAGCGACTATTTCAACATTGTACGTACAAAAAATGATGTTAAATATATGTATAGCATTTTTGTTGTGTGTTTTTGGGGTGTTATGCCGTGTTGCGCTAACTCCTTCTTTAGCCGACGTTTCGAACAGCGTTGCAGTGTCCATCATCACGGCAGATCCGGTAGATCCGAAGATGTGGATCTACCGGATCTACCCTGATGATGGACATTGCAACGCTGTCCGAAACGTCGGCTAAAGAAGGAGTTACCGCAACACGGCATAACACCCCAAAAACACACAACAAAAATGCTTTTGGCCGTGAAAATCTAAAAACTTACCTTAAATATAATTTCTTTACCCAAATGTGGTTTTATGACCTGGAATATTTTTTATGTCATTGTTATTTTATCTTGTTTGATGAACACGCGGTACTGTAGAGGATTCAATATTTTTGAATAGTTTCAATAATATATTTCGTAGCCCTAGTTCGTTTTTATCCAACAGACCAAAACGTAAATCGGGAGAAATAGCCCTTCAAAGTTTTTTTTACGAAAAACGCATATAAAATGAAATAAACTTAATTGTAGGCTTACTATGATGATAAAAAATATTATTATTGAAAAAAAATCATTCCAAATGTTTAAAATTACGCAGAAAACACGTTTTTAATTTGGATGTTGGACAAAGTGACGAAATCTTGTGTGTGAAAGTTGGATATTGGATAAAGGAGACTGGATGTTGGACAAAAGTGCGCACTCATGCATGACTTTTGCTTTATCCAACGTGTTTGGTATTAGAGAAAGATCGGAAAGCATTTCAAAACTATATTATTATTAAATACACTCAATATAGGTCGGTCATTGAACGATGATACTTACATGATTTAAGTTCAATAATATTAACTTATTAGTTAGTTGCGCGTGAGGTTTTAAAATTGGATAGACTTAAAATGTGTACCCTTCACCCCCCTTTGCCATTTGTTCCCTTTCCATGAACCGGGCCAAACGATATAGGATTTATATTTATTACATAATATAGACTTACTTTTAAAAAGAGGTCATAAAACCTTTTAACCACATTTAGCTCCGTTACAAGTGTTCCAGTGTTTGGGATATCGGCGAACCATTGTGTATTACCATTCAGTTGGGCATGGGTTACAAAAGTGGCTGAATGAAGGGATTGGAAACAGATGTAGGTAAATAAACAAAATGAAAAATGTAAATAATGAATGTACGAAAAAAATACGTTTTTATTGACATTTTATTAGTTCTGCGATAAAAACTTATTTTTCTAAATCATAATTCTTGAACAAAAAAAGAACAGGTAAGAAACAAACGAACACATGACAAATGTTAGGTACTAAATGTACAAAATAATACAAACCTTTCATTGTCATTCTATTACGTTTTTGATAATAACTGTCTTCTTTTAAACATCACAAGTACAATCTGTCATAAATAATTATTTATTGTATCATTTAAACAAACAATCAGATTTCAAAGATCCAAATCCTTTTTACTTTGTCAACTCTGTAACAAACAAAAACACAACTTTTCACTTCTTAAATTATTGCAAAATTATTCTGATGCGCTTAAATTTAAATTAAATTTAAAACATTTTTATATTTAAAAAAAATCATTGCTTATAATATACCTTTTCTGTTATGTTATGTACATGATTATGAAACATTAAATTCCTTATAATACGATAAGTGAGATTCCCTAACTATAATGAGAATTATAACTAACCATCACGCCGTTGCTCCTCAGAAGTAGTCAGAGTGGATGGATCGCCAAGCAACTGTGTTTTGGCCCCCAATCCTTGCTCCATCCATATTCGAACATCATCTCAGATACTCTTTCATTATTACAACTTTTAACATGATCCACTATAAGTGTTTATTTTTGCGTCATACATTCCCCTGACACTGCACTGATACTGTTCCCAACTATTCAAGCACCCCTTTCCTTATATTTATCCTTTCGTCGGCAATGCATTCCTTTTGGAAGTCTTCGTAATATATTTTACCGTACATACGCCTCAGGGATCTCATTTTCAATGTGTTCAGTTTAATTTCGTCCTACTCTCAGTAACATGCCTCACTGTTTGTGATTTATTTCAATTAATTGATTGACTGCGCGATTAAAACAGCAACGACGTTTTGTTATTTCAATTTTTAATACGAAAGTGCAGTACAAAGAGTGCAGGGGATGATGTAAGCGTAGTGAATTAGATTAAGAAAGGGACGCTTGGATGGTTTGGGCATGTAGAGCGAATGAGCGAAGAAAGGAGTATAAAGAGGACGTATGATGCAAATACGAATGGTAGCAGAAGTCGGGGACGCCCGAGGAAGATACGATCAAGTGAATCAGATACTCGAGTCAGGCCATGTCAAGAGTCAGCATAGCGAACATATTTAGGCACTGTGTGTTGAAATCTTCCGGAAAACCACTAAAACAACTTTGTAATAACAAAATGACATGTGAAGACATTGACTTTCTAACGAACGAATGTATGGTATAACAGCGTGGTGTTACCGATGTGCTGCCATTGGCTGTTTGGTCTATTAGAGTAATACGCCCGTAACGGAGAGTTTGAATTACAGGCTAAGATATGGCTTGGATGTTGGATACATTTATATGTAACATAACGGCCGGTTTAAATATCAGAGCTCCTTTTGGCGAACGTGTGGATGTTCCACCTCTGAGGAAGACCATGGTTACGGTATGGATACGGCCGGGTTATAAAGTAGACCATCGTTACAGTATGGATACGGCCAGGTTAATGAGGTAGAGCATCGTTACAGTATGGATACGGCCGGGTTATAAAGTAGACCATCGTTACAGTATGGATACGGCCGGGTTAATAAGGTAGACCATCGTTACAGTATGGATACGGCCGCGTTAATAAGGTGGACTATCGTTACAGTTTGGATACGGCCGGGTTAATAAGGTGGACTATCGTTACAGTATGAATACGGCCGGGTTAATAAGAGGAGACAGCCATATTGAAACAGTGGGTCGGGTTCAACCTTTTATTGTTCAGCAGTAACCGCAAAGGAAATTGGACTTTTATAAAACTACCCATATCATTGCTAATATAAGACACATCGTATAAACGAAGACTCTTCTTCTGACTCTAAATGAAGATCTCTTCGTTATAATGAATTCATCAATTACAATTATTTCACATACAGAAGAATACATAGATTTATTATAATGCAATGTTATATTATATGATGTCATTGTTCGATTCAATGCCACATTTCATTATTTATTTTTTTCGAAAAGTTAAGCTAAAAGTTAAAATTTTTAATTAATAATTTTTAAAGGTTTATATTTATTATCTAAATAGTATAAAAGAAAGCCGCTATCCGCGTCTGTCTGTGCGTGTAGTTCTTCTAAACTATGCAACCGAGTTAGAAAGGGTGTTCACTATCGTTTAGAGAATTTCTTTTGGTAGGTTTACGTATAATAAATGGATATTAAATTAATCGAAACTTGAGAAATGTCGAGTAACGCGGCATATACGTTTAAAAGTAAATGTACCAATTCCGGAAGCATTTCAGTCTTCCGAATTGTCAATTGAGAAGTGCAATTTTATAATTATTAAAACATTTATTATTAAAAAAAAACACAAGGCACAACATGAGCCATTTACATAGCTTTAAAGTAGAAAATGTGAGAAATATCAAAATACAAAAAACAATAGAAAAAAATGTTAAAATCACGTATTAATGAAATATAATAAATTATTTTCCATTGATGTACAAACCCATAAATAACAGTTATTATCAAATTACAGTTGTCTTAAGTAGCTTAGCTTTCTGTTTAATACGACGGCCGGCGTGGTCTAGTGGTATACGCTTTTGACTACAGATCCGAAGGTCGCGGGTTCGAACCCGGCGTGCGCAAATAAATTTTATTTGATTAATTTGTGTTATTTCACAATTAATTAATTTAAAATAATATATAGTATATTTGCGGCACGTTCCAGAGTGGAAGATACTCTCAGTATCGCCCTGGTGTAAGACCACCATTCAGAATTGAAACGTTGCTTGAAATGGCTTTAGCCGTGTTTGGTGACCAGATCTGAATAGCCAGGTACTTCCCCACCTTCCTCTTCCCCATCTCCCTCCCCTCCCCAATACCCTCAGCCTCACAACATACCCCAACTGGGGATGCCATAGTCTCACTGGCTCCAGACGGGAGCAGTTGGGACTCTTGTGCGGTAATACTGTAAAAAAAAAAAAAAAAAAAATAACTGTGAACAATAATTAATATGAAAGAAAAAATAATATTCATGTTACAACTAATACGTTTTTTTTAATAAGTTTTAAAAGCAAAGTTTGTACATGACGTAAGTATTTACAAGTATAAATTCAAAGCTAGTTCCTGAAAAGCGCTTCCTATTCTGCGGCGGTGTGTTGTTATTTTCTTCGTATTTTGGTTTAATTATAACATTGTTTTTATGAAGTTTTTGTATATTGTAGACTTGAAAGACTTTTTTTTTTTTTTTTTTACACATCTTCGGATCTACCGGATCTGCCCTGATGATGGACACTGCAACGCTGTCCGAAACGTCGGCTAAAGAAGGAGTTAGCGCAACACGGCATAACACCCCAAAAACAAACAACAAAAATGCTTTTGGCCGTGAGAATCTAAAAACTTACTTGAAAGATGTTTTCTTTTTTCTTCAGTCTCTTTTTGAGCTATGCTGAGCCGTTCTGTGCGAATGTTCAAGATAGACCCCCAACCAGCTATCCGGTACTCTAACACGAAACAATAGTTTTTTTTCCACTGAGAGTCAGCTATAAGTTGTAGCGGTAGGAACTGTCCGCTTACATAGCAAAACTTCAAGACACGCGTTGGCATCAAATTTTAGCCGCCACTCGTTGAATTCAAGTAGCTGAGCGTTGAATTCCAGAGAAGCCGGCAGTTGGTTTTCGAGGCAGGAGGGAAGCGCATCGCAGGACGGGCTGTTTGGAATGTCGGAGATTTAATATACGCACGTGAGACAATTTTATTAATCCACATGAATTAGATACATAATCTCTTAGATATCACCATGATTATAAATTCGTTTAGAAGAGTTTTCTAGACTGGCGCTCAGTGGTGATGTCTTATCTTTAGCTTCATAGTTAATATAATCATACAAGTAAATGTCGTGGCCGAATTCAAATTACGTTGTGCTATCAAATAGCCAACCACCCCTAATTTTCTAATTTAAGTATTGCTCTTGTAATCAAGTTTAACTCAAATATATTTCATGTTGTTATCACAATTGATATTGCTGTGTCATCATTTCATTCCCCTTATTGCTGCAAGCTATGGTGGAGCATATAACCGGTATACGGTAAGTTTTTATTAATATATGTGACAAGCTACGTTACAAAGTGACCAGCTCAGGTACGGGGGCTCCATCGAAGCCAGAGTAAAGTTTGCCTCTCAGAATCTGGGCGTACTGTACAGGGCCCGCAGATACTTTAATAGTACACAACTGCTGACCCTGTACAAATCGGAAGTGCGCCCTACTGTCGAATTTGGCAGCCATCTCTGGTCCGGAGCCCCTAAATACCTGAAAAAAACCCTTGACTCTGTGCAGAAACGGGCGGTCAGTTTGATAGATTCCCCAATCTTAACAAATGGACTGCAATCTTTAGAGCACAGGCGTCAGGTAGGTATGCTGTCATTGTTCTATCGGTATCATAATGGAAGATGCTCTGAGGAACTAGCGTCATTGATCCCTTCGGCACCGGTTCGTAGTCGGGATACACGCCAAACATTTGTACACGGTTGATATTTGTCACATGAGAACGGGTCGCTTCTGCGATTCGTTCTTTAGTTCAACAGCTCGGCCATGGAACGAACTTCCGGCCTCTGTGTTTCCTCCCTCCTACAACATGGGACTCTTCACGACCCATGTTCACTCCTTCCTCTCCACAAAAAGACCCACCACACAGCATCCCCAAAGATTACATAGGCCCTGAGGGAAAATATTTTCTTCAGGGCCTCCTGCGTGGAGTTAATATATAAAAAAAAAACCATAAGTTCATACATATTTCCATTTAGAGAACATCTCTAGTTGCAGTCGGAACATGAAAAACGTTTTTCTACACTGTGAGTCATCATGTGTTACTTCAAAAAATCCTTTTGAGAAGATGAATAACTACAGTCAGAGCATGAAAAAGGTTTTTTTGCACTGTGTCATGTGTAACTTCAAAGATCTCTTTGGAGAAGATGAATAACTACAGTCAGAGTATGAAAAGGGTTTTTCCCCACTGTGAGTCAGCATGTGTCTTGTCAATGATCCCTTTCGAGAACATGAATAACTACAGTAAGAGCATGAAAAGGGTTTTTCTCCACTGTGAGTAATCTTGTGTGCCGTTAAATTACTTTTTTTAGAAAATGATTTATTACAGTCAGAGCATGAAAAGGGTTTTTCTCCACTGTGAGTCATCTTATGTACCGTCAAATCTCTTCTTTGATAACATGAATAACTACAGTCAGAGCATGAAAATGATTTTTCTCCACTGTGAGTCATCATGTGTCTCGTCAAACTACCTTTTACAGAACATGAATAACTACAGTCATAGCACGAAAAAGGTTTTTCTCCACTGTGAGTCATCATGTGTATCTTCAAAGATCCCTTTTGAGAACATGAATAACTGCAATGGGCACATAAAAAGGGTTTTTCTCCAGAATGGATGCGCAAGTGAAGTCCTAAGATTGACTTGTAAAAGCAGGAGTAGTTACAATGGGAACAGGAGAATCGTTTTTTTACGGGTCGCTTCTTCAGTCCTGTCAATAAACCAGAAAAAGATTAGGAATATAACGTTTTTAGTGTCAACAAAGATTAATCATATACCATTCAAATAAAAAAAAGCACGAATTCTTCATTGTAACAAAGAAATTCGGTTTTACCTGTTGTCTGGGTAATTCTATCAAAGTGACCTAAGCATTCCTTTTTAATATCTGGCAGGTCGATTTCAAATTCCATATATGGAATTCCCCCACCATATTCTTCTTGTTGTTCTAGTTCTGCCTTGTTTGAAACATTTTTCTCATTAATGCTACCTGTAAAAACAAAAAATCAATTTGTATGTGATATATTTATACATAAATTTTAAGCACTCGGGGCTTTTTACGGGGTTCTCAAATTTTTAAATGAGAATTAATTTTGAACATGAGAAAGAAATAATAAAAATAAAATTGCAAGAAAAAAATTATGATCAGTCAGATTTACAAAGAAGGTCTATAATATAACCCACGAAATTCACTAAGTGAACATAAAAAAATATTTATTTATTGAAATAACAACGGCACGACATGTGCAATAAACATAAATATAAAAATATAGTTAAAAATATAAGGAAGTAAAGTACTTTAATCTACAAGGTACAAAATATACAGCTTATAAAGTTAATGGATAAAATATAAAGTTAAGTATTTGTCATATCGTGGATGAAAATGAGAAATAAAACCGGACCAATGTAAGTTTATATCCCTATCTAGAATAATGCGATATAGACTTACATTGGTGTAAGATAAGAATAATAAATTCCTCCGCTGCTCATCTTACCAGGGAATTCCTGCGTCGAGACGAGCAGCTTTACAATTATATTCAATCAAATAAGTTAAGTACATAACACATACATAGATGGTTTACATAGAATATTTCTTATTTTGATTGTTCCATTTTAGATGGCCAATTATCAAGCCGAGATATTTGATAATGTCTACACTTTCCAAAGGTTGACAATTGCAATTCTGCGTAAAACCATGTTTTTTTCAGGAACGGTCCAAAGATGGCTGATTTACAGAGGAAAAGCTTAAAGTTGTATATTTTGTTTTGGTCATGTTTAAGGTTAACAGGTTTTAATAAAGTTAAATTTTGACTGCACTCAATCCCGCCTCACACTTAGCATAAGTTTTATCCCACGCATCACCAGCAAATACCAAAACAGTGTCATCTGCAAATATAACTGAATTAAATGCTTTCAGTTATAGACAGATTGACTAGGTATGTGAGAGGTACGATAAGCACTTTACAGAGATATTTCAATGCATTGGTTGTGATTAAGTGCTCCAAAGATACATTTCATTTTAGGGAAGAAACAGTGTTTTCGATTTAATCGGTGGTGATTTTTATGACTAAAGCTTCTTTCTCTGCTCAGAAGGTTCGTTTATTTGTATTGCGTCATCACATTGCATAGCTTGCTGTGCTAAATTCGATCTTATATTTATTATAAAATTAATGAGAAATTCAAGAAATTGGTCAGAATTATTAGCGTATCTCCTGGGGACATTGTTTATAGTGAACTAGTCAATTGTTGTAACTTTGGTAGATTTAGAACTGGTTATTACATTACAAAGACAAATTAAACAACTGCTTAAATGGGCACATGATGTAGGACTACTTGTTAATGTTGAAAAAAAACAATACTGATTATAAATAAATAATTTTAAAATAAAAATATCTTAAAAAACAAATTAAATTTTATCGCTTTGTGAAAAAGTTTTTTGCTTTGTGATAATATAATTATTTTATTAAAAGGACAAAAAACTTTGTTCACATCAAATAATTTTTATAAAAAACCATCTACATGTTTCGTGGGCAATGTCCACTTCTACAGGAGCACACTACTAATACTGTAATAATAAAAATTAATTTAAGAAATATGAAGGACTCCAGATGTCAACTTCAAGAGTGATCCTTCAAGAAGGATAAAACGTTTACTCTTGAGCACCTTCAGTACGGCGTTTTGTTGTTTGCAGCCAATGGAATAATGCTTTATTGCATCAATATTGTATTTTCATTGCATTGTAATGAATTGAACTTTATTATATCCCAAATAAAGTAAGGTTGCAGCATGAGATTTGTGAGAATAAGTAAAAAGATTTCTGTAGTACTTATATAGGTAAAGCAAGAGAGGACATTATGAACAAGTATATTTTGTCCTGTCTGCGAAATATTTCAAAACGGACAAGGATTCCGAAAATCAGTATTTAACAACTAAAAACTTTTATTCTTTACAAGCCATTAAACTATTAAACGTATCTCTAGAAGAAGTCTAATTGAATATAACTCAGTAGTTTGGTCTCCATCTTACAAAATTCACATTAACAACATTGAGCGAATACAAAAAAAAAAATCTAGGTTTTATAAATTTTAAATTAAATATCCCTGTCGAAGACTTAAAATACAATTTCTTATAATACATACATTAGACGTAAAATAAACGATTTCACGTTCTTATTCAAAATACTCAACTCTAAATTCGACTGTTGTGAACTCCTGCAACTTATTAATATACATACACCCACAGTAACAACACGACAAAATACAATATTCTACAGCAGCAAACATAAGCGCAACTACATTGCCCACTCTCCGATACAACGACTTCACACCATGGGAAATCATTACTTGGGTGATGTTGACATATTCAATACCAACATGGCAAGTTTTGTGGATCATTTAAAACATTTATTTCAACAGTACTCCTAAACACATCGTGTAAACCTACAAATAGCTTTAATTTTCTGTTTTTGTTTCTTGTGTTTGTATGACTTGTTGCATAGCTTTTATCAAAATTAATTTTGTTCTTATTTTTTATGTTTCAAAATATCTGTCAAATTAAAATTATACTACCAACCATGTAAAAGCCCTCTGGGCGTTAAATAAATAAATAAACACCTACATTTCAAAAATAATGTGCAACGCAACTTACTGGCTGTCCGAGCACTCTCCGCATTCTGCAAACATTCCTTCTTTACATCTGGGAGGTCGAAATCCATATCCGTATAAGGCATTTCACCTCCATTGTCTTCCCGGGGCACTGGTTCCGTCTTGATGGATACATTCTCTGGATTAAGTTGATCCATGGCTCTGTTGTGCACAAAACATATGTCTGAAACTTCCCAAAACTGAACGTTGTTTTAACGGAACTCCAATTTGTATGAGATATGAATATTATCTTTCGGTTTTAATATTTTCCCAAGCAATGGAATCTACTGTAAAAATATTTTCAAATAAGGATATACTAGTGACATTGAAGATAAGACGATTCAAATCCGTTGAGAGAATCGGCGTCAATCGTCGGAATACAATAATCTAACGCTATCTACAGGATGCAACGACAAAGCATGCGTCAGCGGTAATTTTTAGGTTATGCTGATAATACATAGACGAAAATAAAGTCATAGACTAAAAACTATCATTTATATTTTCATTCGAGTTTTATTTTATTTTGTAGCGCTTATGCATACAATATGCAAGGTTCTGTAACACGAGGTTATTTTGACGATGCAACTATGCCCACGTGTTTAACCACTCGAACGATCGCGCGTCAAAAAAACTTTTTTCTCCGCTCGCGGTTTTTTGGCGACGAATTTGAATATTTTCTATTTTGTAATACGCTTCTACCGCGAAAGCTTCAGATAATTAACTTACTATTTGCTTGCTTTGTATGTATAACCAGAACCGTAAATAATCTTAAATAAGCCTATGTACTCTTTTGTATCCTCGCTAACTTGGTTGTGTTGGCTAGATCGATAATTAAATAAACATTCCATATATATTCTTTTTAAGTGTTGAGCTAAAAACCTTGTAAACTTTTTGTAGGTTTCGATGAATAGCTCATTTATCACCCACTATATTTAGAAAGAGGGTCGCTCTCCTAGATAGTTAGTGAACAGTTTTACAAATTTTTTTTTTTTTTTTTTTTTATTGTTTAACTTATAACATTGTTACATTGTACATAAAATTAGGTAATAATAGGTAATAGTGAAAAACATATATGATTGAATTTCTACTCCAATGAAGAGTGCTAGCTCTGGAGCTTGGCGTAGGAGTTATTTGACAATTATTTCATGTTTATATCAGTAATTAACATAAATACAGTACAATAAATATAAACTTAAAAGAGGATTGTGACGTTAATTTTGGTTGTAACATGAATTGAAGTTATAACAATAGAACATGTTTACCACTGGAACGATTTCGGATTATAATTTATTTGATTTGATCCCGCGACCATCGTATTGCGAGTCATAAGCCGTACCAGAGGCAGTGGGCTATCGTAATATAGACACATTAAATTAATTTGGGTTTTCTGTTGTTTCAGAAATGGATATGGACAGATCGAGCGACGAGGATGACGAAGCGAGCGACGTCGACCACGAAGAGAGCGATGAGGATACCTTCTGCATGCCACCAATACCTTATCATAATATTATCAACGTTTCACCTAACTCCGCTATGGCCATAGACTTTAGTAGACAAGACCAGGTAGATAGTGAGGCAATGCGTTCGATGCTGCCGCCTGAAGGTTACTTTTTCGATTGGTCTAATGATATCTTACGGGATAAGGGAGACTTTCACAGGCACGCCAGGACCAACTTTCAATACCAAAGCAATATGTAAAGTCAATATGTAAAGCGCTACAAAATGCAAGGTTCTGTAACACGAGGTTATTTTGACGATGCAACTATACCCACGTGTTTAAATAAAATTATTCATGATAAACTTCTTACCACTAATTGTCTGAGCAATATTCATATTAAGGTCCCTAATAGACATAATTTAAGGAGCCAAAATATATTCCATACTGATATATTTAATAACAATATTGGATATTTCAATCCACTATCTAGAATGTGTCGTCTGTACAATACAGTTGAATGTGACCTTATAGATTTATTCGCAAACAGTCTCGCATATTTTAAAAAACAAATCAACCATCTTCTACCATGATATGTTATGGAGAGATATAATTGCTTTATTATTTTCTTTACTTTTCTTCCTTATCCTTTCTCTGTACATTTACTATATTTTATATTTCATACTTAATATTTTATTCATGTTTTATATTTCTTTTTAATTATTATTATATTTGTATTTTTTTTCTTTCACTACGAGCATCTCCGCCTAATATCGACTAAACCTTGTTTACGCATGCTGTGAACATTTTTAATTGGGGTGTTAATATCTGTGCACATTCCCACCGAAATAATATAAAATTTAATGATTGTGAACACTCTGTAAATGTTTCAAACAATAAATAAATAAATAAATTTATCGCCTGAATATAATAAAACTTCCATAAATTCTTTATGCATGCAAAGGTTAAATACAAAGTTCTGAAAAATCGAAGTCGAAAATCGAAAGAATATTGATGACAAAATGGATCCGAAATGTCTGGTGTTTTAGCCATCTTCTGGGAATTATTAATATTTAATCATTTGTAGTTGTATGAACGAGATATAAAATGAAGTGACAGTTATCTTGCAATTTATTATAAGCAATAGGTCTGTGTTATATTTATTTCTCTTTTTGTTTTGAATCAATTATGTTTGTGTCGAGGTTTTTTCATCTTTTTTCATGTTTGAAATGAAAATATTACGATTTTTAAAAATTAAAGTTTATTGCAAAACAGAAACTTAAATGTAAAGTGTATCTTGTTTCCAAGAAGAAAAGGAAAGAACATTTTAAATACCTTGGAAATTTAAATTGTTATTGTTAATTTAAGTTTATACAACCGATAAACAACCCCCTGTGACTGGATAAGCAATGCTAAATTAAATGGCTCTCTGAGTGATTCGCAGACCACACATTTTGGCATCCCGCAGGGAACTGTTCTAGGTCCAATTCTTTTCATCATTTATGTGAACGATATTTTTAAACTCACAATTATGTCTAAACTTATTTCATACGCTGACGACACAGCAATTTAAACTGAGGGAATTTAACTTGGAATGAAACCCAAAGAACAGCAGAATTAGACATAAACATACCAAAAAATGGTTCGATTAAAATTTGTTAACACTTAATACTGAACAAACTTTTATAATACCTTTCACCATCAATAAAAATTCATTCCCTGATAATTTAAAGATAAGTATACACTCATATAAATTGTAATAGAATTTCAAATTTATGTTAACCTGACTGCTCTGTACTTACTGTTAAAACTAATGTAAAATATCTGCGTAATTATAGATAGTAACATAAAGTGGAAATTACAAATCAATTCAATAGTAGAAAGGTTAAAAAAATTATTGTACATTTTTCTTAGAATACGAAACATACTAAATTTTAAATTATTAAGAACCATCTATTTTTCACTAATTCAATCTGTATTACAATATAGAATTGTTGGTTGGGGTAGAGCATTCAAAAATTCTCTCTTACCTTTAGAAATCATCCAAAGAATATTAATAAAAATAATTTTGAAAAAACCGTATGATTACCCCACAATCAGATTATTTCAAGAATTTAAAGTCCCTTCACTTCATATTATTTATTAAAAAATAACTCTTTTTCAAATACATAAAGATTGTTTCGACAATGACAACTTAATAACTTTTCCGAACAGCAATAGACAAAGTATTCTTGGCTCTATAACCATCCCGCGCTGTAACACCACCACAGCCCAACAATTTTATAAATATTTTGGTGTCAAATGGTTAAACCAATTACCTCTTAACTTAAGATTGGAAACGAATTATAAAAAATTCAAAAGCTCAATAAAAACACCATATCAATTGCATATTAAAATCGTTTATACTTAAAAATACAATATTATCTCTCAATTATTATTATATTGAAATCCTTTTCTCATTCTTATCTCTTTCCTTCTTTTGCATCCTTTTTTCTATTCTATTTGATATAATTTTGTTATATATATAATTGTTGTAATTAAGTACCGTCATATGGTCACTTAAGAAAACCACGTAAGTTTGTCTTTTGTCTATGGTTACATCAATCTGACGTTTAAGTAGCTTCCAAACCGCTATTCTGTTGTTCGACGGCTTTTCTGAAGGTATGTTTAAATTCAATCAATCATCTCTGCCTACCTGTGCGGTATACGGCGTGGTGGTAGTTAGTTATGTTATATAAAGCAAAAACTATGCAGGTTTTGTATTTGTATGTAGTTTAGGTTATTTAAATTGCGGGACACGGCTTAATGGTTAGTTATTTAAGTTATATAAAGTAAAAACTGTATAATTCTTGTTTTATTTTTATATAGTTTTGGTTATTTTAATAAAAATAATCTTTTTATTCGTATTCGTAATTTTTTTCCAAATTTAAGTACTTTTAATTTTCTGCTAACGTTTCTATTGGAGCTGCCCGCCGCGCTTCAACTTGCGTAAGTAGGTTTAACTGACTAAATAAGATCTTAGCTCCTTTTAGGTGCCAGTTTATTACCAGAATATGTCAAATTACACTTCTCTCACTCCGCTCACCTAATTTCTTAATCACAATTTTATGCTTACAAAATATAACATTGTAGTTATATTTAATGGAATGTGTGGGTTTGCACTCACCTCCCCACATTCAGGAATAAACAACAATTATTATTATTATTATTAAAACTTTCAACTCAACTCAACGCGGTAGTCAATAAAACGCATTTTCCCTTGATCCTAAAAATCCCATGTCATCTCAACGGAATTAAAAAAAGCCCAGCAGCTCTAACGCTTTAAATTAACGGCGCGTTGTGTCAGATTCATGAAAATAAATCAAATATATTTACTACTGCAGTGTAAAAAGAAGCGTGAAATGTTGGAAAATGTGAGACAAATTTGAACGCTTTGAATTACGCAATATTAAAATGAAGATACAATTTTTACACTTTCCCTAAAAATGAACTTGTTTTTTAATGTACATATTATATGTATCTTTGAAAAGTCGCTTTCCGTGTCTGTCTGTTTGTGCGCTTAGTTCTTCTAAACTACGTCATGGATTTTGATAGGCTTTCCACTTTAATGTAGAGAATTTCTCCCGAAAGGTTTATATTCATAATACATGCGCAATATTTTTATAGAAAGCAGAGAAAAATCGATGTTTTGTAATCAAGCCGTAAAAAATATATTTTCGGGCGCTTACATTGCTAATGCTGTCTCATTCTTATGAGATACATCAAAAAAATATATATGACAGAATTGTATATCATAAAAAGACCTACAAAAGAGTTCTGAATGGTTTGTTTCTATCTTTTAAGGATAACCCCCAGGAACGCCGGGTACACACCAGCAAGTTTAAAATAAGTGAAAACTGATGCTACCTATGTAAGCTCTTTTGTAGCCACTCGCAAATTGGACTAATTGTTGAAGTTATTATAGGTATTATGAACTGAGACATGGATTTTCTTAACCCAGAGAGTGCTTCCATCAAGTTGGAACCAGGGTCCCAGGAAGAGGGTGGAGGTGAGATGCCGTATACGGATATAGATTTCGACCTCCAGGATGTAAAGAAAGAATGCTTGCAGTATTCTGGGACAACTCCGACAGCCAGTGAGTGGATTTCAGAGTTTTGGCAATGATTCGGCTTGTTCACGGCGCCACCTTTTGTCGTTATTTTAGTATTTACTTTAACGTCTAGCCTGCCTTCAATTGTATTGGTGATGACCCCTCCACTTGCGCATTTTTTTCATCTCGTCCCGTCAATCAATAATACTTTTTGAAACTTTAATTAAACTTATTTTACATGATAGTTAGTCAGCATGGACCGGGCGGTAACAAGAGGTATTTAATTAAGTCTGTAATGTCAGCATAGACCGGGCGGCAACGATAGTTGCTTAATTAAGTACATAATTGTGCTAACTTGCGTTTGATCCTTGAGTCGATAATTTTAACCTTTTATTTAATAAGGATTTATTTATAAACTTGTATATGCCACTTGCAATCTAGCATTTTAGTTTTTGCTAATAAACTTCTGAAATAAAAATGTAATCGACTTGAAATTATTTATTTGGAATGTAAGCGATTCCTAAACGATTATTTGAAACGGAAAAATCAGAAAAAGATAGGTCACATCTAGGATTCGAACACAGGACCCTTGCCTTGCCGGGGCACCGCTCTACTAAGTGAGCTAATGGGACACTATCTCCTTCGGTCATATTTAACTGTATCATACTTCGAATAAGAACTACCGAACTGCAAGTCTAGAATGAATATTTTATTTTTCTGGAATAACTTAAAGAGTAAAACCTCAAATTATAATATTTAATTATTGTCACAATATTAGAGATCTTAGTTCCGGAGGGAGTTTATTCCAAGCCTTCGACCCAGATGCTCCTATTTCTAATTTATGCGACTGTTTCTAATTTACCATGTCCCTCGCCCTATCCGAATTCCCGACTCTCCGCGGTTAATCAGTACTATCTCTAATTCATCATCTCCCTATTCGAATACCTGTCTCTCAGTGGTTATTCAGTGCTATCTCTAATCGTTATATCTGTAATTTAAAGTTTTTAGTGAAGTCATTTCGTTTTCTTATAGTACCCTCTCGGGGATGGCACTGTTCAATAAAGGAAGGGTTTTTGTTTTTTCAGGAAGTATTATTACGGAACCTGTTACCATAAAGGCAGAACAAGGACCCCGAGAAAAAGATGAAGGGTATATTCCTATTATGGAAATTGACATAGAACTCCAGGATGTTAAAAGGGAATGCATCGAGCGCTTTGAAAAAATTACCCAGACAACAGGTAATACCGATTTTGTCTGGAATTAAGATTTCGTGCCCTCTATTGTATTAAGTTTTTACGTTCTATGAATTAACTGAATAATTATTAAGTTTAAATTGTTTTTTTGTCAGACTTATTGACAGATCCGAAAACACCTCCTGTGAAAAAAAGATACTCCTGTACCTATTGTTTCTATTGCTGTTCTCGAAAGTCAATATTAGAGCTTCATTTGCGCACCCATTCAGGAGAAAATCCTTTTACTTGTCCCGACTGTAGTTATTCATGTTCTCAAAAAGGAACTTTAAATAGACACATGCTGACGCACAGTGGAAAAAAACCTTTTTCATGCTCCGATTGCAATTTTTCATGTTCTCATAGTGGACATTTTACGAGACATATGATGACTCACAGTGGAGATAAACCTTTTTCATGTACTGACTGCAATTATTCAAGTTCTCTCAAGAATAGTTTGAAGACACACATGTTGACTCACAGTGGAGAGAAACCTTTTTCGTGTACCGACTGCAACTACACATGTTCTCGAAAAGATACATTAAATAGACACATGCTGACACACAGTGGAAACAAACCTTTTTCTTGTTCCGCCTGTAGCTATTCATGTTCTGCAAAGAGTAATTTGTCGAGACACAAGATGACTCACAGTGGAGAAAAACCTTTTTCATGTTCCGACTGTTACTATTCATGTTCTCTAAAGGGATCTTTGGTGTTACACATGATGACTCACAGTGGAGAAAAACCTTTTTCATGTTCTGACTGTTTCTATAAATGTTCCAAAAAGAGCTCTTTGGTGGAACACATGAAGACTCACAGTGGAGAAAAACCATTTTCATGTTCTGACTGCAGTTATTCTTGCTCTCGAAGGGGAGTCTTAACGAGGCATATAATAACGCACAGTGGAGTAAAACCTTTTGCTTGTTCCGTGTGTAATTATTCATGTTCTCGAAAGGGATCATTGACGATGCACATGCTGACCCACAGTGGAAAAAAACCTTTTTCTTGTTCCGTGTGTAATTATTCAACTGCACAAAAGTTTTCCTTACAAAAACATATGCGTACTCATTCGCAAAATAGCCTCGCTTGAAACTAGCCACTATTAATCTTATATATATATAATCGACCTTCTGTTACCAGGCCCTTGAAGATTGCTTAAGACCATAAATAGCTCGATTTAATTTAAGTACTTTATGAGAATCTAATAAACATTATGGTAATTCCATGTAAATTGTTTCCTCAGGGTCCCCGTTCAAGAATGCAGTAGTAACATCAATATGTATTTGGCGGTGTTAACAAGACCTGATATAGCTTTTGCAGTAAGTTTTCTGAGTCAATTTAGCAATTGCTATAACCAGGAAACTTGGTTATATGCTAAACGAATTTTAAAATATCTTAAGAAAACTAAACATTTTGGATTTAAATATACTAGATGTGGTAATCCAAAATTAGAAGGATTTTTTGATGCAGATTGGGGAAGCAATATCAATGATCGCAGGTCTTATACGGGTTTATGTTATAGTTTAGCTGGATGTGTTATTTCTTGGGAAGCAAAGAAGCAAAAAACAGTTGCTCTTTCGAGCACTGAAGCTAAGTACATTGATGTAGCCGAAGCTTGTAGAGAAGCTATTTATTTAAGTAATTTGTTAAAAGAAATAACTAAGGAGTCATACACCATATCATTACTTAATAAAATCAGGGTTCTCTTAAGTTTTCTTCAAATAATAGTGTAGCATCGAGAAGAATCCATTGAATAATTAATAATAAGCAGCTCGACGCTTCTTAGGTACGTACTTGCAGCTGAAATCAAAACAAAGCAACCTACGTACGTCGCAGTCGGTCTGGCACACTACGAAAACTCGCCAGAAGGTTCGAGTCTACCGCCTGTGCATAATTGCCGCGCCGCCGAAATTTCGCGAAAGGCCCAGACCGAGCGAGTAGCTCGAATTTAGCTGCAATTCACTACCTGCTGTTGCCGTCGGCCGTGTAGTATAAATAAGCCCGACGCAGCGAGACAGTCAGTCAGTCATCAGTCCGCCGTCATTTAACAAGAATCAACGAGTGATAACCCGCGCTCCTCTTACTAGCGCAAAGGACAATTTACCCAGCTTCGCCCGTACAATCATGAACTCCATCGGGACATCATCATAGCGCCTTAGCCCAGATCGCCGTCCCTGGCAGGGCTACACGGATTACAAGCGCCCTGGTTCCAGCGTTTCTGACCAGCGCTTCTTCCACGCCACCATGACCACCACGAGGACACGCAGCATCCTCACTGGTCTACGCCGCTCCCACTCAACCGCCTACAAGGTCCGCCGCACCTTCGGCCTTCCCGTCAGCACTGGAGTGCCTGAAGACCTACGTTCTTCGCCAGTGCCTGACAGTCATCGAGTCCGGTCTCAACGCGCCGTCGCCAACTTCCGCCTAGACCACATCACCGCAGCAACCGGAGTATTCAACGTTTGTCCTACGTCATCTCCTCATCACGGCTCAAACTGACTTAATAAACACAGTGACCTTCACGACACGCCTTTTCATTTTGTGCCTCACCATTGATCCCCAAAATAGCTTTAATAAAAAAAACTAAGCACATTGACATACGTTACCACTTTTGTAAAGAATGTGTGAATGATAAAATTGTAGAACTGAAATATTTGGAAACAGCTGAAAAGCCAGCAGATATATTTACAAAGGGTTTGGCTAAAACCAAGTATTATTATTTTATGCAGTTGCTGGGTTTGCAGGATGTAAAAAATTAACATGTTTATATTCCTTTTATAATATAGGTACTGTGTACGTTATTTTGATAAGTGGGGGTGTTATTTTAGTTATCAAAATACTACTAACGCCATCTATGTGTACGATAACATATTCAATAAACGCTAGTTCATCCTGTCTTCTTGAACAAAGACCATGTTTTATTTAACACAAAATAACTGTCACTTCCCTTATCTCGTTCATCCAATTACGAATAATTAACAATTCCCAGATAGCCAAAAAACGAGACATATGGATCCATTTTGATCCATTTTACCTTTGCATGTATAAGGCATTCATGGAAGTCTTATTGTATTCACGCTGTAAAAGTGAATTAAAAAACAATAAGTAAGATTGCCAAACCCCGCGATAAGATGACAATATTTTATTCAAAATATGACATGATTAATGGCTTAAGAGATGTGTCACATCTAATTCAAGTTTGACAGATAATGCGAACAAAAATCTCAAAGTTGAATGTCTAACAATCGGCGAGAAAATGTCTGAATAGTCCACATTTTTCTTCTGCATGTAGCCCTTGGCTACTAAACGTGCACGATATCGAACATTATTACTACACTACAGTTTTACCATTCTTTGGCATATCCACTAACTCCCAAGCATTATTTTCTTTAAAACATTGAAGTTCTTCTTTTACTGCTCTAAACCACTATTTTTTTTTTCATTTCCCTGTAGGTAATGCTTCTTCTAAAGATAGTCCATTAGCATCCTAAACCTTTCCTTATCTGTGGTGTGTATTTACAACACATTGCTTCTTAAAACTTTAATAACTCTATAAATATAATAAATTCTGGGTTCAGATTTTAGTTATTCCTCCGTTATACATTTATGCTCTGAACTAAAATATTTAATTTTACATAGTTTTCAAATTCAATTTCAAATCCGATATTTATGTTAAAAATCGGAAACAAATACACCAACCATATAATCAAACGTATGACACTGCTACGCAAAGAGTGTGAGAGGAAATGACAAGCCATTGTTGTCCCGCTTTTGTTCGCTATGCGGGAAAATGAGAAATCCACACGTCCACAGTTGTATTTTGATTTAGACCATCGATACCTACGACCGTATAGCTGTGTGTGTGCTAGTCGCCAGCCAGTCGGTCGCGACCGTCGTTAGATGTGGACCAGGGGCCCTAGCATGAACGATCGATGAAGCCCGATATTGACAAAATTCGATAAAATTCGTCATATAAGATCAGTTACCGATAGTTGCGAGCATGGTCAATGGTAGATTGGGTATATTCCGACCGACAATTGACAAAATTCATTGTCTATGGTCAGTTGGCGTTATTTGCGAGCACGGTTGTCAAATATTCCAACCGACGATTGACAAAAACCCGCCAAATCTATCGCGGACTCTTGGCTGTCAGTTAAACTTTCGATATAAAAACAACTTTTTAATAATGCCGTTTTTTTTTACAAAATTACTGGTATATCAATGAACCGAGGCAGGCTAACGATTCCAAAGAAGCTCGTAAGATTGAAAGACGCCGTTTACGCGATCAATTGAATCCGTTTGAACTTGGAGAGACTGAATTCAGACACTTCTTCCGGATATCTCGTATAATGGCTAAAGATCTTATAGATCAACTAACTCCCTTTTTAGTGTCAAAAAGTACAAGCGGACTTCCAATGTACATTAAAGTAAGTGCATTAAATATTATTATGATATCTTTGTAAAAACACAATGTCGATCATTAATAAAAGGATTATAATGTTGACAGGTATTAGCACCAATAAGTTTCTTCGCCACAGGAAGTTACCAACGTGGGGTGGGGCAAGACCATATGCTGGCTATAGGTCAGACAACCGTCAGTAAATGCATCAAAGTGTTTATGAAGGCAGTGTTGGAGCACCTTTATAGAAGGTGGATACATTTTCCAGCAACAAACGAAGCCAGGAAGCAAGTGGAGAGTGCTTTCAGGGACAAATTAAACTTTCCTCATGTTCTGGGCTGCATTGATTGCTTGCACCCACGTTGCCATTGTGACCCCTTCCAGACATGAAGAGCAGTATAAAAATCATAAAAGATTCTATTCGCTCAATGTTCAAGTGGTAAAATGTTTGTTTTTACAAATAAAACATTTTATTGAAGGTTTTACATGTTTGTTATACAGGTATGTGATGCACATCTTTATTGATAATCCCATATAAACAAGATAAATAAATAACTTACATTGATTCATTTGACTTCGACATCATAATAAGTTGATGTTTTGTAGATAATACGTAAAGCCGTTGGTAACCGTTGAAGTTTGACGCATAAATAAACCACTCTCTAGATCGATATCTTCGGGCTTTTTGTATGGCGCCATTTTGTCACCCCCTTAACCACAGACGACCACAGATAAAACGGTCGTTTGGTCCAGACAGGTAAATATATGGTGGACCATAAAGAAATCTCAAGGTCATTTAAAAAAAGAGCAAACATAGACAATATACCTGCACCCAGCTAACATCGTTCATTCACTAGCCCAAAAAAATTATATAATAAAAAATACTGGAATGCAGGAAAAGGAAAATAAAAAAAAAAACCCACAGCTATGCACACATCAAAATATTTTTTATTTTCAAAAAGACAATGGACAGTAATACAAAACAGGGTCAGTACAACCGATGTATTGAGCATTGATTTATCATTGAAGTAGAAGATAATACTAATATATCTAAACAAAACATGAAACAGAACAAGACACAAAAAAATAAAAAGTAACGGTCTCAACTAGGAATCGAACCCAGGATTTCTGTCTTACTGCAACAACTTAATAGGATTTAATTTGACCTTGCACAAAAATACAAGAATATATACACAAAATAGCACTAGAAGTTATTCAAGTTCTCCTGCAAGGGTTTCATATAATTTTCACAGCTTTGTCGTCAGCAAACATCATTGAAAATACTGGTACTTACATGATGTAATTCTGGAGAGGTTTAAATGAACTTGTTTGATGTAATCGTGGCTTTGTTTAGCAATTTTAGTCTCCTAATACGTGGTATAAGATCGCGTCGGAATACGGATAGGTCTGAAAAGGAAAATTAATCAAATTATTAGCCAATGAAGTACATTCATGAATCATGAACATTGTATCAAAGAACGAGAGGTTAGTACCTGTATTTAACAACGTGATCGGGTCCTTCTTTCAATTGGTGGAGATAGACCGGATATTTTATGATGATTGGAAGATTAAGCGTTGGCAACGCATTATTTTTTAATCCCAAAAGTACCGTATTTTTGATTTTAATCGCGAAATGGCACACACAAACAAACGTATTTCTTGCTGCTTCTTCCTAGCACTGGATTATCGAATCCATTTGAGCAACCTTTAACACAACACGGCATTAATTTATCACCTTAAAGAATTCTAGCACGCAACATTATTTTTAGATGGGTGAAAGAAAATTCAAAATATTTACGCTAAAACTGACTTCAATCTGCGAAATGACGTCTTGGAAATTACCGTTATTTTTTTGTCGGAGCATAACACATGCTTAGCTTCTCTTTCTGTTACACGAGTCGCTACGGTAGAGAGCGAGAGATCAAGATACAATTTTTGCTCTGAGCCAATGAGATCTGAGCTTTCAGCCACAACAGCTTTGTCTATAAGAATTTGGGTTGAGGATAACTCCTCCCATCAGGGTTACAAGGTTATGCGAGAGTTATACGCCCCTGGTTTGACGTTTGAGAAGCGATCCATAGACAACTGCTTCAGTATTGCCAGCGTATATCGATTTCTTATTTATTGCGTTATCAATACAGTGGGTTGCCATATTAATAGGGACACCTATGGAAAATGTGTTTTTTACACTTTGTGTTCATAAAACACAGATGTGTATGATTTTAGGTGCGGTTATTATTACTTATTTACAAGGACATTGAATTTAGAAAAATTAAACACCGCATTTGTCCTTAATTCTACGATTATTTTATTTTTTTATTATTTTTAAACATTATCGAACAAAAAGTCAATATTTCGTAATTTCGCCTTTAGCCGCAATAACAGCTTGTACACGCCGTGGTATACTCTCAATACACAATTTTGCAGTAACCTTTAGGTCAGGAGAATGATGCCACACCCGGATGAGGGTTTCAATGAGCTGCTGCTTCGTTGTGATCACCTCCTCGGCAATCTCCCTCTTGGTGAGCTCCGACAGGTTTTTAATAGGTTTCATGTTAGGGGAAGTCCCCGGCCAAGGTAAAACCTGCACATATTTTTTAACAAGGAATGCAGTGACAGTCCTGTCTTTATGACAGGGTGCGGAGTTGTGCATACAGACGTATTCCTGGCCACCAGGGAACCATTCTCCGACTTGAGGCAGTAACCGATTTTCCAGTATTTGTCTGTACTGATCCTGCCTCATAGTCCCTTGCACGATGTGGAGGCGCCCCATTCCTTTGGAAGAGATGACTGACCACATCATGATACTGGTAGGGTGTTTGATAGTCTCTACAAGGCAGTCCGGATGAAATTTCTCTCCTGGGCGTCGTCGGACAAACGATGATTAATCTAACAAAATTTGGAATATGGACTCGTCAGAGAAGAACACCTTAAAAAAGGGCCATAATCAAACTAATGGAATTTTTTGAAAGCTTTAAAACCACAAAAATGTTAATTACCATATTACAGTTCTCTTTAGTCATGTTTTGGTGCGTTTGGCCCATTCCAGTAGTTTTTTCCTAATATCAACTGTGAGGCGAGGTTTTTTAGCTGGCCGATGACCAATGAGGTTCTCCTCAGCCAATATTCTCTGGATTCTCCTTTGGGAGACTTCGATATCTTCTTCGTTGATTATCATGGTCAGACGAGCCAGACTCTTTTTGCGGTTTTGGAGATAGACGTCTTTGATTTTGCGGCCAGTAAGAGGTGTAGTGATTCGTTTTCTGCCACATTTCCCAATGTGATCCAATTCAAGGGGCAGGTTTTGATTGATTTTCTAATTTATCCTGTTAACCACAGACTTTAAAAACACCTGTAATGGCTGCTATATCCCTTTGGAAATGTTGAGAGTTTAACAATAGTGTCTTCACTTCCGGAAATTTTCTTGGGGACGTGTCTGAAGACCTAGCCATACTGAAAAAACAGAACATTGGACTCAATATGGCAAAACTATTCACTGAAATAAAATATGAAAAAAAAAATTACAGAAATTAATAGATAATTAATAATAACTGACATTTTTGTATAGCTAAACTGTTAAAACTCGTAAATATAATTATGATGTATATTTATTTACCAGAACTTCAATCACGCATTTTCACAAAAATGCTGGCCACGTGCAAAAAACCTTAAATTTTCGAGGGATGTGGCACTTTGAGAGTGTTGCCACTTCTTAAAAGTATCAGTGATGATACCAGTAACAAAAATAACGAAGGAATGGCCATCATATCCAAGTTATTTAGAAGTAGAGACAAAGTAAACATAAAAATCAGGAAATATTGGAACTGTCCCTATTAATATGGCAACCCACTGTATGTTACCGATAGCTTTTACATGCGTACGGGGGTATTGATATAAACTCGTCGGAAGTTACGTCTGTCGTGCTTACCCCCCAGGACCCCTACACGTTTTTTAGCATCTGCCGATGGTTTTTTCATGTTTTCAGCAATTAAATTGCAATTATTATCACTTTTGATATAAAATATAATAAACTTAAGCGATTAGCTATGAATATTCATATTTTTCCGATATTAAATTGCTTATTTTGTGATGCGTATTGACTACACAGCACCGGAACGCATGGATTTGTTTAGCAGAGTAAGGGAAAGGTTAAACACACCCTCGGGAATACACATATTTAGCATCCCATACCGTTCTGGCTTCCTACTGATTCTGCTGGATCCAACACGCTGCTCTGGTGAATTGTCAGCATCTTCATAATCACTAGTGTAAGATTCAGAAGTGCAGGTATCAGGAGTGTAAGTATCATCTGATACATCTTCGACTAGTGTATCCTCATCTAAGGTTGTATCTTCTGAATTTGATTTATCTTTGCAAATAGTGTCCCCCACTGGACAATAGTTTTCTCCACTCTCAGTGATTAGTATATTTATTGACCTCTGGGTTATATTCATCTTCCATGATAATGACGTCTCTACTTGTTGTGATATATTTAGTTCTGGGGTTGTATATTCGGTAACCTTTTATGTCATCTGGATAGCCCACAAGTATCTGCTTCTCAGACTTTTTATCCCATTTTTGGCGCTTCTCTTTAGCAACATGAGCCATAACATTGCTACCAAATATTCTGAAATGTGTTATGGTTGCCCATAGTAACAAGCTAACTGCACAGTTACGTATATATCAACACGTGGCCTCGGATACGAATCACGTACTCATAGCGTGTTAGCTCACCAATACATACACGTACAACGACGATATCGTCGCCTGACACGGAACGCGCGGGGTATCAACCAATAAGATGGCTAATAGAAGAAGATGACCATGTAAGGATATCCCTTCCACATCGCGCCAGGCGGGTCAAGTACTTGCCATGAGCCCGCCACCCGCGAGTTCCCAGGGAGACGCGTAGAAAGCAACACGCTGGATTAGTTCCGAGTTAGCATTTGCCGCCAAATTGCGCCGTAAATATGGACCGGCGTGCATATGTTTTATAATGTGCCGCGTCTCTAGACTCAGTTCATCACGTCAGGACAATCTTCAGCCGTTCCACGTAGGCATCCGCCTACCGCGTGCTCCCACGGCCGCCCACGTGTTTCCAACAAGGGCCCCGGCCGCCTCTTGCCGCCTGCCGCCTTTCGCCGTGATCCGCCCAACACCGGCCCAGGCCGCCTCTGTGCCGCCTTCGCCCTGAGCGATAGCTGCCGCCCTTCGCCCTGAATCCGCCCACGCCGTCTCTGCGCCGCCCTGTAGGCGTCGTATTCCCGCCCTACCGTCCACAACAGCCTAGTCACCCCGCCTATGGCACCTGCCCATCGATTCACCGCATCCGCCGTAATTTCCACGTGAGCCAATAATGTACCTATGTCAATCAGAGCCTATAGATTCAGTAGATTGCCATTATTAACAGTTAGGCCTTAAAAAACTATGTACCTTATGTAGATCTGTCTGATAACCTGTTTTATATGTACAATAAACGTTCATATCCAGCGACCTGTTTTATTGGGAGACTGTCTAATATCCACCCCCTGAAAGATTGGAGTTTCAAGCTCTGCTGCCTGCCTAGTGCGGCGAGGGTTAATGGTATAACCCGAACACTTGCTAACATTAGCTGTCCTAACTCCCTATAATACATTATAGGTATGGCTTAAACGCTAATATAACAAATGACTTATGTCTAGTTTACATCCAGTCCAGATCTCATGTGGAGTTTTTTTCATTTAAACTATGAAGTACAGCACGATTTTGTAAATAAACAGCTGTATTTGTTGCCTCTGCCCAGAATTGTTTACCTAAATTCGCATCAAACAATGAACATCTAGATTTTTCGACAACTGTTTGATTATTACGTTCTGACAATCCATTCTGCTCTGGGGTGTATGGGTTACTTCTTTGGTGTGTGATACCTTCCTTCTTGAGATAATGATCAAACTCTTTGCTGCAGTATTCACCACCATTATCGCTTCTTAATATTTTATCTTTTTATTTGTTTGTTTCTCTTCTTTTGCTTTAAATTCTGCAAAACATCTAACTTCATTTTTGTGTTTGATGAAATATACAAATATCATACGACTGTATTCATCAATGAATAGTATGAAGAATCTTGAACCTGCAAGCGATCCATGCTCCATAGGTCCAATTTGGTCGGATTTTTTTAGGTCGGTACATGAGCAATTATTGAGGGGAGTCGTAGGGGTAATATGGTTCTGTGGGCATGCGTGAATGATAATATTAGGACAGTTTTGAGGAGGATTGACTTTGCGTATTAAAAAAAAAGAAAGTATTTTGTTTTGTAAATATTAAGAGTCAGAAGTTTGTCGTCTAACCAATGTTTTACTTTATTTAGGCCCTTATTTGCTTTTTGCATAGTTGAATTCCAATTTTCAGCTTCAAAGATGATTACCGTACCATCAGCAAAAGAAATTATAGTTCCATCAATTGCCAAGTTACATAAAATGTTCATATATATTAGAAAGAGAAGTGGGCCTAATACACCGCCTTGAGGCACACCGTACGTGATTGGTAAACTTGTACTTCTATATTCTTTAGCAGAATTTATAAGAGATGATTGCGACCTATTTGTTAAATAGTTCCCAAAACATTTAAGGGGAGTACCTTTTATTCCTATCTGAAGGAGTTTCTTCAAAAAGTATGCGGTGAGAGACAGTATCAAAGGCTAGATCCAAGAAAATAGCAAGGGGCTTGCGGCCTTTATCAAGGTTATCAGAAACTACTTTTGTAAAATTTTCAATTGCATCTGCGGCACTACGACCTTTGCGGAAGCCATATTAATTTCCTGACAGAATGTCATTGTCTTCAAGAAATTTGTATAGCCTTCGTTTTACCGTTTTTTCAAATATTTTTGATATCGGACTCAGCAAGGATATTGTTCTATAGTTATTCACTGATGATCTGTCCCCTGATTTATAAATAGGAATAATTGTTGAGTGTTTTAAAGAATTTGAGAAGAGGCCAGTTTGAAAGCTTAGATTTATTACATGTTCAAGGGGCTTAGTGATGATTGGTTTGAGGTGTTTGATCAATTTAGTGGATATATTGTCGATTCCAGTTGAATGTGTGTTTTTGAGCGACAAAATAATTTCAGTGATTTCTCGTTCTGTTGTAGGAGTGAGATTAAATGGATCATAACAAAGATTATCAATCAATATATTATTAGCAAGTTTATATTCTGTCTTTCCGTTTTTTCCGTTCCGACTGTGGAGAAGAATTTATTGAAATGATTTGCGATTTTTTATGAATGGTTTGTTGTATCTAGTGTTTGGTCTGCAATGGTTATTTTATTTATAAGTGCGGTAGTTTTGTGGGTATAGCAAATCTCTTTGACAATATTCCAGATTTGTTTATTGTCATTGGCAGCTTCCTTGATCTGTTTCCTATAATTTTCGTCTCTAGCTCTGCAGATTACTTTTTTACAAGCATTTCTGTATCGTTTGTAAAATATGAGAGATTCGTGATTATTGGGGTTGTTTTTACAAAATTTGTGAAGTTTATTACGCTTGTGAATACAGTGTAGGATGCCATTTGTTATCCAAGGCTTAAGTTTAATTTTGCGACTACTTTGTTTGTCGTTAGTGTTGGATGTGAAACTTTTCAAATGGTTATGTATGGTGTCGATAAGAAATTCGCACGCGATGTTTGGGTCGGTGAGTTTATAGAAATTGGACCAGTTTTCCTTGGAAACCAGTTTTAATAGAGTGTCATAGCGAATTTTCTTCGTCGGTATTTTCGATGCAGGTAATTTTTCAATAACATGTCAAAGGGAGGTGATGATAATATGAACTCCTTGCACGTGTTTTTAGCATCTGCCGATGTTTTTTTTCATGTTTCAGCAATTAAATTACAATTATTATCACTTATGATGTAAAATATAATAAACATAAGCGACTAGCTATGAATATTCATATTTTTCCGATATTAAATCGCTTATTTTGAGATGTGTATTGACTACACAGCACCGGAACGCGTGGACTTTTTTAGCACAGTAAGGGAAAGGTTAAAATCACCCACCAGTCTCCCCTTTCTTAGTATTCCGTATCTGATGTCCCTTCATTTTTATAAAAGTTCATAGACTGGAGTGACTTCAGTATATGATTTATCCTGTCCCCAGAAGATAATCCAGAAAAGTAATATAAACCATTTATCTTTACTTAAGTTAAAAGAAATTATACATTTCACTTTCTTAACTTAAATAAGTACATATAACATTAAATAATTAGTTTTCTAATTTTGTTCTAATAACTTACCATTAAGTTTTTTTTTAATACATTTATACTCTCCATTTTAAGATTGTCTGGAAGGAAATTGTATATTTGTACACCCTCGTGGCCAATGCCTCTTTTGCCACTTTCAGTCCTTACAGCATGTGTGTACAATTTGTTATGTTGCCTAGTATAATGTTCGTGTACTTGTGACGTTTGTTTCAATGTTGTGTTTGTGTGTATAAGTCCATTTTGGATTTTGTAGATTAGGAGGCATATGTTGTATTCGTACAATTTTCTTATTTTCAAAAGTTTCACTTCCTGATACCGTTTTTTTGTGGGAGTGTCTGGGTTATAATTGAAGAGTTTTTTTAATAACTTTGTTTTGTATTGTTTGTAAATCATGTAGGCATGTAATGTATGTATTTCCCCATACTTCTATTAAATAATTTAGATGGGAATGTGTAGCAAATTATCTTACCTGTATTTAATACTTCCCTAAAAGGAACTCGAGGATACATGTGGGTAGATTAAATGCTTGCACCAGTAATAAAAACTCTTATAACAAATATAACATTTATTATATAAATTGCGGTTACTTAACACATAGCTCTAGGAAGTTAATAAATGAAGCAAGAGACTCAATATAAAAGGTTATATCTCAAGGCGTGTCGAGATAGAAATTCTCGATACTTAAAAATGCAAGTCATGTCAGTTGAAAATTACGAAATAATAAATGATGCCGTAAAGAAATAAATGGGCGCCAGCTCAGAATTAGATAATTCTGAACAAATTTATATATTATCAGAGTAATCCCTAAGAAACTAAGGTATAAAAATGTCAATCTCAATTTAACCCATTCATGACGAACTATTTTTTTTTCGAATTTCGCGCAGAAAATTCACAGAGTGGTTGGTTTTGAAAGTAGAATAAGAACGTTTTTTTCGGAATTTGAAAAAATCGTCTCCTCATCCCCCAGGAGCCTCGAGAAGGATGAGGTCCATATGGATCTTTCGGCAAATAACTAGTCAGAAATTTCATTTTTTCATCTTTATTGTTCAAAAAGTGTAATTTTCAACAACATTATTTAGTGTGATAGCCCTCGAAGCATTTCACGCATAGTCCGACCTTACATGTGATGCAACGGATGCGCTGCTTGCTTTTACAAGATGCACAAGACAGTTTTCCTCCCTTATTAGTCTCAGTTATCGGTATTGGCCCAGGATAATGGGGGACGGAGGTATCATACTGCATCGCCGTTTGACCTATTTTGGTGAGTTTGTCGGGTGCCTTGAAGTATTTCTTGATAGAATACTTCTCGCAGTAATGCTTTGATATTTCTTCACGGAATTCTAACTGCCCCAATTTAAAATTGCCCGTGGCTTTGCGCTTCAGAAGCCAGCAATTCTGAATGGTTACATCAATGGCCCAGGTAAAAATGGACCACCACCATTTCTGTTGGCGAACAGTAATGCGATAACATGCAACGTTTTGGTCCATTCTGTCAGTTCCGCCCATATTCGTGTTATATTGATGAATTGCATATGGCCTCTGTATACTGATCTTTTTTTGCTCCTTCCGTGAGTAACGGCTTGCTAGATCCAATGGATTCTTTCCGTATTTTGTTGAAGCTACAGAACAAACAGCGTTATCAACCCATTGAGTAACGTAGATGGGGGTCTTGCCAAATGATGTCTGCGCACTTTCAGTATGTCCTCGAGAAAGCACACCTTTGTTGTATTTTGACATTGTTGCCTTCTTCTTGGGGATAGGAGATGAACTGGGAATCCGATTGTCTCGAATTGTACCTGTGCCATTGTATCCATAAAAATGCAAATAGTACAGCAATGGCATACCCGTAAAAAGATTATCAAAGTAGAAGTGATATGGCAATTCGCGCTTTTCCACTGGCAATTGATCGACCAACATAAGTAGTGGTGAAGCATTCAAGCCTACAACACCATACTCCTTTGGAATCCGGGGATTGCTGCCTTGGTAGATCTCAAAATAGATCAAGTAACCGGAGGGTGTATTTAGGCTCCACACTTTATATCCGAATCGAATGGGTTTGCCTTTTATGTATTGCTTACATCCATGGCGGCCATAGTATGGAATCATCGATTCATCATAACTTAAATTTTCTTCTGGGTGGAAGTTTCGCATAAACCGTTCAATAAGCCTATCTGTAAATGGACGTAACTTCCACATCCGGTCTGCACTATTGAACTGATTTGGTGAAGCAAAGTGTATCATTTTGTGTATCTGTTCAAATCTATCACGAGACATGGTGGACGCAATCTGCTTATTGTAGAAAGGGCGAGAGCTGCTCCAGTACAATCGAGTTGATGGAATCGGGCATAATCCCGATGTTATAAGTATACCCATGTACGCTTTGATATCCCCGACAGTTAAAGGTGATACTTTATGACTATTTTCAGGGTCTTGCTTGGTCTGATATTTGTTGGATTCTGTAACGATGAATTCGTACATTTCGTTGTCAAAATTTAGTTCAAATAATTCCACCGGTGATAAAGCAGCTACGTCGGTATAATTTCCTTCGGGAAATATGCTAGAAACAATTGGCGTCACATCGTTAGACTTCCATTGAAACATAGTTTTCGGACCAGGCATACGTTTTGGAATGCGATAAGGTGGTTCAGCGGGATCATTCACTCTGTCTCCAGTACTAACACGGCATCGTTTCAAAGGAGGCTCGAAAGAAGTGCTTGCAGACGCTTGACCGTGTGATGCTGAAGCGTCGAATAAATTTATGTCGAAGTCACTGAAAGTTGAATCCAAACGCTCGTCTCCGAAATGCTCTAGATTAGGGTTCTCTTGATCTGAATCATAATCGGGCGTATCTTGTCCCTTTTTGTGTCGACGGCGATTTACGATTTGGCAATTAGAAAACAATTGCGCTCGAGAAATATTGGCAATTATTCCACCGTCATCTTCATCAGCTGAATCTGCTCCGGACAAATCACTCTCATTTGGCGGCTCCACATACACATCCACATCCACTACCTCATCATCCTCCAAATTCGTATCCGATTGTTCTTCAAGCAGTAACATCACTTCTTCAACAGTCAGACCCCTAAAAAACACGAAAAAACAATGAAATCTGCGAAAAATTACAATTTATGTATAGTGAGATCTGCCGAAAGGTCCATATGGAGCCAAAAATCAAAACCTTCAATTCAAAGTACTCTCTTTGATACAATAAGGATTATTTTTGTAACAATATGTCTATAAATAGTTAGTAAATTTCATTCTTTACGGATCATAAACGGTTTTGGAAAAAAAAAATCAAATCTACACATAAGTTTATTGGATTACTTACTTCACTCGCTTTGACATTTTGAAAAATTTGCACTTTTTTTCAAACTCCGTTTATACACGTCTGTCCACGCCGGCACATGCAAACGAACTGAGCGCCTCTAAGACAAACGTGTTCGTATATGCTTGTAGACTACATAAAACTGAATTTCGCATCGCCATTTTAAAATATCGGCATGATGTGACTAATTGAGGTCCAACACTTTTTCGAGGTCCATATGGCACCTTCGTCATGAATGGGTTAAAGGGCCTCTTACGTATATTCAAGGTCCGCCAGGTCGGCAAGTCTTTCAGAACGTTCCGTTTCACCGAAACTCGAGCCACATCTGACGGAACAAAATTCCAAATGCTGCGCAGCGCCCTTCAGACTAGATCGCAAAACAAGACGGCAACTTGAGAATGCTGCCTGTCAATACGGTAGGTACTTAACAAGCGAGACTGCTACATTATCCCCTTTCCTCAGCAAAAAAAAAAAATTCCCAAAGGACAATTTTTTTTTTTCATCGTGTCTCAATAGTCTAAGTTCCTTTTAGAAGGATCCAATGACTGACGCCAAGATGAGCAGCAAACCATGGAGATCTAGCGACGCCAGAATGTTGAACATCTTCTGATATCCTTGAAGAAATCCGAAAGCGCAGGGTAGTAATTTTGGACCACTGCAATAGTATGTCGGATAGCAAGACGACAGCAACAGAAGCCAGGAGTAACTGCTCCACCCATCAATGAATCGGCTCCCGACATGACGCGTCCATTAAGATCAATCTTGACAGTTCCAGTTGATGATGGACCCTCAAAGAGAAAAGATCTTGAATTGCCTTAAGCACTTAATTAAAGATAACCGGCCGCTTGCTTGAAAAATAATTTTGATAAGCTGCATCCTTGAAGTATAATCTTGATCAGCCGCATCCTTGAAGTATAATTTTGATAAGGTCTTGAAGTGATGAAGTATGTAGAATGTAGAAGGAGATTGACTAACATGAAGCGTCTGAATTGAGAACTAAACTAAAGCTTACAATATGGATTACTGACATGAAGAGAAAATATGAATGATTTATAATAAAACCTAGAATAACACGAATTTCAAAAATTAAACTGTGGTGAAAATTACCCAGAGCTAGAGCATTAATAAACGGTTACTAAAAAAAACTAACAGACTACGTGAATCTAAGCGCCCAAAAAAGTTATAATTTATATTAAATTTTATTTATTTATTTATTATTTATTTAGACGCCGTAAAAGGCTTTTACAATATACATGATTTATGTTTACAGTGTTTCACAGGAGCGAAACAGTATTATGTTAAACAGAATAAGTACTGAGAAATTATGTTGAAAATTAAACAAGAATAACATCTGGTATACATAGGTACAATAGCATTTATATTTTCAATCCGTACAGTAGTTTAGTATTGAGGTAATTGTTACCTTCAATATTGAATTTGGTTGAATTTGCTGAGAACTAAGAGTTAGCTCTATTGAATCAGGGCTGTCAGTAAGACATCTCATAACAATTTTGGGAAAAATTATAGTTTTGATTAAGTATATAAAATTATTAGATAACACTCTTCTGTCTGATATCTGATGTAATTGCATAGTTTAGGTTCTGTGATAACTTATGAATAGAATGGTATATGCCTAATAACATTGATAGTTACGACAGAGGTATGTTATTATAGCCTTCTTATAACTATATTCCGTGCAGTTGAACACATCTACTACTTCTGAGAAAGCATTGCCAACTGCATGCAATCTAGGTATAAGCGAGTTTCTAAATGACTCAGTCCTGATATTGTAATTGAAATTAAAAATAATTTTGGATCGAGTGGTTCTAGTGGGTATATGGAAGGTAATTAGGCTTAATATATCAGGGCTGTCTGTAATACCATTGACAATTTTAAAAATAAAAGTCAAATCGGAAATAAGTCTTCTATCTGAGAGTTTAAGTAAGTTTAATTCTTTCATCAAGTGATTGTAATTTATTGATTCTATAGGTAGACCGAGTTTATAGTTAATGTATCTTAGGAATTTATGCTGAATTTTTTCAATAGAGTCGGAGTGGATTTTAAAGTAAGGACACCAAATAGGAGAATTATATTCGATTTGACTTCGAACAAGTGAGGAATATAAGATTTTTAGTGTTGAAATATTTTTAAAGTCTCTGCCATTTCGGAGAATGAAGCCGAGCATTTTTAATCCTTTGTTGGTGACTGTTTCTACATGTGAAAGAAAGTTAAATTTTGAATCGAAAATAATGCCGAGATCGTTAATTTCACTTACAGAGGCGAGAGAAACATTGTTAATTTTGTATTGATAGTTAAGGGGTTGTGTTGTTCTGAAAAATCTTATAATGTTGCATTTACTAATATTGAGATAAAGTTTGTTAGTTTTGCACCAATCTTGAAGTTTATTTAAATTTATTTGAATGTGAATACAGTCATTTATTGTTTTTATAATTTTAAATAGTTTAAGGTCATCGGCAAAAGTAGCACTTCAACATTTTTATCAAATACAGTAACAATATCGTTTATGAAAAGGAGAAACAGTATTGGGCCTAAATGTGACCCTTGGGGTACACCGCTAGTAGCTATGAATTTGTGTGAAAGGTTAGAATTATTTTTTAACTGTAGATTTCTATTTGTTAAGTAGCTATTTATCCATTCCAATAGTTTACCCTCAATTCCGAGTTGACTAAGTTTATTGAGAAGAATTTTGTGGTTAACTTTGTCAAACGCTTTTACAAAGTCTGTATATATTGAGTCGACTTGGGTTTTGTTTTCGAGTGAACATGCTATAAAATTTTCATATAAGGAGAGATTTGTTAGTGTGGATCTGCCTGGCATAAATCCATGTTGATTAGTTACAATGATGTTGTTAATATGTATGGAGATTTTATCGAGGATAAGTTTTTCAAACAGTTTGGGGATAGTTGAGAGCATGCAAATGGGTCGGTAATTAGTGACATCATGAATATCGCCTTTTTTAAATACAGGTGTTAGATAGCAATTTTTCCATAGGTCGGGGAAGCAGCCAGAATTTAATGATTGGTTAAATATATGACATAGTGGATTGGCTATTATTGATGCACAGTTAATTAGAAAGGCAGGACTAATTTTGTCAGGACCCGCTTTTTTCTTTAAGTCGAGTGTTTTTATTTTGCGTATAACATCAGGAACATTTATATGTAAAGCGGGAATGTGGACCGATTCCTTTGGATGAAAGGGTGGAAGTTGAACATTTATTATTAAACCAACAGAACACAATGCTCGAAACGCATTCAAATGCAAAATCTATCAGACTGCCATCTGTGAGGCTTAAGAGAAACAAACTTAAACCCTAGACCCAAATCCAAGAAAATAGGTTAAAATTCACAAACCACCTTAATGAAACCCACTGCAAAAACTTGTTACGAGCTCAATAACAAACTTCTCCAGTCGCAAGTCAAAAGGAGATCAATGAAAATGAATTTGGCTCGAATGAAAATTGCAAAAGAAAACTTAAATAACAACTCCCATAATAACAGATTACTATTATATTTAAAAAAATCATTTTAAAAAGATTGTTCAAAACTCAAAATTATCTCGTGATTCGGAAAAATATTTATTTTAAAATTTTAGCCCTTCCCGCGTCTTTTATTTTGCACTAAATACGAAGCTATTGAAATGCTTTATCCGTTACAACATAGATGTCGCAAATCCTAGTATTAATTCGTCTTCTATGGAAACTTCAAGTTCCCTCTTTTATTCAGAAATTCTCTGTGTTTTTTTCGCGTGCGTACTGCGTTTTACAACTGTCAGATACATAAATCATTGAAATGTCGTAAGTATATCATTTTAATTTAATATTATTGTACCAGTGTATCTGCTAATCATTTGTATAACTATTTAACGAGTTTTCAACTCTATAATATAAAAAAATATTGTTTTTAATACATTTCTAAAACCAAATGTGAATTTTTGCGACGCCATTACAGAATGTGTTTTGTTTTTACAAAAATCGATTTAATTAATTCACGTGTGCATTGGAAATAAAGTTATTCCATTAAAGTGATTCGTAACAGAGAGAAAAATATAAATTTTATATAGATTGGGTGTTTTTTAAACAAGTAACTTGCATTTGAAATCTGTAGTAATTTATGAACATAAATTCGCCATTTCTGGAATTAAGGTCCCACTACACAATACGTTTTCGATGATTTCGTTTTATGATTAATTATTTTTTTTCAAATTTGACGGTTTGAATGTATTTTACAAAATATAAGTATTTTTCATTAATTATTTTGAATATAAAATATATAGTGGACTGATGAGAGGCAGAGGGAGACGAGGGATTGGGCCAGCCGCTGGTGCCGCTCCAGTATCAGCACTAGCTGCAGAACGAGGGCGAGGTCGTGGACGTAGGCGAGGAGCTGTAGCTACAGCTCGGCATGGAGTGTTAGCATTTTTTAATATTTTTAAAGTCGCTCTTTTATTGTGGATCTGTGTTGTGCTATCATATATTTTTTTTATATTTTAACAGTGATTTAGCTTTACTAATAGTGAGAGAGGATCGCGCCAGGGCCCAAAAGGCAGTAAGGGCCCAGTCTGCTTCCTTTCAACTGGAATTTGAATGCAGAAAGTTCCAGAAACAGGCGGCGCGGATCCTTCTCCCCACTGCGCCCCCAAGAAAAACAAAAAAAAAGTAAGTGAACGTGTTTAAATATGCATGATACAATATTATTGTTTTCCTGAGTGTTCTGCAACAGTGAGAGTGAGTTGGATTAGCGTTGGTTATATGTGCATTGTACACATGAGGTAGAATCGAAGCTGTCCATGACACTGATGTTGATTTTTCATTTATTTTACCTACTGGCTTTTTACAGATTCAGTTCACGCGTAAATGAGAACAATCCACTAATGTGATTAATGTGTATGTTTTCAGAATTCCATCTCCGGAGAGAATAGGGTGTCCTTTTTCACTAGGGACACCAGCAACATTACCTTCACCAGTTCCCCCAACATTGACATCTCCCGCTACCTTCACTCCCTTACCTGGGACATCACGGGATGAACCGCGGTGGGGTGATGATAGCGAGCTGTGGGTGGACGTTCCACTCTACCAAGAAGTGTCTGCGTTTGGAAACGGTGAGTTTATTTTTTAAAACATTCTACCGGGTGCGGACCGTAATTGAAAAATAGACGCAGTAAATTAATTATTATTAATAAAATATTAGAATCAATAATTTTATAAAAACCCCTTTGTAACTACGTCCTGCAACTAAATGTATTTATTTTTCATATATATTTATAATATTGTCGTACCTGTACCTACTCCATAGTTTAAAGTGTATACAACCTTGTAATATGTATTTTGATTTAGTTATGCATGTAAATATTCTTTAAGTATCTGAATACGTCTGTCTCGACACAGGTGTACCCTAGTGATACAGATGTCGATAAATACACGTAATAAACTTTATATTGATATATAAATAAATAAAAAATAAATAAAAATTGTAATTTCTGTTGTTTCAGAAACGGACATGGTGGATAGCCGCGGGAGCGATGTGGACGATGAAGCGAGCGACGTGGACTCAGCAGCTCGCTATCAAGAAAAGTCGGCACTTAGGAGTTAAAAAACTAAATTACTAAACACCAAATCCACCATACCATTTCCCCACAAGGGTAGGCAGAAATTATGGACCGCTACACAACACCGTCTTCGCAGACATACTCTTTGCTTTATTCACATGCATATATCGACTCATTCATACAATGTTATTCTAACCCTTGACATTGCCCGCCATTTGATTCATTTGATCGTGCTATTAGTTTATTTTTTAAACGTCGTACCAGAGGCGGTCCGTAATTGAAATACAAACCCATTAAATTTGTGATTTCTGTGAAATGATCTGATTTTACTGAGCTATGGCGGCTTATCTCTTACCCGCGCAATTATTCAATATATACTAGTGTTTCATTCAACAATTACTGCTTGTAAAATGTAAAAAAAAAAAATTAACAAGCAGTAATTGTTGAATGAAACACTAGTATATATTGAATAATTTCGCAGGTAAGAGATAAGCCACCATAGCTCAGTGGTCTTTTATCAGGAGATTTTTCAATGTGGATGAGTGTTTCAGGCGAACAATTATTGCTTGTAAAAATAATTGTTACCCTTTGTGCTATGCATAAAAAATCTTGTCTTAAAAACATTAGTTTACCAAAAAATAATAATAATAAATAAATAAATTGTTTGTTTTTATTTCCCTCCCAACTATTTTTTTTCAAAACCCAACTTTTAGGTATAAAAATCATAAAGATTTTAATAAAATAAAATTAAATACTTTTCGTTTTATAACCACGAGTTTTTGATAATTTTTACAACCGACCGGTTTCGCTTTACTCAAGCATCTTCAGGGTACAAATTATTATGACTTGTGGTTTTAAAACTAAAAGTTTTTTATTAAATATGTCTAACCACAAAGTGATTGCTTTCTACAATAATATAAAGATTTTAATTACCGTTCTAAGCTCCTACAAGTTTGACATGAAAGGTTTCATCACATAATGCTGGCCGTGCTCTGGGGAGTGAGTTTTTTTTACATATATAAAAAATATATTTTTTGATTAAATTTTATGATAGTATGCTAAATACATAACAGCCCATATCTCTGCCCTGAAGGGGTAACCATAAGTTACCTATACCGGGGCGGGTAAGTGATGGAATCCTCGAATGAGCCCATATCTCTGTCGATAATGGTGTAAAATGTTTAAAATTGGCGTAAAATTACAGGAATATGCCCATAGATGGCAATACGATGCATATTTACAAAATATACATCGAATATGAATAAGCGACTCCTGTCGTCCATAGCCGTCCATACTCCTTTGGCGAAAGTGTGTACCGTCGTTCATTAGCGTCCATACTCCCGGAAAGCCTAAACCATGTATAAATAATTTTTTTCTTTGGCTCTTAGCTTGGTCTTCTATAATAGCTCTTTGAAGTAAGGGGTTAAGAGTTCACCTACAAATACGTTGTTCTCTCTTGCGGAGTTCAAAACTGTTTGCTGTGCTTCCTCATCTTGGAGTTGTACTTTGTACCTATATGCTCGGTCTTCTATTTTCTGTGTTCTATCTTGATAACGTATTTTTTGTATGCTCGGTCTTCTATTTTCTGTGTTCTATCTTGATAACGTATTGTTTGTATGCTCGGTCTTCTATTTTCTGTGTTTTATCTTGATAACGTATTGTTTGTATGCTCGGTCTTCTATTTTCTGTGTTCTATCTTGATAACGTATTATTTGTATGCTCGGTCTTCTATTTTCTGTGTTCTATCTTGATAACGTATTATTTGTATGCTCGGTCTTCTATTTTCTATGTTCTATCTTGATAACGTATTATTTGTATGCTCGGTCTTCTATTTTCTGTGTTCTATCTTGATAACGTATTGTTTGTATGCTCGGTCTTCTATTTTCTGTGTTCTATCTTGATAACGTATTTTTTGTATGATCGGTCTTCTATTTTCTGTGTTCTATCTTGATAACGTATTGTTTGTATGCTCGGTCTTCTATTTTCTGTGTTTTATCTTGATAACGTATTGTTTGTATGCTCGGTCTTCTATTTTCTGTGTTCTATCTTGATAACGTATTATTTGTATGCTCGGTCTTCTATTTTCTGTGTTCTATCTTGATAACGTATTATTTGTGTGCTCGGTCTTCTATTTTCTATGTTCTATCTTGATAACGTATTGTTTGTATGCTCCGTCTTCTATTTTCTGTGTTCTATCTTGATAACGTATTGTTTGTATGCTCGGTCTTCTATTTTCTGTGTTTTATCTTGATAACGTATTGTTTGTATGCTCGGTCTTCTTTTTTCTGTGTTCTATCTTGATAACGTATTATTTGTATGCTCGGTCTTCTATTTTCTGTGTTCTATCTTGATAACGTATTATTTGTATGCTCGGTCTTCTATTTTCTATGTTCTATCTTGATAACGTATTGTTTGTATGCTCCGTCTTCTATTTTCTGTGTTCTATCTTGATAACGAATTGTTTGTATACTCGGTCTTCTATTTTCTGTGATCAATCTTGATAACGTGTTATTTTTTGTGGTTCGATATTTACTTGTATCTCCTCAAATACTCTGTGTACAGTATCCAGTGGTTCTTCATTTGGCAAGGTAATCACCCCAGCAAGCTCCGTCCAGTTGTATCTCAAACTAGCCTGTTCAATTTCAGCCAGTCGAGTTTCTAGATTATTAATTCTTATTTCCTTGATGTTGTTTTCTTCTTCTAAGATTTCTACCATTTTTTTTATTTGAAGTATATTGTCGACCATGTTTGATATATCATCATATTGACTGCTTATGAAGTCAATACCTTTTTTCAATTCTATCATTTCAAATTCTAGATTTTTCTTTATTTTTGATGTCTCGTGTTCTATTTTTTTGAAAAGTTGTTGTTTAATTTCATCCATTTTTTTGTCAACATATATTATAATTTTTTCGTAATGCTCTTCACCTGCCTCAGTCGGTTTTGATCTTGTTTGCACTTTACTAGAAGTAGCCATTTTGATTGGTTATGGTTTTATATTATTTTTATATAATTATTATATTATTACAGTTAAAAAAAAAAAAAAGTTGCTTTAACCGAGGAGCGAACTCAGCTCCTCCGCAACAGTAGTGTGCGACGCTAAAGTTGATGTCCTGCAACAGTAGTGTGCGACGCTTAAGTTGCTGTCCTCTAGGCCACGGCCTATTTGTCAACAGTCGTGATAATATTGGACTAATATATGATATCAGCCTGACAGTACAGTATTCTGTTTGCGCTTAAATGCGACAACACTTTCACTGAAGCACTACACAGATTTAAAATCACTTTAAGATACTAATCCGAGGGCGTTTTAATATGAGTAAGCAATAAAAATTTCACCACTGTTCCACAGTTATAAATATTATATATTTTTCGATTATTTCGATAAATTAACTATAAATATTGATTAGAATAATTCAAACCGAGTTAGAACAAAAAGTAGTAGGTTTGATTGCAGAGCGTCCATTGAAGGAATAGATGTGCCTTCCAAAGTCCTTCCAAATGACGATGTATTTCGTTTATTTATTTTGTATGGTGCTATATCATGTTTCACAAGTACACAACTGATATTGTGTGTATCACATGTTGAATTGTATAGCGGTTAAACACAACATACCTTTGGCAGAGAGGATATGCAGAGAGAATACACAAATTAGTTTACATAATATGAGTTACTAAACAATAAAATTTCATGAGATACAATTTGATATGTTTATTTATTTAATAGAGATCTCTTCTGGCACTGATGGGACTGGCTGGCGGAAGTTGATGACGCTGATGAGGCTCCTGTAGCTCTAGAGATGCAAGAGGTAGAGATTGTGGTAGAGGAGCAGTGTGTTCCGAGTGTATGTGGCAGTGGTGGAGTGTTGGGTGAATACTTAAACCAAGCCCTTCACCGCCGACCACTCCTCCCACAGTAGAGAGACCTCCCCCTCCCCAAGCGTCAACCCAGAGACCAAGGAGGAGACCTCGATTCGTAGCAGGTAATTCTTTATACAAATCAAGTAGCTTTACATCCATCGTATGGAAGTTCGCAAGAAAACCAAGCATGATCGTATACATGAAGTAAATAAAAATATGAATAGTTTTATTTATTTATATGCATATAAATAAAAAAAATTGTATTTCATAAAGTTCGTAAGATCAATTAACATTTTTAAAGACATCAACTTTATAGAGTTATTAAATCTTTCAGACCAGAGCAGAGCTGTCTTTCAGAAGCTGATGGATCAGCAGAATGGCGCTTTGTTGGTGAGGAAAACTTACTTTACCATTGCATATTATGTGTGGCCTTATTCCTATGTAGTAGCTTGATTACATTTGAAGATTGATAATATTTTTTTTTACAGAAAATCGCATAAACACAAATGGCATCAGCGAAGATAAATGAAAACAATAGCAACTCTTTCATGGAGGAGAAAAGAAAAGAGAGGGAAGAGAGAATAAGATAAAGAGAAAGCGACAGGGAAGAGCGAAGAAGAGAAAGAGAGAGCGACAGGGAAGAGAGAATGAGAGAAAGAGAGAGCGACAGGGAAGAGAGAATGAGAGAAGGAGAGAGCGACAGGGAAGAAAGAATGAGAGAAAGAGAGAGCGACAGGGAAAAGAGAGCACAGCTATTCACGCAGCTTATGTTATTATTAAGTAGACTTACGAGAAGGTGAGAGACGGCAGAGAGTATGAGAGTAAGAGAGAGCGACAGGGAAGAGAGAATGAGAGAAAGAGAGAGCGACAGGGAAGAGAGAATGAGAGAAAGAGAGAGCGACAGGGAAGAAAGAATGAGAGAAAGAGAGAGCGACAGGGAAAAGAGAGCACAGCTATTCACGCAGCTTATGTTATTATTAAGTAGACTTACGAGAAGGTGAGAGACGGCAGAGAGTATGAGAGTAAGAGAGAGCGACAGGGAAGAGAGAATGAGAGAAAGAGAGAGCGACAGGGAAGAGAGAATGAGAGAAAGAGAGAGCGACAGGGAAAAGAGAGCACAGCTATTCACGCAGCTTATGTTATTATTAAGTAGACTTACGAGAAGGTGAGAGACGGCAGAGAGGATGAGAGTAAGAGAGAGCGACAGGGAAGAAAGAATGAGAGAAAGAGAGAGCGACAGGGAAGAGAGAATGAGAGTAAGAGAGAGCGACAGGGAAGAGAGAATGAGAGAAAGAGAGAACGACAGGGAAGAGAGAATGAGAGTAAGAGAGAGCGACAAGGAAGAGAGAGCACAGCTATTCACGCAGCTTATGTTATTATTAAGTAGACTTACGAGAAGGTGAGAGACGGCAGAGAGGATGAGAGACAGGGAAGAGAGAATGAGAGAAAGAGAGAGCGACAGGGAAGAGAGAGCACAGCTATTCACGCAGCTTATGTTATTATTAAGTAGACTTACGAGAAGGTGAGAGACGGCAGAGAGGATGAGAGTAAGAGAGAGCGACAGGGAAGAAAGAATGAGAGAAAGAGAGAGCGACAGGGAAGAGAGAATGAGAGTAAGAGAGAGCGACAGGGAAGAGAGAATGAGAGAAAGAGAGAGCGACAGGGAAGAGAGAATGAGAGTAAGAGAGAGCGACAAGGAAGAGAGAGCACAGCTATTCACGCAGCTTATGTTATTATTAAGTAGACTTACGAGAAGGTGAGAGACGGCAGAGAGGATGAGAGACAGGGAAGAGAGAATGAGAGAAAGAGAGAGCGACAGGGAAGAGAGAGCACAGCTATTCACGCAGCTTATGTTATTATTAAGTAGACTTACGAGAAGGTGAGAGACGGCAGAGAGGATGAGAGACAGGGAAGAGAGAATGAGAGAAAGAGAGAGCGACAGGGAAAAGAGAGCACAGCTATTCACGGAGCTTATGTTATTATTAAGAAGACTTACGAGAAGGTGAGAGACGGCAGAGAGGATGAGAAAAAGCATTTTTAGTTAAGTTAGTTTTTATAAAGGTGACTTTCAATCTCACTCTTAACTCTTTATTTATTTTCTTTAATTGATAACTTATTACATATTATAAAATGTCAATGTCAATTTGTTAAATGTTTTTTTTAAATTATTTATTTTGGCTTTCACCGATTATGGCCATTTAAGTTTTACATTTTCTCTTAAAATTGGAAAACCAAAAATTATCGTAACAAATTATTATGTTTTTATATTATGAATTCTTTTGTAATCCTCTAGCTAGGGCTTATAACAATGCCCTTTAGGTTTCTAATTAACTAGTGCTGCGGCTCATTTGGCCTTATTACTATTACCGTCTGATGGTTGTATTTACAAGACTGATTTTAAGTTACATTAATGTGTTTTATGAGGAAAAATTCTTAACTGGATAAAAAACCTCATACAAATAGAAAATAAAAACAATAAGTTCTGAACTTTTGACTCTATTATGCCATTATGATTTACTGAATGTAAATATTTCATCTTTGGGCTGCACCTTTTCGTCCTGCTGCACCTACATATATGTGTTTACTTGCATATCTACCCGTTGGTAGAAAAGCAGTTGGGAGAAACCCTTTTCGCTTCGGTGGTCCTGCTGCACCTACATTTTACTTAATGACAACAGTGATAACAATAAAAAATAACAATTTGTTTTAAAAATATAAAAACATATACACAACAGTGATAGTATCTACCTATAGTTTGTATTAGACTCTAATGCAAACTATTTCTTTCAGCGAGCCAATTTTTCAACATAATATTTGTTTTTACATTTGTACATTTTTTTATTTCAGCAGGTAACATATTTAGGCAACTAGGTATCATGTAGTCCAGTGTTCTTTGTCCATATTTGTTTAAATGCTTAGGTACAATTAGTCCTTCATTTATCGTAAAACGAGTATTGTAAGTGTGGTCCAGTCTATTTATGTATATAGGGCTATTCATATGCTGAAATATAATTTTATACCACAGAATTGATCTTACTGAGAAAATTTTAAGATTCTGATGAAGGTATGGAATATTATGCCTTTGTTCGTATAAACTTTTATGAGCTAATAATTTAACTAGTGAATTTTGAACTGATTGAACATGGTTTATATTTGTTTTACATGAAAGTCCCCATGCTGTGATTCCATACCTTATAATAGATTCAGCTAGTGATAAATAAATTATTCTAAGTGTACGTATTGGAACATAGAATTTTAATTGATATAATCTATTAACAATAGATCTCAGACGTTCACAGACTTTATTTATTTGTAAGTACCATTTGAAAAAACAATCAATAATAATACCTAAATATACATACTCTGTGACCAGTTCAATATTTTCACATGTACATATTGCAGGAATACCAACATGTAAGCAATTTGAAATGTGTGTCTTTATTTCAGGTGTAATAATATTTGCCTTAGCATTGGGTGATCTAATATGTATCAATTTAGTGTTTTTGGCATTTATAATTAAACCAGAGTCGTGAGACCATTTCAAAAGTTCAATGTAATCTTTTTGTAATAGTTCAATACATAATTGCAAATCACTGCGAGAAATCACCAATGCAGTATCGTCCGCATATACAAAGTGTTTTACATGTTTAAAAATGTACAATAAAAGATACATAAATAATATATAAAATTGGGCCTAATATGGAACCTTGAGGAACGCCTGCTAATATTTTCCTTTGTTTACTTAAGGTGTTCAAAAGTTTTATTTTCATGTATCGGTTGCTCAAGTAATTTTCAAAGAGTTTTAAAAGTTTCCCTCTTATTCCTATGATTTCTAATATTTTTGATAATTTTATATGATTAATAGTGTCAAATGCCTTGGAATAATCTATAAATAAGACTAATACACGATTTTTACTATTTAATTCATTATTAATTAGGCTGGCAAACTTCTGAATTAGAATTTCAGTGCCCTTTTGTTCTGGAAGCCGTATTGATTTGTATCAATAATAGAAAAATCTTCTAAATATTTAATCAATTTCAGCTGAATGTATTTTTCAAGGATTTTTTCGAGTGATGGCAAAATACTAATCGGTCTATAATTACCATAGACATATGAATATTAGTAGACCTGCCCTAAGTGATTAAAAGCGTATTATCCCCACTCCCCATACCGGTTCCATTGGAACCGGCTGTGCTGGCGTATGGCCTCAAGTGAAATTTGAAAACGTGACGTCATCATTCTTGTGCGAACTATGATCGAGGCATCATCGGTTCATTTTACGAAATAACACGGCAAAATGTTGACTTGTACTATGAAAACTTGTAAAAATAGATGTGAAAAGAGAATAAACCCAATTGTCGTATTACATTCCATATAATAAGCATTATTTTACTTTATTTTAAGCATATTCACATCGTATAATAAAGATCAGTTTTAGAAACATATTATACTATCACATCGAGAAACGTCTGGACGCGAAACACAAAGCTGGTTGGTTGCTGGGAAGTAAATTATGAACATTTATAAAAGTGTCTTAACTAAATACTTAAACGAAATATTCGACTCTGAAAATACCACCGAATTTTTTTGCCGAATTTGGACTTCGCAAATTTGTTCATAACGTGGCGAGTAATTTGCGCTCCCATGTACAAATGTCTATTCATTCAAAAGCAGATTTTACTTTTAAGAAGTAAATGGTGATATTATAATGCGAGATGCCTATTTACTGTCAGATTGATTTATTGACAAATCACAGTCAGCCTTACGCCCTTCGTTCTTCAACAGTTGATTTTACCCCTCGCCATTATCTTCTCGTCTATTAATTCCTATGTCTGTGATAATTACCCAATACAGTGTGATCACCGCCTTTATAAATGGGTCTAATGATATTACATTTTAAGTCATCTGGAATTTTTGCCTCAAATATGATTCTATTAACAAAATGGGTTATAATTGGACCTAAGGTAGATATGTGTTTTTTAATATCGTTCATTCTGATATTATCAATTCCAGGAGAAGAGTTTTTAAGTTGTCTTACAATGCTTTCTATATCAGAAATTTTGGCCCTTGGTAGGTACATACTTTGAGGCATCTCCTCTGGTTCAAACCCAGTTGTCCTGTAATTACATTTATGTAACATATTGCAAACACTATCAGAGAAATAATTAACAAAATCATTATTTACATTTTCTTTGGTCTGATCTTTCATCATATATTTGTAGGCAACGAGGCCGGCTACCACAGCGAGCTGTGGGTGGACGTGCCATTCTACGAAGAATTGTCGGCGTTTGGGAACGGTGAGTTTATTTTTTGAAATGTCATACCAGGGGCTCAATATAAAATCAATTATCTATATTTTATATTGATATCCCTAGCACAGTTTCACTGTTGGTATATTGGCAGGAAATAAGCATAGTACTTAAAAATTCCAGATAACAAACATACAAAATGTATTGTTGTTATGACGTGGATGCATCATTACACATCTTTTTTTTTCTGTAACGGGTATTGCAGAGTGAGAAATAAGACATGCCGAACTTCTTTGCGAGGGTTACATTTGATTCACCGGCTTCTAAACGGTGTAATACAGCATTTTTTCTTAAATTGAAAAAACACTTTCGCTTCACGTGACTCATTGTGTCGAGCTTCCTAGTCAAAAGCGAGGCTGTATTGGTAGGTGGGTTTTGTAACCGGACAAATTATCATTAAAATAGGTCGCTTTACGTAGTTGGTCACTTTAAACGGATACGTTTTCCTACTAAAAGCTATGAAACCTTACTAGAGTTTACATTATCGTCACTTAAAACAGTAGACCGTTAAATGCAAAGTCATTATATCCAAATTCTACTGTAAATTTGTGTTTTCTTTTATTTCAGAGTCAGACATGGGCAGAAACAGTAACGTGGACGAGGCAGCTGTACTAGAAGAGTCTGTACTTGGTAACCGTGAGTTATAAAACTAACTAACTTACCTTCACGCCATTTCGGTAGGCAGAGAGGATGAACCACCATGCAACTCGATCTTGGCACACACACTCTTTTCTTCATTCCATACCTACCTGACTGTGCTATTCTGACTCCTGACATTGCCCGCTTCAAGTATTTGATTAACTTTTTATTTATTTTTTTATATGAATACCTCACAAGAGCCTCAGCTGGAGCCAGTGAGACTATGGCATCCCCAATGGGGAGGGTAAGGAGGTGCGGAAGAGGGAGGTGGAAAAGTACCTGGCTATTCAGAACTGGCACCAAACACGGCTAAAGCCATTTCAAGCCACGTTTCAATTCTGAATGGGGTCTTACACCAGGGCGATACTATGGGTATCTTCCACTCTGGAACGTGCCGCAAATATAATATATATTATTTTAAATGAATTTTGTGTGAAAATAACACTAATTATTCAAATATAATTTATTTGATTTGATCCCGCGACCATCGTATTGCGAGTCATAAGCCGTACCAGAGGCAGTGGGTTATCGTAATATAGACACATTAAATTAATTTGGGTTTTCTGTTGTTTCAGAAATGGATATGGACAGATCGAGCGACGAGGATGACGAAGCGAGCGACGTCGACCACGAAGAGAGCGATGAGGATACCTTCTGCATGCCACCAATACCTTATCATAATATTATCAACGTTTCACCTAACTCCGCTATGGCCACAGACTTTAGTAGACAAGAACAGGTAGATAGTGAGGCAATGCGTTCGATTCTGCCGCCTGAAGGTTACTCTTTCGATTGGTCTAATGATATCTTACGTTTTACTGGGATAAGGGAGACTTTCACAGGCACGCCAGGACCAACTTTCAATACCGACGAAATGGGCAAACCTGTGGATGCCTTTCTTAAAATCTTTGATGCAGATTTCGTTGAACTGATCGCAAGAGAGACCAACAGGTATGCAGATCAATAAGACTTACAAACCTCAACTCGTACTAGACTATAACAAAGTAATGGGGGGGTTGACCGAAAAGATCAGCTTTTGTCAGGCTTCACCATTGAACGACAGCGAAACCTGGTCTGGTACAAGAAGCTTTTCAGGAGACTACTAAGCGTTTCGGTGCAGAATGCGTATATATTGTACGGCTCAAAGCTCCGCAAGGAAAATAAACGCATTTTGTACCGAAACTTCAGGAGTGAGGTTGCGGATGAACTCCTTCTGCTGTTCTGTCGTAGTCAAATTGACACGACTGTGCGGACCATTGGCCTAATAGCTGAAGGAAAGACTCTGCGACCTATCCTGAAAGGTCCGTAGCGGGAAAAAGGTGAAATGTGCGTGGTGCAACATAAATAACATTTTCAAAAGGACCCTTACAAAGTGTGATGTGGCATTATGCTATGATTGCATGAAGCCATATCACACTACAATATAGATTTGCTGAGGGTTTTTTTTTAATTCATTTTTTTCTTTTTTGGTTTTTTAGTTATGAAATTCAAATTTATAAATTTAATTATATTTGTTTGAACATCAATTATGATGGCCTGGATGGCTGGACTTAATCATTTCTTTCCGCATACTCACGTCTCATGTTATGTTGTCCTCAAAGGTTCTATATGATAAGGTTCGGTGGACATTTAATATGTATATTTCAATTCTGATCATTGAAATATGCATGTTAACAAATGCACAGGTATTCTCATTTTTCCCTGTTTATTGTACACATTAAATAAGTCGTTTTATTTTTATGTCTTAATTATATTTTGTCAATTTTTCTGTAAAGAGGCTTTTCCAGATCTAGTCACTAAACATAACTAAGCCAATTCAAGCAATGTTCAATTCTGAATGGTGGTCCCTCACCAGAGCAATACTCAGAATCTCACTCTATAGCGAGGCACAATGATATTATTATGTATTGATTTTCTTAAATTATGAATAAACCAATAAACTGAATACATTTTTATTATGACAAAGTGTGTAAACAATGTGTAAATCAATATTCTGCTCTTTCATTGTAACCATACAACTGTAATATTGATTTAAAAGGATATTAGGGCTTAATAAATAAATCAATTATTGGTTCCATCAATTATTTTCCCTACCCCATTTTTTTTCGATACCTTTGCGTTTAGATATAAAATTATCACTATGATTTTATGTGCCATTCTACGGTCATACAAAGGTTTGATATATATATACAAATTTATCATCATTTTACATATTCCGATTTACCCTATGTAGCTTGACCTTAACGTAGCTGTCAGAAGTGATTTTTCGTCAAATATTGGTGAATTTCATCAACTTTCAAAGTATCCCCCTGAAATATTGGCAATGTTAATATCTATGATATATATCTCATTTTAAGCCTTATTTCCTCGTTTTGCACGTTATATAAAAACATGGTTTTAAATATCCAGTTCTAATTTACAATTATTTAAAAAGTAGCACCATGATTTTGACATGGTGAAATAGGCTCTCTGTATAATTCATCAAATGAATAAAATAAAGCCAACACGGCGATTATGCTTATTAATAATTGTAGACAGTTAATGTATCTTCCTAACGTTATACCAGTTTTTGTGGTAAATTTATTATATAGTATAATACAGTGATTTCAATTTTGACACGTCACGCACTCAAATTTTTAAAAATTATTTTCTAACCAAACTTTTGAAGAGAGCATAACGTACAAAAAAATATTTTTCTATTATATTCTTGCATCTGTGGTTATCAAACAGGCCATAGAGAACATAAAAACGTAGAAAATATTCTATAAAGATATTTAAAACTGCCACTGGCGGCAATTTCAAATCACAAAAACGCTAATTTCGCGCATTTATAAAGTTTAAGATTTTTTTAATAATTTATCTATTAATTCTAAAAATATGGAATAATTATTAAAGTATAGGTAAATTCATTGGCTGTATAGCACTACAATCAGTTTTATGTCTCCGTATAAAAATTCGGAGGTTTGATTTTTTTAATGTTGGCGGAAAATATTCAAATTCGTCGCCAAAAAACCGCGAGCAATCGGAGAAAAAAGTTTTTTGACGCGCGATCGTTCGAGTGGTTAACCACTGGAACGATTTCGGTCGAAAAATCGACCACTTTTATTTTTCTGCGATTGATATCGGTCCAAAAATGGACCGATTTTTCTACCATTCGTAAAATATTTATTGTAATTATTTAAAACGTTTCCATGGCCAGCTACTTGTTTTATCGAATAGCTGATAATATATTCTCTTTGTCTATGAACTTATCCGTTGTCTTTGAAGTGTTATTTAACGAGTTTTCGCGGTTTTTTTATGGCGTCCTGTCAAAAACATAATTATAAATTTTCAACATTCACGAAATTTTGGACTCTTCCTAAAATGCCGTAAGTAATTAATTTATTGGGTTTTTAACGCATAATTATATATCTGTGTAATCATGATTGACTTATCTATCTTTGAAATGCGTTTTTAATTCGTTTGTTTGTAATATATTGTTTTGGTTGAAGTTTTTGTGTAAGATTACGTCAACTGAAGACGTCATCTGTTTTTGATTTACAATAATGTCTTAAATACTGCACTCGCGCATTTGAAATATAGATATTCCATCGCAGTGATTCAAAACAAAGAGATATATATAAGTTTTATTTGAATTGGTTCATTATTAATACAGATATTTGCTAACCAATTATTTTAAGCCATATGTCAAAAAGTTGACTCTTTTTCACATGTAAAATGGTGTAAAGCCTTCGTCACACAATAAAAATTGAGTAATTTAGTTGTATAATTAGTTAATTTGTTTACTTTTACCAAATTTGTGCAGAAACAGGTGTCGTCCAGGGAAAGGGATCACTCCACGACCCAATGATTATTTTCAAATTTTATATTAGTGCAATATTTAACAAAATTTAAACATTTAAGTACTTACATTAAGTGTTTTCAATTTAAAATATATAGAGTGGTGCTGACTGCAAGAGGAGGCAGAGGAAGAGGGAGAGGTGGGGTACGAGCTGGTGCCGGACTACCTGCACGTGGACGTCAACGCAGAGCTGCAATTGCAGCCTCGTCTGGAGTGTTAGTATTTTTTAATGTTTTTTTATGAAAGTACTTTGCTGTGGCCGTTGAACTCATCATATATTTGTATTTATTTAAAAAGGCGACCCTGCTTTGCTACTGGTGCGAGAGGATCGCGTCAAGGTCCTAAAGGCTGTTAGGGCCCTGCCTGCTTCCTTCCGGCTAGAGCTGGAAAGCCGAAAATTCAAGAAGCAGGCGGCGCGCATTTTGCTCCCTACCGCACCTCCAAGAAAAACTAAACAAAAGTAAGTAATCGTATTTAGATGCTTGATACAATATTATTGTTTTTTCCCGACAGCGTTCCACTCTTACAGTGAGAGTTGGTAAGATCAGCGCTCTGTGCATTTGGCACATTCAGTGCATATTTTACAGAGTTATAATTTTATTGTTTATTTACATACTGTACTTACTGTTTCACACGTGAATGAGAACAATTTATATGATTTATGTAAATGTTTTCAGAATTCCATCTCCGGAGAGAACAACGTGTCCCTTTTCACAAGGGACGCCTTCACCGTTGCCACGACCCGTTCCACCACCGTGGATGTCCACTCCCGCACAGACCCAATCAACGGCTCCCAATGCACCAATTATGCCTATCCGTGCAGCATCTCCCGAGCCGTTACCTGGGACATCGCGGAGTGGGGAACTCTTCTCTCCGGAGGCCGGCTATCACAGCGAGCTTTGGGTGGACGTGCCATTCTACGAAGAATTGTCGGCGTTTGGGAACGGTGAGTTTATTTTTTGAAATGTCATACCAGGGGCTCAATATAAAATCAATTATCTATATTTTATATTGATATCCCTAGCACAGTTTCACTGTTGGTATATTGGCAGGAAATAAGCATAGTACTTAAAAAATCCACATAACACACATACAAAATGTATTGTTGTTATGACGTGGATGCATCATTACACATCTTTTTTTTTCTGTAACGGGTATTGCAGAGTGAGAAATAAGACATGCCGAACTTCTTTGCGAGGATTAAATTTGATCCACCGGCTTCTAAACGGTGTAATACAGCATTTTTTTCTTAAATTTAAAAAACACTTTCGCTTCACGGGACTCATTGTGTCGAGCTTCCTAGTCAAAAGCGAGGCTGTATTGGTAGTTGGGTTTTGTAACCGGACAAATAATCATTAAAATAGGTCGCTTTACGTAGTTGGTCACTTTAAACGGATACGTTTTCCTACTAAAAGCTATGAAACCTTACTAGAGTTTACATTATCGTCACTTAAAACAGTAGACCGTTAAATGCAAAGTCATTATATCCAAATTCTACTGTAAATTTGTGTTTTCTTTTATTTCAGAGTCAGACATGGGCAGAAACAGTAACGTGGACGAGGCAGCTGTACTAGAAGAGTCTGTACTTGGAAACCGTGAGTTATAAAACTAACTAACTTACCTTCTCGCCATTTCGGTAGGCAGAGAGGATGAACCACCATGCAACTCGATCTTGGCACACACACTCTTTTCTTCATTCCATACCTACCTGACTGTGCTATTCTGACTCCTGACATTGCCCGCCTCAAGTATTTGATTAACTTTTTATTTATTTTTTTTATATGAATACCTCACAAGAGCCTCAGCTGGAGCCAGTGAGACTATGGCATCCCCAATCGGGGTATGTTGTGAGGCTGAAGGTAGCGGGGAGGGGAAGGAGGTGTGGCTATTCAGAACTGGTCACCAAACACGGCTAAAGCCATTTCAAGCAACGTTTCAATTCTGAATGGGGTCTTACACCAGGGCGATACTATGGGTATCTTCCACTCTGGAACGTGCCGCAAATATAATGTATATATTATTTTAAATGAATTTTGTGTGAAAATAACACTATTTATTCAAATATAATTTATTTGATTTGATCCCGCGACCATCGTATTGCGAGTCATAAGCCGTACCAGAGGCAGTGGGTTATCGTAATATAGACACATTAAATTAATTTGGGTTTTCTGTTGTTCCAGAAATGGATATGGACAGATCGAGCGACGAGGATGACGAAGCGAGCGACGTCGACCACGAAGAGAGCGATGAGGATACATGCCACCAATACCTTATCATAATATTATCAACGTTTCACCTAACTCCCATAGACTTTAGTAGACAAGACCAGGTAGATAGTGAGGCAATGCGTTTGATTCTGCCGCCTGAAGGTTACTCTTTCGATTGGTCTAATGATATCTTACGGGATAAGGGAGACTTTCACAGGCACGCCAGGACCAACTTTCAATACCGACGAAATGGGCAAACCTGTGGATGCCTTTCTTAAAATCTTTGATGCAGATTTCGTTGAACTGATCGCGAGAGAGACCAACAGGTATGCAGATCAATGGATTGCGAAAAAACAATTTAAGCGTCATGCGCGTACCAATAAATGGGCTCCCACGAATAAAAAGGAAATGTATGTATTCTTGGCAATTTTAATGTATCAAGGTATTAGTCCCCTTCCTGTTGAAAAAGACTACTCCTATTAAAAAAAAACTCACCGCCATGCCTTATTTCAGCCGAGCCATGGATTATAATCGTTTTCTTCTAATTAAAAAGTTCCTTCACTTCACCAACAATGAAAGTCTTACAAAAGATTCAGCCCGTCTTGGACCACCTCTCAAATAAGTTTGAGACTTTATACCTGCCCGAGCAAGACATCTCTCTGGATGAATCCTTACTCTGCTATAAAGGCCGTTTGGGATTCGTCCAGATGATCAAAACCAAAGCGGCCAGTGCGGGTATAAAGTCTTACGAGCTTTGTGAGTCCAAGTCTGGCTATCTTTGGAAGACCATTTCCAGACAGGCTGAATCGACAAATCCAGACCAGGAAGATATGACGGAAGACATAACGGAAGATATGACGGACGACATGACACAATATCTGCCCAGTTGGGGCCACTGCAAAGATAGTATACGACCTGGCCAGCCCTCTGTTTAACAAGGGGTATACATTAATATTAGTCCATTATTGGCACGATGCCTCAAAAGAAATGGGATGGACTGCATGGGCACATTGCGGTTAAACCGAGAATTTGTGCCCTCTGCATTTAAGTCCCATCTCCGGACCAAACTGAGGGAAGGTGAGCTTGTATACTCCAACTGCAGGGACCTCAATGTAATGCTTTGGTTGGACAAAAACCTGGTAAGTATGTTGTCCACCTACCATAAGGCAGAAATCGGGGCAGTTGAAAAGTTTGGTACCTGGACTTACAAACCTCAACTCGTACTAGACTATAACAAGGTAATGGGGGGGGTTGACCGAAAAGATCAGCTTTTGTCAGGCTTCCTCATTGAACGACAGCAAAACCTGGTCTGGTACAAGAAGCTTTTCAGGAGACTACTAAGCGTCTCGGTGCAGAATGCGTATATATTGTACGGCTCAAAGCTCCGCAAGGAAAATAAAAGCATTTTGTACCGAAACTTCAGGAGTGAGGTTGCGGATGAACTCCTTCTGCTGTTCTGTCGTAGTCAAATTGACACGACTGTGCGGACCATTGGCCTAATAGCTGAAGGAAAGACTCTGCGACCTATCCTGAAAGGTCCGTAGCGGGAAAAAGGTGAAATGTGCGTGGTGCAACATAAATAACATTTTCAAAAGGACCCTTACAACGTGTGATGTGGCATTATGCTATGATTGCATGAAGCCATATCACACTACAATATAGATTTGCTGAGGGTTTTTTTTATTTCATTTTTTTCTTTGTTGGTATTTTAGTTATGAAATTCTAATTTATAAATTTAATTAAATTTGTTTGAACATCAATTATGATGGCCTGGATGGCTGGACTTAATCATTTCTTTCCGCATACTCACGTCTCATGTTATGTTGTCCTCAAAGGTTCTATATGATAAGGTTCGGTGGACATATAATATGTATATTTCAATTCTGATCATTGAAATATGCATGTTAACAAATGCACATGTATTCTCATTTTTCCCTGTTTATTGTACACATTAAATAACTCGTTTTATTTTTATGTCTTAATTATATTTTGACAATTTTTCTGTAAAGAGGCTTTTCCAGATCTAGTCACTAAACATAACTAAGCCAATTCAAGCAATGTTCAATTCTGAATGGTGGTCCCTCACCAGAGCGATACTTAGAATCTCACTCTATAGCGAGGCATAATGATATTATTATGTATTGATTTTCTTAAATTATGAATAAACCAATAAATTGAATACATTTTTATTATGACAAAATGTGTAAACAATGTTTAAATCAATATACTGCTCTTTCATTGTAACCATACAACTGTAATATTGATTTAAAAGAATATTAGGGCTTAATAAATAAATCAATTGTTGGTCCATCAATTATTTTCCCCTACCCCATTTTTTTCGATACCTTTGCGTTTAGATATAAAATTATCACTATGATTTTATTTGCCATTCTACGGTCATACAAAGGTTTGATATATATAAACAAATTTATCATCATTTTACATATTCCGATTTACCTTATGTAGCTTGACCTTAAGGTAGCTGTCAGAAGTGATTTTTCGTCAAATATTGGTGAATTTCATCAACTTTCAAAGTATCCCCCTGAAATATTGGCAATGTTTATATCTATGAAATATATATTTCATTTTAAGCCTTATTTCCTCGTTTTGCACGTTATATAAAAACATGGTTACAAATCTCCAGTTCTAATTTACAATTATTTAAAAAGTAGCACCATGATTTTGACATCGTGAAATAGGCTCTCTGTATAATTCATCAAATGAATAAAATAAAGCCAACACGGCGACTATGCTTACTAATAATAATAGACAGTTAATGTATCTTCCTAACGTTATACCAGTTTTTGTGGTAAATTTATTTTATAGTATAATACAGTGATTTCAATTTTGACACGTCACGCACTCAAATTTTACAAAATCATTTTCTGGCAAACTTTTGAAGAGATCATAACATACAAAAAATTATTTTTCTATTATATTCTTGCATCTGTGGTTATCAAAAAGGCCATAGAGAACATAAAAACGTAGAAAATATTCTATAAAGATATTTAAAACTGCCACTGGCGGCAATTTCAAATCACAAAAACGCAAATTTCGCGCATTTATAAAGTTTAAGATTTTTTAATAATTTATCTATCAATTCTAAAAATATAGAATAATTATTAAAATATAGGTGAATTCATTGGCTTTACAGCACTTTAAGTTTTATGTCTGCGTATTAAAATTCGGAGGTTTGATTTTTTTTAATGTTGGCGGAAAATATTCAAAATCGTCGCCAAAAAACCGCGAGCAATCGGAGAAAAAAGTTTTTTGACGCGCGATCGTTCGAGTGGTTAAGAAGTTTTATCAATATTTGTATGGCAGAGAATTTATTTTAGCTGTAGGTAACCAGCCTTTGGTCAGAATATTCGGTCAGAATAGAGAAATTCCTAAAATTGCGGCGTCAAGATTACAACGTTATGCAGTTATGTTAGGATCGTTCAATTTTACGATTGAATACGTAAAGTCGAAAAATAATTGTTCAGACTTTCTGAGCAGGTGTCCGATTGAAAAGGTAAGCTGTGAAGATAATATAGAGTCTGGTTACATTAATTATTTTGAAAAAAACGGGTTTAATTTGTCTTTAGACGTGATAAGAAGGGAGACCGAAAAGGACGAAATTTTTAGTCAAGTAAAACAATTTCTTATCGAGGGTTGGCCAGCATCAGTAAAAAAGGCACAAAATGGTAATTTTATTAGAGTTTTCTGGGAAAAAAGCTTAGAATTGTCATTGATAAATGGGTGTATTTTATATCAACATAGAGTTGTTATTCCTGAGTCATTAAGACAAGAAGTTTTAAAGATGTTACACAGATCTCATTTAGGGGTTTTTAAGACTAAAGGAATTGATAAAAGCTTTGTCTGGTGGCCAAAAATTAATCAGTATTTGGAGAAAATAACAGAAAATTGTAGAGTTTGTTTAGAAATTAAACCAGAATCACAAAAGAGTTCATTAGCAGTATGGCCTTATGAACCTGAAGTATGGTTCAGGGTGCATATTGATCATGGTAGCTTACATAATAAAAACTTTTAGGTTGTGGTAGACTCTTCTTCGAAGTGGATCGAGTGTCTGGAAGTAAACAGTCTGTCTTCAAAAGAAAATATTGAAGTACTTCATAGATTATTTTCACAGTTTGGTTTTCCAGCAACTTTAGTTAGTGATAATGGTACATGTTTTTGTTCTGAGGATTTTGAAAATTTTTATAAAAAAAATAGGATGGAACATATCACTAGTCCAGTTAACCACCCGAGTAGCAATGGTCAAGCTGAGAATGCTGTTAAAACCTGTAAAAAAATTCTTAAATAAATTTGTAAAAATAATAGATTTCCTTCAGATTATAAAGAAAAGTTAGGTAACTTTTTAACAGACTATAGAAATACCGTTCACGCAACAACAGGGTGTGAACCATCTGTATTATTAATGGGAAGGAAAATTAGAACAGTATTTGACTCTCTGATTCCTAGGAAGGTTGATGAAAGAACAAATAGTTCAGGTTCTACTCGACAACACGAAGCAATACAAAAGGTTATTCAGAGTCAAGTCAATCAGAAAAGACAATATAAGGGTAAAAATAAGTCAGATTTTAATGTGGGTCAGAAAATGATGACTAGAGATTTCAGAGCTCAGGGTAATAGTTTATGGGTCCCTGGGGTTATTGTTGAAAAAAAAGGTAGCAAAATATATTTCATAAAAATTAACAAGTCTAATATGGTGTGGAAAAGACATTTAGACCAGATTAAAAAATTACATGTTTCATGGCAGGAGGGAGATAAGCCGGAATTCGGTACGTCTGACACAATGGAACTGTCGACGGATGAAGTAAATCTCTCCGGTATGTGACGTAAAAGAAGTGTCTCTAATACTGTTCCTCCATGTTTCAGGTCTAACACGTGGCAGGGAAGACTTCGTCCAAGATGAGGGTACTTCGCAGTCCAGGAGGAGGAGTGGATGGACGACGAGACAAAGAGAAGGGAAGCAGAAAGAACGCGCCATATGATAGTTAATTTAAAAAAAAAATGTTGTGTTAATTTTTTAGAAAATAAAATATATGAAATAAAATTGTAATATGAAATATGTAGAAATAGGGTATACTATATGTAGCTAGGGACATTCAATATTAGTAGGGGAGGATGTAAGAAAGGTTTTAGGTGGTACGCCTGCTTTTTGAATGTGTAAGAGCGAGATGACAGATCGATGTATAAAAGATGATGGATGCATCTGCTTGCTCTCTTTTCCCAACCAACAGCTAAGAAGACAGTAGTAGACAATCACTTCTATATTGTTAATGAACGTTCAATCCGCATACGCGTTCTATTATTGAGTACCGCCAAGTCTGTATATAACACACACTATTCTTAGGTTTTAAAATCAATGATGTAGAAGAAGGATAATAATACAATAACTGTCTTACTTTTTCAGCATTTGCTTACCTCATTTTAAACAATTTTGTCAAGTTGATTAGCAAACGAACACGAGAACGGTGACAACATAAATCAACTTGGGTGACAGTTAGCGGCGTTGGTTCGACAGCAAACGTCACTTTTGAAGTGGTGAATGTGTAACAAAGTCATTACTATCCAGCGAGGTAAGTACCTTTTCACAAAACGTAAATCTTCGATAAATGGCTTATTTATGTCATTCATAAATAAAATAAGTAGTTATTAAAATGAATTATAATATAAAATAATTGTTTTTTTAAGTTTTGTTAGAAACCTTGCGTCACTTAATTATTTTTCACCGATTTGTGTTTCCAAAAATCTGTCTAAAATTTCGTAGATGCTCTTAACCACGATTCTTTAGGATTTTTTATTAGGTCTCTCCAAAATCGAACTTGTAAGAATATCAAAAGATCGGGAATCGCTTAATAGTTAAGAAAATATGTTACAAGCGACAGACTGCTAGCTTTTGCAAACGATAGCAGTCGTTGACGAATGCTATCATTTAGCTTCAATTAAAGTTTTACGGTTGTGTCGCGAACGTCAAAGGACAACAAACGGAGTTCTTCCCGAACTTTTAAAAATTTGACAGATGTTTGCAAAATAGAATGCAGAGAAAAACGCATCGATATTGTAAACATCAAACTTCTATGGTTGTAATCTGTCAAATGTCAAACTGTCTAATTTCTGCGAAGTTTTACGAAATACTAAACAAAAGTTGTCAGTATAATTTTATAACATTATTTAATAACTGTTAAATCTCCTATTGAAGTTTGCCTTACATCACGACTGTTGCAAGTGAATCGTAGTCAAAGAGAGATGTATTAATTACGTTAATATTGACAGAAGAAATTGTTCGTTTTCCAACATTCTTCCATTCAATTCTTGTGTCAATCCAACAACATTATAATACTTATAGACATGTTGTAGATACCTCAAAGAGGCAATCGTAAGATACGGTAAATGCCGTCCTTTCGATTTAGTACTCCACACCAAACACTAGTAAAAACCAAGCAAATTACTTATTAGAAATAATAGAATTATTTCGATTGTTTCCTAATGATTTTAAGCACCATTAGAGAAAGTGAGATAGTGAACATAGTGACACATACGTGTAAGAAGGATGATTTACTGGCAGTAGGTCATCTCATACAGCGTGTCGTATTCGCCTTAGTGGAAGGGAGTTAGCGTATCTTGTCGTATTCAACACAACTTTTAAGTGCGTAAAAACTGTCCCGTCTTATATCTATTTCATTTATACACACATATTCTTTAAATGTCCGCCTTTTTCTTACACGAATGGACGTTTGAGTTGAGAATTTACTAGAAACGAAAATGCTTTTGTGCTAGGACCCGAGATCTCTGTTTTACTTCAACTTATTGTATTGTATTTAATATTATTAAATTTTGTTTGCTTGGAATATTCTGTCAAAACAATGATATCTTATATGAAACTGGTTTTTGAAATAAGGGATACATATTGTGACTATCTTGACCTTAAAGTTGACACTTCATATCTGTTGATCTAATCGATAATTTAAATGCTTTCGTGTGCTCATAGGATAACGTTACAACTATGTTTGTTTCAGGTATATATATTTGTTTGTGCGTTTACCATTTACCAAACCCTGCAACAGCGGTGCCATGGATCTAGTATATCCAGAAACTGTTTCCATCAAAACGGAACCAGGGCCCCAGGAAGAAGGCGGAGGTGAAATGCCGTACACTTATATGGATTTCGACCTCCCAGATGTAAAGAAAGAATGTTTGCGATATGCGGAAAGTACTCAGACAGCCAGTGAGTTGCATTGATTATGTTAAATAAATTGTATTAGACCGGTCGGTGGCTGAGTTGACATCGCGCTTGGGTCCCACCCAGGCGTAGTTTGTTCGATTCCTCGGCTAAGTCTTCCATAACAACACAAGCAACTTTTTCCGCTTACTGTGGTGGTAGTTAATTAACAAAATTAATTTAATTAACTAAATTATCAACGACCGTCAATACGGATTCCGGCGGAACCGCTCGTGCGGTGATCTTCTCGCGTATGTGACGCATGTTTGGGGGCGGTGCCTGGAACGTCACGGTGAGACCCAAACGGTCGCACTAGACATATCCAAGGCCTTTGACCGGGTCTGGCACCGAGGACTTGTCAACAAATTGCATTCTTACGGACTTCCCGCATCCCTGTGTACGTGGATTGCTGACTTTTTAAGGGATAGGTCGATTCAGGCGGTTGCTGACGGTTTCACCTCTTCCTCGCACTCCATAAATGCTGGCGTCCCACAGGGATCGGTTCTGACTCCGACTCATGTTTTTGTTGCACATCAATGACCTTTTGACATGTGCACCGATTCATTGTTACGCGGATGACAGTACAGTTCATGATTGCTTTTTGTAAGACAAGACCCCAAAGGGCACCCAAACTCCAACGGCTCGGAGGGCTTTGAAACAAAGAATGGACGGTTATCTCGAGAGTATTTCCTCTTGGGGTAAAAATAATCTCGTCGAATTTAATGTTTCAAAGACCCAATCCTGTCTGATTACGTCTAAAAGGGATCCAAATGATAATCTAGTCTCCTTCAACGGAAGCAATCTTCCGAACAGGCCTTCCATTGATATGCTTGGTTTAACTATAAGTGACCAGCTCAGGTACGGGGGCTCCATCGAAGCCAGAGTAAAGTTGGCATCTCAGAAGCTGGGCGTACTGTACAGGGCCCGCAGATACTTTAATAATACACAACTGCTGACCCTGTACAAATCGCAAGTGCGCCCTACTGTCGAATTTGGCAGCCATCTCTGGTCCGGAGCCCCTAAATACCTGAAAAAAACCCTTGACTCTGTGCAGAAACGGGCGGTCCGTTTGATAGATTCCCCAATCTTAACAAACGGACTGCAATCTTTAGAGCACAGGCGTCAGGTTGGTATGCTGTCCTTGTTCTATCGGTATTACAATGGAAGATGCTCTGAGGAACTAGCGTCATTGACCCCTTCGGCACCGGTGCGTAGTCGGGATACACGCCAAACGCGTGCCCAACATTTGTACACAGTTGACACTTGTCACATTAGAACGGGTCGCTTCTACGATTCGTTATTAAGTTCAACAGCTCGGCTGTGGAACGAACTGCCGGCCTCTGTGTTTCCTCCCTCCTACTACATGGGACTCTTCAAGACCCATGTTCACTCCTTCCTCTCCACAAAAAGGCCCTCCACACAGCATCCCCAAAGATGACATAGGCCCTGAGGGAAATTATTTTCTTCAGGGCCTCCTCTGTGGAGTTAATATAAAAATAAAAATAAGAAAAAAAAGTTGGAGATTTTAAAACTTTCTCAGGTTATTCGTAACCCGGGAATGTTTGTTTCTTTAATAAAAAAAATAAAAATACAAGTCCATTTTGGATTGTCATGGCGACAGAAAATTATATGTGTGTTTACGCTGTCCTCTTTAGTGGCAGTTATTTTAGTTTTTACCAGATTTTTTTTTATATTTGCCGTAAACAGCCAAAGTTTTGTGTGTTACGTATAGTTTTTATTATGTTATGAAATTTTGGTAATATTGTCTTTTTTGTTCTTAAATCCATTTTGTAATTTTGTGTCTGAATTTATTTTTATTTTTCTCAATTTTATTTTCAAGTGTAAGACTATTGAAAGCTTTTATAGCATGGTATTGATAGTGTATTTGTCCGAAATTTGTATTTACCGTCGGAGTTTTTATGTTTTCTTTGTACGCTTGTCTAACTGGTTTGTTAGTGATATTTTGTGCATGTTGAAATTTGTTTTTTTGGTCAAAAATGTAGTTAAGTAGTGTTTTAACCTATAATTGGCGAATATCTAGTACGTCACAACTGTTGAGTATTTGGTCTGTATCAGTCAGTCTATGTTTTTTTAATATTACCTTTCAGATCGGTTTCTGTGCAATTTCTTATGAATCGATGGCCGTGTTTGTTGCTCTTTCCCAAGCATTGATTCCATATTTTATAAATGATTGGCAAAGTGCCAAGCATATTATTTTCAATTGTTTTATTTTATATATATTTCTTATTTTTTTTTTTTTTTTTCAAAAGAAGCAAACACATTGTGACTTGACATTTTAAATAATAAAAAGGGAAACACTTTGTTTACAGTCACTTTATTGAAATTTTTAACGTCTACCGGTTTCGGTACCTCCGTACCATCATCAGGACATTTATAAAAATACTAACAAATACAGAATAATACACATATATATAAACAAATAGTTGAGAGAGAAAGAGATAAAAAACAGAGAGAGACAGTATCAGTTGTGGGCGGGAAGTGGGGGAGGGGAGTTAGGGATAACAGGAAACATATTTATTATAGGGCTGAACGTTAAATTTAGTTGATTATTGATAATTTCAGCCTTTGAATTGACTGATTTTTTTATTTCCAACGCTTCCAAGTTGTTAAGTCGTAAACCTATCTCATTTTTGTGAAGGACTTTAATACCCGTGTCACGGTTGAAAGTATGATCTTTATTAATTAGATGTTCTGCAAATTCTGAAAATCCCGAACTGGTTAGACATCTTAGGTGTTCTTTTATTCTAGTTTCTATATTGCGTGATGTTTGCCCTATGTAGAATGCTGGGCAATCATTACAACTAATTTTATATACGCCTGAGTGGCTAAAAACATCTTCTTTATCTTTGGCATTAATTAAAAATTTTCCTAGATTATTATTAGTACAATACGCTGGTTTAATTTCTGGGGGGAATTTAACTGTACATGTAGAGGAAAGGTTATTAATATACAAAATTCTTCTCCACTGCTGGTTGGAGTTATTATTGTTGAGAGTTGGTGGACTACTGTAGACGTATTTATTTATGGCAATACATCTTAATTTTTTTTGTAAGGATTCTATCAATAAGGCCTATTTCATATCCATTATTAAGTGCTATTAGTTTAATTGTACTTAACTCATTAGCGTAATTAACATTTGATAAAGGAGTAGTGACTAAACGGTGGATCATAGCGTGGAATGCCGAATGTTTGTGGGAAATAGGGTGGTTAGACGTATTATGGATTGTAGTGTCTGTGAAGGTAGGTTTTCTAAAAATATTAAACTGAATTTTATTATCAATAATCGATAATGTGAGATCTAAAAAGTTGAGTGTCGAATTTATACCTACTTCTAGTGTGAATTGGATCTGTTTATGTAAGGAGTTGAGGAGTAATAGGAAGGAATTTAGCTGACGCTCTGTACCCGCCCAAATACATATGATATCGTCTACATAGCGTCTCCATAGTAAAATATTTTTTAACAAAGGTGTTTTAAGATCAAAAATATTGTTTTCAAAATTATTCATAAAAATATCGGCAATAAGTGGACTTGTGGGAGACCCCATCGGTAATCCATCTCGTTGACGGTACATTATATTATTATATTTAAAACTGTTTTGGTTCAAGCAAACATCGATAAGTTGGTTAATATCTTTTGTAAAATCCTTATGTAAGTTAGAACTATTGACTAAATTGCTTATAATATTTTTACATTCTACTATTTGTTTATATATATATGTGTATTATTCTGTATTTGTTAGTATTTTTATAAATGTCCTGATGATGGTACGGAGGTACCGAAACCGGTAGACGTTAAAAATTTCAATAAAGTGACTGTAAACAAAGTGTTTCCCTTTTTATTATTTATATTTCTTATGTTTAGGAAAATATGTATTGTTTTGAGGAGTTTATTTGTGATTTGTTTAATGTGACCATACCCTACGTTCACAGAAGCCGACAATGCTTACAATAAGTGCTCGATTCCTCAAGTTTCCACCTCATCCTCATTCGTTAAAAATACATATTGATGGAAGAAAACATTATTCCATTGCATTAAAAACAACAACTCCATACTGAAAGTACTCAAGAGCAAACGCTTATTCCTTCTGAAACGGACATTCGGGGTCGTTCTTATTAATTTTCTTAAAATAACCTTCAATCACAACAATAAACTCTCTTCACTTATTTCTCACTTCTGCAGGGTTAATCAATGATTTATTTCATTGTTTCTATTTTAAGGTTTTTTTAAATGAGTTTAACATCGATGATCAATGTACGTACATGTTGTTTTATAGCTTGCATTAATGTGGAGACTATTACCGTCAAGGAGGAACTCGGACGCCGAGAAGATAATGATGGGGGATTCTCTTGTATGGAAGTTGACATAGACCTGCCGGATGTAAAAAAGGAATGCTTAGAACGCTTTGAAAGAATTGTCCAGTCCGGTAAAAACACTTATTTTTTCTGAAATTTAACAATTCTGCCATCGTTATTATCAATTTTTGTGCTTTCTTACGCCAAGTGTAGATATTAAGTCGTATTATGCCTTTATAATCGTAGTACTTTCTTTTTTTCTACAGATCAGAAGGTGCATCCTGTGGAGAAACAAATATTTTGTCCTCATTGTACCTATTCCAATTCTCATAAGTCGAATTTCAAAAGGCACTTACGCATCCATATTGGAAAAAGACATTTGTCATGTTCGGTGTGCAACAATTTATACTCTCGAAAGCGCAATCTGATGAGACACATGCAGACTCACAGACGAGAAAAACGTTTTTCATGTGCCGAGTGCAATTATTCTTGTTCTCGAAATGGCCATCTGAAGCGCCACATGCTGACTCACAGTGGAAAAAAACCTTTTTCGTGTTCCGAGTGCCACTATTCATTTTCTCGGAAGGACCATCAAAAGAGGCACTTGCTGACTCACAGTGGAGAAAAACCTTTTTCATGTTCTGTGTGCAACTATTCATGTTCTCTTAAGGGCCATCTGAAGAGCCACATGCTGACTCACAGTGAAGAAAAACCTTTTTCGTGTTCTGAGTGCAATTATTCTTGTTCGGGAAGTGGCCAACTGAAGAACCACATGCTGACTCACAGTGGAGAAAAACCTTTTTCATGTTCCGAGTGCAATTATTCATGTTCTCAAAATGGCCATCTGAAGAGCCACATGCTGACTCACAGTAGAGAAAAACCTTTTTCATGTTCTGAGTGCAACTATTCATGTTCTCTTAAGGGCAATCTGAAGAGACACATGCTGACTCACAGTGGAGAAAAACCTTTATCGTGTTCCGAGTGCAATTATTCATGTTCTCAAAGTGGCCATCTGAAGAGCCACATGCTGACTCACAGTAGAGAAAAAGCTTTTTCATGTTCTGAGTGCAACTATTCATGTTCTCTTAAGGGCAATCTGAAGAGACACATGCTGACTCACAGTGGAGAAAAACTTTTATCGTGTTCCGAGTGCAATTATTCATGTTCTCAAAGTGGCCAACTGAAGAGCCACATGCTGACTCACAGCGGAAAAAAACCTTTTTCATGTTCTGAGTGCAATTATTCATGTTCTCAAAATCGCCATCTGAAGAGCCACATGCTGACTCACAGTGGAGAAAAACCTTTTTCATGTTCTTAGTGCAACTATTCTTGTTCAGGAAGTGGCTAACTTAAGAACCACATGCTGACTCACGGTGGAGAAAAACCTTTTTCATGTTCCGAGTGCAATTATTCATGTTCTCAAAAGGGCCATCTGAAGAGCCACATGCCGACTCACAGTGGAGAAAACCCTTTTTCATGTTCTGAGTGCAACTATTCATGTTCTATTAAGGGCAATCTGAAGAGACACATCCTGACTCACAGTGGAGAAAAACCTTTTTCGTGTTCCGAGTGCAATTATTCATGTTCTCAAAGTGGCCAACTGAAGAGCCACATGCTGACTCACAGTGGAGAAAAACCTTTTTCATGTTCTTAGTGCAACTATTCATGTTCTCTTAAGGGCAATCTGAAGAGTCACGTGATGACTCACAGTGCAGAAAAACCTTTTTCGTGTTCTGAGTGCAATTATTCTTGTTCAGGAAGTGGCTAACTGAAGAACCACATGCTGACTCACGGTGGAGAAAAACCTTTTTCATGTTCTGAGTGCAACTATTCATGTTCTCTTAAGGGCAATCTGAAGAGACACAAGCTGACTCACAGTGGAGAAAAACCTTTATCGTGTTCCGAGTGCAATTATTCATGTTCTCAAAATCGCCATCTGAAGAGCCACATGCTGACTCACAGTGGAGAAAAACCTTTTTCATGTTCTTAGTGCAACTATTCATGTTCTCTTAAGGGCAATCTGAAGAGTCACGTGATGACTCACAGTGCAGAAAAACCTTTTTCGTGTTCTGAGTGCAATTATTCTTGTTCAGGAAGTGGCTAACTGAAGAACCACATGCTGACTCACGGTGGAGAAAAACCTTTTTCATGTTCTGAGTGCAACTATTCATGTTCTCTTAAGGGCAATCTGAAGAGACACAAGCTGACTCACAGTGGAGAAAAACCTTTATCGTGTTCCGAGTGCAATTATTCATGTTCTCAAAGTGGCCAACTGAAGAGCCACATGCTGACTCACAGTGGAGAAAAACCTTTTTCATGTTCTGAGTGCAATTATTCATGTTCTCAAAATGGCCATCTGAAGAGCCACATGCTGACTCACAGTGGAGAAAAACCTTTTTCATGTTCTTAGTGCAACTATTCTTGTTCAGGAAGTGGCTAACTTAAGAACCACATGCTGACTCACGGTGGAGAAAACCTTTTTCATGTGCCGAGTGCAATTATTCTTGTTCTCGAAATGGCCATCTGAAGCGCCACATGCTGACTCACAGTGGAAAAAAACCTTTTTCGTGTTCCGAGTGCCACTATTCATTTTCTCGGAAGGACCATCTAAAGAGGCACTTGCTGACTCACAGTGGAGAAAAACCTTTTTCATGTTCTGTGTGCAACTATTCATGTTCTCTTAAGGGCCATCTGAAGAGACACATGCTGACTCACAGTGGAGAAAAACCTTTATCGTGTTCCGAGTGCAATTATTCATGTTCTCAAAATCGCCATCTGAAGAGCCACATGCTGACTCACAGTGGAGAAAAACCTTTTTCATGTTCTTAGTGCAACTATTCATGTTCTATTAAGGGCAATCTGAAGAGTCACGTGATGACTCACAGTGCAGAAAAACCTTTTTCGTGTTCTGGGTGCAATTATTCTTGTTCAGGAAGTGGCTAACTGAAGAACCACATGCTGACTCACAGTGGAGAAGATTCTTTTTCGTGTTCCGAGTGCCACTATTCATTTTCTCGGAGGGACCATCTAAAGAGGTACTTGCTAGCTCACAGTGGAGAAAAACCTTTTTCATTTTTGGTGTGCAACTATTCATGTTCTATTAAGTGCAATCTGAAGAGACACATCCTGACTCACAGTGGAGAAAAACCTTTTTCGTGTTCCGAGTGCAATTATTCATGTTCTCAAAGTGGCCAACTGAAGAGCCACATGCTGACTCACAGTGGAGAAAAACCTTTTTCATGTTCTTAGTGCAACTATTCATGTTCTCTTAAGGGCAATCTGAAGAGTCACGTGATGACTCACAGTGCAGAAAAACCTTTTTCGTGTTCTGAGTGCAATTATTCTTGTTCAGGAAGTGGCTAACTGAAGAACCACATGCTGACTCACGGTGGAGAAAAACCTTTTTCATGTTCTGAGTGCAACTATTCATGTTCTCTTAAGGGCAATCTGAAGAGACACAAGCTGACTCACAGTGGAGAAAAACCTTTATCGTGTTCCGAGTGCAATTATTCATGTTCTCAAAGTGGCCAACTGAAGAGCCACATGCTGACTCACAGTGGAGAAAAACCTTTTTCATGTTCCGAGTGCAATTATTCATGTTCTATTAAGGGCAATCTGAAGAGACACATCCTGACTCACAGTGGAGAAAAACCTTTTTCGTGTTCCGAGTGCAATTATTCATGTTCTCAAAGTGGCCAACTGAAGAGCCACATGCTGACTCACAGTGGAGAAAAACCTTTTTCATGTTCTTAGTGCAACTATTCATGTTCTCTTAAGGGCAATCTGAAGAGTCACGTGATGACTCACAGTGCAGAAAAACCTTTTTCGTGTTCTGAGTGCAATTATTCTTGTTCAGGAAGTGGCTAACTGAAGAACCACATGCTGACTCACGGTGGAGAAAAACCTTTTTCATGTTCTGAGTGCAACTATTCATGTTCTCTTAAGGGCAATCTGAAGAGACACAAGCTGACTCACAGTGGAGAAAAACCTTTATCGTGTTCCGAGTGCAATTATTCATGTTCTCAAAGTGGCCAACTGAAGAGCCACATGCTGACTCACAGTGGAGAAAAACCTTTTTCATGTTCTGAGTGCAATTATTCATGTTCTCAAAATGGCCATTTGAAGAGCCACATGCCGACTCACAGTGGAGAAAAACCTTTTTCATGTTCTGAGTGCAACTATTCATGTTCTCTTAAGGGCAATCTGAAGAGACACATGCTGACTCACAGTGGAGAAAAACCTTTTTCGTGTTCCGAGTGCAATTATTCATGTTCTCAAAGTGGCCAACTGAAGAGCCACATGCTGACTCACAGTGGAGAAAAACCTTTTTCATGTTCTGAGTGCAATTATTTATGTTCTCAAAATGGCCATCTGAAGAGCCACATGCTGACTCACAGTAGAGAAAAACCTTTTTCATGTTCTGAGTGCAACTATTCATGTTCTCTTAAGGGCAATCTGAAGAGACACATGCTGACTCACAGTGGAGAAAAACCTTTATCGTGTTCCGAGTGCAATTATTCATGTTCTCAAAATCGCCATCTGAAGAGCCACATGCTGACTCACAGTGGAGAAAAACCTTTTTCATGTTCTTAGTGCAACTATTCATGTTCTCTTAAGGGCAATCTGAAGAGTCACGTGATGACTCACAGTGCAGAAAAACCTTTTTCGTGTTCTGGGTGCAATTATTCTTGTTCAGGAAGTGGCTAACTGAAGAACCACATGCTGACTCACAGTGGAGAAGATTCTTTTTCGTGTTCCGAGTGCCACTATTCATTTTCTCGGAGGGACCATCTAAAGAGGTACTTGCTAGCTCACAGTGGAGAAAAACCTTTTTCATTTTTGGTGTGCAACTATTCATGTTCTCTTAAGGGCAATCTGAAGAGCCACATGCTGACTAACAGTGGAGAAAAACCTTTTTCGTGTTCTGAGTGCAATTATTCTTGTTTAGGAAGTGGCCAACTGAAGAACCACATCCTGACTCACAGTGGAGAAAAACCTTTTTCGTGTTCCGAGTGCTACTTTTCATTTTCTCGGAAGGACCATCTAAAGATGCACTTTCTGACTCACAGTGGAGAAAAACTTTTTTCGTGTTCCGAGTGCTACTATTAATTTTCTCGGAAGGGCCATCTAAAGCGCCACATGCTGACTCACAGTTGAGAAAAACCTTTTTCATGTTCTGAGTGCAACTATTCGTGTTCTCAAAATGGCCATCTGAAGAACCACATGCTGACTCGCAGTGGAGAAATACCTTTTTCATGTTGGAGGTGCAACTATTCATTTTGTCGAATGGTCTCTCTGACGAGACACAATCTTAAACACCACGGAGTAAAACGAACTAAATAAGAAATAATTTACAATTTTTAGTAAAGCTAAGGTTAAGAAGCTTTATTTTATTTAACATTTTTTGGAAGCAGCTCCGCAACTCACACAGCTCGTGCATCTGAGAACGTTAAAAGTGCTTCTCAATTTTGAAGAAAAAGTGAAAATACAGCCAACAAGAATGAAACTATTTATGTGGTGAAGAACGATAATGCCGGCCTATTGGCCGTGTCTTATTCAAATTAAACTAAATGACTGACATTTCGCAAAAAAGATACTCAATATCCAGACCAAGATATCCTGGTTTAATAGCCAGAAATGATAAAACTCTACTACATCGCAATCAATTAGCTGACTCTCGTAGTGAACTCGAGCCGGGGATGTTGCACGATGAAACTGATCTCTCAAACAAATATATTTATTCATCATCAAAGTTTCGCTTAACGACAGCGGATGCACTGTAACCGAAGGTACATAAAACTAAAACATACCCATTATTCTAACTAAATATTGTATTTATATTCGTTTTTTAAGACATCTTCTGAAAGTTAAGCAAAATTGGTGATTTGTTATTCATATTGTTATCTTGATTTTTGGAATATGGTTTTAATATTTCATTTGTGTTTGTTGTCTTTAATTTTTTAATGCTTTATTCTTTGTACCTCTCGAGCCTTTCAGACTATTATTGTGACAATAATAATACTACATCAGTTTTCGAAATTGTACAAAAAAATCTAATTATTATTCCACGTACCCACCTTCCTATGATAGCCAGCGAAAAATAATAAATTAATGTTATAACTTATAAGTGCACATATTTCAATTCGATAATATTAACATTATAATTAACACTGTAAAATAGAAGTAGGCCGAGTGGCCCAGTTGTAGCATTGTGAACGATGTCATTTTACTTACTTCATTATAATTCTCTTTTTCTTAATAAATGTAAAATTTAATTTGTTTATTTACATGTTTTTTTTAAATTATCATATTTCCTTAAATCATTATTGATTACACACACTATATATTCTTCATCTTGAGGCTCACCACTCTTTTGAACACAAGCACTTGCTTCCATAGAAGAAAAACATTTAAAAAATGAAAAGCGGTGAAAAGTGAGTTGACGAATTATTTTAGTTAACATAAATGATTTTACTCTGTAAATTGATTACTTATTTAATAAAGAATAAAAATTGTTTTAGACAAATATTCATCTTATAATATGTTGGATGCACCTATAATTCTTTAGTATTTTATGAACAATTTTTAAAATAATAGCGAATCCATCAGTATAAGTGAACGTATGTCTGTCGGTATGAAAAAGACAGGCATATCTAGGTGGGACAGCATGACCGAGACGTATAAAATGTCATGTCGGTTGTAACTCGTCCTCTGTTCATTAGCAAACTTTTATATTTTCCATTGTATCAATACTTGTAGCTACTTGAATAAAACCAAATAGTAACGGAGTACCCACATACTTTTATCACAAAGAAATCTGGATGATCAGCACGGAAAATCACCACAGTTATGTATTTTTTTTCTAACCAAAAAAGTAATATAATTTTCAAAATTTTATTTGTATGTCAGATGTACAAAAAAAATCACAATTTATGGCAAATTTAGCCCCGAAAGATCAACATCAAAGGAAATCAATAACAATCCAAAAAGTTTTGAATTGTTAACGAATACTCTTTTAAAATGAAAGTAAACTTTTAATCTATTAAAATAAATGTTCCCATATCGAATTATGGATTATGCTTTAAGGCTGAGTTTAATGGGGAAAGTCTTTTGGCTGTTCTTTTTGTTTTCTTTTTCTCGTTAAGTATTGGTTTTTAATCCTTGGTCCTCGTTAGTTGTTATCCGAAAATATCTTTAATCCATTCGTCCATAAGACCATAGTGCTCATCAAAATATGTACCGTAGAACTTTGGTATAAAATATACAAAGATTATTGTACGAAAGATTTGTTGCGAAGGTTAAAGATGTGTTCGGTGTTAACCCTTTAAATATTAGGAAACCAAATTCATAGATGTCTGGGACCAAATTTGGTCTCCTAAAATTAACGGGTTGAAATTAAACTATGTAACATTTTGTGATAGATTCATTCTGTTGCCGGGATAAAACTATTGTGAATAAATTTTGACAATTTTTTATATATCACACAAGTAATTAATCATAACAGACACAGCAAGCATTACTTAATTGATCGCGGCACGAAAGGATTAAGTTGTTTTGATTAGGTCATTAAAAATATGTATGTAGTAGACTGCCTAAGTTATATCAGGTGCGAATGCATCGAGAATCATCCAGGGGGTAGGTAGATGGGCAGTACCTATGGTGTGCTCTAGTACATTCCCATGCTATTCAATTTCCACCAAAGAACGTTCCCGAACATTTTAGTTACTATCGCTACAATATGTTGCCGAGTACAAATGGGGATCTCCGACCAGACACGTGCTGACTCACAGTGGAAAAACCCTTTTTTTATGTTCTGAGTTCAACAATTCATGTTTTTGGAAGGGATGTGTAGACTGAATGCTGTAGAATTCCTAAGGCGTATGTATAGTAAAACCATGAATGATTGTATAAGAAATGTGGAGATCCGCAAAGAGTGCAAGGCTGAAGTAAGCGTAATGAGTAAAATCAAGAAAGTGACGATTAGATGGTTTGGGCATGTAGAGCGAATGAACGAAAAAAGGCATGTAAGTAGAATATATGCAAATGTGAATGGTAGCAGAAGTCGGGGACGCCCGAGGAAGACATGGCACGACCAAGTGAATCAGATACTTGAGTCGGGCCATGTTAAGAGTCAAAATTATAGAAGAGTATGTATGAGACGATGTATGAATATGAGTGTGTGGCAGAGACTGTGTTGTTTGGCGGTCCGTCCTCTCTGCTTCCCCCTTCGGGGAAAAAAACTTGATGGTTATTTAGTTAGTTAGTTATGTTCTACGAAACACAGGTTGTGACACAGTGGAGAAAAACCGTGTTCATGTTATGAGTGCAAGTATTCATGTTTTTCGAAGGGATATTTAACAAAACACATTATGCATGAGTGGAGAAAAATCATTTTCATGCTCTAAATGCATGTTCTCAAAAGGGTAATCTGACAGATCACATGCTGACTAACCGTGAAGGTACACCTTTGTCATGGTACGAGTGAAACAAAACAATTTTGAAAGGTTTTTTGACACCAGTTATAATTCACAGAAGAGAGGGGAAAAGAGTTTTCACGATCTTAGTGCAATTATTCATAGTCTCGGAAAAGTTTTCTGACGAACCACATGCTGACTTGCAATAAAAAGTTTTCGGAAAACATTATTCTGTGTGTATAAAATTATTTATTTGTAAACTTTTGGTTGTACAAAGTTATATTAAAAATAAAACGAGATTGCTATCATATTTACTATGACAAGTACCTATGTTATTTTCGAGTAACCTTTTTTTACATTAGCTATGTATATATGTGGAAGTGTGGCCACATATTTGGGGATGCGGGGTGAGAGAAAGGGGAAGATGTTCTGGGAAAGAAAGAGGTATCAGGGTTGGGTAGAAATCTGGGTGTCAGTGTGTCCAGGAGTGACCGATGTATCAACCTGCCACGCAGTCGGGTGGCAGACGCATATGTCGCCAAGACACCCCTGCTAAGTCACCAAACGTAACGAGCCACTTGGCGTGACCTATGGCAGAGGTGTTGGTTATCCAATAAATGGTTCCCGTGTCGGCGGTACCCGTCAATGTAAATATTTAATAATCTCTAAATGGTATGAAATAAAGTCTGTTTGTGCGCTTAGTTCTTCTAAAATACGCAACGGATTGGTTTTTTAGAAATTGAAAGTATCTATTTCGGTCAAGATTTGATATGTTTTTCACTGTGACCGTATCTCATCAAAATGACAGTTCAACACACCTACAAAAAGTGATGAAATAAAAACTAGGTTAAATAGGTTACATAGCCAACTATTTAACCTACTTTTTGTTTCATCACTTTTAATGACTATATATTTCTTTTAAAATGTGTGTTTAGTTGTCATTTTGATTAAATATCGTGGAACCGTTTTTCATAATATTTAATATTTTGACGCTCTAAAACCAACTTCATTAAAAATCAATCACATGTTTTAATAATAACAAAAACAAGTTTACATATTAACGTTCATCATATATTTTTTACCTAATTGTAATCAATGATCAATTGATGTCAGTTATCTGAAATTTTTCAATACACAAAGATTGATCTCGCAATATTTGGTCAGAGTATTGGCACATTGCTAGTCAATCTAAGGGAGCCTGTTATGCCTCAATACAAAGGACTATTTCATCAAACCCGTGGTTTCAACAATTACCCCATTTCTCAAGAAAATGACTCGTTCGAATGAGGATGGACATTGTTCCGTTTCTTCTCATCTTTTTAAAATTCACGTGACTCCCCAGATTCTGTGGACTAAAAATGTAGATCACATGGTTGTCCCTCTCTAAACAAATATCTTCTCTTTCACCGATTTTCTCCCCCTAATTCAACATCTCATCTATTCAACGTTTGAATTTGACTACAATCTTCAATATAATTTTGAAATTAGCCAATGTAGGTAAACAAAATCTCTAAATAGTATAAAATAAAGTCGTTTTCTGCGTCTGTCTGATTGTGCGCTTAGTTCTTCTAAACTACGCAACGGATTTTGATAGGGTTTTCATGATCATTCAGGTTTATATATATATAAAACATATATATTGTACTTATATAAAGTAGAGAAAAGTCGATGTTTTGTAATCAAGTCGTAAAAAAATATTTTTCGGGCGCTTTCATTGTTAACGCTGGATAAACCTTATGTGATACATCAAAATAATGTTCTACGGAATTGTATATATTGAAAAGGACTACGAAAAAGTCTGCGATGGTATAAGTCTATCTCCTAAGGATAAAGTCTGCGATGGTATAAGTCTATCTCCTAAGGATAAAGTCTGCGATGGTATAAGTCTATCTCCTAAGGATAAAGTCTGCGATGGTATAAGTCTATCTCCTAAGGATAAACCCCTGCAACTCCGGATACACGTCAGCTAATTAATATATAAATTCACCTTCACTCTCTCCATAATAGGGTACATGCAGTATATGCAATATAGTGTTTTCAATGCATGTAATACATGTAAAAAATATAACTAAACTCGAATATCGTACTTAAAACTCTCAAAAAAATTATTAAATTTATTAATCCACTTATTAAGTTGTATGGAAATTCAAATATCGATAACGAGACATGATTGGCTAGCGAATTGTGACGTCACAACACACTCACGTCCCACTTCAAGTTGTTTTTGTTCCAGTTGCTTGTTGCCACTTTTTGCTTGTTGAAGTTGTTGAATTAGTTTGATTTTGATAGTCGTAATCAATCCTAAACCCATTTGTTTGTATTTAACTTCTTCTTCTTCTTTATGTGCCGTATCAGGTCCCCCCGAGCACAGTGGCTTAAATTTGAGCGCTGGCGCGACATTGACCCCAGATCGGCATGTTCCCGAAATGATTTTTTTTTTTACCAATGTGTTCTCAATTAATCACTGACATTAAAAAAACCATGAAAAATAACATCCGAAGCTTACTTACTCGGTAATTACGCACAGAACCGAGATGTTCGGGCGCGCAACTATGCTGCTTTATCTAGGCGAGTTTGAAGGCGTGCGAAATCAGGTTGTTTGTGAACTTATTATACAAAAAAAGTATTTTTTTAAATCAGTTAAGATATTCTTTAAGATAAGTGATTTATTTAAATAACTGTTTTTTTTTTCATAAATTATAACTGTTGCCTTAGTTCAAAGTTTACCTTTTTTCCAATTTTTTGCCTTTATTTGAGTAGGAATAAAAATATTCACGAATCTTCACGCTAATTTTAATAGGATATTATTGCTGTGTCTTTTTTGTACACGGGAAAAAATAATCACCATCAACTTTAGCCAGCCACTCGAGTAATTGCATTTTTAAGAAATGATTGTACTTAATTTTCGTCATTTTTCTTTTTCAGAATCTAATATTTGACTCCGATAGTCAAAGAAAGATTCAACTAATAAGAATCAACAAAAAATAAGTGGTATTTCTTATTAATACTTAAAAAAAACATCAATGATGCCAAATGGTCGAACGCCGAGAGCGATGTCGCGCCAAATCATTAAAATTGGCCACTGTGCGACGTTGGCGATCACTCTAGAGAATGTCTCTTTGTCTTGCGCTGCCCGGAATAGCTCCTCCACACTTCTAATGCGGTCCACTCTCGTATATTTCGCAGCCAAGACATTTGTCTCCTTCCAGGAGACATATAACATTTATTTTATTTATTTATTTTATTAATATAATAAATATTATACATATAACATATATTTTAAATACATACTATCATGACAGACAGTGGTTTTCTACAAGGACAGTCTGATAATTTGCCAAAAATCGACGCGATTATGATGGCAGTTTTCTTTTCGCAAATTGATTTTTTTATTGCGGAAATGCGAGGCGTTAAAGTTTTACGGTAAGTAAATCACTATTATGATGAGTATGTAATGTTTGATGATATATAGGTATTGGATTTTCAAACAATACTTTTATTAAAGTAATACGTTTTATATCAGTATTTACTTTTTCTAGTAAAATTTGACAGTTGTAAAACCTAACCTCCACATGTTTGAAACTGACTTTCAGTAAAGTATAATATTTAGGTGTGTGAAATAGTACAAAGGTATATTGTGCCTTATAATAATGAATGTAATTAAAATTTATAGATCCTGCAGAGAGAGTTACGGAGACAGTGCCATCGGTTACGTCCAAGTGAACGAGACATTCAGCTGCTGAAATATTTTATCCACCCAACGGTGATCGAAAATCTTTCTGTAGACAATATGATTTGTAATTTTCTGTCCAATGATGTGGGATCAACATCAGAAGATTTTTTTAAATATTGCCAACAAAATATGGACACCGTTGCCTGTCAAAGGGCAGCTCGGATGACTGTTGGGCAGTCAAACTGTCCATTGTGGCACAACTTGAGGTACGCTAGAATGACCGCATCTAAATATGGACACCGTTGCCTGTCAAAGGGCAGCTCAGATGACTGTTGGGCAGTCAAACTGTCCATTGTGGCACAACTTGAGGTACGCTAGAATGACCGCATCTAAATATGGACACCGTTGCCTGTCAAAGGGCAGCTCAGATGACTGTTGGGCAGTCAAACTGTCCATTGTGGCACAACTTGAGGTACGCTAGAATGACCGCATCTAAAGAGCAGCTAAGATGACTGTTGGGCAGTCAAACTGTCCATTGTGGCACAACTTGAGGTACGCTAGAATTACCGCATCTAAAAATGGACACCGTTGCCTGTCAAAGGGCAGCTCAGATGACTGTTGGATGACCTTTTCACAAAACGTGAATCTTCGATAAATGGCTTAATAATCGATAAGCGACGGACAGCTATCTTTCGCAAACGATAGCAGTCGTTGACGAATGCTGTCATTTAGCTTAAGGCTAAAAGAACGAGAATCGCCCTCCTGGTCTCAGACATGACAAATAACCGCAGTCCTCTATAATAATTGCATCAGACGCACGACCACCATAGCCACATGAAACCAGACCATCTGGTGTGTATTACATCCTTTATACTCTGACCAACACATGGATTGGTGAATCGGATTTGAGGGCTTTTCTATTTGTATTTCTAGACAGTCTATTATGGACTGAACATTGCCATACCTAGCCCTGAAGGATATTGGTAGCTGAGCTCTTATATCAGGTGTGGTTGGCCAAATTATGAGTTCCTGAAATAAAGTCGCTAATATTTTGATAGTCTTGGAGAAAATCCGTGCTACAGAGGAAGCCGACAAACCAAAGTGAAGCCCAATAATAGCGAACGAATCATTAATACATGAATTGTTTCTGTAGGTGTTTTGGCAACTACAATAGAAATAACATTTGATTCCTAAACAGACTTTCTCTCTATGACAAGCATGAAAGATTTAGGAATAGTCAGATTTAAGTCCAGTATCAATCTCGGACAATTGTTACTGTCCGAGTATGCAGAGGGAGTGTAATCTGAATCATTGTCCTCGGAAACAATAGACATAATATCTATATTATGATGAGTAGGCTCACAGTAGCCACCTTTTGCACAAACAGGCTTTGTGGGTGAGAACTTCAATGGTGAGCATTAGGGCGGAACGAAATTTTTTTTTTTCTAATTCTGATTTGGAATAGTTGTATTAAGTTGCCAATTGCCATCAATTACCTCAATTAAAAATATAAAAAATATCAGACAACGGTAAGAGCCCCCGCCAAGACATCGAACATTTACAAAATCGACAGTTTAGGGGATATTTGCGCGGCCTAGAAAATAGTACAGAATTTATTAAAATACGTTTATTTTATTTAAAAACACATTGAAATATAGTTAAGTAGCTATTGCAATCAAATATTTCTTTATTTTAATATACTTTGGCGCTGTAACAGAGGTGCAAAGTGCGGGACGAAGCGGAGAGCGGCACCTGACAATCTACGAAATGCAGTATTTTGTTTAAACTACTGTCGATAATTGTCTCAGGTGAAAGGTCGCGCGTCAATTATATTCACGAGTACTTATTGATAAACCTTTTTTAAGAGAATTAAACTGATTTCTAGAAGACAAAATTTAAAATGTCCGATATTTGGTGTAAGTGCAGAGTTGAAAGAGAATATCCTACCTACGTATGAAAATGTGATGAAATTCTACGAATGGGTTAGACAAGACTTAAAAGTAAGGAATAACACAACAAAAGAACCTACGTATTTGGAAATTGCCGTAGTAGTTTGAACGAAAATTGAAGAATTGTGGATAAAATCTTCGATTCCAATTGTCACACACAAAATAATCTTACAGTTACTAAAAAGTTATCACTCGAAGTGTTATAATTTGAAAAAGTCTTTGAAGAAACTTAAGGAAGAAAAGTTAGAAGAGTTCAGAGTACAGAGTAGAAAGATTTTTGACATAGCTGCAAGTAAATGACAAGAATTTGTAAGCTGTACTTGTTTGAGAGAAAAAAAAGTTCCAAAAGAGGAACAAATGTTTTGAGAAGACCAACGCACTAACTGACTAATGGCTTTAGGAAGAACTGATCTTATCCATAGTAAAAAAATGCTGAATTGAAGATTACGTACTCTCAAACAAGAAATGAGGCATAATAGATAGGATGAAACTAAGAACAATAAGGCAGAATGAGACGCGAGCAAATTTTAACCGAAGAAAGAGTAACAGAAATTCCTTCATTATATTTCGATGGAAGGAAAGACAAGACGGCTAAAACTGTTTTAAAAAGATCGAAGAGGCTTAGAGTGATTGTACAAGAGGAACATATTTCGATTATAAAAGAACCAGGTACTGTTTATGTTGGGTATGGGGTTTCAACATCGGGCAGTGCAAGAAATATTGAAAGAGCTATCCACAGATTTTTAACGACTGAAAAGATATCACTAGATGGTTTAATGGCTGTTGGCTGTGATGGAAAAAACACAAATACAGGGAAAACAGACTATCTCGACGATTGCAATGGATAATTTGTCTCTTACACTCCAATGAGTTACCATTGAGGCATTTGTTTACCTATTTGGATGGCCCTACTGCAGGACCTAAATCATTTGCAGGTCAAATTGGTAAAGCATTAGAGATATGCGAGACGCTGCCGTTGGCTAACTTTGAGAAGATTGAAGGTGAACTACCTCCACAAATATCCACAGATCTCAGTACAGACCAGAAATATTTACAAGAAATTACTACTGCTGTCATAAATGGATCCTGGTCTCCTGGATTTATTAAAGAGAAGCCCAGGTAAACTTCCCCATGCCCGCTGGTTGACAAGAGCTAATCGCATACTGCATTTGTATATTTCTACAGAAAATCCACAACAAAATCTTGTGACTTTAGCAACGTTTGTCGTATAATCATACGCTCCTGTCTGGTTTACTATCAAAACACATTCATCCTGCAAAGATGGTTCAAATCATTTATGGAAGCTCATCAACAGCACTAGATATTTGTCCAACGAGTTGTTAGTGATAGTGGACCCTGCTATAATTTGTAACAGTTACTTCGCTCATCCAGAAAACTTGTTGTTGAGTATGATAACAGATTCATGTAAGCACATTAGAGAACTCGCTGCAAGACGCATTTAAAAGGCTCGTCAAGTTAATAAAAATCTGTTTCGCGCATTTTTGAGGTGCCAAAAGTGAATTTAAATGCATGTTCTTACATAGACATGATTGACTGGCAACAAAATATATACGAACCCTCAATACTGATGAATATTTCCGATGGTCAGTTACAAGATCTTATTGAAAATGGAGAAGATACATTGTTGAAGTTTATGAGACTGACTTGCCATACCCAGGCTGTGGAAAGATTTGTAAAAGTTGTGACAGAAGCAGTTCTAAGTGCATTCGACAAGATAAGACGAGAGGGATTCATAAAATCTAAATTAGCATCTCGAAAACTCATGCCAAAGTTTGAACCTAAAAATGGTTTTTTGCTATAAAAAATGATTTTATTCATACCAACATAACTTTCTTAATCTGTGTTTAATTTTGAAATAAATGTTTTTATTAATTAAAATCTACTTTTATTTTATCATTTCATGCATAACATATTATATTTACTTATTATTTTGTTTATAGGGTTTTTAATACAAAACGTCTATAAAAACTTAAAAAATAAAATTTCAAGTCTCTGGCGGGACCTCAAGATGTCGAGCTAGAAGTTCCAAATTGAGAACTGTTATTTAGAATTACATAAAGCAACTTTTCCCTGGTATTCCAATTCGAATTTCAAAAAAAAAAAAATTTTCATACAAAAGTGTTCCACCCTAGTGAGCATGCCGTGTTTGTCATTGTTGGCACGGTTGAAGTAGACTTGCTTCTGTAGGTAACACGACAGCAAATATCTGCTTGTACCGCCTTATTAACCATTTTACAACTGCTATCAGCAGCTTCTGGAAGGTAAAGAATGGCTGTTGAAGTGGAGGGCTCCGAGAGAAGACTATCTGCTGTAGATGTTGAGGGCTCTGGGTCCGATGGTGCGTTCCTCGTGGGCTCCCCACTATCATCGCGTCTTGAATTAACCCGGCACGCAATCTTTTTTGTCCTGTTTGCCTTAGGCTTGGTAAAACTTTTTTTTGACAGGCAAAAATATGTGGGATCACATTTTTTTTTCAATCTCATTTTGCATCCCATCATTTGGACTTCCATATAATTTTCTAAATCCTCTTGGAGCTGTAAAAACAAAACCACAAAATTATTTGTTTATTGTGAATTACAGTCATAGTTACCAAAAACATTTTACATGGAAGAAAATGACATTATTAAAATAATGACTTAATATAAAATTACAAAATAATAATAAATATAGGTACAAAATATTGTTTTCAAATTTAACTGTATCTTTTGTATTGTAACACGATTGTTAAGAGATTTCTTAACATATAACCTGAAATGACATTAGTATGATAAAATATACTATTGTTAAACTATGTAGTCTAATTCGTACCCAATATAATCCACTACCCATCAGGATCAATAAGGCTTTTCTTTCAAAACATATATTTGTGTAAAAATTTTATAAGCACTTTGAAATTTTCTACAAGGCTTAACGTCGTTAAAAATATTACAATTAGCCTCAGTTTATGGCAGATTTTATTTTAGAATATACATTTCACATAAATGAATTTAGCTACTTACATTGAAATGATCTTCACAGCAAGAATGACGAGATTTTGCAGAAAGTACACCATTTTTTTAATGCACCTTTTGATCGCGTAGCACCACTTTTTACGCATAATAACATCATTTGGGACATTTATAAATAATTTGTTCGGTGTCGAAGATGTTGTATTTGTACACTTTGGTACTATACAGTATTTATACACAGTGTTTGCGGACATTTTCTTCGAAAAACAAATGATCAACAGAAGACTGACTACTGGATTCTAAAGCGCGACAATGGCAGCTGTCAAACAAGAGGTGTGTTGTGACGTCACAAGCCAAAACCGTGCGAAAGAAGTCGTTTTTGCCCTAATTTGAAATGTGAATATTCAAAACGTTGTTGAAAGATTATTCCTATCGTAAAAAAAAATTGTCTAAATATTCTATTTTGTAATTTATTTCTTTAATTTTTGGTAAAATAAAAAAAGTGATTGTACCCTATTTAACAACTTATGTAAATATAGTTTAAAACACACGCAATAAGAAAAATAAATAAGAATACTTAATCTGGGTGCATTTTACTTTTCATTTGGAACCTAACAAAGATGACGCCTTTATTTGTAAACGATAATTCTGTTTCGTTAATTTATTTTGGTCTGACGTTTTCTTTCTGTATTGTTTGGTGTTTGTTGAAGTCTTTATTATTTATTTATTTATTTATTAATTTTCAACGCCCTGATGGGCTTTTACATGACAAGTTCATAATACAGAGACGGTTTTATAAATAAAAAAGATAACTACAAAAATATAACTAGTAAACATCATATGAAAGGTATACAGATAAATTTAAGCAAAGATAGTGCACAATAAAAGAGAAAGATTCTAAGTTGTAAATGGCATAGAAATAAACTAGTATGTATGTTAGTAATTACAAAATTTACAGGTGACTAATTAAATGTGATGATTAATACATGACAAAATGCAAGATACATAAACAGAAAACGGTAATATGTTTTTACATTGTAGATTAATATAGAAATACACAAATATGTATATGCAATAGACCCTATGTGATGCTCCATAGATATCAAAATATTCTACGTAAAAATATTGTTCAGATATTTCTTGAATAAAGGTAAACTTGTATTAAATACATCAATGTTTGAGGTGAATTTGTTCCCTGGTGTGTGTAGTCGTGAAATTGGTGCATGTGTGTGATAGTTGGTTACAGAATTATTGTTGCAGAATAATATGTTTTGCCTTGTTTCTCGAGTAGGTACTTAGTAGGTAAAATCAATGAGATTCAGGAGTTCGCAACAATCTAATTCGGAGTGAATAATTTTAAACAAAAAAGTTAGATCGTTTATTTTTCTTCTGTTTTCTAGGGAGTGCAATTTAAGTGTATTTAGTAAAGATGTGTAGTTAATGTGTTGAATAGGTATGTGTAACTTGAAGTTAATAAATCTTAAAAATTTGTGCTGCACTCTTTCAATATTTTTTATATGAATTTGATAATATGGAGACCAAACTATGGAATTGTATTCCAGCAAGCTGCGTACGAGTGACAAATATACGATTTTTATAACTTCCAGCGAATCGAAATCTTTGATTGTTCTGATTATAAATTCTAGTGTTTTCATGCCTTTGTTAGTTATCTGTTGAATGTGATTTATAAAGTTTAATTGCATATCAAACACAACTCCAAGATCCCTAATTTCTTTGACTTTTTCTAAGATTTTATTATCTATTGTGTATTTGAAAGATAGTGGGGTCTTTGTTCGACAAAATGTTAGTGTCTTACATTTATCGATATTGAGGAATAAGTTGTTTGCGACACACCAATTTTGCAATTTGACAATGTTTGACTGTAGGATTAGGCAGTCGCCTATATTGGATATTTCTTTGTATAATTTGATGTCATCGGTAAAAAGCAGAACTTCTACATCGTCGAAACAACTTATGATATCATTTATGAATATTAAGAAAAGGATGGGGCTGAGATGACTCCCTTACGGTAGACCACTAGTTGCATATAATAACTTAGATTTAGTATGTTTAATTTATTTAATATGTTTATAATGACTATTATTTAGTATGTTTATAATGACTAAGTTGGTAGCATAAAATAAGGTAGAAAACTAGAGGAGCCATTATTTATATACATTTTAAAGAAAACAAATGTGCCTCTGACTTAGTACTTTTTGGTTCTTTACCATTTAGCATGCTCTCTTTTTCTCTTGCACTTGCCTGCAGTTGTATATCGCCATCCCATTTGGATTTCGTAAACATAGTGAAATAAGGTTTTGTATGGAAACATAGACCCAAATTGAGATTATATTTGAAACACGCCCATAAGGCACTTCTCATGTTATTTTTGTAGTAAATGCGGCAAAGCATCTGCCGTTCACAATTGTCACAAATACATCGTTATATTCAAACTGATTCTCTTGTTCTCTTAGCTAGGTTGAACAATCGATTCTTGCACATCTTGATATCAAAATTCATTAGAAAACGCAAATCGAAACAATCTGGGCAGGAGCTCCACAACACTTGATAAACATACTTGATTCAGTACAATAGAGGCCGGTCCGTCAGATTGACAACCCATTCTCAACTCCAAGAGGTTTCTATTAAGAGATGTGTTAAAAATATCCCGGATGGCTTGACAAATGACATATTTTATTGGTACGTTGTTAGCCACTGAAGGTTTGATACCAATGTCGATATTCTTTTCTTTCAACCTGATTTGTGAACTGTAAACGATAAATAAATATTTATTTTTCGGAATAACTTGAGTAAAACCTCAAATTGTAATATTTAATTATTGAAGACAATATAAGCGATTTCTAAACGAAAATCTGAAACAGAAAAATCAGAAAAGGACACGGTCACATCTAGGACTCGAACCCAGGACCCTTGTCTTGCCGGCAATGATACAGTTAAAAGTGACCGAGGGGGATAGGGTCCCATTAGCTCAGCGGTAGAGCGGTGTCCCGGCAAGACAAGGGTCCTGGGAGTCCTAGATGTGACCGTGACCTTTTCTGATTTTTCTGTTTCAGATTTTCGTTTAGAAATCGCTAATATTGTCTTCAATAGATAAATAAATACTTATAGTTTAGGATTTACGTTTCCAACATAATTAAGGTTAAATTAGTTAAGGTTGAGAAGGTTTAGGTCATCAGTTCATTTGTAATGTTATTTTATTTATTTAAGTTTTAATCCAGCAGGACTGGGAGGATAGTGCAATCCCAGTCTGCCATATTACATGAAATGCAGTAAAACAGGGAAACAATAAAATAAAGTAAAAAATAATAAAAATGGAAATAGGATAAAACAAAGAGAAAAAAAATATTAGGCAGGTACCTAAAAATAAAATAAAAATATAAATCAAAAATATAATAGTCATATAAATAGGTAGTACAATAAAAACAATTAGATTAAATTAAATTAAACCGTCCATCAGGGAGGTCGCCGCATCATCTGCATCCATCGCTCATTGAGTGGGGAACTGAGCCACTCGGATGCAGCCACAACGATGATGTTGGTTGAGTCCTACCCCAGAAGCTGGTTAGTCGGTGGCGAAGTAAGGCGGGGAATGAGTGCACCCTAAGCATTGTGGAGGCACTGCAGAACCTCGGTAGTTGCATGAGCTGCCTGTATGCATTACACCCTCAGCTTGTCCCATTGCGGTATTGTGTCCACAGCTCAGATGTGTCACCACAGTGCAGTGCAGAATGCCTTGAAAAGTAATTTCCTGACATCATCGCTACAGTGGTAGAACCGCCTTGAGAGCATTCCGGCCCGTATATTGATTGTTTTTCTTTGTCGTTCGCTGAGTACCGCAACCAAATTTTTATGGTTTATTCTAAAAAGGTTTTGGAAACATTAAAAAATCAATTTCTGCGCTAATAAATATTTATTCAACAAATTTAAATTGTATACAACCGCAGTTTACTAAAAATCTACATTAACTGACCACCACCTTCTCGAAGTGAAGGACAACTTCGTAGATTATTGCTCTTCATATATATTTGTTTATTCATATAACCAAACAAATCACATCTTTTTATATATATTAACCACATATTAATGTTAATTTTGAATACTGGAGACTCCCTTGTGTTAAGTCAGATCTAAGACCGAGAACCCGCCAGTTTCTAACAAGTCTGTTCTGTGAATGAGTCCGCTTGTGTCTTAGCAAGGCAAACTTTTGTGAAAATGAATACTGACTTGTACAGGGCTAGAAGATTCCTCAAGTGAGTAGTTGAAAATCAAAAGGTACTTAACCACCATTTTGACTTTTTTTGAGATTTAAATGCCAACACGTTCTCCTGGATCATAGCCATGTTTGAAATATTATTTCAGTGCCAAAACATGGTTAAATCCTTAGTTATAGCTTGTTAAAAATCGTCTTCAATTTCAAAACGTACTTAAATCCAAAATCGTTTGTTTTCAAAACGTACTCAAATCCAACAACCAATAAGGGCCATGGAATTGGCAGCCATATTGGTTTTTTAACCAATCAATGGGCTGATTTCTGTGCAACGGACACCATAACAAGAAACACGTTTTTGGTGAGTGGTTTTGAAGTTGATTTGGTCGTGATTTTTTTGAGTTATTAACGGTAATTTTGAAAATTAAACAAAAATGAGTGAATCAATTTGTTCTCCAGTTGTACCAGCACGCACTGGAAAAGGCAGAAAGCGTTTAAGGCGACCGGAAGAGTAGACAATCAATAAACAAAAAGTTATAAGATGAGTTCCATCATGCTACTAAGACATCAGTGGTGTATTCAAAATTTTATGGTTTTTGTCAAAAAAAAAATTGTTTATATAATAATTACCTATCTTTTCTATAGTTTATACTTCAGTGGAGTATTTTTGTACTACCGAAGTAGGAATATTTCTTGTAGGAATATTTTCCGTGCCATATATATTTTCCTTCATTTGTGTCACTTGAAAGTACTAGTTTTTTTGGCGGTATTTTTATTATAAGCTTGAAAATCAGTAAATATGTTTATAATGATCCATTTATACCATAGTGTTATCATAATGTAAATACATTAGTGGATGTTTGATCATTACAAAAAGGCAATTATCTATCTACAACACTTGAATTAGGATCTAAAGTCAATGATTTATTTACTAATTTGAAATTTATGCAGAGTTTCCTTTCTCTTAGGACCATATATTGGGTTCAAACAAATATTTTCTGTACACATATTTCTAAATAATATCCTTCTCTTATTTTTATATATTCTGCTACTGAGCCTCCTAGATATCCGTTACTCTGCAATCATCAGACAAAAGCACTCAACTGTCGCGCTTTGAGAATGGTGAATCTCAAGTAGAAGTATCAGGATTTAATGTATGAATCAATTTACAGTCACTTTGCATGCAAGGATTTCTGCATTGCATTGTTATTTTTTAAATATAGTGCTTTCCATTTCATAGAATCTAAAATTTGTTTTTGTTTAATGTATACACGTTAATCTAACCTTTATAATATTATCATTTATTAAACCTTTTTGCAAAAGTTTTTTACCCACGTATTTAAGGTATTCGCTTGCAAGGATTTCTGCATTGCGTTTTTTTTTTAAATGTAGTGGTCTCCATTATATAGAATCTAAAAATTGGGATATTATCTTTTTCTATTTTCCTGTGTCTTGTTCTCTTTCATATTTTCGTTTAGATTATTATTATTATCTTCTTCTTCAATGATAGACAAATTGGTCTATTTTTACTATCCGCAGGTAATACTGTATTTTAAAATAAATAATGTTTGGCTTTAAAAAGACATTTATTTTTTTGTTAATATGAATTATGTTTCATCTATGCATATACAAATGATGTAATTTCTTCACTACACCCCTGGCAGAGAAGTATTATCAAACACAGTTTATGAGTTTCAAAATGTGACTAAATCCAAAGACTTCACTTTCAAAATGTATCTAAATCCATGGTTCAATATCAAAATGTATCTAAGTCCATTTTTAAATATTAAATAACTAATTAATTATCTATCAGATTTTTATTTCAAAAACGCATTTAAAATGTTTTATTTTACCTTCATTTTTACAAAACATTTAATTTTACTTTATTATACTTAAATGCTATGAAACAGTTTTCTTGCTTTTGCCAAAAATTTGGTTCGTGGAGATAAGTACGTTTTGATATTATACTACTCAAGTACGCTTAACAGTTGAATTTGGGATCCATCTCAGGGCTGGAGCTCCACAATACTTAATAAACATCCTTGATTCAGTGCAATAGAGGGCTGTCCATCAGATTGACAATTCATTGTAAACAGACCATATCTAACGCACAGGGTGAAGGGTGTTACTCCCATTGTCCGCGCTCTGACTACTATAGAATGTCTAACTATTATATATCTACCCATTGAGCTAATATCTACATATTAAATGTATCTTTTGGTGGTATAAATTGAACTGGCCGAAGCCCAACTAAGTGCCGCCCGCAGGGCCTAGAAGCGAAAAACTCATGGAGCGGGTTTTTAACTGTTAGTTGTTTAATATGCCCTCGATTAAGCAGGCCACAACGCAGTATATTTGTTAACAATACTGCCAATAATAATTATTTCGTTAGCTTTCTTACTCAAAGGCCTCATACACTATGTGTCGTATTGTATGATGTTACTGCTGCCACTACCTAGCATTTACATATAAACTTTACATTTCTTATTAACTAATTTAAGTCTGTATAACTTAGGAGTAGGAATATTCTTATTTTTGTACTACTTACTTGCTGTTATAATATGTCAAATGGATATGGTTATATGCATTTTTACTATTACTTTTGTGAACTTGCAATCTTCAGAATATTATTTTTTTATTAACTATGTATGTAAAAGCCCAATGGGCGTATAAATAAATAAATAAATAATAATAATTATCCTATTTATCTTATTGTTTTGGTGAAATTTTTCATTTTTCAACATATTTAACAATGACTTTTTTCTGTTCAAAATAAGCAAGAGCTATGGGAATTTTTCTTTCGTTTTGTCGCACAATCATGTTTTGCAAATTTTCTTTAGTGTTCTTTTATTCATTTATTCAAATTTATTGTTCCTTTTCAAGTCATTTTGGGTTTTTTCTGTCATATTGGTTTAACTGACTATATCGGACGTACAAAGCCAAAGTCATTATGAGATAACAAGATCTCAAGTTTTTACGATGTCCTTAATATCTTTGATCAAACCATTAAGATATCTGCGTCAAAATAAATATGATACTATAATATTATTCCACGCCTCAATTCTTATCCCACATCCTTAATGTGCGACTGCTATAGTTAATATTAATGGATTTTCGGCGCCACCATACATTTAAAAACTAATGTTTTGTTTTGTTCAACAATTACTCTCATTGAACATGTGTGAAATTTAATCTATAATATTGTCCAATAAATAGAGAAGTAACTGGTACAAACGTTCACTTCTCATCCGAGAGTACTCGGGAAAGTAATACTTGTTTAATTTAATGTTTTCCTACTGACCCTGCAAAACTCTCAGATCAAGGTGTCAATGTGTGCCGGTGCCCTATTGAATTTGCAGTATTTGTGCGGGCTTCACTAACTTGGTCCCGTACAAATTGGTCCTTCGTGCCGGTTCTACGCATTACGCCTTTAATCGTGCTTCAGTAAAGATGCCTTCGCTTTGCAGTGGCCGTAAAATCTCTAAGTCATCCGGGGCGTCGCGATCAGCAACCAGCGTTCCCGCAGACCGAGACAAACGTAGGTATGTCTCGCCGAGCCCCGGACCCTACCTCCAACTCTCCGACTGATGTTTCCATTAGCCAAGATGCACCCCAGCAAGCTGATCAAGCGATGCTTGCCTCGGACTCCATTAAACAATCAACCACAGCTTGGGGTCCCATCCTGACCCACAGTTTCCCGGCCCCCCAGGAGTCAAATAAATGACGAGCAGCAGCCAGTGAATGCAATTATTGTATCAAGTAGGTCATCAATCGTTAACTAGATCTAACTTAAGGCTGTGTATTCATTAATATTGTAAAACGCCTTAAAGGTTATTTTACACTTAAACGACGACATAGAAATTTTCAAAATTTCAATATTTTTATCATACTATGCCATAAAATAAATCGGAGCTTTAAAAGTAATAAGATAATTCAAAGGATTTCGAAACACAATAGATACCTACAAGTTCTTAAGAAATGTGTAAAACAATAGACGTCGAGTCCTTTTTAAAAATGATTTGACATTGGAACACATGGGGTAGGATTTATATCTATTACACAATATAGAATAACTTGTAAAAAGAGGTCATAAAACCTTCTAACCACATTTAGCTCCGTTACAAGTGTTCCAGTGTTTGGGATATCGGCGAACCATTGTTTATTACCATTCAGTTGGGCATGGGTTACAAAAGTGGCTGAATGAGGGATTGGAAACAGATGTAGGTAAATAAACAAAATGAAAAATGTTAAGATTAAATGTAACAAAAAAATTACGTTTTTATTGACATTCTATTAGTTCTGCGATAAATACTTATTTTTCCAAATCATAATTCTTGAACAAAAAAAGGAACAGGTAAGAAACAAACGAACCCATGACAAATGTTAGGTACTAAATGTACAAAATAATAAAAACCTTTCATTGTCATTCTATTACGTTTTTGATAATAACTGTCTTCTTTTAAACATCACAAGTACAATCTGTCATAAATAATTATTTATTGTATCATTTAAACAAACATTCAGATTTCAAAGATCCAAATCCTTTTTCCTTTGTTAACTCTGTAACAAAAAAAAAACACAACTTTTCACTTCTTAAATAATTGCAAAATTATTCTGATGCGTTTAAATTTAAGACATTTTTATATTTAAAAAAAATCATTGCTTATAATATACCTTTTCTGTTATTTTATGTACATGATTATGAAACATTAAATTGCTTATAATACGATAAGTGAGATTCCCTAACTATAATGAGAATTATAACTAACCATCACGCCGTTGCTCCTCAGGAGTAGTCAGAGTGGATGGATCGCCAAGCAACTGTGTTTTGGCCCCCAATCCTTGCTCCATCCATATTCGAACATCATCTCAGATACTCTTTCATTATTACAACTTTTAACATGATCCACTATAAGTGTTTATTTTTGCGTCATACATTCCCCTGACACTGCAGGTTCCCAACTATTCAAGCACACCTTTCCTTATATTTATCATTATACTTTCGTCGGTAATGCATTCCTTTTGGAAGTCTTCGTAATATATTTTACCGTACATACGCCTCAGGGATCTCATTTTCAATGTGTTCAGTTTAATTTCGTCCTACTCTCAGTAACATGCCTCACTGTTTGTGATTTATTTCAATTAATTGATTGACTGCGCGATTAAAACAGCAACGACGTTTTGTTATTTCAATTTTTAATACGAAAGTGCAGTACAAAGAGTGCAGGGGATGATGTAAGCGTAGTGAATTAGATTAAGAAAGGGACGCTTGGATGGTTTGGGCATGTAGAGCTAATGAGCGAAGAAAGGAGTATAAAGAGGACGTATGATGCAAATACGAATGGTAGCAGAAGTTGGGGACGCCCGAGGAAGATACGATCAAGTGAATCAGATACTCGAGTCAGGCCATGTCAAGATTCAGCATAGCGAACATATTTAGGCACTGTGTGTTGAAATCTTCCGGAAAACCACTAAAACAACTTTGTAATAACAAAATGACATGTGAAGACATTGACTTTCTAACGAAGGAATGTATGGTATAACAGCGTGGTGTTACCGCTGTGCTGCCATTGGCTGTTTGGTCTATTAGAGTAATACGCCCGTAACGGAGAGAGAGAATTACAGGCTAAGATATGGCTTGGATGTTGGATACATTTATATGTAACATAACGGCCGGTTTAAATATCAGAGGTCCTTTTGGCCAACGTGTGGATGTTGGATAAACACGCTCGGAACGTTGTTTAATTTTGGTGGACTTAAGACAAACTGCGTTGGGAAAACAATTTTTTTTCTGTTTGATCTTATAAATAAATGCTTTCTGAGAACATCTGCATACTATATTCGCCAAAAATGGTCTGTTGGACAAAAACGAACTAGAGCGACGACATCAGTAATCTGTGATCTATTAAAAAAATTGGCATCAGTCAAAAGGCCGCACTAGAATAGCCTTAAGGCCGCAGGTTCCCCGCCTCTGAGGTAGACCATCGTTACAGTATGGATACGGCCGGGTTAATAAGGTACACCATCGTTACAGTATGGATACGGCCGGGTTAATAAGGTGCACCATCGTTACAGTATGGATACGGCTGGGTTAATAAGGTAGACCATCGTTACAGTATGGATACGGCCGGGTTAATAAGGTGCACCATCGTTACAGTATGGATAAGGCTGGGTTAATAAGGTAGACCATCGTTACAGTATGGATACGGCCGGGTTAATAAGGTGCACCATCGTTACAGTGTGGATACGGCTGGGTTAATAAGGTAGACCATCGTTACAGTATGGATACGGCCGGGTTAATAAGGTGCACCATCGTTACAGTATGGATACGGCTGGGTTAATAAGGTAGACCATCGTTACAGTATGGATACGGCCGGGTTAATAAGGTACACCATCGTTACAGTATGGATACGGCTGGGTTAATGAGAAGAGAAAGCCATATTGAAACAGTGGGGCGGGTTCAACCTTATATTGTTCAGCAGTAACCGCAAAGGAAATTGGACTTTTATAAAACTACCCACATCATTGCTAATATAAGACACATCGTATAAACGCAGACTCTTCTTCTGATTCTAAATGAAGATCTCTTCGTTATAATGAATTCATCAATTATAATTATTTCACATACAGAATAATACAAAGATTTATTATATTGCAATGTTATATTATATGATGTCATTGTTCGATTCAATGCCACATTTCATAAATATTTTTTTTTGAAAAGTTAAGCTAAAAGATAAAAGTTTATATGTATTATCTAAATAGTATAAAACAAAGCCGCTAACCGCGTCTCTCTGTGCGTGTAGTTCTTCTAAACTATGCAACTGAGTTAGAAAGGGTGTTCACTATCGTTTAGAGAATTTCTTCTGGTAGGATTATATATAATAAATGGATATTAAATTAATTGAAACAAGAGAAATGTCGTATAACGCTGGATATACGTCAGCTAGTTTAAAAGTAAATCTACCAATTCCGAGAGCATTTCGAATTGTCAATTGAGAAGTGCAATTTTATAATTATTAAAACATGTATTATTAAAAAAACACAAGGCACAACATGAGCCATGTATATAGGTTAAAAGTAGAAAATATCAAAATAAAAAAAAACAAGAGAAAAAAATGTAAAAATCACTTATTAATGAAATATAGTAAATTACTTTCCATTGTACACACAAACTGTACAAACCCATAAATAACAAATTATCGAAGGAAGCAAACACTTTGTGGCTTGACATTATAACACAAATGAAAGAAAATCTTTGTTTTAAACCACTTTATTAAATTTATATACGTCGACCGGTTTCGGTTGAACTCAACCTTCATCAGGACAGTACAAATATAAACACAGTTTATCAGTATATCTTTGTTTTAAACCACTTTATTAAATTTATATACGTCGACCGGTTTCGGTTGAACTCAACCTTCATCAGGACAGTACAAATATAAACTGTGTAACACAGTTTATATTTGTACTGTCTAACAAGACGATGAAGGTTGAGTTCAACCGAAACCGGTCAACGTATATAAATTTAATAAAGTGGTTTAAAACAAAGATATTCTTTCATTTGTGACATAAATAACAGTTATTATCAAATGACAGTTGTCTCAAGTAGTTTAGCTATCTGTTTAATAACCGTTCGTTCTGTGCGAATGCTCAAGACAGACCCCCAACCAGCTATCCCGTACTCTATTAGTGATTGACACAAAGCGTAGGATACATTTGAAATGCCGTTTCTGTTGAGGATATTACAGATGTGAAGATAAATACTTAAACACGAAACAATACAGTTTTTTTCCACTATGAGTCAGCATATCTATACATATTTCCCTTTTATTTTTTTTATTTTCTGTGAACGAGTCCAAATGTGTCATATAAAGGTAAACTTTCGTGAAGATAAATACTTAAACACGAAACAATACAGTTTTTTCCAGCATAAGTCTATACATATTTCCTTTTAGAGAACATGTTTAGTTACAGTCGGGACATGAAAAAGGTTTTTCTACACTGAGTCATCATGTGTAACTTCGAAAATTCCTTTTGAGAAGATTAATAACTACAGTCAGAGCAAGAAAAAGGTTTTTTTCCATTATGATTCAGCATGTGTCGCGTCAAACTACCCTTTTGAGAACATTAATAACTACAGTCAGAGCATGAAAAAGGTTTTTCTATACTGTGAGTCATCTTGTGTACCGTCAAATTGCTTTTTCGAGAGCATGAAAAATTACAGTCAGAGCAAGAAAAAGGTTTTTTTCCATTATGATTCAGCATGTGTCGCGTCAAACTACCCTTTTGAGAACATGAATAACTACAGTCAGAGCATGAAAAAGGTTTTTCTCCACTGTGAGTCATCATGTGGGTCGCCAATCTACTCTTTACAGAACTTGAAAAGTTACAGTTAAAGCATGAAAAAGGTTTTTCTCCACTGTGAGTCATCATGTGTAAGTTCAAAGATCCCTTTTGATAACATGAATAATTACAGTCATGGCAAGAAAAGGGTTTTATGCAGGAGTGTAATTGTCAACCTTTGGAAAGTGTAGACATTATCAAATATCTCGGCTTAATAATTGGCCATCTAAAATGGAACAATCAATATAAGAAATATTCTATGTTAACCATCTATGTATGTGTTATGTACTTAACTTATTTGATTGAATATAATTGTAAAGCTGCTCATCTCGACGCAGGAATTCCCTGGTAATATGAGCAGCGGAGGAATTTTTTATTCTTATCTTACTCCAATGTTAGTCTATATACCTATCTAGAATAATGCGATGTCAAAGCGCATGAATAGTCTCATGCGCTTTGACATCGCATTATTCTAGAAAGGGATATAAGCTTACATTTGTCCGGTTTTATTCCTCATTTTCATCAACGATATGACAAATTGCTTCGACGATGTCGAGGTATTGCTTTTCACTAGTGACATCACGACACAATACTCGATACATACCTTTTTATTTTATCTCCACTGTGAGTCATCATGTGTACCTTCAAAGATTACATGTATAATTACAGTCAGAGCATGAAAAACGTTTTTCTCCACTATGAGTCATCATGTGTCTCGTCAAATTACGTTTTACAGAACATGAATAACTACAGTCAGAGCATGAAAAAGGTTTTTCTCCACTGTGAGTCATCATGTGTAGCTTCAAAGATCCCTTTTGATAACATGAATAATTACAGTCAGAGCATGAAAAAAGTTTTTCTCCACTATGAGTCAGCATGTGTTGCGTCAAATTACTTTTTACAGAACATGAATAACTACAGTCAGAGCATGAAAAAGGTTTTTCTCCACTGTGAGTCATCATGTGGGTCGCCAATCTACTCTTTACAGAACATGAATAACTACAGTCAGAGCATGAAAAAGGTTTTTCTCCTCTGTGAGTCATCATGTGGGTCGCCAATCTACTCTTTACAGAACTTGAAAAAGTACAGTCAGAGCATGAAAAAGGTTTTTCTCCACTGTGAGTCATCATGTGTAAGTTCAAAGATCCCTTTTGATAACATGAATAATTACAGTCAGAGCATGAATAAGGTTTTTTTCCATTATGAATCAACATGTGGTTCGTCAAATTACCTTTTACAGAACATGAATAACTACAGTCAGAGCATGAAAAAGGTTTTTCTCCACTGTGAGTCATCATGTGTAACTTCAAATATCGCTTTTGAGAAGATGAATAACTACAGTCAGAGCACCGAAAAGGTTTTTCTCCACTGTGAGTAATCTTGTGTACCGTCAAATCTCTTTTTTGAGAACATGAAAAATTACAGTCAGAGCAAAAAAAAGTTTTTTTTCCACTATGAATCAGCATGTGTACCTTCAAAGATACCTTTTGATAACATGAATAACTGCATTCAGGACATAAAAACGGTTTTTTTCCAATGTGAGTCATCACGTGTACCTTCAAAGGTCGCTTTTGAGAACATGAATAACTGCAATAGGCACATAAAAAGGGTTTTTCTCCAGTATGGGTGCGCAAGTGAAGTCCTAAGTTTGCCTTGTAAAAGCAGGAGTAGTTACAATGGGAACAGGAGAATCGTTTTTTTACGGGTTGCATCTTCAGTCCTGTCAATTAATCAGAAAAAAGATTAGGAATATAACGTTTTTAGTGAAAACAAAGTTAAATCATAAAACATTAAACTAAATAAAAAGCACGAATTCTTCATTGTTACAGAGAAAATCGGTTTTACCTGTTGTCTGGGTAATTCTATCAAAGTGACCTAAGCATTCCTTTTTAATATCTGGCAGGTCAATTTCAATTTCCATATATGGAATTCCCCCACCATATTCTTCTTGTTGTTCTAGTTCTGCCTTGTTTGAAACATTTTTCACATTAATGCTACTTGTAAAAACAAAAAAATCAATTTGTTTGTGATATATTTATACATTAATTTTACTCTTTTTACGGGGTTCTTAAATTTGAAAATGAGAAATAATTTTGAACATGAGAAAGAAAAAATAAAAATAAAATTGCAAGCGACAAAAAATGTATGATCAGCCAGATTTACAAATAAGGTCAATAATATAACCCAAGAAATTCACTAAGCTAACATAAAACATTTATTTATTTATTGAAATACAAACGGCACGACATGTGCCATAAACATAAATATAAAAATATAGTTAAAAGTATAAGGAAGTAAAGTACTTAAAGCTACAAGGTACAACATATACAGGATATAAAGTTTATGGATAAAATAAAAAGGTATGTATCGAGTATTGTGTCGTGATGTCACTAGTGAAAAGCAATACCTCGACATCGTCGAAGCAATTTGTCATATCGTTGATGAAAATGAGGAATAAAACCGGACAAATGTAAGCTTATATCCCTTTCTAGAATAATGCGATGTCAAAGCGCATGAGACTATTCATGCGCTTTGACATCGCATTATTCTAGATAGGTATATAGACTAACATTGGAGTAAGATAAGAATAAAAAATTCCTCCGCTGCTCATATTACCAGGGAATTCCTGCGTCGAGATGAGCAGCTTTACAATTATATTCAATCAAATAAGTTAAGTACATAACACATACATAGATGGTTAACATAGAATATTTCTTATATTGATTGTTCCATTTTAGATGGCCAATTATTAAGCCGAGATATTTGATAATGTCTACACTTTCCAAAGGTTGACAATTACACTCCTGCATAAAACCATGTTTTTTTCAGGAACGGTCCAAAGATGGCTGATTTACAGAGGAAATGCTAAAAGTTATATGTTTTGATTTGGTCATGTTTAAGGTTAGCAGGTGTTGATCAACCTAAGTTTTATCCCACGCATCACCAGCAAATACCAAAACAGTGTCATCTGCAGAGACAACTGAAGTACCCGAAAACGGCGGCTTTCAAATAATAGTAATATATATCATTATTTAAGAAAGTTTGCACATTACAACTATAAAAACATATTATGATGTATATTGTACATTGATTTGTAACTTTTTTCTAAGTTTATAAAATTTACAGAAAAATAATATGATGAAGGTAAAAAGTAAATAAAAGTACAGTTAGTTGAGGATTCTCAAATACCGCGACACTAGGATCGCCTGTGTTGAGGATACCCATACTTGTATTAGGATGTATACGCTCCATAGAGTGGTGACTTCAATAACTGCGAATTTGGGTGAATGCACCGGTAAAGGCCCTATTCTTATTTTTGATCCAAGTTTTTACATTATCTTTTTTTTTTGTGAATCACATTGTTTTATAATGTCTATAAGAATGTTGTAGAGTCTTGTCGCAAAGTATTTAAAGTTTCTTTGACCAAACGTTGTATGCGCTATGGGTGTTTGTAGTAAGTTTTTGTTGTTGCTTCGAGTACATCGTGTATTTGAACTTTTTTGGTAGTAATTATTTATATTTGAGTACAGATAAATTAGGATGAAACTATGAAGAATAAGACAGAAAGTACGCGAGCAAATTTTAACCGAGGAAAGAGTAACAGAAATTTCTTCACTATATTTCGATGGAAGGAAAGACAAGACGGCTAAAACTGTTTTAAAAAGATCGAAGGGGCTTAGAGTGATTGTACAAGAGAAACATATTTCGATTGTAAAAGAACCAGGTACTGTTTATGTTGGGTAAGGGGTTCCAACATCGGGCAAAAATATTGAAAGAGCTATCCACAGCTTTTTAACGAATGAAAAGATATCACTAGATGGTTTAATGGCTGTTGGCTGTGATGGAACAAACACAAATACAGGGAAAGTGGGAGGCGTGATTAGTCGTTTGGAAAACAGACTATCTCGACCAATGCAATGGATAATGAATGGATCTTATTGAAAATGGAGAAGATACAGTGTTGGGGTTTATGAGACTGCCTTGCCACACGCAGGCTGTGGAAAGATCTGTAAAAGTTCTGACAGAAGCAGCTCTAACCACTCGAACGATCGCGCGTCAAAAAACTTTTTTCTCCGATTGCTCGCGGTTTTTTGGCGACGATTTTGAATATTTTCCGCCAACATTAAAAAAATCAAACCTCCGAATTTTAATACGGAGACATAAAACTGATTGTAGTGCTATACAGCCAATGAATTCACCTATATTTTAATAATTATTCTATATTTTTAGAATTGATAGATAAATTATTAAAAAATCTTAAACTTTATAAATGCGCGAAATTTGCGTTTTTGTGATTTGAAATTGCCGCCAGTGGCAGTTTTAAAAATCTTTATAGAATATTTTCTACGTTTTTATGTTCTCTATGGCCTGTTTGATAATCACAGATGCAAGAATGTAATAGAAAAATATTTTTTTGCATGTTAAGATCTCTTCAAAAGTTTGGTCAGAAAATAATTTTGTAAAATTTGAGTGCGTGACGCGTCAAAATTGAAATCACTGTATTATGCTATGTAATAAATTTACCACAAAAACTGGTATAACGTTAGGAAGATACATTAACTGTCTACAAGTATTAATAAGCATAGTCGCCGTGTTGGCTTTATTTTATTCATTTGATGAATTATACAGAGAGCCTATTTCACGATGTCAAAATCATGGTGCTACTTTTTAAATAATTGTAAATTAGAACTGGAGATTTGTAACCATGTTTTTATATTACGTGCAAAACGAGGAAATAAGGCTTAAAGTGAGATATATATCATAGATATAAACATTGCCAATATTTCAGGGGGATACTTTGAAAGTTGATGAAATTCACCAATATTTGACGAAAAATCACTTCTGACAGCTACCTTAAGGTCAATCTACATAGGTTAAATCGGAATATGTAAAATGATGATAAATTTGTATATATATATCAAACCTTTGTATGACCGTAGAATGGCAAATAAAATCATAGTGATAATTTTATATCTAAACGCAAAGGTATCGAAAAAAATGGGGGATGGAAAATAATTGATGGAACCAATAATTGATTTATTTATTAAGCCCTTATATCCTTTTAAATCAATATTACAGTTGTATGGTTACAATGAAAGAGCAGTATATTGATTTAAACATTGTTTACACACTTTGTCATAATAAAAATGTATTCAGTTTATTGGTTTATTCATAATTTAAGAAAATCAATACATAATAATATCATTGTGCCTCGCTATAGAGTGAGATTCTGAGTATCGCTCTGGTGAGGGACCACCATTCAGAATTGAACATTGCTTGAATTGGCTAAGTTATGTTTAGTGACTAGATCTGGAAAAGCCTCTTTACAGAAAAATTGACAAAATATAATTAAGACATAAAAATAAAACGAGTTATTTAATGTGTACAATAAACAGGGAAAAATTAGAATACCTGTGCATTTGTTCATGCATATTTCAATGATCAGAATTGAAATATACATATTAAATGTCCACCGAACCTTATCATATAGAACCTTTGAGGACAACATAACATGAGACGTGAGTATGCGGAAAGAAATGATTAAGTCCAACCATCCAGGCCATCATAATTGATGTTCAAACAAATTTAATTAAATTTATAAATTTTAATTTCATAACTAAAAAACCAAAAAAGAAAAAAATTAAATAAAAAAAAACCCTCAGCAAATCTATATTGTAGTGTGATATGGCTTCATGCAATCATAGCATAATGCCACATCACACTTTGTAAGGGTCCTTTTGAAAATGTTATTTATGCTGCACCACGCACATTTCACCTTTTTCCCGCTACGGACCACGAAGTGGTTGCCTTTCAGGATAGGTCGCAGAGTCTTTCCTTCAGCTATTAGGCCAATGGTCCGCACAGTCGTGTCAATTTGACTACGACAGAACAGCAGAAGGAGTTCATCCGCAACCTCACTCCTGAAGTTTCGGTACAAAATGCGTTTATTTTCCTTGCGGAGCTTTGAGCGGTACAATATATACGCATTCTGCACCGAAACGCTTAGTAGTCTCCTGAAAAGCTTCTTGTACCAGACCAGGTTTCGCTGTCGTTCAATGGGGAAGCCTGACAAAAGCTGATCTTTTCGGTCAACCCCCCCCATTACCTTGTTATAGTCTAGTACGAGTTGAGGTTTGTAAGTCTGATTGATCTGCATACCTGTTGGTCTCTCTCGCGATCAGTTCAACGAAATCTGCATCAAAGATTTTAAGAAAGGTTTGCCCATTTCGTCGCTATTAAAAGTTGGTCTTGGCGTGCCTGTGAAAGTCTCCCTTATCCCGTAAGATATCATTAGACCAATCGAAAGAGTAACCTTCAGGCGGCAGAATCGAACACATTGCCTCACTATCTACCTGGTCTTGTCTACTAAAGTCTATGGGAGTTAGGTGAAACGTTGATAATATTATGATAAGGTATTGGTGGCATGCAGAAGGTATCCTCATCGCTCTCTTCGTGGTCGACGTCGCTCGCTTCGTCATATCGTCGCTCGATCTGTCCATATCCATTTCTGAAACAACAGAAAACCCAAATTAATTTAATGTGTCTATATTACGATAACCCACTGCCTCTGGTACGGCTTTTGACTCGCAATACGATGGTCGCGGGATCAAATCAAATAAATTATATTTGAATAATTAGTGTTATTTTCACACAAAATTCATTAAAAATAATATATGTTATATTTGCGGCACGTTCCAGAGTGGAAGATACCCATAGTATCGCCCTGGTGTAAGACCCCATTCAGAATTGAAACGTTGCTTGAAATGGCTTTAGCCGTGTTTGGTGACCAGTTCTGAATAGCCAGGAACTTTTCCACCTCCCTCTTCCACACCTCCTTCCCCTACCCGCTACCTTCAGCCTCACAACATACCCCGATTGGGGATGCCATAGTCTCACTGGCTCCATACGGTTGGGAGCAATTGATAGTCATGTGCGGTAAGCACATAAAAAAATATATATCTAATGATTTTTCACGGGTCTGCGTTAGTATTTAAATTGTGGTTGATGAAAAAGGCTCTTGTGAGGTATTCATATAAAAAAATAAATAAAAAGTTAATCAAATACTTGAGGCGGGCAATGTCAGGAGTCAGAATAGCACAGTCAGGTAGGTATGGAATGAAGAAAAGAGTGTGTGTGCCAAGATCGAGTTGCATGGTGGTTCATCCTCTCTGCCTACCGAAATGGCGTGAAGGTAAGTTAGTTAGTTTTATAACTCACGGTTTCCAAGTACAGACTCTTCTAGTACAGCTGCCTCGTCCACGTTACTGTTTCTGCCCATGTCTGACTCTGAAATAAAAGAAAACACAAATTTACAGTAGAATTTGGATATAATGACTTTGCATTTAACGGTCTACTGTTTTAAGTGACGATAATGTAAACTCTAGTAAGGTTTCATAGCTTTTAGTAGGAAAACGTATCCGTTTAAAGTGACCAACTACCAATACAGCCTCGCTTTTGACTAGGAAGCTCGACACAATGAGTCCCGTGAAGCGAAAGTGTTTTTTCAATTTAAGAAAAAAATGCTGTATTACACCGTTTAGAAGCCGGTGAATCAAATGTAATCCTCGCAAAGAAGTTCGGCATGTCTTATTTCTCACTCTGCAATACCCGTTACAGAAAAAAAAGATGTGTAATGATGCATCCACGTCATAACAACAATACATTTTGTATGTTTGTTATGTGGAATTTTTAAGTACTATGCCTATTTCCTGCCAATATACCAACAGTGAAACTGTGCTAGGGATATCAATATAAAATATAGATAATTGATTTTATATTGAGCCCCTGGTTTGACATTTAAAAAAATAAACTCACCGTTCCCAAACGCCGACAATTTTTCGTAGAATGGCACGTCCACCCACAGCTCGCTGTGATAGCCGGCACGATAGATGCTGCACGGATAGGCATAATTGGTGCATTGGGAGCCGTTGATTGGGTGTGGACATCCACGGTGGTGGTACGGGTCGTGGCAACGGTGAAGGCGTCCCTTGTGAAAAGGGACACGTTGTTCTCTCCGGAGATGGAATTCTGAAAACATTTACATAAATCATATAAATTGTTCTCATTCACGTGTGAAACAGTAAGTACAGTATGTAAATAAACAGTAAAATTAGAACTCTGTAAAATATGCACTGAATGTGCCAAATGCACAGAGCGCTGATCTTACCAACTCTCACTGTAAGAGTGGAACGCTGTCAGGAAAAAACAATAATATTGTATCAAGCATCTAAATACGATTGCTTACTTTTGTTTAGTTTTTCTTGGAGGTGCGGTAGGGAGCAAAATGCGCGCCGCCTGCTTCTTGAATTTTCGGCTTTCCAGCTCTAGCCGGAAGGAAGCAGGCAGGGCCCTAACAGCCTTTAGGGCCTTGACGCGATCCTCTCGCACCAGTAGCAAAGCAGGGTCGCTGTTTAAATAAATACAAATATATGATGAGTTCAACGGCCACAGCAAAGTACTTTCATAAAAAAACATTAAAAAATACTAACACTCCAGACGAGGCTGCAATTGCAGCTCTGCGTTGACGTCCACGTGCAGGTAGTCCGGCACCAGCTCGTACTCCACCTCTCCTTCTTCCTCTGCCACCTCTTGCAGTCAGCACCACTCTATATATTTTAAATTGAAAACACTTAATGTAAGTAATGTAAAATGTAAAATGTTTAAATTTTGTTAAATATTGCACTAATATAAAATTTGAAAATGATTATTGGGTCGTGGAGTGATCCCTTTCCCTGGACGACAGCTGTTTCTGCACAAATTTGGTAAAAGTAAACAAATTAATTAATTATACAACTAAATTACTAAATTTTTATTGTGTGACGAAGGCTTTACACCATTTTACATGTGAAAAAGAGTCAACTTTTTGACATATGACTTAAAATAATTGGTTAGCAAATATCTGTATTAATAATGAACCAATTCAAATAAAACTTATATATATCTCTTTGTTTTGAATCACTGTGATGGAATATCTATATTTCAAATGCGCGAGTGCAGTATTTAAGACATTATTGTAAATCAAAAACAGATGACGTCTTCAGTTGACGTAATCTTACACAAAAACTTCAACCAAAACAATATAATACAAACAAACGAATTAAAAACGCATTTCAAAGATAGATAAGTCAATCATGATTACACAGATATATAATTATGCGTTAAAAACCCAATAAATTAATTACTTACGGCATTTTAGGAAGAGTCCAAAATTTCGTGAATGTTGAAAATTTATAATTATGTTTTTGACAGGACGCCATAAAAAAACCGCGAAAACTCGTTAAATAACACTTCAAAGACAACGGATAAGTTCATAGACAAAGAGAATATATTATCTGCTATTCGATAAAACAAGTAGCTGGCCATATAAACGTTTTAAATAATTACAATAAATATTTTACGAATGGTAGAAAAATCGGTCCATTTTTGGACCGATATCAATCGCAGAAAAATAAAAGTGGTCGATTTTTCGACCGAAATCGTTCCAGTGGCTAAGTGTATTAGACGAGAGGGATTCATAAAATCTAAATAAGCATCTCGAAAACACATGCCAAAGTTTGAACCGAAAAGGGATTTTGCTATAAAAATGATGTTATTCATACCAACATAACTTCCTGAACCTGTGTTTACTTTTGAAATAAATGATTTTATTAATTAAAATCTACTTTTATTTTATGATTTAATGCATAATGTATTATATTTATTTGTTTATGGAGTGTTTAATACAAAACGTCTATAAAACCTTAAAAAATAAAATTTTAAATCTATGGCGGGAACTCAAGCTGGCGAGCTAGAACTTTCAAGTTGAGAAGTGTTATTAACAATTAGGTACATTAAGCATTTTTTTACCTGGTATTCCAATTCAAATTTCGAAAAAAAAAATTCATATAAAAGTGTTCCACCCTAATGTCCGTTTCAGCTTTTTTACAAGCAGCTAGCCAGGTGTTAGCTTCAAACAGTAAGACGGTGTCATTGGCAAAACTAACGATTTTCTCCTGAATATTAATGTTGCAGAATTCGTTTATAAAACAGGAACAGAGACGGACCCAATATGCTACCTTGTGGTATACCGTAGTTAGATGAACAAGTGTTGCTAAGTGTGTTATTTCACCTTGTTTCACCCCTTCCTCGCACTCTATGAATGCTGGCGTCCCACAGGGATCGGTTCTGTCTCCGACTTTGTTTTTGTTGCACATCAATGACCTTTTGACATGTGCACCGATTCATTGTTACGCGGATGACAGTACAGTTCATGATAGCTTTTTGTTTGACAAGCCCCCAAAGGGCACACAAACTCCAACGGCTCGGAGGGCTTTGAAGCAGAGAATGGACGGTTATCTCGAGAGTATTTCCTCCTGGGGTAAAAATAATCTCGTCGAATTTAATGTTTCAAAGACCCAATCCTGTCTGATTACGTCTAAAAGGGATCTAAATGATAATCTAGTCTCCTTCAACGGAAGCAATCTTCCGAACAGGCCTTCCATTGATATGCTTGGTGTAACTATAAGTGACCAGCTTAGGTATGGGAGCTCCATCGAAGCCAGAGTAAAGCTGGCCTCTCAGAAGCTGGGCGTACTGTACAGGGCCCGCAGATACTTTAATAGTACACAACTGCTCACCCTGTACAAATCGCAAGTGTGCCCTACTGTCGAATTTGGCAGCCATCTCTGGTCCGGAGCCCCTAAATACCTGAAAAAACCCTTGACTCTGTGCAAAAACGGGCGGTCCGTTTGATAGATTCCCCAATCTTAACAAACGGACTGCAATCTTTAGAGCACAGGCGTCAGGTAGGTATGCTGTCCTTGTGTATCGGTATTACAATGAAAGATGCTCTGAGGAACTAGCGTCATTGATCCCTTCGGCACCGGTGCGTAGTCGGGATACACGCCAAACGCGTGCCCAACATTTGTACACGGTTGACACTTGTCACATGAGAACGGGTCGCTTCTACGATTCGTTCTTAAGTTCAACAGCTCGGCTGTGGAACGAACTGCCGGCCTCTGTGTTTCCTCCCTCCTACAACATGGGACTCTTCAAGACCCATGTTCACTCCTTCCTATCCACAAAAAGACCCTCCACACAGCATCCCCAAAGATGACATAGGCCTTGAGGGAAATTATTTTCTTCAGGGCCTCTTGTGTGGAGTTAATATAAAAAATAAAAAAAATTATAAAATTAATGAGAAATCCAAGAAATTGGTCAGAATTATCAGGGTATCTCCTGGGGACATTGTTAATATTGAAGTAGTTAATTGTTGTAACTTTGGTAGATTTAGAACTGGTTATTACATTACAAAGAGAGATTAAATAACTTCTCAAATGGGCACATGATGTAGGACTACTTGTTAATGTTAAAAAAAACAATTATGGCTATGAATAAATAACTTTTGAAATAAAAATAACTTTATCAACTTTTTTTGCTTTGTGAAAAAGTTTTTTGCTTTGTGATGGCATAATTTATTTTATTAAGGGCGCGCAGGAGCGCCGAGAAATTTTAACGATAGGTATTTGTAAAAATTATTTCTATTTCGTTCATCTCAGCGGGGACAGCAAAAGCGCTATCGGTGTATTGGTGAACCCCAATGCGTGTGTGTGCGTGGCTGCAGGTGTTGGAAGCACGAATTGTCGCGCCGCGCCCGATAGCGACTTCGCGTCATATTATTGCGATCAGTTCTTATTATTTCATTTACTGTTATTCATTTATTCCAAAAATTAAGTAGGTGCCTAGGTACATATTCGTAATAAAATAGCGAGGTCTACATTATTTAATATTGTATTGTACTTAACTTTATTATTATTATTACTTACTACAAATATGTACGTAGATACATTTATTTCGCTTCCGTGGTTGAGGGGTAAGGCTTTCGACTTCGAGTCCGGAGGTCTCGGATTCAAATCACGGCGTGCGCAAGTAAATTGATTTTAATTAATTTATGTTGTTTCACAATATTAAAAATAATATTCATTAAAAAGAATATTAATTAAATATAATATAAAATAATTGTCTGGAGAAATAATGATACACGCGGCGACTTAGTTACGGCCAAATCAGCTATCAGCTCACAGGGTTTTGTAATACTAGTCCAATTAAGTCGCCAATTGGGGAATCCACAGTCTCACTGGTTCCAGACGGGAGCAGTTCGGACTCTTGTGCGGTATTCACATAAAAAAAGTCACGTCGCAACTCGCAACTAGAGCGCCTGCTGTTCGCTCATCACCTCAGTCACATCGCGACTTGTGCGTAGTTATATACATGTGACTGCCTGCTCCGAGCTCATCTTCTGCACACGCACAAGTAAATGAGACTTGTGGGTGCGTGTATATAGGTTGCTGCACACATAAAAAAAGGAAAGAGCAAGAAAACAACACAGTACAAAGTAATAAAATAATTAATAATAAATTTGAAAATGGACATAAAAAATACCGCAAATCATGTGTTTGGTGATGATAAAAATTGTGCATCGTACTATTGCAAGCCGGAGAAGTATACTGATGATCCAAATTTAGTAAGCGATCTTCGAGATTGTGGAATATGGACTGATATCCAACAATTCTTATTGTCTCTAATAGCAAATGCAGAAAGTCTTATTATTGACGTGACAAATAACACTGTGGAGCAATTCAACAACGTTATCGCCAAATTTATAGGTGGAAAAAGGGTAAATTTTACTACAAGAGGATCTTACCAAGCAAGATGTTTTGGAGCAGTAGCTTCGTGGAATAGTGAATTGGCAACCCATTCAAGAATACAAAAGAAAATCCAAGGCCACAGTCCCGGCAAATACACGAAGCACTTTATAGAGAGAAAACGACGTTCGAAGGAGAATACACAAATGTGTCGAAAAAAAAAACTAAAGTATAATGAAAATACGACAGAAAAAAGAAAAAAAGTTACAGGGCCCGATGAAAATTATGGTCAATTGGAATTAGAACCAGATATGCCACCTGAAATATTTGAAACGAAAAAAGAGGAATTTCTCAAAGAATTATCTTCAACGAATAAGGAAGAGCTCGAAAGGAATACGATAGGCCAAAGCAATAACAATCTGTGGGCAATTGAAAGACGTAAGCGGATAACGGCGTCTAACTTTGGAAAAATATATAAGCTTCGGCAAAAAACTTCAGTTACGGGAGTATTAAACTCTTTACTGTACTCACAATTCAAAGGAACTATGGCCACAAATTATGGAAAAGAAAATGAAAGCCTAGCAATAGAGCAATTTTCAAAAAAACAAGTTTGCAGGTATCCGCTATGGGCTATTTATCGATAAAACCAAAAACTTTTTAGCGGCAAGTCCGGATGGCCTTATCGGTGAGGATTCTATAATTGAAATTAAATGCCCTTATAGTATAGCAAATATGTCACCAGAAGAGGAAATTGCACAAAAGATAATTGATTACTGTAAATTGGAAGACCATTCTTTAACATTAAAACGGAATCATAATTACTTCTACCAAGTACAAGGCCAGTTACATATTACTCGTCGTAATTATTGTTATTTTGTTGTGTGGAGTCCAAAAGGTTTGCTGTATGAAAAAATTGAGAGGGACGATGAAATCTGGCAAAAAATCGTTCCACTGTTAGAAAATTTCTACCACCAATGCCTTTTACCAGAAATAATTGACGGTCGCATACCAAGAAATTTACCGGCGAGGGAAAGGTCTGGACCATAAATTGTTTTAATTTCATTGTGTAGATGTTAAACAGTAATTTTTTTTACAATAAAGCGTTTAAAAACAAAAAATATTAGATCATTGAAGAAGATTGAAAATGTCAAGTGATGTAGGAGGTATTCCCAAAAGTGCATTTTTCTGTAATAATATAACGTATTAAAAAAGTTAAATAAAAACTAAACTAGTTATGTGTATGTACCTAATATGTAGCACAATAAACAATATGGTGCCTCTTATACATAGATTTCAATATTCATTTGTATAATATGATATTATAATTACGTAATCGATTCAACAACATGTGGTAGATGCATGTACCACTGAACATACGCTGTACCAGCATTCCATCAAACGATCAGTGGTGTATGTACTTACCATCACACATTTTCTTGTAAAATATAATTTTTTTTTTTTTAAATCTAGAACAATATATTTAGTCAAATATAAAAGTTTTTTTTTGGTTCGGTAGTTGTATCTTAAAAAAAGTGTCCTATAAAGGGATAATATTATGTTGAGTACAACCTTCAAAAGTTATCAAAAAATATTTTAATTAATTTTTGTGTTCCATATCCAACTCGGCAATACGGAACGGAATCATCTCGGGGTCTGTCTGTAACAGGTGTTTTTTTTTCAATTTTTTTCCATTAATTTATTTGACGTAAACAAATTAAATTTGTCACAATAACTTTAGTAAATAAGCTCGGTAAGTATTGGCACACTCAAGATAAGTCACCAAACAGAAAAATAATTTTAAAAAAACATCGATAACTCGGGACATGACAACACTAGTGGACTAGTGTATCGATATAATTATTGAGAATGTCACATCACTTCGTTGACTGTATACGTATTCAACAAAACCCTCTCCGCCCCCCCCTCACCCCCGAATACTGAGAGAAAGGGACACATGCACCTCAGCCTGATAATACCTAAATAAAATTGTCAAAATCGAGGTTTTGTAGTCCTCATTTTTCTACTCCAAAACTGAACCGATTTCCAAGATTTTTTTTACCAAATGTATTGGAAGAAAACATTCTATGTCTGTACGTTTTGCTTTTTTTAAAAATACATCGTCTTATTTGTATACTGAACGTTTGTTGATGGCGTTAAAAAAAGGCAATTTTAACAATTTTTGAAGGGTTATAACTCCTATAAAAAGTAACTTATCAAAAAAATCAAAACGTACCGACACGCTTGCGGTCAATATTCATATTATGTAAAAAAAATATTTTCTCTAGTGTCAAAATCCAGAGAGGGAAATGAGGAATACGTTTGTATGGAAAAAACACCACCCGGTTTCCTCTTAAAAGTTCAAAAAACTTTGTTTACATCACATAATTTTTATAAAAAACAATCTACATGTTTCGTGGGCAATGTCCTCTTCTACAGGAGCACACTACTAATATTGTAATAATAAAAAAATTGTTTAAGAAATATGAAGGACCCCAGATGTCAACTTCAAGAGTGATCCTTCAAGAAGGATAAAACGTTTACTCTTGAGCACCTTCAGTACTGCGTTTTGTTGTTTGCAGCCATTGAAATAATGCTTTATTGCATCAACATTGTGTTTTCAGTGCATTGTAATTAATTGAACTTTATTATATCCCGAATAAGGTAAGGTTGCAACATGTGATTTGTGAGTATAAGTTAAAAGATTGCTGTAGTACTTTTGTAGGTACAGCAAGAGAGGACGTTATAAACAAGTATATTATGTCCTGTCTGTGCAATATTTCAAAACGGACAAGGATTCCGAACATCAGTATTTAACAACCTACATTTCAAAAGTAATGTGCAACGCAACTTACTGGCTGTCCGAGCACTCTCCGCATTCTGGAAACATTCCTTCTTTACATCTGGGAGGTCGAAATCCATATCCGTATAAGGCATTTCACCTCCATTGTCTTCCCGGGGCACTGGTTCCGTCTTGATGGATACATTTTCTGGATTAAGTTGATCCATGGCTCTGTTGTGCACAAAACATATGTCTGAAACTTCCCAAAACTGAACGTTGTTTTAACGGAACTCCAATTTGTATGAGATATGAATATTATCTTTAGATTTTATATTTTCCCAAGCAATGCAATCTACTCTAAAAATATTTTCAAATAAGTGATATACTAGTGACATTGAAGATAAGACGATTGAAATCGGTTGAGAGAATCGTCGTCAATCGTCGGAATACAATAATCTAACGCTATCTTCCACTATATTTCTATATAAAACGGTATGGCCGTATTTTGGATCATGAATCTGCTATTAACAAAATGTAATGGATTTTTTTAGAATTAGTGACAATTTCAATCATTGCCTTCGTAAGGCTGCCTTTACACTTTTAAGTTTTTTCCTGAAAGTTGCTCACAAATTTACCAATGTAAACGACACTTTTACCGTAATTTATACCAAGTTAGGGAAGTTTTTTTTACGTAAGTTTTTGACAGGCCTAATCGCTCACGCGGGAATTTACGGCTCCCTCACAGCTTATCAAAACAGATTGATAAGTTGAGACGCTTACAGTAAGTTTTGACGTCACTGTCGGGATGGTAAAACAGAAATCTGCAACCGATTCGGTCTTTCTGGGACTTGTTTAGTTGTCGCCATGAACAGCTTTATGAAATAATACACTGCAATAATCTATGGAGACTAACATAATATTATTTATCATTAACACAATGTGATGTTTAACAAAATATAGAGGGAGACAACATGATACAAATATAAGCAACACAAAAAAATTACTAGTATAAGTAATAAAAAAAAATTACTTGTACACTTATGTTAATGTATTTTATGACCGTCTTTGTGTTGCTTATATTTGTATCATGTTGTCTCCCTCTATATTTTGTTATATATATGCACACATTATGTACTTCTTGTTTAGTATTAATTTGTACCCTGATGATGCTTAAGTAAAGCGAAACCGGTCGGTTCTTAAATTAATAAATATCGTGGTTTTAAAACAAAAAAGTATTTTATTTTATTAAATATGTCAAACCACAAAGTGATTGCTTTCTACAATAGAATTATTATTATACCGTGAACGGTGTATTAATAATTCAGTCGGTGGTTTTGCCTACTCACCATCCGGATTTATAAAGTCGGATTGTGTCGTGGGCCTGACATTGCGCGTATACACAACCTGCTTTACTGTGGGAAAGGAGGCCTTTTGAGGCATCAGCACGGGTAAGCCACCCAGTGAGGCCAACATTACTAAATTGTACTAAGAAATGTAAAATATTGTACCAAAATAAAAAGAAACAAACCAAATGCAAACGGCGGTTCGCGTGTTCACACAGGTTCAGGTTCACATGTATACGCGCGAAGACATATCGCAGTTGTGGATTTGTAGAAAATATCAGCGTTAGAACTTACCAATAACTACAATAACACAAGGGATGATACATTTAACTGCGTTAGGAAAACAGCGTAAGTAATATTATATAGAATTAGAGTTTAATAACAGGATGCAACGACAGAAGCATGCGTCAGCGATAATGTTTAGGTTATACTGACAATACATAGACAAAATTAAAGTCATAGACTATAAACTATCACAAATTTGTAATAAACATTTACTTTGTGGCTCGTCATAATTAACAATAAAAGATATAAATTTGTTTTAGACCACTTTAATTTTAATTGTACTCTACCGGTTCGGAAGCACCCTTCCTTCGTCAGGAGAATATTAAAACAGTTTTAATAATCTCCTGACGAAGGAAGGGTGCTTATGAAACCGGTAGAGTAGAGTGAAAATTAAAGTGGTCTAAAACAAATTTATATCTTTTATTGTATTAACTATCATTTATATATTCATTCGAGTTTTATTTTTATTTTGTAGCGCTTATGCATACAATATGCAAGGTTTGGTAACACGAGGTTATTTTGACGATGCTACTTTGCCCACATGTTTTACATGTTCTATTGTTAAACTGTTTCCGAACTAACTCTCTGGGAGAGCGACCCTCTCTCTTAATATAGTGGATGACAAATGGGCTATTCATCGAAACCTACAAAGATTTAATAAGGTTTTAGCTCAACACTGATCAAGAATATATACGGAATGTTTATTTAATTATTGATCTACCCAACACAACCAAGTTAGCGAGGATACACGAGAGTTCATGGGCTTATTTAAAATTATTTACGGTTCTGGTTATACATACAAAGCAAGCAAATAGTTAGTTTATTAAATCTGAAACTTTCGCGGTAGAAGTGTATTACAATAGTTTAATACTTGGTTTTGACGTCGTTTGTGTTAATTTTTTTCAACGGTAATAATGAAAAATGTTGGAAATGCATGGAACCTCGAGAAAAACGTTTTTCAATTTGATAATCATTGATGATGATCATCATCTTCGTTGGGATCAGCACTTAGCCAGCCTAACTCCCCGAATTCGCAAGCTCTGTTATGTTTTTCGAACATTAAGAAATATCCTTACTCCTACAATAATGAAAACAGTCTACTATGCTCTCTGCCAATCCCAATTAGCATATGGCATCATAATTTGGGGCGGTTGTGCACATTATCTTATTGATCCATTACAAAAAGCCCAAAAAACGATAATACGTACTATCAACAAGCGACCGACAAGATACTCCTCCACTCGACTCTTCACTGAATACAATGTCTTAAACATACAGCAACTCCACATAAAATTTACTCTAATGCATTTTTTGTACAAATATAAGAAAAAAACCCTCGTACACCACAATTACACCACCAGAACAATAACCAACCGACACTACAACGTCCCTACACTACATACCACGTCAGCTCGAAGACATTTCATGTACCTAGCTCCCAAAATATTTAACCTTCTCCCTGAAAACTTAAAAACCGAAACCCAACCCCATAAATTTAAAAAACTAATATCAAAATGGATAAGTTCACTTGGAGACCACAATATATAAAAATTGGTACATAAATTAAATTATATTATAATTTTATCAACTAATTATCAATTATTATTAATATTTAATACCATTTTTATTACTATAAATACATTTAGAAACCATGATTTTAATATTTGTAATGCAATTAAATTTGTATAATTTAAAAACTTTTAATTTAATTTAATTTGTATATTTTTATTACTTACTTATTATTTAATTGTATAATCTAATTGTATAATCTAATTAACTTATATTTCAATCTAAATTGCATAACTTTATAACTTATAATTAACTTATTTTATAAATCCAATCTGTAAATATCACCCGCCATAACACAGGGACATCCCTAGCATGGCGGTTGAATTATCAAAAATATGTATAAATGTTCAACAAGTTCTTATAATAAATAAATAAATAAGCAAATCCGATAATTTCTTCAGTTTTTAAAACAGAATTTTTTAGAATTACAAATAATGTAATTTGTGTAGTGATGGAGACGTTTTATCATTTGAAATATGTTATCACACCGAATAAAGTGTCTACCGGAATAGGCACTCAAGAAAACACGAATCTTTTCGTCTTTTTGTCTATGATCAATCTGACATTTCACTTCCTGCTCTCCCAAGATTCTGTTGGATTGGAGTATTTTAAAGGAGTCATGCTATTTTGTTTATATCTGCCTCAGAGGAAATTCGAATAACATGGGAACCGTCCTTTTTTGTCATGAATATATAATAGTTTTTGGTCCACAGGTATTTATAATTTTTGTCAGTTTTAAGTTCCCTGGCTTTCTTCATAAGTAACATGGTAGAAGGCGTAAGGTGATCATTGATGAATATACGTCTTGCTGCTCTTGCAAGGCCGATATTTGGTGAAGTCATGGTCCGGTGCCGACGAGCAGCTGCCAAGAAAGCGTCCTTGCAATCTCGCCAAAGAAGACGAATGATTATATATGATGTAGATGTGTTTGTGGATGTGATTTTAGGAGCTGCCGTTGGCCACACTCTTCAGGTCGCATTCATAGAATGAAGTCAATGTCCCCTTTTTGTAGTTGGTACCCAACTTTCTGGGATAAATTCATTATAATATCCGGAAGGTTTTCACTCCTAGACATCGGAACTCCGTAAATTTCAACATTACAGTGTCTATTGAATTGTTCTCGTTGATTCATCTTCATATTTACATTATTTATAACTTCCTTCAAATGAATAACGTCGCATTCCATAGAATCAATTTTAGCGGTTTTACTGCTCAAAGTCAACGTCTTGGTGTTGAAAGTTTCAATTGGTGAAAATAAAAATTTCACTGACTTTTTAATAGATTCTAATTGATCCATATAGTCCTTGAGTCTTGCGTCTAGCTTGCAAACGGTGTTTTTTCCATCTCCTAAAATCCATCGAGAGTTTTTAGGAGAAAATAATAATAGGCAACGTGATTGGTTTAATTTCAAATACTCAGCCAATAAGAGAACGGGTGGAGATTTAATGACCAATGAGAGATCTCCGCGGTGACGACATTATTTTCTCACTTCTATATTATTATTTTGCACAGAATGGTAGCAAGGATTTATTGGAGATTTATTTGGTTAAAGATGTTTATCAGCGCTAGTATATCAGATAAATAATTTCCCTTTGTAGATTGAGAAAGAAACTGTATTCATTAGGTACCGGAGTTTTAGATTAGTGTTAAGATTTCAGGTACTGAAATCTTAATATTGGTGCTTGTCACCCTAATGGGTGTGGCAACATTTATTTTGTGTTAGCGATTGCCGGGGCAATTTCGTATTGCCACGGATTTTTAATCCTTCTTCTCTTGTTACCATCCGTCTTGGGCGGGTCGTTTTTGGCAAAACGGCAGAGCTGCCAGGTTTTCACTTACATGTGGTTTATAAAACCGCGGAGAGAGATAGCAATATTGGGCTCACCGTACATGAGCTGCCCTACGGGTATTTTTTATTGTTTAAATAAAGACCAATATTCAAGAGCTGGAGTTATTATTCAAGAGTTACTCCAGTCACACTTACCTTTGGAATCTGGTGGTACCACGCCGGATTGCTCTGTCAGGAGAGTGAAGTTGAGATCCTGAACAATTAGGATACTTATTTTTATTGATAATTGCAAAAATTACAGAGACCAATGCTTATCAACTGTTAAACGTTAGTAGGTAGTATTGTTATGTATAAATAGTGTACAAACTTTTACCGTACAAAATCTCTGAGTTATAAATCTAGTGAGAGGTTTATTTTTTATTTATTTATTTATTTTTTTATTTATTTATATATAATTTGTACATTTATTTATAACAATTACAGGTAATAAAGCCTAAGACGTTATAATTGTACCATTTATGCAGTGTATATGCAATGCCAAAAATCTCGTAAATGCGCTATAGGACACAAAAAATAAATCTAATTTCTTATCTACCGCATTCAAAAAGCACGTAGCTCTCCCCACAGGTGAGTTCATTAATAAATTAGTGCGGCTTGCTCTACTATATAGAAGATTGTGATGACGTCCTCGAGAGTGAGACTCTGGTACAAAAAAATTTAATTGGGCCAGTATCTCATTATTAGATAAGTGACCGTTTATTAGTTGGAAAAAATATTTAAGCAAAGCAATACCTCTACGTGTCTCTAGGGAGTGGTAATTGGTCATGCCTAATATATAAATCGATGGGTAAAGCCAAGGGTAACGTCCATAGAGCCGCGAGAATAAAAACCTTAAAAATTTTTTATGGACTCTTTCAATGCGTAAAGTGTATGTTAATTCATGTGGAGCCCAGATGATCGAGTTTGATTCAAGTACACTTAGGACTAGTGTGTTATATAATAACGTCAGTGTTTTTGTGTTACGAAACGGATATGAGTTTCTAATTACGAAGCCGAGAAGCCTGTATCCTCTGCTTATTAAATCATCGATGTGTTGGTGAAAGGTTAGTTTGCTGTCGTAAATAACTCCTAGATCTTTGATTTGATTTAGGTGTTGGAGAATAATTTGTTATGAAAATAACATACGATTTTCACTCTAAGTAAGAACCTGTCAAATCTGTGATTTATCTTGTCTATTGTTTATGCTCTGGCAACTTAGAACTTTAACAGGAAGTGAGAAGAAATTCAAGATGGTGGCACTTCCCGGCCGGGCACAGGAGAGACAGGCTGTCCGGTCGGGGGGTCAATTATTATTTCTGGAGGTCTGAGGCTCTAATCGAAAGTTATTTCATGGATTTGCGATTAATACCGAAATGTTCAGTTTGTGCTTCGAGATTAGAAGTCTAGTCATATTTCCCGCGAGTGGAATTCGCCCCGGGTGGCGTGAATAATGAAAACGTTTTTACCATGCGTGGCCATGGTGGTAATCCGAGTTTATTCAAGCGATCGGTGATTATTTCTGCCGATAATCTGTTTTCGCCGTGTGCATTTTGATTCAGAGCATTATTAAGTTCCACCTTGCCTTCGTGGAAGGGCAACTTACGGATTAACCGTCTACTCAGGGCTGGACCACACTGGGCCGTAGGCCAGCCACATTCTGATGCCGTCTACTCCTCTTGGCTGGACCACACTGGGCCGTAGGCCAGCCACATTCTGATGCCGTCTACTCCTACTGGCTGGACCACACTGGGCCGTCGGCCAGCCACATCCTGATGCTGCCGTCCTCTAGCTACATGGCTGATTCATCTACTCCGCCATTCGCGGCACTCAGTGTTCGTTCCTCATAACTAAATACGTTCTTATTATTTTAGACAGGGTAGATAGATTCTACGTTCTGGTCGATGGGGGTAAGTTTTCACCTTTTTTGTATTTCTCTGTGAAATTTATCAAATATAACTTGTTACGGCCAGTCCAAAGTTTATCCAGATTACTTTCATTCTATAACCTTGCAACTTCCTTTCAAACGTCATGCATCTATTATTTATTTTCCCCGCCCCGAATTTTTTATTCATAACATGGCGCATCAACGTGGTTGGTTCGTATTTGTTCTTATTATTTGATTTTGAGTCGAAGTTGCAAGCATTTTAGTAATCATGTGTATTTGTTTTGTTTCGACGTGTCTCACATAAAACATAACCTATAAATGTTATTAGGTACATAAATGTCAGTCAACAGTGCGAACTTATTAAAGTGCCATCAGTGCAACCAACATAAATAACGATTTGTACGCATTATTATAATTTATTTTTATTTTACGGGCAATATTATTTTATTTTACGGGCAACACAATACTATGTGTCAACTTGACAGCTAAGAATGTCAAGCGTAAACAAACATCGCGATTTTGACAACAACTGTCAAAATAATAATACACTTTGAAAGTTTCGATAATTATGTTATGCAACCAATACTATACAGTGCTTATAAGTGCATTTAATTATATATTTGCCTCGCGGGAGTACAATATATTCATAGCTATCGTCATTAGCTAATTTATAATCATTTTGTATTCAATACTTGCAGTTTCATAAGTAAACTTCAAAATGTCGACAATAATAGACAACATCAATGAGAAAAGGAGATGTGTCATACTGAAACAAATTCCTCAGGGAACAATATTTATTATTCTTTTTTGTAAATTAAAGGGGCATCTAATATCGGAATGTAGGAAGAAGAGTCACAACAACTCTAAACCTAGGGTTGCTTCTTTAAAATATGGAGATTCAAAAAAAAAAAAAAAGGAAAAAACTAAATGTGAGTCGCTCTGTTCACGCGCCTTCCTTTGCGCAGAGGAAGTGCGAGTGCAGAGTTGGCTCCGCTTGGTTAGACGGGTTCTTTCGGGCTCGAGTTCTGAGGTGGAGGTACCGCCGCCGAAGAAAAACGGAAAATTTAATTTTACTCTAGTTGATACTCGAGTATAATTTCTCATTAGAATAATAAGTTAAAATTTTGTAGATTATAAAATATACATATTTTTAAGTTTGTCCTTTACGGAAAATTAATTTTACTCCAGTTGATTACTCGAGTATAATTTCTCATTAAAATAATAAGTTAAAATTTTGTAGATTATAAAATATATATACAAATGTGAGATGCTTCGAAACACAAATACATACATATTTCTGGTCACGATCAGTTCAACTTAGCTCATATTTATTTTTAAGTTTATTTTTATGTCAACTTGGATTATACGACGATATGAACCCGCATATCCTCTTGTATTCTAAGCTTAATATCATATGAACTGTGTTCATATACCTTTATATTGTATTACTTTAAGTAAAAACATATGGAATTATTCGCCCAGTATTTCAAGATGTTCCGAGTTTAAATATATTGTGCTTACATAGGTCTCATTGCCCATTTGTCTATGTAAGTATCTTTACTATTACAAAAAAAATTCTTGTTAAGTTTCTATAAACAAGTTACTACTGAACTAATATTAATAAATTTATATAATATTAAAACTTCATCATTTGAAAAATGTAAATCAATCCTAAAAATAAATTAGTGATTGATTGGTTCCTGTGAGAACCTCGGTAATTAGTTACACTAATACTACAATTTACAAATTGAACCCTCGGGGACAAAAGACGAATACTTAATTGATTGGCACCATTTTTAACGATGGTTGTAGACTATTTATAGCACCATTTATTTACGATGGTCGCTAACAATTCTATTGGCACCATTTTTAACGATGGTTGTTTACTAAATAATGTGGCATCATTTTTGCGATGATTGTAAGACTATTCATAACACCATTCATTTACAATGGTTGGTTATATCCTGTATTTCATATACCAATGGTAAAATAAACTTATATGTTGTTTTCTATTGTATAACTGTCAGAAAAACTAAACCCACGAGACCAGTTTAGGGAGTTAGATAGGAATACTCTTCTATAGAGGAACTCTTCTTTTCCAAAATGGATTTAGAATCAGTGATAAAGTGCAGATGGTACACCATCTACGAGTGTAGCCTACTTTGGCTTATTTAAAAAAGTGAATCTGAACAGTGATGCTTTGTGCATATTTAATGTTTTGATGTATATTGATGTCATGCTTTAGTGATAATATTTGTATACTAATTTTAAGTTCTATTCTGTTATAGATGCTACGTCTACGGTAGTCCCAGACGAGAGTCAGAATACATCACCCAGCGTCGTACATGCTGCGGGTGATTACGGGCCCCGTCCACGTATCTTCTTACTGCTAATTGTGTACAATTTAAGGTCTTTATTTCTAAGTTCTGATTTTGTTATATCTAATACTCTGAACTTCAATTGGATGCGCCGCAGACTCATCCATCATGTCTTACGCATGATGGGCGCGACTGATTTTGTGGCACACCCTTTTGCAAGCATACTATTACTTTTAGTACATTTCTGCTATATAACTCGTTTTTTTATGTTATTATATCATGTATGTTTTAGGAACCCATCAGACCAAGTTAGGGTATCTCTTAGCTCAGGCTTTTATTTTGTTCTCCTTGTGTTTGAGGGCAAACACGTTGGGGGCGACCGGGGTAATGTTATGAAAATAACATACGATTTTCACTCTAAGTAAGAACCTGTCAAATCTGTGATTTATCTTGTCTATTGTTTATGCTCTGGCAACTTAGAACTTTAACAGGAAGTGAGAAGAAATTCAAGATGGTGGCACTTCCCGGCCGGGCACAGGAGAGACAGGCTGTCCGGTCGGGGGGTCAATTATTATTTCTGGAGGTCTGAGGCTCTAATCGAAAGTTATTTCATGGATTTGCGATTAATACCGAAATGTTCAGTTTGTGCTTCGAGATTAGAAGTCTAGTCATATTTCCCGCGAGTGGAATTCGCCCCGGGTGGCGTGAATAATGAAAACGTTTTTACCATGCGTGGCCATGGTGGTAATCCGAGTTTATTCAAGCGATCGGTGATTATTTCTGCCGATAATCTGTTTTCGCCGTGTGCATTTTGATTCAGAGCATTATTAAGTTCCACCTTGCCTTCGTGGAAGGGCAACTTACGGATTAACCGTCTACTCAGGGCTGGACCACACTGGGCCGTAGGCCAGCCACATTCTGATGCCGTCTACTCCTCTTGGCTGGACCACACTGGGCCGTAGGCCAGCCACATTCTGATGCCGTCTACTCCTACTGGCTGGACCACACTGGGCCGTCGGCCAGCCACATCCTGATGCTGCCGTCCTCTAGCTACATGGCTGATTCATCTACTCCGCCATTCGCGGCACTCAGTGTTCGTTCCTCATAACTAAATACGTTCTTATTATTTTAGACAGGGTAGATAGATTCTACGTTCTGGTCGATGGGGGTAAGTTTTCACCTTTTTTGTATTTCTCTGTGAAATTTATCAAATATAACTTGTTACGGCCAGTCCAAAGTTTATCCAGATTACTTTCATTCTATAACCTTGCAACTTCCTTTCAAACATCATGTAGATGGGATATATTTTTCCCCGCCCTGAATGGAGAATTATGCTCTACCGTCGGTAGGTCGGTTTGGCGAGCTCTTTTCCAGTTCAACCACTGGAAGGGACTCTGGCGCGTTGGCCTTCAAAGACCAACAAAGTCAAACTTGGCCACCCACTATTCTATCATATTAACAGTCAATTATGTACTTAGAAAAACCACACACAATAACAGCCTATTAACACATCTATGGGCTAAGTAAGTATCGTAACATTGTGTCAAATACTTATTCATAACAAATTTCATTGATTGTATATTCAAATACATGCGGTTTCTTTGATCTTGTATACGAGACGATATTGCACTTGGGTGTACTGAAGTTCAAGCCATTTATTTTGGCCCAGTTTGAGACGCAGTCAATGTCACGTTGAAGGAGAATACAGTCAAGATGGTTTTTTATTGAACGATATAGTTTCAAGTCATCTGCAAATAGTAAATACAGCGAATGTGTGATGACTGAACCAATATCGTTGATAAAAATCAGAAACAGAAGTGGTCCAAGGATAGACCCCTGAGGAACTCCAGAAAAAACTGTGAATTCCAAAGAACTGGAACCCTTATAATAAACAAACTGTCTACGATTTCGAAAATATGAAGCAAAAAAACAGAGTAGTCTTTTGGAAAAACCAAATGAAGCTAGCTTATTTAGAAGAATGTAGATGTCAACCTTGTCGAATGCTTTTTCCAGGTCGAAATAAGCAACATCCACCTGTCCCCGATTGTCGAGAGTTTGTGATAAGAAATCTGAGATGCATAAGAGGTTTGATGTTACTGACATCTGGGGTCTAAAACCATATTGACGGTCATCAAGAATTGGATTAACGTGATTAAGTATATATTTATCTAGAATTTTCTCGAATATTTTCATGATGGAACATAGAACGGCAACTGGTCGATAATTCCGGATATCGCGTTTGTCTCCCTTCTTGTAGATAAGGGTTATTTTAGTTAATCTCCAGATGTCTGGGAGAATCCCGTTTTTTAGGCAAACATTGAAGAGATGACATAATGGTGGTATTAAAAGGTCGGAACAACCCTTTAGTATAAATGTTGGAATATTGTCAGGACCGATGGAGTGAGGTTTCTTTAAATTTGAGAGTGCCTCCTTAACATCTTTTTCTGAAATACTGACCAGGTCGAATGAGGGCCCAATATGTACAGTGTGAAGGGTAGAGTCAATATTGAGAGTTGGTTGGACATTTTTGTAAACAGATGAAAAAAAGGTCGCAAAACTATTTGCGATTTTATCATCAGTAGTCAATTCCTCTCCGTCAAGAATCATAGACTTACATGAGTTGTTGGATTTTTTTAGATCCTTAATGTACTTCCAAAACTGTTTGGGATCAATAGATAATTTTTCTTCCATTGAAGTTAAATGATTTTTAAAAGCTTCACTGATTTCATGTTTTACGATGGAGCGATAGGCTGAAAAACTAGCATAGTCCAAGTTGTGACGTGTTTTTTTCCATCGCTTATGAAAAATATGTTTAATTTTAATATTTGAAATAATACTATTGGTGTACCACTTAGGATATACTCTGTGTGCCGTAGTGCGAGGTGTGGAAATGGGTATACACTTATCGAATATATTGTAAATTGAATTGTAAAAATTTGTACATAATGCATTTATATCTGTTGAACTTTGGCAGACCGGTTGCCATGAGCATTCAGAAAGCAATTCATATAATAAGTGGAAATTTCCTTTGCTGAATCTCCATGCGTTTATGGTTCTAGCTCCATGATAGGAGGGAACTTCTATTGGACTTGGGTTTAGACATGAATTTGCAACACCTGAGTGAGTCTCACTAATACTAATAGACAAAGCAGGGTGGAGCACCGTCATCACACAGTTTTCTTTATTGAAATACCGATGAGGTAACATTTAGCGTCTTCAGTCGACAAATACAGATCGCACTGTACCCCTCCAGCGGCTGTCAAATTCTTGGTCTGATGCTTAGTGGCTAAAAAGTTAATGTTTAATTCATACATTTCGGCCGCGACTTCTATGGAAATTATAGCGTGGGTTTTAACTTATGTAAACATAGTTTAAAACAGACGCAATAAGACAAATAAATAAGAATAGGTACTTAATCTGTGTGCATTTTACATTTCATTTGGAACCTAACAAAAATGACGCCTTTATTTGTAAAACAATTAAAATTGATTTTGACAAACAATTGTAATTGATTAATTATCAATTACAATTGATAGAAATCTAGAATGGAACAATCATATTACTATATTAACAAACAAAATAAGAAATATTCCATGCATTCCATTTATGTGTGTGTGTTATTAAATTAACTTATTTTTTAAATTTAATTGTAAAGCTGCTCTTCTCGACGCAGGAATTCCTTAGTGAAATGAGCAGCGGAGGATTTTTTTTTTATCTTGCTGCGACTATTCATGCTCTTTGACATCGCATTATTCTAGCTAGGCATATAGACTTACCTTGGTCCAGTTTTACTCCTCATTTTCGTCAACGATATAAAAAATTGCTTCGACGATGTCGAGGTATTTATCTTTGCTGATGATATCACGCTATACAAAAAATGCAAATGAAAATCACTGTCAAACACTTCTTATTCGTATCGACTATTAGTACTTAAATGGACCGTAATTTTAACGAGCGAATACAAACAAACATATACCATTCATATATTTGAAATGAAGTATCTCGCTAGAAAAAATAAATTATCATTTCCTATTAAATACTCTACGACATTCGTACATTAGAAAACTGAGTAAAAATATCTGATTTAACTTTCTTTCCTTCTCTCGACACAGTATGTAAAAGCACATTACATTGTCCATTATCGGGTACAGTGGTTTCACACACGGGAAACCAATACTTTGGTGATATCGTCATGTTTTATGTTAGCTTAGTGAATTTCGTCGGTCATATTAAAGACCTATCCCAACCCCACTCTTGAAAATTTGGTTGGCTCTCTGAATCTGATTTATCATAAAATTTTGTTTCTTGTATTTAATTCTCGTGTTAAAATTTAACTACCTTTATTTCGTAAAAGTCCCGCAGGTGTAAAATTATTTCACATACATGTTTCTGTTTTGTTTTTACAGGTAGCATTTATTTGAAAACTGTTTCAAATAAGGCGGAAACGGGACAACAAGAAGGATATTTTTGTGGAATTCCTAGTACGGAAATTGACATAGACCGGTCAGATATTAAAAAGGAATTCTTCAAACACTTTTTTTTTAAACTTCAATGATTTAACTGTGTTTACACTTTACACCTTATAATCTTAATCTTTTTCTGACTTATTGACAGATTTGAAAATGCGACCCGTAAAAAAACGATTCTCCTGTTCCCATTGTAACTACTCCTGCTTTTACTAGTCAAACTTTAAACTTCACTTGCGCACACATACTGGAGAAAAACCCTTTTCATGTACCTATTGCAGTTATTCATGTTTTCAAAAAGGATCTTTGACGGTACACATGATGACTCACAGTGGAGAAAAACGTTTTTCATGCTACGACTGCAGATATTCCTGTTGTCGAAGGGGAGATTTGAAAAGACACGTGCTTACGCACAGTGTAAAAAAAACCATGTTCATGTTCCGATTGCAATTATCTATGTTCTCTCAAGGGTAATTTGAAGATACACATGCTGACTCACAGCGGAGAAAAACCTTTTTCATGTTCTGACTGCAATTATTCATGTTCTCTCAAGAGTAATTTGAAGACACACATGCTGACTCACAGTGGAGAAAAACCTTTTTCGTGTTTGGACTGCATATATACATATACATGTTCTCAAAAGGGTGCTTTGAAGAGACACGTGCTGTTTCACAGCGGAGAAAAACCTTTTACTTGTTCCGCCTGTAGCTATTCATTTTTTGTAAAGAGTAATTTCACTAGACACAAGAAGACTCAGTTGGGAAAAACCTTTTTCAAGTTCCCACTGTAACTATTCATGTTCGCGAAAGGGTCATTTGGTGTTACACAAGATGACTCACAGTGGATAAAAACCTTTTTGTGTTCCGGGTGTAATTATTCATGGTATCAAAAGGGATCTCTAACGTTACACAGGAGGACTCACAGTGGAGAAAAGAAGTTTTCATGTTCCGAGTGCCATTATTTGTGTTCTGTAAAGAGTAATTTAAAGAAACACTTGCTGACCCACTGTGTAGAAAAACCTTTTTCTTGTTCCGTGTGTAATTGTTCATCTGCACCGAAGTGTAAATTTAAAAAAACATGTACGTTCTCATTTACAAAATAGCCTCGCTTGAAAAGAGCCATTATTAATCCTATATCCGATGTAACTCCAATGAGTCTCCAGTATTCAAAATAAAATAAATATCTTTAATAAATGGTTCAAATTATGGAAGCTTTTGTTTCTCGATAAATTATCCTAAATCGCATGGTGAAATACCTTTTTCCTTTAATTCGGTTTTTTTTTAAATGAAATTTGGATTTCAAATTTAATTTTTATGTTTATAAAAAAAAAAAATTATCGTAATATTACAATGTAAAATTGCATTTCTGAATTAAGTCAGCAACTGTTTCTTGTTTAAATGATGAGAACTAGTTAAGATAGTATGCAAAATAGTCAGCTGACAACTTCTGCCAAGTGATATGCAACTACAATAAATCCTAAATGGCAGACCTCCCTTGTACCCCACCAGGTGTTAAAGATCCCTTCAAAAAATCGGGAACTACGCCAAGATCACCAATCACAGAACACCAGAACTTAAGTCTCCAATACAAACCCGAGCTGAAATAAAAAAAGTAGTGGACAAACAACAAAAGAAGGGAATTAAGACCAAACCAGCATCAAGCCAAGGACAAATGCCCGCGTCAACCAGCTTGACCACCGCTGTACCTTCTAAAATTGATATGCTAGTCGAGAAAATGGAAAAAAAAATGTCAACTAAACTGGAAGCCTTTAAATTGGCGATTATAAAAAAAAATTGACGATGAAAACCTAGAAAGTAGAAACTCGAGAGATCTTATCAGCAGACAATATGACAATCTTATGGCTAAAATGGAAACCATCACTAAATTGGTTGAGTCACTGAAAAATACACTTGTCGAAAAGGACAATCAAATAAAGTGCCTGGAAGTCAAATTGTCGGAAGTAGATCAAAGACCACAAGGTGCCTTGAATACGGTTGCTGCTACCCACTCTCAGTCAAGTAGCCAATTTCCCCGCTTGCCACCTATAACCAGGAACAATGCTCTTCCTGGCCCTGCTAGACCTTCAGTTTTAGTTTTTCCAGCTGAAAATTCGCAGTCCACTTCTGAAGCTACCGTAAAACCACTGAAAACTGCCATAAATCCTGCCACCCTGGGCATTCAAGTGAAGGGGTTGCGTGAATTAAAAAGTGGTGGGGTGTTAATCCACCCTAGCACTTCAGCCGAAGCGAAAAAATTGGCAAATGCTCCAGCGCTATCTGAAGCGGGCCTAAAAGCAACCATCGCCCCAAACCGCCTCCCTAGCATTGCTATCCACGATCTTCCTCAAAATATTTCGCCTGATGAAATTATAAGTGCCGTCCATCATCAATCCACCAACGATACAGGTCTATCTTTAGAACATTTAAAGGAGAATATGACCTTTTCTCATAAATCTGGCCCCCGCAAAGGAAATTGCATCCACATTTTCAGAGTTCCTCCATCTGTGCGCCACTCGTTGATATCTCGCACTAAACTTGCCATTGACTGGCAGCTACACCGGGTAAGAGACTGGGTAGATAGTTTGAAGTGTGGCCACTGTCAACTGTATGGTCACATAGCCTCGAAGTGCCAAGCAGACTTACCCACCTGTCCTCATTGTGCCAAAGTTGGCCACAATCGAGATGCCTGCCCCAAAAAGGAGAAATCTCCTGTATGTGCCACCTGTACTTTCTTTAGGAAACCGGCTTCCCACAACACTGGAGCTCAAGACTGCCCCGCCCGCCAAGCTGCAGAGAGACGTGAATTTTCTAGGACAAATTTTTTAGGTTGAACCTGAACAATCATTCCGTGAAAAAAAAATTCTCGACGTACTACCAAAATGTGCGTGGCCTAAATACAAAACTACACACTATTCGCTGTAACGTCAGTGTATGTCATTATGACTTTTTATTCTTTACCGAAACATGGCTCTCTGATAATGTCGCATCTGCTGAACTTGGACTGTTTGATTATAATATTTTTCGTAGTAACCGTTCTACTACTTCTGGGAAGTCAAAAGGAGATGGAGTGATTAAATGTGTAAACAAAAAATACCCTTGCCATATTCTAGAATCATCCAACAAGGTTTGCGATCAATTATTCTTGTGTGTTCTATTTGGTACCAAAAAGCTTGTACTTGGTTGTGTTTACATTCCCCCGTCTTCCTCGTTAGAAGTCTACAAGTCACATACTGCTTTAGTTAAGCATGTATCTAGAAACGCTGGTTCATTGTTTATTTGTGGTGATTATAATTTGCCTATTAATTGTTAATTGTTTTGCCTATTTGAATATGTTTAAAGTAAATGCTGTCACTAACTGTTTGGGTTCTTGCCTGGATTTAATTTTCACTAGTATACAAAATGTCATAGTAAGTGAAGCTGATATCTCTTTGTTACCAATTGATAGATATCATCCACCTCTCTCGATTAACATCTCATTTTTTTTCAAACTCGCTTCATTGAAACCAAATGTATCACTACAAATTTCTCGATGGTGACTATTCAAATTTTAACAATTATCTTTCTCAGATTAACTTTCTCAGCGTTACCACTGGACTATGACGGCCGGCATAGTCCAGTGGTAACGCATTGGACTGCCATTCCGAAGGTCGCGGGTTCGAACCCGGCGTGCGCAAATAAATTTTATTTGATTAATTTGTGTTATTTCACAAATAATTAATTAAAATAATATATTGTATATTTGCGGCACGTTCCAGAGTGGAAGATACTACCAGTATCGCCCTGGTGTAAGACCACCATTCAGAATTGAAACGTTGCTCCAAATGGCTTTAGTCGTGTTTAGTGACTAGATCTGAATAGCCAGGTACTTCCCCACCTTCCTCTTTCCCTTCCCCACTTACCTTCAGCCTCACAACATCCCCCAATTGGGGATGCCATAGTCTCACTGGCTCCAGACGGGAGCAGTTGGGACTCTTGTGAGGTATTCACTATAAAAAAACACTATTTTTAAATTCTGATATTAATGACGCTGTATATAAATTTAATGAATGTTTATCACGTGCTATTGATTTGTTTATTCCTAAGGGATTATACTGTCAACCCAAGTTTCCTAATTGGTTTAGCTCGACACTTAAACAATTAATAATTGAAAAAAAGAAAACCCATAAGTTATTTAAAGTGACTGGAAACTTAAACTTTTATCAAAAATTCTCTCAGCTAAGGGAATTGTCTAAAATCGAATCAGCCAAGTGCTATAAATCCTTTGTTGAAGTTACAGAGACAAAACTACTCAAAAATCCAAAAAAAAATTTGCAATTTGTTGCGCAAAAGCGTGCTGATAATGATCTCCCCTCAAGTATGTATTATAATGAAACTCATGCTACTAATGGTCATGACATCGCCAACCTTTTTGCTAAACATTTCTCCTCTGTATATTCTGATGCGTCATTTACCATCCCTCCACTTAACTATGTCCATAATATTAACTTGAATGATTGCCAAATATCACTTGTAGAGGTATACCAAGCCTTAATTAATCTTTCTCATAAAAAAAACTTCCGGACCTGATGGCATTCCAGAAATCTTACTAAAAGAATGTAAATATACTTTATCTAACCAAATTTGTATGTTGTACAACTTTTCACTATCATCTGGAACTTTTGCAGACTTATGGAAAATTTCGTATATTCGACCCATTTTCATGTCTGGGAACAAATCAAATATTGGAAATTACAGACCAATATCAATTATATCTAATATTCCGAAAATATTTGACTCAATAATTACAAAGAAAATCACTCATATTTTCAAAAATGTTCTGATTGAGGAACAGCATGGATTTAGATCAGCGAAATCTACAACAATTAATTTACTGTCTTTTACAAACATCATTGTTAAAGCTTTAGAAGACAACTCTCAGGCTGATGTCCTTTACACCGACTTCTCTAAAGCCTTTGACAAAGTAAATCACTCAATCCTCATGGCCAAACTTTATGCTATAGGTATTAGAAACCCTATGTTATCATTTTTTCAATCTTACTTGAGTGACAGAAAACAAAGAGTTAAAATAAATAACTTTGAATCCTGTAACATTGATGTAACGTCCGTTGTTCCCCAAGGAGCCCATTTGGCACCGCTTCTTTTTAACCTTTTTACTAACGACTTAACTAAAGTTTTTTCGCACACACGCTTCTGGCTTTTTGCTGATGATAATAAGATTCTTAAGATAATTAAATCTTTTCATGACTGTTTACTATTTCAACTTGATATTGATTTATTTAACGATTGGTGCAAACTAAACTGCTTGGGACTTAATGTTGATAAATGCAAAGTTATGTCCTTTTACAGAGCCAATAAACCTATTCAGTTTGAGTATAAACTAAATGGTGCTTGTCTATCAACTGTCACATCCATCAAGGACCTTGGGGTCACTCTTGATTGCAAACTCTCTTTTCGAGATCATATAAATAACATCGTAAATAAATCACTTAAACTACTCGGGTTCATTCATAGAATTACCTCAGACTTTAAACATATAAAAACACTTAAAACTCTATATTGTTCGTTGGTTCGTCCTCACCTTGAATATGGTAGTGTCATTTGGTCTCCTTTCTATGCTGTCCACATTAGTCACATCGAATCTGTCCAACATCGCTTCCTACGGCGAATTGCTTGGAGGTTAGGACTTGAAAGAGGCGATTACTCATATGAGGAAATTGAACAAACTTTTAACCTATCTTCATTAGAAAAACGTAGAAAAGACTCCGATCTAATGTGCATAATTAAAATAATCAACAGTATAACCGACTCACCTGAACTGCTACAACTCATTCAATTCAACACCCCATCCCGTAGACTCCGAAACAATGAATTGTTGTTCCTCAATCACCACTCAACTAACTATGGGTACCATTCTTCTTTGTCCAGAATGTCGAGACTTGTAAACTCAAGTCAGAGAATTGAATTTTTTGGTGTAAGTCTAAATGACTTTCAAAAAGCGATACGTAATGTGTAATTTTTCACAACTTAATCGTTATTGATGCTCTGACTTGTAGTTATTTTCTATTTGTACATTTTCTATTTTACATTGTCTTCGCCCTTCACATTCATGTACCCACTCTCCATTCACTGTCATCTATGTTTTCTTATTCGTGTCAATATTATGGTTTTAATGGACATATTGTCCGTAAATTAAAAAATAAATAAATAAATTATTACGTTGAATGAAATGCTCACTGAAAGGGTACATTTGAAAAAAAAAGATTTTACACATTATTTTTTTTTATTCTTCATATTGGCTTTCACCCATTAAGAGGTGGCCATACATTACAACATTTTTCTTATTAATTTTCTTGGCCATACATTACAACATTTTTCTTATTAATAAATACAACAAATTACAGGATAAAATTGACATGATTGACAAAACAACATTGATAAAACAACATAACATAACGTAACATAAATAAACCAAACATAACATAAACATAACATAACATAAATATAGCATAACATAACATAAACATAACATAACATAAGCATAACATAACATAAACATAACATACTTAACATAAACGGTACAGAGCTGGTAACAGTAGATTATCACAAATTTATAAAAATAGGAACCATGCATCATACTGACTGTTGTGTTCTTCTTTATGTGTAACATATATATGGTGTTCTATACATATACATTCCACATATATACATATATGTGAAATGTATATGTATAGCATCAATAAAAACTGCTTGTGGATGTATTATTTTAATCAAAAATGCTATTTCTAATTGTCAAGTCTCTGACAGCCCTGAACTGTGTACTTATAATCCCATGTTTCACATTACTGTAAAAGCCTTTTATGGCGTTTAATAAATAAATAAATAAATAAATAAATAAACCTGTGTACAATATAAGTGGGCGCTTTTCGTTATTAAACCAAAGATTTTTCTAAAATAAGTAGCGTTTTTTTAAAACAGAATTATGAAATTGGCAATCTTATAAACAAACATAGCATATGGGAGTAAACAAATGTGATTATAAAATATAAAGATAAACATAACACAAACATACTATGAACATAACATAAACATATCATAACATAACATGCACATAACATGAACATAACATATCATAAACATAAACCTACCATAAACATAACATGGGTGTAACATAATCATAACTTAACAAAAACAATACAGAGCTGGTAATAATGGGTATTTTTATATTTATTTATTTTACACATTATTCCAGCAAGTCAGTTTCCCTGGGACTGATTTTTTGATTAAAATCATGTTTATGATAATAATTTCGATTCGAATGTTTAATTCACTGTTCTATTAGTATAATTAACTATATTTACTATTACTTGTGTTATTTTTAATCCATGAATTATTTCACATTGTGAATAATATAGTGTCATATTATCGCGGGGTTAGGCAATCTTACTATAATAGACTTTTGGCGCGTGAATATAATAAAACTTCTATGAACGCCTTATGCAAACAAAGGTGAAATACAAAGTTTTAAATAATCGACGTTTATATTGATAACAAAATGCATCCAAATTGTCTGGTGTTTTGGGTATCCTCTGGGAATTTTTAATTTTAATATTTTTCTTATTATAGCGACTATTTAAACATTGTACGTACAAAAAATGATGTTAAATATATGTATAGCAAATTGTATTTCTTATTCCCCCTCACTTCTCTCTAGAGTGATCTGTGCTGAGGCGGACTAAAGTTATTCATTTCTGTTTTATTAGTTTTTTATGTCATTGTTTTGTTCAGAGTTTTTTCAAAATTTTTAAGCCAAATTATTATTCTTAATTTGTAATCATTTAAATTTTCTATTTGTTTTCTTTCAGGGAGAGGATGTTGTGGAGTTTCTTCGCAAAATAAATATAATTTCTTTGCCCGAATGTGGTTTTATGACCTGGAATATTTTTTATGTCATTGTTATTTTACCTTGTTTGATGAACACGCGGTACTGTAGAGGATTCAGTATTTTTGAAATGTTTTAATAATATATTTCGTCGCTCTAGTTCGTTTTTATCCAACAGACAAAACCTAAATCGGGAGAAATAGCCCTTTATAGTTTTTTTTACGAAAAACGCATATAAAATGAAATTAGCTAAATTGTAAGCTTACTAAAATGATAAAAAAATATTATTTTTAAATAAAATTCATTCCAAATGTTTAAAATTACGCAGAAAACTACGTTTTTAATTTCGATGTAGGACAAAGTGACGAAATCTTGTGTGTTAAAGTTGGATATTGGATAAAGGAGACTGGATGTTGGACAAAAGCGCGCACTCTTGCGTGACTTTTGCTTTATCCAACGTGTTTGGTATTAGAGGAAGATCGGAAAGCATTTCAAAATAATATTATTATTAAATACACTCAATATAGGTCGGTCATTGAACGATGATACTTGCATGATTTACGTTCAATAGTATTAACTTATTAGTTATATTTTGGAGGCGAAACCGAAAAAATTCAGATGTGGTTCTTAAATAATTTTATGTGATATTTTTTCAAATGATTAATTTCTTGATTGGGAATCAAATGTTAAGACTGAGCTTTATCCAATAATAACGTCGTTAAATCATAATAGAAAACTTACCTTTTCAGACAATTAGGTCAATTAATCGGGCGATTTATTGCATTTGTTATTGTTGATTGACGAGCAGCAGCCAGTGAATGCAATTAGTGTATCAAGTAGGTCATCAATCGTTAACTAGATCTAACTTAAGGCTGTGTATTCATTAATATTGTAAAACGCTTCTAAGGTTATTTTACACTTAAACGACGCCATAGAAATTTTCAAAATTGTATTATTTTTCTCATATTATAATAAATCAGAGCTTTAAAAATAGTAAGATAATTCAAAGGATCTGGAAACACAATAGATACCTACAAGTTCTTAAGAAATGTGTAAAACAATAGACGACGAGTCCTTTTTAAAAAAGATTTGACATTGGAACACATGGGGTAGGATTTATATCTATTACACAATAAAGACTAACTTGTAAAAAGAGGTCATAAAACCTTCTAACCACATTAAGCTCCGTTACAAGTGTTCCAGTGTTTGGGATATCGGCGAACCATTGTGTATTACCATTCCGTTGGGCACGGGTTACAAAAGTGGTTGAATGAAGGAATTGGAAACAGATGTAGGTAAATAAACAAAATGAAAAATGTAAATAATGAATGTACGAAAAAAATACGTTTTTATTGACATTTTATTAGTTCTGCGATAAATACTTATTTTTCCAAATCATAATTCTTGAACAAAAAAAAGGAACAGGTAAGAAACAAACGAACCCATGACAAATGTTAGGAACTAAATGTACAAAGTAATAAAAACCTTTCATTGTCATTCTATTACGTTTTTGATAATAACTGTCTTCTTTTAAACATCACAAGTACAATCTGTCATAAATAATTATTTATTGTATCATTTAAACAAACTATCAGATTTCAAAGATCTAAATCCATTTTTACTTTGTCAACTCTGTAACAAACAAAAACACAAATAATTGCAAAATTATTCTGCTGCGTTTAAATATAAATTAAATTTAACACATTTTTATATTTTTTAAAAATCATTGCTTACTATATACCTTTACTGTTATTTTATGTACATGATTATGAAACATTAAATAGCTTATAATACGATAAGTGAGATTCCCTAACTATAAAGAGAATTATAAGTAACCATCACGCCGTTGCTCCTCAGGAGTAGCCAGAGTGGATGGATCGCCAAGCAACTGTGTTTTGGCCCCCAATCCTTGCTCCATCCATATTCCATCTCAGATACTCTTTCATTATTACAACATGATCCACTATAAGTGTTTATTTTTGCGTCATACATTCCCCTGACACTGCACTGATACTGTTCCCAACTATTCAAGCACCCCTTTCCTTATGTTTATCCTTTCGTCGGCAATGCATTCCTTTTGGAAGTCTTCGTAATACATTTTACGTACATACGCCTCAGGGATCTCATTTTCAATGTATTCAGTTTAATTTCGTCCTACTGTTTGTGATTTATTTCAATTAATTGATTGACTGCGCGATTAAAACAGCAACGACGTTTTGTTATTTCAATTTTTAATACGAAAGTGCAGTACAAAGAGTGCAGGGGATGATGTAAGCGTAGTGAATTAGATTAAGAAAGGGACGCTTAGATGGTTTGGGCATGTAGAGCGAATGAGCGAAGAAAGGAGTATAAAGAGGACGTATGATGAAAAAACGAATGGTAGCAGAAGTCGGGGACGCCCGAGAAAGATACGATCAAGTGAATCAGATACTCGAGTCAGGCCTTGTCAAGAGTCAGCATAGCGAACATATTTAGGCACTGTGTGTTGAAATCTTCCGGAAAACCACTAAAACAACTTTGTAATAACAAAATGACATGTGAAGACATTGACTTTCTAACGAAGGAATGTATGGTATAACAGCGTGGTGTTACCGCTGTGCTGCCATTGGCTGTTTGGTCTATTAGAGTAATACGCCCGTAACGGAGAGTTTGAATTACAGGCTAAGATATGGCTTGGATGTTGGATACATTTATATGAAATGTAACATAACGGCCGGTTTAAATATCAGAGGTCCTTTTGGCCAACGTGTGGATGTTGGATAAACACGCTCGGAACGTTGTTTAATTTTGGTGGACAAAACAAACTGCGTTGGGAAAACAATTTTTTTTTCTGTTTGATCTTATAAATAAATGCTTTCTGAGAACATCTGCATACTATATTCGCCAAAAATGGTATGTTGGACAAAAACGAACTAGAGCGACGACATCGGTAATCTGTGATATATTTAAAAAAATGGCATCAGTCAAAAGGCCGCACTAGAATAGCCTTAAGGCCACAGGTTCCCCGCCTCTGAGGTAAACCATCGTTACAGTATGGATACGGCCGGGTTAATAAGGTAGACCATCGTTACAGTATGGATACGGCCGGGTTAATAAGGTAGACCATCGTTACAGTATGGATACGGCCGGGTTAATAAGGTAGACCATCGTTACAGTATGGATACGGCCGGGTTAATAAGGTAGACCATCGTTACAGTATGGATACGGCCGGGTTAATAAGGTAGACCATCGTTACATTATGGATACGTCCGGGTTAATAAGGTAGACCATCGTTACAGTATGGATACGGCCGGGTTAATAAGGTAGACCATCGTTACAGTATGGATACGGCCGGGTTAATAAGATAGACCATCGTTACAGTATGGATACGGCCGGGTTAATAAGATAGACCATCGTAACAGTATGGATACGGCCGGGTTAATAAGATAGACCATCGTTCCAGTATGGATACGGCCGGGTTAATAAGATAGACCATCGTTACAGTATGGATACGGCCGGGTTAATAAGGTACACCATCGTTACAGTATGGATACGGCCGGGTTAATAAGGTACACCATCGTTACAGTATGGATACGGCCGGGTTAATAAGGTACACCATCGTTACAGTATGGATACGGCCGGGTTAATAAGATAGACCATCGTTACAGTATGGATACGGCCGGGTTAATAAGATAGAAAATCGTTACAGTATGGATACGGCCGGGTTAATAAGGTACACCATCGTTACAGTATGGATACGGCCGGGTTAATGAGAAGAGAAAGCCATATTGAAACAGTGGGGCGGGTTCAACCTTATATTGTTCAGCAGTAACCGCAAAGGAAATTGGACTTTTATAACCCACTACCCACATCATTGCTAATATAAGACACATCGTATAAACGAAGACTCTTCTTCTGATTCTTAATGAAGATCTCTTCGTTATAATGAATTCATCAATTATAATTATTTCACATACAGAATAATACATAGATTTATTATAATGCAATGTTATATTATATGATGTCATTGTTCGATTCAATGCCACATTTCATAAATATATTTTTTTGAAAAGTTAAGCTAAAAGATAAAAGTTTATATGTATTATCTAAATAGTATAAAACAAAGCCGCTAACCGCGTCTGTCTGTGCGTGTAGTTCTTCTTAACTATGCAACTGAGTTAGAAAGGGTGTTCACTATCGTTTAGAGAATTTCTTCTGGTAGGATTATCTATAATAAATGGATATTAAATTAATTGAAACAAGAGAAATGTCGTATAACGCTGGATATACGTCAGCTAGTTTAAAAGTAAATCTACCAATTCCGAGAGCATTTCGAATTGTCAATTGAGAAGTGCAATTTTATAATTATTAAAACATGTATTATTAAAAAAACACAAGGCACAACATGAGCCATTTATATAGGTTTAAAGTAGAAAATATCAAAATACAAAAAAACAAGAGAAAAAAATGTAAAACTCACTTATTAATGAAATTAATAATTAATCACTTGTAAATGACTTTCCATTGTACAAACAAACTGTACAAACCCATAAATAACAAATTATCAAAGGAAGCAAACACTTTGTGGCTTGACATTATAACACAAATGAAAGAAAATCTTTGTTTTAAACCACTTTATTAAATTTATATACGTCGACCGGTTTTGGTTGAACTCAACCTTCATCAGGATCTAACAAGACGATGAAGGTTGAGTTCAACCGAAACCGGTCAACGTATATAAATTTAATAAAGTGGTTTAAAACAAAGATATTCTTTCATTTGTGACATAAATAACAGTTATTATCAAATGACAGTTGTCTCGAGTAGTTTAGCTATCTGTTTAATAACCGTTCGTTCTGTGCGAATGCTCAAGACAGACCCCCAACCAGCTATCCCGTACTCTATTAGTGATTGACACAAAGCGTAGAATACATTTGAAATGCCGTTTCTGTTGAGGATATTGCAGATGTGAAGATAAATACTTAAACACGAAACAATACAGTTTTTTTCCAGCATAAGTCTATACATATTTCCTTTTAGAGAACATGTCTAGTTACAGTCGGGACATGAAAAAGGTTTTTCTACACTGAGTCATCATGTGTAACTTCGAAAATTCCTTTTGAGAAGATTAATAACTACAGTCAGAGCAAGAAAAAGGTTTTTTTCCATTATGATTCAGCATGTGTCGCGTCAAACTACCCTTTTGAGAACATGAATAACTACAGTCAGAGCATGAAAAAGGTTTTTCTATACTGTGAGTCATCTTGTGTACCGTCAAACTGCTTTTTTGAGAGGATGAAAAATTACAGTCAGAGCAAGAAAAAGGTTTTTTTTCCATTATGATTCAGCATGTGTCGCGTCAAACTACCCTTTTGAGAACATGAATAACTACAGTCAGAGCATGAAAAAGGTTTTTCTATACTGTGAGTCATCTTGTGTACCGTCAAATTGCGTTTTCGAGAGCATGAAAAATTACAGTCAGAGCAAGAAAAAGGTTTTTTTCCATTATGATTCAGCATGTGTCGCGTCAAACTACCCTTTTGAGAACATGAATAACTACAGTCAGAGCATGAAAAAGGTTTTTCTCCACTGTGAGTCATCATGTGGGTCGCCAATCTACTCTTTAAAGAACTTGAAAAGTTACAGTTAAAGCATGAAAAAGGTTTTTCTCCACTGTGAGTCATCATGTGTAAGTTCAAAGATCTCTTTTGATAACATGAATAATTACAGTCATGGCAAGAAAAGGGTTTTTCTCCACTGTGAGTCATCATGTGCACCTTCAAAGATCCCTTTTGTTTACATGTATAATTACATTCATGGCAAGAAAAGGGTTTTTCTACACTATGAGTCATCATGTGTCTCGTCAAATTACGTTTTACAGAACATGAATAACTACAGTCAGAGCATGAAAAAAGTTTTTCTCCACTATGAGTCAGCATGTGTTGCGTCAAATTACTTTTTAAAGAACATGAATAACTACAGTCAGAGCATGAAAAAGGTTTTTCTCCACTGTGAGTCATCATGTGGGTCGCCAATCTACTCTTTACAGAACATGAATAACTACAGTCAGAGCATGAAAAAGGTTTTTCTCCACTGTGAGTCATCATGTGGGTCGCCAATCTACTCTTTACAGAACTTGAAAAAGTACAGTCAGAGCATGAAAAAGGTTTTTCTCCACTGTGAGTCATCATGTGTAAGTTCAAAGATCCCTTTTGATAACATGAATAATTACAGTCAGAGCATGAATAAGGTTTTTTTCCATTATGAATCAACATGTGGTTCGTCAAATTACCTTTTACAGAACATGAATAACTACAGTCAGAGCACCGAAAAGGTTTTTCTCCACTGTGAGTCATCATGTGTAACTTCAATGATCCCTTTCGAGAACATGAATAACTACAGTCAGAGCACCGAAAAGGTTTTTCTCCACTATGAGTAATCTTGTGTACCGTCAAATCTCTTTTTTGAGAACATGAAAAATTACAGTCAGAGCAAAAAAAAGTTTTTTTTCCACTATGAATCAGCATGTGTACCTTCAAAGATACCTTTTGATAACATGAATAACTGCATTCAGTACATAAAAACGGTTTTTTTCCAATGTGAGTCATCACGTGTACCTTCAAAGGTCGCTTTTGAGAACATGAATAACTGCAATGGGCACATAAAAAGGGTTTTTCTCCAGTGTGGGTGCGCAAGTGAAGTCCTAAGTTTGCCTTGTAAAAGCAGGAGTAGTTACAATGGGAACAGGAGAATCGTTTTTTTACGGGTTGCATCTTCAGTCCTGTCAATTAATCAGAAAAAAGATTAGGAATATAACATTTTTAGTGAAAACAAAGTTAAATCATAAAACATTAAACTAAATAAAAAGCACGAATTCTTCATTGTTACAGAGAAAATCGGTTTTACCTGTTGTCTGGGTAATTCTATCAAAGTGACCTAAGCATTCCTTTTTAATATCTGGCAGGTCAATTTCAATTTCCTTATATGGAATTCCCCCACCATATTCTTCTTGTTGTTCTAGTTCTGCCTTGTTTGAAACATTTTTCACATTAATGCTACCTGTAAAAACAAAAAAATCAATTTGTATGTGATATATTTATACATTAATTTTACTCTTTTTACGGGGTTCTTAAATTTGAAAATGAGAAATAATTTTGAACATGAGAAAGAAATAATAAAAATAAAATTGCAAGCGACAAAAAATGTATGATCAGCCAGATTTACAAATAAGGTCAATAATATAACCCAAGAAATTCACTAAGCTAACATAAAACATTTATTTATTTATTGAAATACAAACGGCACGACATGTGCCATAAACATAAATATAAAAATATAGTTAAAAGTAATAATAAAGTAGTAATAATAATTTGAATAATTTGAAAGTATGTTGCCTGTTGTATGCTGATGATGCGGTGCTGATTGCTAATAGTATAGATGATCTACAGTCTCTCGTATCTAGGATGAACGAAGTATGCATGAAGAATGAGTTAATGATGAATGTAAGTAAGTCTAAAGTAATGGTGTTTGAAAGAGAGAGTACGAAAACAGTGTGCAATATAATTGTGAATGGGGAATACTTGGAGCAGGTGGATGAGTTTGTGTATTTAGGAAGTATGTTTACGAGAGATGGGAAGGCTGACAGAGATATCGAAAGAAGGGTAAATGCAGGTAATTCCGTTAATGGAGGACTAAACGCCGTAGGCGCTAACAAAAAATTGTCCAAAGAAGCGAAGTTAGCAGTCCACAACGGAGTGCTGGTACCTACCTTGATGTATGGAAGTGAGGCATGGAACTGGCAAAGAAAGGATGAAAGTAGATTAAATGCTGTTGAAATGAGATCTCTGAGGCGTATGTGTGGTAAAACCATGTTTGATCGTGTGAGGAATGTGGAGATCCGCAAAGAGTGCAAGGCTGATGTAAGCGTAATGAGTAAGATTAAGAAAGGGACGCTTAGATGGTTTGGGCATGTAGAGCGAATGAGCGAAGATAGGAGTGTAAGGAGGATATATGATGCAAATGTGAATGGTAGCAGAAGTCGGGGACGCCCGAGGAAGACATGGCACGATCAAGTGAATCAGATACTCGAGTCGGGCCATGTCAAGAGTCAGAATAATAGAAGAGTATGTATGAGACGATGTATGAATGTGAATGAGGCAAGGAGTGTGTGCCAAGACCGATTTGTTTGGCGGTCCGTCCTCTCTGCCTACCCCTGCGGGGAAACGGCGTGATGGTTAGTTAGTTAGTTAGTTAGTTAAAAGTATAAGGAAGTAAAGTACTTAAAGCTACAAGGTACAACATATACAGGATATAAAGTTTATGGATAAAATAAAAAGGTATGTATCGAGTATCGTGATGTCACTAGTGAAAAGCAATACCTCGACATCGTCGAAGCAATTTGTCATATCGTTGATGAAAATGAGGAATAAAACCGGACAAATGTAAGTTTATATCCCTTTCTAGAATAATGCGATGTCAAAGCGCATGAGACTATTCATGCGCTTTGACATCGCATTATTCTAGATAGGGATATAGACTAACATTGGTGTAAGATAAGAATAAAAAAATCCTCCGCTGCTCATATTACCAGGGAATTCCTGCGTCGAGATGAGCAGCTTTACAATTATATTCAATCAAATAAGTTAAGTACATAACACATATATAGATGGTTAACATAGAATATTTCTTATATTGATTGTTCCATTTTAGATGGCCAATTATCAAGCCGAGATATTTGATAATGTCTACACTTTCCAAAGGTTGACAATTACACTCCTACATAAAACCATGTTTTTTCAGGAACGGTCCAAAGATGGCTGATTTACAGAGGAAATGCTAAAAGTAATATATTTTGTTTTGGTCATGTTTAAGGTTAACAGGTTTTGATCAAGTTAAATTTTGACTGCACTAAATCCCGCCTTGCACTTAGCATAAGTTTTATCCCACGCATCACCAGCAAATACCAAAATAGTGTCACCTGCAAACACAACTGAAGTACCCGAAAACGGCAGCTTTCAAATAATAATAATATATATGACTATTTAAGAAAGTTTGCACATTACAACTATAAATGCATATTATGATGTATATTGTACATTGATTTGTAACTTTTTCTAAGGTTATAAAATTAACAGAAAAATACAAACATAATATGATGAAGGTAAAAAGTAAATAAAAGTACAGTTAGTTGAGGTTTCTCAAATACCGCGACACTAGGCTAGCCTGTGTTGAGGATACCCATACTTGTATTAGGATGTATACGCTACATAGAGTGGTGACTTCAATAACTGCGCATTTGGGTGAATGCACCGGTAAAGGCCCTAATCTTATTTTTTATCCAAGTTTTTACATTATCTTTTAATGTTTTTTGTGAATCACATTGTTTTATAATGTCTGGAAGAATGTTTTACAGTCTTGTCGCAAAGTATTTAAAATTTCGTTGACCAAACGTAGTATGCGTTATCGGTGTTTTTAGTAAGTTTTTGTTGTTGCTTCGAGTACATCGTGTATTTGAACTTTTTTGGTAGTTATTATTTATATTTGAGTAGGGGAGGTAGGGGAGGGACGGGCAGTCGGGAGACATAGGCACCCCCCTTTTATTCTGATCCGGTCAAAGATTTTATTTTTTTCCTAATTTTGTAGTATACTTTACCGACTGACAACACTGTTCATCCATAAACTATCTGTGATTTCTGTCAGTTGTTACATACAGACACGTTTGAAGGTAATGCACTCATAAAAGTGAATATTTTGTTGTGATTTCGGATCGTAATAAAGAGACAACTAACGAAAGGTATGTCTATTTTTTATTATATATCTCTTGTATATTTACTAACTTATAAATCAAACTGAAATTCATGCTTAAATACCTAAATAAAAAGAAATACCGGTAACTTATTTTGAAAATGTATACAGAGGGAGTAATGGGCATTCTGATGTGAGGGAGGTTTGGGCATGCCCAAACCTCCCTACTATATATTGAGTATAGGAGGATTTTTTTAAAATTCTTATTACCTGCTTTAATTAAACTATTTGAATAATTTTTTATTACAGAAAGATGCCCTTCAAATTCAAAAAGAAAGGTTTGCGACGGGAAATTCCTAAAGATTTGATATTACGAGCCATAGAAGAGGTATCAAAAGGATCAAAAATAAAAACAACAACTGATAAATATCAAATCCCTAGATCAAGTTTGCAACGGTACCTTAAACAAGATTCTGTAAAGGATTCTTCGCACAGATTTATAACCTCACAAATTTTCACCGACGAAGAAGAACAAAAATTGTCAAATTACATGATAGTTTGTTCTAAACATAATTATGGATTGGCAAAGATACAAGCACGTAAATTGGCTTATGACTATGCTGTAGCCATAAAGAAAACTAATATTCCTGAAAATTGGATCGATAAATTTACTACAAAAAAGACTGTTGTGCACTATGTCGGCCGAATCGAAGACATTAGTCATACCATGGCTACAATAAAATTTGTGAGGCTAAGTAAGATAAGAAACACCTTTTTTTTTCCTGAAGTAGATGACGTAGCTAGTGTCCCACTAGACGACATCAAAACTAAATTGCCAGGACCAAAGACATGCAATAAAACGAAACGTGGTAGCTCTAAGTACACATTTGATAAACCTTTATGGGTTATACCTAATCTTAGATAAGTTAAGATACTATTTAAGATGTTTTTTATTTGTTGTTAATTTTATTTTTGAATACTATTATCGATATCAAGTGTTTTATAGGCCATGCCCAAGCCTCCCACAGGGTGTGTCCAAACCTCCCTGCCATAGGGAGCATCAGGCACTTTTGAATTACTTCTGAAATTATCTCGTAATGTTGAGACTGATTATAAAATCTCAATAAGCATCTCGAAAACTCATGCCAAAGTTTGAGCCGAAAAGGGATTTTGCTATAAAAAAATGATGTTATTCATACCACTTTCTGAACTGTTTACTTTTGAAATAAATGATTTTATTAATTAAAATCTTCTTTTATTTTATCGTTTTATTTTTTAAAATCTACTTTTATTTTATCATTTAATGCAAAATATCTTATATTTATTTATTATTTTGTTTATAGAGTGTTTAATACACTGATTATAAAAAAAAATTAATATAAAAGTGTTCCACCCTAATGCTGATGTCATTTTCAGCTTTTTTATAGGCAGCTAGCAAGGTGTCAGCTTCAAACAGAAAGACGGTGTCATCGGCAAAACTAACGATTTTCCCCTGAATATTAATGTTGCATAAGTCGTTAATATACAACAGGAACAGATACGGTCCTAATATGCTACCTTGTGGTATACCGTAGTTAGATGAACAAGTGTGTTATTTATTTTAACTTGTTGCTGGCGTCCATTAAGGTAGCTTTTAAAAAAGTTAAGTTCGTTTTCCGTAATACCGATTTGTTCAAGTTTGTTCATTAATTTATTGTGTGAAATTGTATCAAAGGCTTTGGAAAGGTCTAAGAAGATTGAAATACATTTTTTTTATTTTATCTAGGCTTTTAACAATAAAATCTGTGACAGCGGCAATAGCGTCCGAGGTACTCTTATTTTTTTATTTTTTTTTTTCACTTGTAGCAAACACTTTGTGGGTATACATAATTATAATAATTAAAATAAATAACTTTGTTTTAATACCACTTTATTGTATATATTTATAACCAACCGGTTTCAGTTCAACTCGAACCTTCATCAGGGTTAATAAAAACATATTATATGTTATGTTTTTATATATGTTTTTACATATATATGTTCATATATATATATGTATATGTTCATATATATGTTTTTACATGTTTTTACATACATATGTTTTTATTAACCCTGATGAAGGTTCGGGTTGAACTGAAACCGGTTGGTTATAAATATATACAATAAAGTGGTATTAAAACAAAGTTATTTATTTTAATTATTATACTCTTATTTTCTTGAAACCCGTATTGATTTTCTGAGATCAGTTTATGGCTCACGAGGAATTTTGCCAGCTGTGAGTTGATGACTTTTTCTAATACTTTCGATAGGCTTGTTAGTAGGGTTATTTGTCGGTAATTATTTATATCTGTCTTGTTTCCTGTTTTATGTAAAGGAATAACGATACCTTGTATAGGGTTTAAGGGAAAGTGCCTTTAATAACGGTGAAATGTCTTTAATATCTAACAAAAATAAAATTGGAACTAGAACAGTACCCTGAGGAACACAATATACAATTTATTTTTTTGAACTTATGCGACCATTTATCGTTACTCTCTGTGATCTACTTCCAATCTAAGTTCTGATCCAATACACTATAGCTTTATTAACAATACCCATTGAGCTCAGCTATTATAGGAGTAAACCATGGGATTCAGTGTCAAATGCCTTGGACAAGTCTAAAAAGACAGCCATTGCTTTTTTGTCAACATCTAGAGCTTTTACGACTGAGGTGATCATTTGTAATGCTTCATCACCGGTTCCGATATTCTTCCGTAAGTCAAACTGGTTATCTTTATATATATAAGTCATTAACCTGATTTCTCTATTATTTTTAATAAGGTGTTTACCATAGGTCAATAGTTATTAACTATCGTCGTATATAATTAAAGTAGGACGGGATTTGAATATGAAGGACCGCAGATGTCAACTTCAAGAGTGATCCTTCAAGAAGGATAAAACGTTTACTCTTGAGCACCTTCAGTACGGCGTTTTGTTGTTTGCAGCCAATGGAATAATGCTTTATTGCATCAATATTGTGTTTTCAGTGCATTTTAATTAATTGAACTTTATTATATCCAAAATAAGGTAAGGTTGCAACATGTGATTTGTGAGTATAAGTTAAAAGATTGCTGTAGTACTTATATAGGCACAGCAAGAGAGGACGTTATGAACAAGTATATTATGTCCTGTCTGCGCAATATTTCAAAACGGACAAGGATTCCGAACATCAGTATTTAACAACCTTCATTTCAAAAGTAATGTGCAACGCAACTTACTGGCTGTCCGAGCACTCTCCGCATTCTGCAAACATTCCTTCTTTACATCTGGGAGGTCGAAATCCATATCCGTATAAGGCATTTCACCTCCATTGTCTTCCCGGGGCACTGGTTCCGTCTTGATGGATACATTCTCTGGATTAAGTTGATCCATGGCTCTGTTGTGCACAAAACATATGTCTGAAACTTCCCAAAACTGAACGTTGTTTTAACGGAACTACAATGTGTATGAGATATGAATATTATCTTTAGGTTTTAATATTTTCCCAAGCAATGCAATCTACTGTAAAAATATTTTCAAATTATATATACTAGTGACATTGAAGATAAGACGATTGAAATCGGTTGAAAGAATCGTCGTCAATTTCAATAATTGCCTTCGTAATACAATTCTTAAAAAAGTAGACGTCAAAATTGACAGTTCAAACGTTACTCAACCAAAAGGTCATATGGCGTCATAAGTTAAGCTAAATCGCACCAACATTTTGAACCGCCGACAGAATTATTACCATACCGAGAACGGTGTATTAATAATTCAGTCGGTGGTTTTGCCTACTCACCATCCGGATTTATAAAGTCGGATTGTGTCGTGGGCCTGACATTGCGCGTATACACAACCTGTTTTACTGTGGGAAAGGAGGCCTTTTGAGGCCTCAGCACGGGTAAGCCACCCAGTGAGGCCAACATTACTAAATTGCACTAATAAATGTAAAATATTGTACCGAAATAAAAAGGAACAAACCAAATGCAAACGGCGATTCGCGTGTTCACACAGGTTCAGGTTCACATGTATACGCGCGAAGACATATCGCAGTTGTGGATTTGTAGAAAATATCAGCGTTAGAACTTACCAATAACTACAATAACACAAGGGATGATACATTTAACTGCGTTAGGAAAACAGGGTAAGGAATATTATATAGAATAAGAGTTTAAAAACAGGATGCAACGACAGAAGCATGCGTCAGCATTAATTTTTAGGTTATACTAATAATACATAGACAAAATTAAAGTCATAGACTATAAACTATCACATATTTGTAATTAGCATTTACTTTGTGGCTCGTCATAATTAAAATTAAAAGATATAAATTTGTTTTAGACCACTTTAATTTTAATTGTACTTTACCGGCTTCGGAAGCACCCTTCGTTCGTCAGGAGAATATTAAAACAGTTTTAATATTCTCCTGATGAAGGAAGGGTGCTTCCGAAACCGGTCGAGTACAATTAAAATTAAAGTGGTCTAAAACAAATTTATAGGTATATATTTTATTGTATAAACTATCATTTATATTTTCATTCGAGTTTTATTTTATTTTGTAGCGTTTATGCATACAATATGCAAGGTTTGGTAACACGAGGTTATTTTGACGATGCTACTTTGCCCACATGTTTAATATTGTTTAACATGTTCTATTGTTAAACTGTTTCCGACCTAACTCTCTGGGAGAACGACCCTCTTTCTAAATATAGTGGATGATAAATGAGCTATTCATCGAAACCTACAAAGATTTTACAAGGTTTTAAGCTCAACACTGTACAATGATATATACGGAATGTTTATTTAATTATTGATCTACCCAACACAATCAAGTTAGCGAGGATACACGAGAGTACATGGACTTATTTAAGATTATTTACGATTCTGGTTATACATACAAAGCAAGCAATTAGTTAGTTTATTAAATCTGAAACTTTCGCGGTAGAAGCGTATTACAATAGTTTAACACTTAAAAAATCCTATTTATCTTATTGTTTTGGTGAAATTTAAATTTTTCACCATATTTAACAATGAGTTTTTTCTGTTCAAAATTAGCAAGATCTATCGGAATTCATCTGTCGTACTGTCGCACAATCATGTTTTGCAAATTTTCTTTAGTGTTCTTTGTTTTCAATTTCTTCAAATTAATTCAATAATAAAATAATTCAAATTTCTTGTTCCTTTAAAAAAAATTTTTTTTCCTTTTAAATGTCATTTTGGGTTTTTTCTGTCATATTGGTTTAACTGACCATATACACAAAAGATTCATCTTGAGAAAATAAGGCGTAAAAGTTAATTTTCTTAGTCAGACTAACCTTGCCGTCAGGAAACATTCCGATATTTTTCTGCTTCAAGGACATTTTCATTTTTATAATAGTTTTTGGGGCAATATAATGATTTGCTGATTTCAATTATATTGTCTATGGTCGCACCTTTTTTAAATGGACTTGAGTTTTTTACTACCTTGTCTATCATCACTGCTCCGTTAGCAATATCTGTGGTTAAGAAGTGTACAAACTCTTTCCATTCAAAAAACCCGAAGATATCGATCTAGTGAGTGATTTATTTATGATATAACCTAAAAATTACCGCAGACGCATGCTTTTTTCATTGCTAATAGTTTCATCTTGTTTTTAAACTCTAATTCAGTCTTCCTAACGCAGTTAAATTTATCATCCCGTGTGTTAGTTATTGGTAAGTTCAGATGTTGATATTTTCTACAAATGCTCAACTGCGATATGTCTATACGAACACGCGAACCCCAGTTTTCAGTCGGTTTGTTCCTTTCCCACAATAACACAGGTGTTATGTACCTTATGCAACCCATGCTATCATTTGTTATCAATTCTCTTGTGCATGCGTATTTGTAACAACAATCAGTTGGACCCTACTAATAATAAGTAAATTTATTTTTTTATTTTTTTTTATTTGTATAAAGATTACATACAATATTATTTATACCCGCTAAGCTACTGCAAGTAGCTTGTCAGCAGGAGATTAGTTGCACCTATAATAATAGTATAGTACATAAAATTAAAATAATCATCAACGCTTTAGCGTAGTAATACATACATTTCTACAAAAAAACCAAAAAAAATATAAATAAAAATTGTGATATACCTTAAATTTGAAAATACAGAAACAGTGTTGTGGGGAAAAAAAAAACAGTCTTAATACATGAGGTTACTCCTTAGTAGCCATGATTTTAATATTAAAGAGAATTTATTAATGGAGCAATTTTCTTTTAATTCATATGGCAATTTGTTAAAAATTAAAGGTATTGTGTATTCAAGAGTTCTTTGACCATATTTGTTTTGAAACATAGGTACTTTCACTCCTTTATTTTGTATGAAACGTGTATTGTGTACATGATCCACCATTGTTTTATACGGACTGTCAGATATATGCTGTAATACAATTTTTTGCCACATAAGGGCACGAATCGGTAATACATTTTTTATTGATTTATACATAATACTAATGTCTCTCCTCTGGTTATAAATGGTTTTGCTTACTAACAACTTTACAATGGCATTTTGAATCATTTGTACATGTTTTATGTTGGTTTTGCACGATTGACCCCATGAAGTTATCCCATATCTTACGGTAGATTCTGCAAGAGACAGATAAATCAATTTCATAGTTTTTAAAGGCACAAAATATTTTATTTTATACAGTCTTCCTACAATAGACCGAAGGCGCTTACACAGTTTTGAAATGTGTACATCCCACTTCATGTTACAATCTACTGTAACTCCTAGATAGACATATTGGTTAACCAGTTCGATATTTGTACACGCACAGGGCTGTGTGATATTGTTGTGAATGCAGTCAAAAGAGTGAGATATGATTAGAGGTGCCTCGCTATACTTGGCATGTGGTGATCTTATATGCATCAGTTTTGTTTTTTTAGAATTAATTAGTAAACCATAATCATGTGACCACCTTAATAAAGAAATAAAGTCTTGCTGCAACAATTTCATTGCAATAGATAAATTTTCATGGGATATGACAAGTGCAGTATCATCAGCGTATACATAATATTTAACAAACGAAAAAATTTTTGTCATAAGAGATACAAAGATAATATAAAATGTTGGTCCCAAAATTGACCCCTGTGGAACTCCAGTTTTGACATTTTTTATTTCACTAAATTTATCTGATATTTTTACCTTGATTTGGCGGTTGGTTAAAAAGTTTTTGAATAGTTTGAGTGTATTTCCTCTTACCCCTATTGCCTCCAAAATATTTAACAATTTCGTCGTATCTATAGTATCAAATGCCTTAGAATTGTCTATGAACAGTACCAAAACATGTCTTTTGTTATTCAATTCATTATTTATAAAATTAGAAAAATCCTGTAGTAACATTTCGGTACTTTTTTTTTTTTGGAAACCATATTGATTGGGATCTATTATAGAAAAGAAGTCCAAGTATTTAGTTAGTTTTAAAGATAAGTATTTTTCGAGAATCTTTTCTATAGCTGGTAGTATACTAATCGGTCTATAGTTTCCTATATCGGTATGTTTTCCACTTTTGTAAATAGGTCTGACAATACTACACTTCAGCTCATCCGGTATTACAGCCTGAGTTAAAATTATGTTAATTAGATGTGTTAATATAGGGCCTAGGATATCTATGTGTCTTTTTATGTCAAACATTCGTATGTTGTCTATGCCAGGAGACTTTGAATTTTTGAGGAGCTTCACTATGCTCACTATGTCTGCGAGTGACGCTCGTGGTATATATAAGCTATGTTGCAATTCTGGCGGGACGATATTTGATGCCCTAAAATCACATTTGTGTACCATTGAAGAAATGCTGTCTGAAAAATAGTTTACAAATTGGTTTGTCACAATTTCCACGGATTGATCTTTTAGCATATATTTAGATATAACATCATCACAGTTACTCTTTGTGTTACGTCCTAGAATTTTATTTATTTCATCCCAGGTTTTTTTGCTGTCTGTAAAATGATGCTTAAATCTATCATTATAAAATGCCGTTTTATTTTTGATTATTAATTTGGTGACATAATTACGAAATGATTTATATTGTTTTTCATAAATTGTATTTGTTGGTGAATTTTTCCATCGTTTAAATAAAAAATCTTTTTTTTTAATATGTGATAAAATATCTTCGGTCATCCATTCTTTTATTATCCAAGGTCGAGCTTTAGGTTTGATATCTATAATTAATCTACTATTTTCATACAATTCGTTAAAATTGGATTTTATTTGATTATATAAATTAGTGCAATCGTTTGTCTGTAGTAAAGCACTCCAGTTATAATTTCTTATAGAGCAATCTATACGTTTTTGGGATAAAATTGAGACCTGCCGTACTTCATTTACAATACGTTTATTCATTTTATAATATGGAATGCTCACACCTGTTGTAAAGTGATCAGCAATAATGAAGTCACATACACAAGCACGTAGCATGTCCGTGTCTTTGTGCTTATTAATATACCTAACAAATATATGATCCAGGCACGTACGTGTCACTTTACCTTTAGCTATGGCTTCCCTCGTAACGTCACTGATACATTTAGTAAAATAATTATTTGAAAGAGTGTTTTCATAGTTGATCGTTATAGCGTCAATATAATTTAGCAAATCAATATTTATATCACCAAATATTAACATATTTTCATTACGGTTCGAATGTTTGGTTAGTAATGAAGAAAGCTCATTTATAAAAGATTGTTTACTAAGATTTGGTGGTCTATAAATAGCAAGAACATTAAGTGTTGTATTATTAGGTAATGTTATTAGGCATGAGATATTTTCGAAAAACATTGTTTCATATGTATTTTGTGTAAAAATTAAAGTATCCCGGATATATAAGCTTATACCCCCTCCCGATTTGGATGTGCGACAGTAACTGATGCTATTATAACCTGGAATTTCGAAAAGACAAGTTTGTTCACTTTTTATAGATGTTTCACATAACATTAATAAATCTATATTTTTCCAACAATTTTGGAGGTTAGCATGTAAAACATCCCAATATTTAGAGATTGATCGTATATTAACTTGCACACATATAAAACTTCCCACTTCACTGTTTTTTTCTACCATTTCTTCCGTCCATTGGTCTAACCTATTAGTTCTCTTAAAGTCAACATCATAGTCTTCATCTATGTAGTTAGACGCCATAGCTGATCGTGGAGAAATCCCTCGAAAGCGCTGCTAGGTATGCTGGGCAGTTCTCCCTGTCTCCGGTAGGATGAGTGGCGGGCTTTCCAAATCTGATGCAGGTGGCGCAAACTGCCTTCGCAGCAGTATTTGGGCAACTTTCGCGGGAGTGACCATCCTGGCCACAGTGACCACATCTTGTTTGATCTTTACAGAACTTGAAAGAGTGACCGATCATTTGGCACTTGGAACATACTGTGAGGCCAATAAAATCACGTACGCGGCACACTGTCCAGTCCACAAAGACCTTTCCCTGTTCCACTAGGATGTGTCGCAGGTTAGCAGGCACCTCGTAGACCCGGTGGCAAGTTGATCCTGTGCGAGCACCAGCTAGGTGACTGAGCCTGCAGCTCGCTATGGTGCTCCCAACGTCAGTTATCCCAGAGATGCCGGTAAGAGCGCTCTGCAGGAAATCATCATCAGTCAGCTCACGGGGAACATTAAAAAATATGACTCTCGGTAGTCTTTTGGTCGGCAGTCGGGCACTCAGGGTTGAAGAATTGACAAGAGCTGGGGCATTTAAAATTTTTTTACAGTCTTCTTTTGTCGCCGTCTGGAGTAACACACCATTATTTTTTATTTTCCGGATCCCCGTCACGCGTACACCTAAATCTGATGGTCGGAAAGTGTCCTTCATAAGCTGCTTTGTTTGTTCACTATCTTTGGCCTTTAATTTGGGAAAAATGCACACCGAAGGCTTTGGGCTTCCCACTTGAATCCTCGTGCGTGTGATTGGGGGATTGGATGCTTTTTCAGGACGATTCCGAACAGCGTCCGCAAAACTATTTCGGGCAATGTCTGCAAATGAAAGGCTGGCTTCCGTTGCCATAGCGACTCTATGCATGACAGGACCAAGGTCAGACTCCAGCTGAAGGATTTTTTCTTGTAGGTGCTTATTTTCTACTCGTTCGCTCCTTGTTTCTTCTCTCGCGATGTGAAGCTGTGCAGTAACTGTTGCCATATCAGCGCGCATAGCCTCGCGCTCCAGAAGCAATTGGGATACGGCTCGGAGAACTTCGGATACGCTTCTTGAAACTCGAAGTTGCTGGTCCTTTGATACCTTTGAGCTTTTTTCTGCCAGGACGTCTTGTAGTGCCATCAGATGAGATTGGGCGTCATTTAGGACTTCTACTCCAGAGGCACTGGGAGACACGTCAGGCTCATCTGAGCATCGGGATTCCTCATCATCCGAGTCAGAATCTTCATAATGAGGGTCAACTGTGATGATCTCTGGATCTGTTTTTTTGGCATTAGGGGAAAGCGTAATGTCCAGTACTCTTTTTTTCTTACGATGACCGTATTCATCGCGAGAAGGTTTTGTCGCATCAGAGGACATTATAGAAATTATAAATTTATTTTGGGGAAACAAATGCTACAATAATCCGTATTCGCTTTTGTTGTGATATAAATGTCTTGTGATTGGTTAACTGAAATAACACTAGCCAATGGATGATTTTTGGTCTTAAATGATGGGCATCTATGAATTCTTGCAATTTGTGAAAGAATTACCCGTCTATTATGAATATCTATGGAGATATATTAAAGACAAGATCAGTCTGCACAATTTTGCACAATTTCTGCGCAAAGCTCCAAGTTGTCTATGGTCACTGAATTTTGACAGGTAGCAATTTTTATGAGATTTTTAACGTTATTAAGTACATAAGAGATTAAACAATGGTAAGGCATTAAAAAAGGGGGATAAAAACCACCCCTATGAGTGTTATTTCACTAATTGAAAGCACGTAAAATATGAAAATTTCACTTTCCGTAAATGTTGGTTTGGAATGAACTTAAAAACTAAAATGAGTCTTTTCTCAGTAAAAAGTAGTTATAAGAACAATATTTATAACAACTAGTTAGTTGGAACCTAGTAATCAATAAATACATAGAGATTGCAATAAACCTACAATCAGTTGGACCCTATTAATAAATAAGCACATAGTTATAAGAACAATTATTTGTTAGTTCTAATATTAGATAATTATTTATTATATAAGAGAGATATAGAGAAGTAGAATGAGAGTGAACATTGTAGCCGGACCAGACAGTATCGCTGTCCGTGCATTCCATTAAAGTAATACCGATAAATAAACTGTTGTAATATGGCACTGAAATAACATTCAGTTGGTAACACAACATGCACAGGAAGTAGGTGTCAAAAGTATAAGTCTCTGCAATGGCTGTAATGTGTGTGCTCTGTTTCAATAAACGTTATTTTGGTTTTTAAAGATCACCATCTATTATTTATCAATACTACATAAACTATATACAGAATTTATACCGAGTACTGAATCAACATTGACAATCACCTACCGGACCCTAACACAGGTAGTGTATGCGGGCAATGTCAGACTTACTGAACAGGATGGTTTGTAGCATAAATAAACCACTCGTGTGGAGGCAAAACTGCCGACCGACGCCAAATGACGTTTTGTTTGAGGAACGTTTGAACTGCCAATTCGACGTCTACCTTTTTCAGAATTGTATTACGTAGGCATTGATTGAATTGTCATTAATTCTAAAAAAATTCACTACATTTAACAAGAAGATTCATGATCCAATCAACAGTTATACCGTTTTATATAAAGATATATTGAAATTCAGCGTTATATTACTGTATACCGACGATTGAAAACGATTCTCTCAACGGATTTATTTATTTTATTATATGTATATATAAATTACAAACAAAATGAACCTTTGTCTGTCCAACTGGGAAGGATTTCCGTTTCAGGACAGCCAAATTGTGTATTTAGTACCTACATAATATTCTTACGATGCTGTCAAAACAAATTTTGAGAACATTGTTGATTACATTCGAAGTGACAGGATGGTTTCTTTATCCTTGAAAGAATCGCAAAGATGTAATTTATTTCCAGGTCAATTTGGATAAAATTAGTAATTGCATTCAGAACAGATGAATGGTCGAATTTCAATCGTCTTATCTTCTTACTTTTATATGTCAAATGGTGAAGGTTATATTATTGCTTTACTATTCTCTATTTATAATCTTCACAATATTTTTTTACATAAAATATGTTTGTAAAATGGCAGTCCAAACGCCCTCGATTTAACAGGCCACGACAACCTTTCAAACGCTCTATATTTTGTTAACAATACCGCCAATTTTTTTTATTTTGTTAACTTTCTAATTCAAAGGCCTCATACACTATTTATTTCTATTCATACATTACAGTGTGTACGATATCCTATGTGTCGTATGATATGATGTTACTGCTGCAACTACCTAACGCCCTCTCTTGCCGTGCCTACATAAGTACTACAGCAATCTTTTAACTTCTACTCACAAATCTCAAGTATTGATACAATAAAGCATTATTTCATCGGCTACAAACAACAAAACGCCGTACTGAAGGTGCTCAAGAGTAAACGGTTTATCCTCGGATCGGTCTCGAACTGGATATCTGGCTCCTTCATATTTATATTATGTCTCTACTTTAAATTCTCGATTTGTCAAGTTTTTCATTCACAACCCTTACCATCTTAATTAAACGTTTTTTTTAAATTATAGTTTACTCCTGTAGAAGAGGACATCGCCCACGGAACATGTAGATTGTTTATGTCAAAATTAAGTTGAATGAAAAACTCTTTCACACAACAAGAAAAGTTATTTTATTTTAAATGTTTTTTGACTATAATAATATTTTTCTTACACCAGCAATTAGTCCTATCATGCATTTTAGCAGTTATTTTTACTCTCTTCGTAATGAAAGAACGTTAAAACAATTTGCGAGCTAAATATAAGCAATGTCCCCATGATATACAATTTCTCCGCTGACCAATTTCTTGAATCTGTCAATATTTTTTAAATAAATATAGAGACAAATTTAGCAAAGCAAGCAATGCAGTGTGCTGAAGCAATACAAATTAACGAACCTCCTTAGCAGGGAAAGAAGCTGGAGTTGAACAAATCACAAATAATGTAGTCGAAAAAACTATTTCTTTTCTAAAATGTTAAATGTTTGTTTTAAATATTGAACTTAATCACAACCAATGCAATGAAATATCTCTTTAAAATACTTATCCTACCTCTTAAATACCTAGTAAATCTATCTATAACTGGAAGCGTTTTCCCCAATACTAATTTTAGTTTATTTCAATACTTAAACAAGGATGTAAAAATGGCATTAACAACTACTTACAAATAAACCTACTTAATACGTTTTCCAACAAAATATTTTTAGAAAATACTAAAAAAAACAGCTCCTATAATTGCAATTGAAATTCGGCTTGATTAAAACCTGTTAACCTTAAACATGACCGAAAGAAAATATATTACATATAGCATTTCCACTGTAAATCATCATCTTTGGACCGTTCCTTAAAAATAAATAGTTGTGTGCAGTAGTGTAATTTCAACCTTTGGAAAGTGTAGACGATATCAAACATACTAGCTGATTAATTGATAGAAATCTAAAATGGAATATTCGTATTACTATATTAACAAACAAAATAAGAAATATTCGATGCAATCCATATATGTGTATGTGTTATTTACTTAACTTATTTTTTAAATTTAATTGTAAAGCTGCTCATCTCGCCGCAGGAATTCCTTAGTGAAATGAGCAGCGGAGGATTTTTTTTATCTTGCTGCGACTATTCACGCTCTTTGACATCGCATTATTCTAGCTGGGCATATAAACATACCTTGGTCCAGTTTTATTCCTCATTTTCATCAACGATATAACAAATTGCTTCGACGATGTCGAGTTATACCTCTTTGCTGATGATATCACGCTATACAAAAAATACAAATGAAAATCATTGTCAAACACTACTTATGCGTATCGACTATTGGTACTTAAATGGACCGTAATTTTAACGAGCGAATATAAAAAAAACATATACCATTCATATAGTTGAAATGAAGTATTTCACTAGAAAAAATAAATTATCATTTCCTATTAAATACTCTACGATATTAATACATTAGTAGACAGAGTAAAAATATCTGATTCAACTTTCTTTCTTTCTCTCGACACAGTATGTAAAAGCGCATTACATTGTCCACTTTCGGGTACAGTGGTTTCACACATGGAAAACCAATACTTTGGTGATATCGACATGTTTTATGTTAGCTTGGTGAATTTCGTGGGTCGTATTAAAGACCTATCCCAACCCCACTCTTGACAATTTGGTTGGCTCTCTGAATCTGATTTATCATAAAATTTTGTTTCGTGTATTTAATTCTCGTGTTAAAATTTACTACCTTTATTTCGTAAAAGCCCCGCGGGTGTAAAATTATTTCACATACATGTTTCTGTTTTGTTTTTACAGGTAGCATTTATGTGAAAACTGTTTCAAATTAGGCGGAAACGGGACAACAAGAAGGATATTTTAGAGGAATTCCTTATACAGAAATTGACATAGACCTGTCAGATATTAAAAAGGAATGCTTCGATCACTTTGATAGAATTACCCATACAACAGGTAAAACCGATTTTCTCTGTTAGAATGAAGAATTCTTGTTTTTTTAAACTTTCCATGATTTAACTGTGTTTACACTTTACACCTTATATTCTTAATCTTTTTCTGACTTATTGACAGATTTGAAGATGCAACCCGTAAAAAAACGATTCTCCTGTTCCCATTTAACTACTCCTGCTTTTTGAAGTCAAACTTAGGACTTCACTTGCGCACACATACTGGAGAAAAACCCTTTTCATGTGCCCATTGCAGTTATTCATGTTCTCAAAAAGTTGTCGAAGGGGAGATTTGAAAAGACACGTGCTTACGCACAGTGGAAAAAATCCATGTTCATGTTCCGATTGCAATTATCCATGTTCTCTCAAGGGTAATTTGAAGATACACATGCTGACTCACAGTGGAGAAAAACCTTTTTCACGTTCTGACTGCAATTATTCATGTTCTCTTAAGAGTAATTTGAAGACACACATGCTGACTCACAGTGGAGAAAAAGCTTTTTCGTGCTTGGACTGCAACTATACATGTTCTGAAAAGGGATCTCTAACGTTACACAGGAGGACTCACAATGGAAAAAAACCGTTTTCATGTTCCGAGTGCAATGTTCTGTAAAGATTAATTTTAAGATACACTTACTGACCCACTGTGTAGAAAAACCTTTTTCTTGTTCCGTGTGTAATTTTTCATCTGCACAAAAGTGTAAATTAAAAAAAACATGTTCGTTCTCATTTACAAAATAGCCTCGCTTGAAACTAGCCAATATTAATCCTGTAAGAAAGGTTTTTGGTGGTACGCCTGCTTGTTGAATGTGTAAGAGCGAGATGACTGATAGGGGTATAAAAGATGACGGATGCATCTGCTCGCCCTCTTTACCCAACCGACAGCTCAGAAGTTAGACGTAGTCAATCCGTACTTAATTGTTAATAAATCATTATATTGGAACACGCGTTCAATTATTGTGTTCCACCATGTCTGTAAATAACGCAGTCTAACAGTTATTTAACAGTGGCGCAGCCGACGGAAATCATTAAAACAACGATTAAAAGAATCGACGCGCGAGATTTCGCACAAAAAAATACGCGATATTGTCAAAAAAGTTCGGATTGCAACATATTATTCGGGTCGGTAAAAAAGGCCGGACCGAAATTATTCTTCACTGAAAGGAGTGAAGAAGAAGAAGAAGCCACTGGAGCCAGCCAGCTTCTCGGAAGGGGGAAGCACGGAAGGGTCCAGGGCGTCAAGCGGCAGCATCTCCAAGGGTCAAAGGATCGGAGGGGTCCGGGCCACAAGAGTGGTCTGGGGGCAGCCATCAGCAGCACCGAGGGTCAAGGATCGGTGTTGCCAGGTCTCAGAGCGGTCTGGGAAGAGCCATCCAGCAACAAGGGTCAAGGAGCGGTTTCCTGAGAGGGTCCAAGGAGCAGATTGGAGAGCGGAGAAATCTTTGGGAAGTTTTTTTTCTGTTTTTCTTTTCTTGTCTTGTGGGTACCTTCTGGGTAGAGGAGGCATGGAGTCAGGATTGGGGTCCTTCAGTTTGCGTGACGGTAACTGGGAGAACTTCAAGGTCCGTCTCGAGCAGTACCTCCTTGTGAATGATGAAAAGTACGCATCGGATGTTAAAAACAGAGCTATTTTCCTAAATGCTTTGCAAGATGATTGTTTTTCTCTACTGGTAAATTTGTGTATTCCAAAAAAAGTAACAGAGGTTGATTTAAAAGATTTAATATCTAAGCTCAATGAATATTGTTGTACGACAAAATGTTTCTTTGAAGAAAGGTCGCAATTCTATTCAGCTAAACAAAAGAATGACGAATCAGTTCGCGATTTTGCTGTTCGTTTAAAATCTCTTTCTAGCAATTGCAAATTCGGGAATAGTTTATCAGAGAAATTAAGAGATTTCTTTGTATTAGGTTGTAAACCCGGTAAGATTAGAGAAAAATTATTTCTCGATAGTGAATCATATACTTTCGAAAAATGTGTGCAAGTAGCAGTGTGTATTGAACTTGTAGCTTCAACCCAATCTCAGTCAGCTGATAACAGAGTTTTAGCTAATTTAACAGTCGGCGGAGGTCGTGTCTCACCTAATACGCATGTGAAAAAGAGAGATGAATATAGTTTCAAGCGAAGCAGTAGCTGTAATCGGGCTCGTTCGCCGATTCATCAAGTTACAAAGCATAATTGTACGGTTTGTGGTTATAATAATCACACGGCGGTAGAATGTAGATTCAAAAATTATGTATGTAAAATTTGTGGTACTAAGGGTCATTTAGCAAAACAGTGTAAATGTAAACGGGTAACAACACGTAAGAACGTGAATATTTTGTTATCGGATGGAATGGTTGGTGATGTACTAAGTATTGAGCCATATTATATAGAAGTTTCACTCGACGGAGTAAATAATAAATTCATGGTAGATTCTGGAGCATCTTGTAGCGTAATTCCGGAAGAATGTTATCTCAATAAATTCAGCAGTATTGAGTTATTGCACGAAAACGTGAGCTTACGGAGTTTTGATAATACGTTCATTGGTGTGGTAGGTACTTTCACACCGATACTAGAGTATAATGGTCTACAACACCGACTAAAAATTATTGTCGTGCGTAGTTCGTCACTTTCGATTTTAGGACGTGATTTCATGAATCTCTTTAACGTGGGAATAACTGGGATCGTTAATTGTGTAAAACAAAATACATTAAAAGAGCGGTTAGTAAAAAAATTTCCAGAAGTTTTTACGGATAAAATAGGAAAGTTTAACAAGTACGAAGTGAATTTAACCTTAAAAGATTGTGCTGTACCGATATTTCGTAATCACAGAATAATGCCGTTTGCTTTGAAGGAAAAAGTTGAAAACGAATTAAATAATTTACTTTCTAACGGTATTATAGAACAAGTTCAGTATAGTGATTTCGCGAGTCCAATCGTACCTGTGATTAAGAAAGATGGTAGCATTAGATTATGTGGTGATTATAAATCTACAGTGAATAATCAGTTATTAATTGACAAGTATCCGTTACCTAGAATTGAGGAATTATTAACCAAAGTGAATGGAGGCAAGGTTTTTGCTAAAATTGATTTAAAATCCGCATATAATCAGTTTGTTTTGAAAAAGGAGTGTAGACGTTTCACAACAATCAATACCCACTTGGGATTGTTTCAATATAAACGATTAGTGTTTGGGTTATCACCAGCGCCAGCAGTTTTTGCTAAAGCAATGGCTAATTGTTTATCAGGATTACGGAACATGACGTTCTACTTGGATGATATTATTGTTATAGGAAAAGATGAAGTCGACTTAGAAAAAAACGTGTGTCTCGTTTTAGATAGGTTAAAAAGTTGTAATTTAACGGTGAATAGTGAAAAGTGTGAATTCAATTTAAAAGTTATTGAATTTTTAGGTTATAAAATAAGTGAGCAAGGGATTCAACCGTGTCAGCGGAATAAAGAAGCCATTTTAAACGCGTCAGCGCCTAGTGATTTAAATAAATTGAGAAGTTTGTTAGGTATGGTTAGTTATTATCGTAATTTTATTCCAAACATGGCATATATATTGTCACCATTATACGATTTACTTAAAAAAGATGTTAAGTTTCAATGGGATACAGAACAAGAAAACAGTTTTGCGATAATAAAAAAAATATTAACTTCGGATAGGATTTTAACGCATTTCGACGAGAATATTCCTGTGAAACTTGTCACGGATGGAAGTTTGAATGGGATCGGAGCAACGTTAATCCACGTATTTAAAAACGACGTAGAAAGACCAATAGGGTTTGCAAGCAGAACTTTAAATAAAGCGGAAAAAATTATTCGATTTTGGATATTGAAGCAACAGCTATAATTTTTGGGATTAAGAAGTTTTATCAATATTTGTATGGCAGAGAATTTATTTTAGCTGTAGATAACCAGCCTTTGGTCAGAATTTTCGGTCAGAATAGAGAAATTCCTAAGATTGCGGCGTCAAGATTACAGCGTTATGCAGTTATGTTAGGATCGTTCAATTTTACGATTGAATACGTAAAGTCGAAAAATAATTGTTCAGACTTTCTGAGCAGGTGTCCAATTGAAAAGGTTAGCTGTGAAGATAATGTAGAGTCTGGTTACATTAATTATTTTGAAAATAACGGGTTTAATTTGTCTTTAGACGTGATAAGAAGTGAGACCGAAAAGGACGAAATTTTAAGTCAAGTAAAACAATTTCTTATCGAGGGTTGGCCAGCATCAGTAAAAAAGGCACAAAATGTTAATTTTATTAGAGTTTTTTGGGAAAAAAGGTTGGAATTGTCATTGATAAATGGGTGTATTTTATATCAACATAGAGTTGTTATTCCTGAGTCTTTAAGACAAGAAGTTTTAAAGATGTTACACAGATCTCATTTAGGGGTTTTTAAGACTAAAGGCATTGCAAAAAGCTTTGTCTGGTTGCCAAAAATTAATCAAGATTTGGAGAAAATAACGGAAAATTGTAGAGATTGTTTAGAAATTAAACCAGAATCACAAAAGAGTTCATTAGCAGTATGGCCTTATGAACCTGAAGTATGGTTCAGGGTGCATATTGATCATGGTAGCTTACATAATAAAAACTTTTTAATTGTGATAGACTCTTCTTCGAAGTGGATCGAGTGTCTGGAAGTGAACAGTCTGTCTTCAAAAGAAAATATTGAAGTACTTCATAGATTATTTTCACAATTTGGTTTTCCAGCAACTTTAGTTAGTGATAATGGTACGTGTTTTTGTTCTGAGGATTTTGAAAATTTTTGTAAGAAAAATGGGATGGAACATATTACTAGTCCAGTTAACCACCCGAGTAGCAATGGGCAAGCTGAGAATGCTGTTAAAACCTGTAAAAATTTTCTTAAAAAATTTTGTAAAAATAAAAGATTTCCTTCAGATTATAAAGAAAAGTTAGGTAACTTTTTAACTGACTATAGAAATACCGTTCATGCAACAACAGGGTGTGAACCATCTGTATTATTAATGGGAAGAAAAATTAGAACAGTATTTGACTCTCTGATTCCTAGGAAGGTTGAGGAAAGAACGAATACTTCAAGTTCTACTCGTCAACAAAAAGTAATGAAAAAGGTTATTCAGAGTCAAGTCAATCAGAAAAGACAATATAGGGGTAGAAATAAGTCAGATTTGAATATAGGTCAGAAAGTGATGACTAGAGATTTCAGAGCTCAGGGTAATAGGTTATGGGTCCCTGGGGTTATTGTGGAAAAAAAAGGTAGAAAAATATATTTCATAAAAATTAACAAGTCTAATATGGTGTGGAAAAGACATTTAGACCAGATAAAAAAATTACATGTTTCATGGCAGGAGGGAGATAAGCCGGAAGTCGGTACGTCTGACACAATGGAACTGTCGACGGATGAAGTTAATCTCTCAGGTATGTTACGTAATAGAAGTGACTCTGATACTGTTTCTCCATGTTTCAGGTCTAACCCATGGCAGGGAAGACTTCGGCCAAGATGAGGGTACTCGCAGTCCAGGAGGAGGAGTGGACGGGCGACGAGACAAGAGAAGGGAAGCAGAAAGAAACGCGGCATATGATAGTTAATTTTATAAAAAAATATGTTGTGTTAATTGTTTGGAAAATGAAATATATAAAATAAAATTGTAAATGAAATATGTAGTAATAGGGTATGATATATATAGATAGGGGCATTCAATTTAAGTAGGGGAGGATGAAAGAAAGGTTTTTGGTGGTACGCCTGCTTGTTGAATGTGTAAGAGCGAGATGACTGATAGGGGTATAAAAGATGACGGATGCATCTGCTCGCCCTCTTTACCCAACCGACAGCTCAGAAGTTAGACGTAGTCAATCCGCACTTAATTGTTAATAAATCATTATATTGGAACACGTGTTCAATTATTGTGTTCCACCAAGTCTGTAAATAACGCAGTCTAACAGTTATTTAACAAATCCTATATCCGATGTAACTCCAATGAGTCTCCAGTATTCAAAATAAAATAAATATCTTTAATAAATGGTTCAAATTGTGGAAGCTTTTGTTTCTCAAAAATTATCCTAAATCGCATGGTGAAATACCCCTTTCCTTTAATTTGGTTCTTTTTAAAACGAAATTTGAATTTCAAAAACTCTTTTGTATGTTTATAAAAAATATATTTTTACCGTAATATTACAATTTAAAATTGCACTTCTGAATTAAGTCAGCAACTGTTACTTGTTTTAATGATGAGAACTAGTTAAGATAGTTTGCAAATTATTTCGTTGAATGAAATGCTCGCGGTAAGGGTACATTTGAAAAGAAAAAGATTTCACAAATTATTCCATCACGTCAGTTTCCCTGCGAATGATTGTTTTATTAAAATCATGTTTATGATAATAATTTCTATTAAAATGTTTAATTCACTATTCTATAAGTATAATTAAATATATTTACTATTATTTGTGTTATTTTTGTCAGTTTTAATCCATGAATAATTTCATATTGTGAATAATATAGTGTCATCTTATGGCGGGGTTAGGCAATCTAACTATATAGTGTCATCTTATGGCGGGGTTAGGCAATCTAACTATATAGTGTCATCTTATGGCGGGGTTAGGTAATCTAACTATAATTGACTTTTAGCGCGTGAATATAATAAAACTTCTATGAACGCCTTATGCAAGCAAAGTTGAAAACAAAAGTTTTAAATAATCAACGTTTATATTGATGACAAAATGCATCCAAAGTGTCTGGTGTTTTGTCTATCCTCTGGGAATCTGGGGAAAAAATTATGTTAAATATATGTATAGCAAATCGTATTTCTTAGTCCTCCTCACTTCTCTCTAGGGTGATCTGTGCTGAGGCGGATTTTCTATTCGTTTTCTATCAGGGAGAGGATGTTGTGGAGTTTTTTCACAAAATAAATATAATTTCTTTGCCCGAATGTGATTTTATGACCCGGAATATTTTTTATGTCATTGTTATTTTACCTTGTTTGATGAACACGCGGTACTGTAGAGGATTCAGTATTTTTGAATAGTTTCAATAATTTATTTCGTCGCTCTAGTTCGTTTTTATCCAACAGACCAAAAGGTAAATCGGGAGAAATAGCACTTCAAATTTTTTTTACGAAAAACGCATATAAAATGAAATTAGATAAATTGTAAGCTTACTAAAATGATAGAAATTATTATTTTTCAGTAAAATTCGTTCCAAATGTTTAAAATTACGCAGAAAACACGTTTTTAATTTGGATGTACGACAAAGTGACGAAATCTTGTGTGTTAAAGTTGGATATTGGATAAAGGAGACTGGATGTTGGACAAAAGCGCGCACTCTTGCGTGACTTTTGCTTTATCCAAATTGTTTGGTATTAGAGAAAGATCGGAAAGCATTTCAAAATAATATTATTATTAAATACACTCAATATAGGTCGGTCATTGAACGATGATACTTGCATGATTTACGTTCAATAGTATTAACTTATTAGTTATATTTTGGAGGCGAGACCGAAAAAATTCAGATGTGATTCTTAAATAATTTTATGTGATATTTTTTCAAATGATTAATTTCTTGATTGGGAATCAAATGTTAAGACTGAGCTTTATCCAATAATAACGTCGTTAAATCATAATAGAAAACTTACCTTTTCAGACAATTAGGTCAATTTATCGGGCGATTTATTGCATTTGTTATTGTTGATTGACGAGCAGCAGCCAGTGAATGCAATTAGTGTATCAAGTAGGTCATCAATCTTTAACTAGATCTAACTTAAGGCTGTGTATTCATTAATATTGTAAAACGCCTTAAAGGTTATTTTACACTTAAACGACGCCATAGAAATTTTATTATTTTTATCATATAATAAATCAGAGCTTTAAAAATAGTAATATAATTCAAAGGATCTGGAAACACAATAGATACCTACAAGTTCTTAAGAAATGTGTAAAACAATAGACGACGAGTCCTTTTTAAAAATGATTTGACATTAGAACACATGGGGTAGGATTTATATCTATTACACAATATAGACTAACTTGTAAAAAGAGGTCATAAAACCTTCTAACCACATTTAGCTCCGTTACAAGTGTTCCAGTGTTTGGGATATCGGCGAACCATTGTGTATTACCATTCAGTTGGGCATGGGTTACAAAAGTGGCTGAACGAAGGAATTGGAAACAGATGTAGGTAAATAAACAAAATGAAAAATGTAAAGAATAAATGTACGAAAAAAAACGTTTTTATTGACATTCTATTAGTTCTGCGATAAATACTTATTTTTCCAAATCATAATTCTTGAACAAAAAAAAAGGAACAGGTAAGAAACAAACGAACCCATGACAAATGTTAGGTACTAAATGTACAAAATAATAAAAACCTTTCATTGTGATTCTATTACGTTTTTATAATAACTGTCTTCTTTTAAACATCACAAGTACAATCTGTCATTAATAATTATTTATTGTATCATTTAAACAAACAAACAGATTTCAAAGATCCAATTCCTTTTTACTTTGTCAACTCTGTAACAAACAAAAACACAACTTTTCACTTCTTAAATAATTGCGAAATTATTCTGATGCGTTTAAATTTAAATTAAATTTAACAATTTTTTATATTTAAAAAAATCATTGCCTATAATATACCTTTACTGTTATTTTATGCACATGATTGTGAAACATTAAATAGCTTATAATACGATAAGTGAGATTCCCTAACTATAAAGAGAATTATAAGTAACCATCTCCTCAGGAGTGGGCAGAGTGGGTGGATCGCCAAGCAACTGTGTTTTGGCCCCCAATCCTTGCTCCATCCATATTCCATCTCAGATACTCTTTCATTATTACAACATGATCCACTATAAGTGTTTCTTTTTGCGTCATACATTCCCCTGACACGGCATGTTCCCAACTATTCAACCACCCCTTTCCTTATATTATACTTTCGTCGGCAATGCATTCCTTTTGGAAGTCTTCGTAATACATTTTACTGTACATACGCCTCAGGGATCTCATTTTCAGGCCATGCAACTCGAGTCAGGCCATGTCAAAAGTCAGAATACTAGAAGAGTATGTATGAGACGATGTATGAATGTGAATGAGGCAAGGAGTGTGTGCCAAGACCGAGTTGTTTGGCTGTCCGTCCTCTCTGCCTACCCTTGTGGGGAAACGTCGTGATGTTTAGTCGGTTAGTTAGTACGATCATTAACCATAATGTAGAACTTGGCATGTATTATAAAATGAAATACACAATGTTATTATGACCATCCTGTATGGAGCTGTAACGGGCGATAAGTTGAAACAATTTGCTGATAAAATAATGAAATACTATAACGGCCGCACAGTGCATTGAAGTGTATGTGGGAGAGGACAAAAATCATAAAACCGGTTACGCGTAGAATAAAAAAAAAAAAGCCGTTTTCTAAATCTGAGTCATTAGCATCATAGTTAGTTCGCGCATATTAAAAATATACATATTTATACACAATTTAACACATTTCAATATGACAATTTCATATTAATATTAGTATTTTTGTAAACTTTGATATATTTCTTTATTTATTTATTTATAATTTTTTTACATAAAAAATAAAGTTATTACATATGAAATACGATTTACATTGGTTTTTTATGTTAAAATATTATTATACTACTCTTCCAAGGAAGCATTAGCTTGTGGTTAGCAGAGGAGTGAACAGTACATTATTGTAGTTATTGAGTAATTAATAATACGATAGTTACATGTATTATATTATGTTGTAGTAAGTAGATTGCAGGGAGAAAGTAGAAAAAAATTACATAATTGGTAAGTGTGATATAAGTTCATGTATGGGATCTTAAACTAATCTGAATCCGAAGATTCTTGGTCGCTACTAAATTCTAAATCTAGATGTAGGTTTAGACTTGATGTGGCGGAAGGTTCGTCTACTTGTTTAATATACTTCTGAACATCTCCATCCATTTTCATGCCTTTATTTGTAGTTACATTCCTTTTGGATGATAAGAGAGGTTCAGAAGTCAACAGCAATATTCTGATCAGGTCTGTGTTGGAGCTCTCTCTCGAGCATTTACGGGTATGAGATCTATGTTTTCTAACCTCCTTGTGTCTCGCCTCTAGCGCATCTTCGGATAAATGTCCTATTGGCAAGGAAAATGCGTCGATTATTTCACACCCGTGAAATAGTACCTTGTGAACACTGCTAGGCATATAATACCAGCCATAAAGACTTATTTATTTATTTAAAAAAAAAGAATTACAAATATATGTGGCATTTGATTGTGAAATGACATTAGAGAGTAAGTAAGTAAGTATACAAGAGATACAAGTACATAAGTTTCTATTGTGCAAATAAGGTAGAATTAGATTAAATTAATATTGATTGAAAAGATTTGATAGCATAGCCCTCTTGTACCTACCTTGCGTGCAGTTAAATAGATCTGCCACATCTGCGTATCTATTACTAACTTCATGCAACCTAGGTACAAGCGAGTGTTTGGAATACTCAGTCCTGATATTGTTGCATTTAAACAAAATTTTAGAACGTGTAGCTCTCGTGGGTATATGAAATTCAATAAGGTTAATTAAAGCAGGACTGTCTATACTACCATTTACAACTTTGAACATAAATATTAAGTCGGATATAATTCTTCGATCTGAGAGTTTTACTAATTTAGATTTTTCATCAAGTAATTATAGTTTATATTTTCAATGGGAATACCGAGTTTAAAATTAATGTGTGTTAGGAATTTATGTTGAATTTTTTCGATTGAATCTGAATGTAATTTGTAGTGGGGGACCAGATCCAGGAGTTATATTCGACTTGACTACGAATCAGGGATGTATACAAAATTTTTACGGTCTTTCCCGTCTAATGACATTTTAATTCCTTCTTTGAATAACCCTCCCCCACTCTTACCCCTCCCCGCTCCTTCTACCTCTTCTTTCTAGACCTAATTTTAATTATAACTTTAGTATACTTGTGCTCCTGATGAAGTGAACTTGGTTCATGAAACATGTTGAGATTTTGTATCGAAATAAAGTGATGTAAACAATGTTATTTGTGTTTTAATAAAAAATAAATAATGCCATCACAAAGTGAAAAGCAGTTAGAAGAAGTTTTCTTCGAAAAATTAAAATTTTTAATGTTGAAATATTCTTAAAACCTCTGAAATTTCGAAGAATGAAGCCTAGCATTTTCATTCCTTTATTATTAATATTATTTATATGCGATATAAAGTTTAATTTAGAGTCGAAAGTTATCCCCAGGTCATTAATTTCTTCGACAGAGGTAAGGATTGAGTTATTGAGTTTATATGAATGAATAATTGGTTGATTTATTCTGTAAAATATTATTGAATAACACTTATTTATGTTCAGATGAAGTTTGTTAAGAGAACACCAATTAATTAACCTGTTCAAATTATTTTGTAGACAGATACAATCTTCAGCGCTTTTGATTATTTTAAATATTTTTAAATCATCTACGAAAAGTAACGCATTAATATCTTCATCAAATATATTTACAATATCATTTATGAACAGTAAAAATAATATTGGGCCTAAATGAGACCCCTGTGGTACACCACTGGTAGCTATAAATTGATTGGAAATGAACAAATTGATTTTTACAAGTAAAACTCTATCAGTTAGATAGCTAGCAAAACATTTTAAAAGTTTTCCGTCAATACCGAGCTTACGTAGTTTGATCAGGATAATTTTTTTTTTATTTTTTTATTTTTTATTTAATATTTGTATGTTTTTTACAATAAATATACAATTTATACATATTATAAAGTGTTATAAAGGTAAATAATAAAAGCTTTTCCTCACCATAAAGAGACGAGGCTCTTGTGTTTGGTGAGTGAATCCTAGCCTAATTATATGGAATCATGTAAGTAAGTAAATAATATATTTGCAAAACCAAAAGGGATAAGTAAGAAATAGGCAAGATTTATCAATAATACAGTTTCAAGATTTGAAGGAAATAATAAGAATAAGATATGGACTTTTATAGTACTTTTAGGTAATTTTTTAATTTAATTTTAAATTCCTGAATATCTTCAATATTTTTTAGATATAATGGAAGGATGTTAAAATATGTTATACCTAGATAGAGATAGGTATTTTGTGTGTGCTTTGTATTAAGTTTTGGGATTTTGATAGTTTTTTGATATCTTGCTGATGAATTGAATTGTAAGTTATTTAACTGTATTTCTTTATAAATTTGTAGAATTGAATATTTTTTATATATATTGTCTATTGTGGGTACATTGAATATTGAAAAGAGAATCTCAGTAGAAAATTTGGATGGTTTTTTCAATATTACTTTAATTATCAATCTTTGAACTATTTTAAGTGGATTTAATATATTCTTATAAGTTCCTCCCCAGCCAATAATACCATATTGTAATATAGATTGTACAATTGCATAGTACACTCTTTTTAGGTTTTCTTGTCTAAGAATATGTCTAAGTCTTATAAATATATAAATACATTTTCTAATTCATTGACAAGTTCACAAATTTGTTTTTTCCATTTAAAATGTTGATCTATACATATACCAAGATATTTAATTTCAGAAGTTAGACTAAGTATAGAACATTCTTGATTGCAATTAGTTCTGTTACATTTAAGTTGATGTATTATAATTTTTAATTTTATGGCATACTTTGTCAAAGGCCTTGATAAAGTCCGTATATATGGAATCGACTTGAGTTCTGTTAGCTAATGCGTTTGATATATAGTTTTCATATAACGAGAGATTTGTCAGAGTTGATCTACCCGACAAAAATCCGTGTTGATTCGGAACAATGAGATGGTTAATACATGGTGAAATTTTATCAAGTAATAGTTTTTCAAAAAGTTTAGGAATTACGGATAGCTTACATATTGGTCTATAGTTAGTAACATCACTTTTATTACCCTTTTTAAATAAAGGAGTTAGATAACAACGTTTCCAAATATCAGGGAAGCACCCTGTGTCAAGGGATTGATTAAATAATAGAAAAATCGGCTCAGCCAGTGAAGTAATGCAATTTATCAGGATATTGGGATGTACATTATCAGGTCCAGCCTTTTTGTTTTTGTCTAAGGATTTGATTTTACTTATAACGTCGTTTATATTGATGTGTATGGCAGGGATATGTATGCTCTCGTTAAGCGACGAAGGTGGTATATAATTGTCTGGGATATCTTCGTCATAGACGCTTTTAAAATAATCAGCAAAATAGTTAACTTTTACATTCATGTCAGTACTACTCTTTTCTTTGAAGTGCATTGAAAGGGGTAAACCTTGTTTGTTTTTTCTAAGAGAGTTAACGTGAGTGAAAAAGTTTTGTATATTAGAAGGTATAGAGTTTTAGATTCCATTTATATAATTGAAATATGAATTTCTTGATAGTTTTTTACATTGAGTTCTATAGTTGTGAAATATCTTGTAGTCGATAAGAGAGTTCGATTTTTTAAAGTTTTTGTGTGCAATTTTTTTACAGATAACTAGGTTAATTAGCTCGCCACTGAACCATTTTGGGAACTTCGCTTGACTGATGAAGACTGATGTACATTTGTCGCGTCTCGTTTAACAATAATTTAAAACTATCGAGATTGATGTGGTAGCCGCTTGCGAGCACTCTGAGAATTGTAGAAAATTTCACAATTAGCTCCTTTTCAATACCCGTAATTTCTGCGCTGAGGTCGGGGTTCAAGAAGAAACGCCTTGCTGTGTTGCCATCGTTTGTAGAGCCATATCCTGGCTTCGGTTTGTCTACTAACTAACCCATTTTTGATTTGAAGTCGGCTTGAATTTTTTGTTTATTGTTATCGACAATTTTCTTTTGCTCCTGACAGGTAGTCAGTACGTTATGTGCAAAATACACTCAAAAAATCGAATCCAACAGTGTAGGGTGGACAAACTGAATCGAAAGTTCTCAGTATTAGGTGGACGATTCAACACGTTTTCCGTATTCATCTCCTTTGGAGTTGCTCCACAGATTAGGCACTTAGACGTGGAGTTTGTACCGGATAATATGTTGCTCACACTACCATCCATCATAGTGAACAACATCTCGCAGTTAACACGACATCTTTTACCAGTCTCGGTAGCTAGGTCACAAGCTTGCAGATTACTGATTTTCTCATTCATCTCCTGCTCCTCATTGCGCACAAGCTCTGCGTTTTCTTTTTGGAAAATAAACTTTACTGGTCGGCAGTAGAGTGTCAATGATGGTCTTGGATTTACCCAAACGTCTCGTCCAGAATCTAGATCAATCAATTTTAATGGCACCAATGCTATCAGAAACAAATATTCATCAGTGCTTGAAGCATCCGTGAATATTTGTTTATACTGGCTGTGACCCGAACTGCCATCGAAACCCCATTTACATACAAGTTTTAAGTTATCGCTACCCTCCTTCAATGTAGCCAAATTGATAATACTCCGTGCAGTTAGTTGCAGAAGTTCTTGTTAATTAATTTCAGCTGAAGTTTCAGTGACTGTGATTAACGATGGCAGGAGAACATTCTTCGTTTTGTTAAGCTGGTAAAGACTTGGAAAGCAGTTTGGGTGCACGGCATTTACTGCAGCTCTTAACACTTTGTATTTACTTTCTGATAGATCTAGATCGAGATACAGGGCTAGTGCTTGATGGGGAGTTAGTGAAAACGTCCCATCCTTTTCTGGTGTACCCCTAGCCACATCTGCAGCAAACTGCAGCTCGTCTGATTTTCTTCCAGACACGAGCTCCGATACGCGCCTTTTTTGGTCTTGAGCGAAGCTTCCTCGAATGGCTTGAGGGGTCTTCCGCGGGTACAAATTGGTCCAGGCTAATTGGTTATATCTTGTAGACCTTTTAAACCCAATGGTAACTGTATTTGTTGGTTTAGCCACGTCTCATTGCGTGCACGAAATTTCTCTCGATTGCGTGAAACGTCATTCAGCAAATTGTTGAATTTTAAACAAAAAAGTCTGCTGAAAGTCCTTATCTTGTCCCGATTTTCATCATCGACGTCAATAAAATTCATAAGCGAACATATTTTCTGAAAAACAGCCAGTTGTCTATCGGATTTTTCGCTTTCGAAGAACACTTCTGCGAGTTCGAAATTTTTGATAGAATTACCTCCGTCTGAAAAAAAATTCTTAAAATTCTTAGTTGCGCACAGACGCAGCCAATTTTTTGGGGCATGAAAATTTATTAATTGAACATTAATAAATCGTAAAAAACACGAGGTGATAATTGGTGTTATTTTTTAAAATGCCTTCAATGTTGAGTAACGCATTAATCAGGCGTGAAATTTAGGTGACAACTTTGAGGACACAATACAGAACAACTAAAGAAAAAAAAATAATTTAAAAATCAATACGTTGTACATACCTGTGCCAGTAGATTCCATTGTGGTTTGATAATAAAAACGTGGTATTTTTGTATAAACGATGCGTCTTACTCAAGTGCTAAAATGCAACTGATAATGTGATTAGCGCATCGCTGTCGGTAATCCCTAAGTTGAGGGCGCATAACTAGCCAATGACGTCATCAAAGTAATTAAGATTAATGTCATGGCAGTTATGACTCATCATCTTTACAATAGCAAAATTAAAATTCGTAAAATTCGAATGTCAATTTTTGTATTTTTGTCCAAGGGACAATACATTGTAGGCCGGTTTAAAAATCAGAGGTCCTTTTGGCCAACTTGTGGATGTTGGATAAACACGCTCGGAACGTTGTTTAAACTTGGTGAACTTAAGACAAACTGCGAATTGAAAACAAATTTTTTAAAAAATATATGTTTTTTTTAATTTGATCTTATAAATAAATGATTTCTGAGAACATCTGTATACTTAACTCAATTTTGCCAAAAATGGTCTGTTGGACAATAATGAACTAGAGCGACGACATCGGTAATCTGTGATCTATTAAAAATAATTGGCATCTGTCGAAAGGCCGCACTAGAATAGCTTTAAGGCCACAGGTTCCCCGCCTCTGAGGTAGACCATCGTTACAGTATGGATACGGCCGGGTTAATAAGGTAGACCATCGTTACAGTATGGATACGGCCGGGTTAATAAGGTAGACCATCGTTACAGTATGGATACGGCCGGGTTAATAAGGTACACCATCGTTACAGTATGGATACGGCCGGGTTAATAAGGTAGACCATCGTTACAGTATGGATACGGCCGGGTTAATAAGGTACACCATCGTTACAGTATGGATACGGCCGGGTTAATAAGGTAGACCATCGTTACAGTATGGATACGACCGGGTAAATAAGGTAGACCATCGTTACAGTATGGATACGGCCGGGTTAATAAGGTAGACCATCGTTACAGTATGGATACGGCCGGGTTAATAAGGTAGACCATCGTTACAGTATGGATACGGCCGGGTTAATAAGGTACACCATCGTTACAGTATGGATACGGCCGGGTTAATAAGGTAGACCATCGTTACAGTATGGATTCGGCCGGGTTAATAAGGTAGACCATCGTTACAGTATGGATACGGCCGGGTTAATAAGGTACACCATCGTTACAGTATGGATACGGCCGGGTTAATAAGGTAGGCCATCGTTACAGTATGGATACGGCCGGGTTAATAAGGCAGACCATCGTTACAGTATGGATACGGCCGGGTTAATAAGGTAGACCATCGTTACAGTATGGATACGGCCGGGTTAATAAGGTACACCATCGTTACAGTATGGATACGGCCGGGTTAATAAGGTACACCATCGTTACAGTATGGATACGGCCGGGTTAATAAGGTAGACCATCGTTACAGTATGGATACGGCCGGGTTAATAAGGTAGACCATCGTTACAGTATGGATACGGCCGGGTTAATAAGGTAGACCATCGTTACAGTATGGATACGGCCGGGTTATAAGGTAGACCATCGTTACAGTATGGATACGGCCGGGTTAATAAGGTAGACCATCGTTACAGTATGGATACGGCCGGGTTAATAAGGTAGACCATCGTTACAGTATGGATACGGCCGGGTTAATAAGGTAGACCATCGTTACAGTATAAATACGGCCGGGTTAATAAGGTACACCATCGTTACAGTATGGGTACGGCCGGGTTAATAAGGTAGACCATCTTTACAGTATGGATACGGCCGGGTTAATAAGGTACACCATCGTTACAGTATGGATACGGCCGGGTTAATAAGGTAAACCATCGTTACAGTATGGATACGGCCGGGTTAATAAGGTACACCATCGTTACAGTATGGATACGGCCGGGTTAATAAGGTAAACCATCGTTACAGTATGGATACGGCCGGGTTAATAAGGTAAACCATCGTTACAGTATGGATACGGCCGGGTTAAGACGATCTCATATTCCAGATGTCCTTCGAATTCGGAAGGGGCGCGGCCTATTGGCATGGGTTATAAAAAACTTGATAACCAATAAGAGAAAGCCGAACCCCAGACTTATATTTACCCAATTACGCCCATAAATGCACACTGGTAAAATTTGTCAAAAATCAGGTATAATATAATATCGGCATCATGCATAACTCTTCCATTTATCAAATTTTACAGGAGGCACAAAAAGCTGTTTTTAAACTCTTCGTTTTTTTATGTGACATCTCACAAAAGCGCCTCTGTCTGTGTGTATATATATATATATATTTAGAATAATGTTCTCGGTTTACCCGCGTAAAGTAGTCCTTAAAAGGACTTTTTAATTTCTGACGTTTCGGACAGATCTCACTGTCCATCTTCAGAGGCCTTATGTCCTGAATTTCGTCTCAAACTGAACGCTTTCGCGTGTCTGTTCGGTCCAGAAGTCAAGATACAAGTGGGTGCTTATCAATTCTTATGTCTAGGACGAAGTATTCGTGTTGATAGTGATTTGACGGTAGAGGGGGTGGGGGCGGGGTTGGCAATATCAAGCAGTATGCGTGTAGCGACCTGATTGGGTTGCTTTGAACTTGTTGGAAGTGCTTCTGAGAATTTTGGAAATGCCGGTTTTGGGTTATTTTGGTCAATTATAACTTTCCAGGTGTTGGGAATTCTAATTGAGTCATTTCTGGTATTCATATTATTTTTATGTTTATGAATTTCAATTGCTTCGCGGTAAATTCTTTTTGGCTCATTGTATATGCTAGCTATTGTTGTGGTATTGTTAAAGTCCATTTTATGACCTTCATTAAGGACATGTTGCACTATGGATGAAGTTAAGCGTTTATTAGTGACATCCACCTTGTGTTCTGCAATTCTACATGATATTTTTCTATTACACCGTCCAATATACACCTTTTCACATGCCCCACAAGGTATTTTATAAATACCATGAGACTCAAGTGGAATGTGGTCTTTCGGACTTCTTAATAGAGATGAGATTTTATTTTCCGATTTATAAATTGTTTTGATTTTATTGCTTTTGAGGATACGACTGATTTTATCTGTTGAGCCTTTGATGTATGGGAGAATCGCTATAGAAAGGGGGGGTTCTTCTTCCGTTTCAGGATCAGTTTTTTTTGCGTCTATTAATGGATGACGGACGTCAAATCACTATCAACACGCATACTTCGTCCTAGACATAAGAATTGATAAGCACCCACTTGTATCTTGACTTCTGGACCGAACAGACACGCGAAAGCGTTCAGTTTGAGACGAAATTCAGGACATAAGGCCTCTGAAGATGGACAGTGAGATCTGTCCGAAACGTCAGAAATTAAAAAGTCCTTTTAAGGACTACTTTACGCGGGTAAACCGAGAACATTATTCTACATCTTACACCCGTGAAAACCTTAACCATAACATATATATATATATATATATATATATAGAGGACAATATATATATATATATATATATATATATATATATATATATATATATATATATATATATATATATATATATATACATATATCGCCACTGGTTGGGCAGGGTTGCGGGGCGGATTAAGGAAGAGGTTCAAGGAAGGGTTTTATTAATGCGGGTCTTGAAGAAAGAAATGTACTTAAAATTTCTACAGTTTGTGTAATAAAATTATGCAACAATGTTTTATTAAGTAAATTTTTAGGTGGGTCCTAGTATATAAGGTAGGTTATCTATACCAACATAATAGGAATTACATTCCAATAACATCACAGTAATGTTTTACAATACAGAATTAGAATCATTCGTTTTGGTTGGAGAAGTGTTCATTAATGCAAACATTTTGTTAGCAGTTATAATGGACGGAATGTAGCGAAGCGGTGTTTTAAGGAGATGCACTACGTCGTGTAATATTTTAAATTGAGCCGCTACCAATAACAACCCTTACTTAGATGGCGATAAGGTTTAAATTCCCCCTTAACACCATCCACCCGTTTTGATTTATACAAGAAAAAAACATGGCCAAAATGTGCCTTTTATTTTATTTTGTAGATGTTCAGGCATAAATATTAAATTTTTTTTCGATCATTTTATAAATAACTTAATTTGCCACATTATAAAATAAAATCATAACCGAAAATGGGTTTGTAAGTAGGAGATTTTGAACTTTAAAGCAGTTTTCATAGGCCTCATACATTATTTTTTTCTGGGCTTATAAAAAGATTGATCTAAAAAATACTCGATTATTTTAAAGGCCAAGATGTATTCTACTCGCAGTATTTAATTAAAGCATCTGAAACATTTCTAGGCGACCAAATTTTCAAACAAAAAACACATGATTTTGCATTACTACGTATGGAATAAACTAAAAATCTCCAAGCCTGGAAATTTGTTGGATAAAATACTTACTCAAATTTAATTTAAAATAAACCAATTGCTACGCAAAGACAAATTATAAACATAAAAATGAAATAAAAGCCGAGGTGAAGTAAATCACAATAATAAATGCCAATTGTCTCAAAATTTTATTTGGAAAGGAATCAACTATGGTATCAATCTATCGATCAAAAGTTTGTCTTATTGGAGATTTACATCATTATTCTGGATAATTGTGATCCCTAAAAAAGTATCTAAGGACTCTCATGTTCTTTTTTAAGCCTTATAAATGAACTCACTCGAAAAATGAACAATTCCAAAACCTGCATTGACCATTTTGAATAAAACATAAAACACAAGCAATCTGTAATGCGTGAACTGACAATAATTGACCACTTTATAACAATCCTAGTAATAAACTTAACCCTTGGAACCTTTTAAGACTAAATACGTCCCAAATTTCGTTAAATTTTACCACTGTGCGTCGCTTCGGTACGCAAAAGCGCGCGAAATTTGAAATTGGTTTTACACTCTACCCTCTTTACTCTTTGTTTTGTTCAGGTGCGTTATTTACATATTTTTTGTAGAAAGAAGTAATAATAAATTATTGCATGGTTGTTTTTTAAATAGTATTATCATATAAATCGACTAAATTAAATAAATTACAATACCTAATTATAATTAGGAATAATTGAAACAGCAGTATTTTTTAATCTTTTTTAAGGAAAAATTGCGTAGAGGCCTGTAAAAAACACTTAGATACAGTACATTACAAAAGACATTGCATGCATCGAAAATTAAAAATTAATTCCTACTCCATAAGTATATCTTACCTTATAGTCTAATCGTGTTCGATAATTATAATCGATGATGACCGATTTATAATAATTTTTTTGTATATTTAAATAATGATTGTAATTTATTTTATTTTGCGTTCATTTTGCAATGTATATTTGTTATTATTCATTATATATATATATATGTTATGGTTAAGGTTTTCACGGGTGTAAGATGTAGAATAATGTTCTCGGTTTACCCGCGTAAAGTAGTCCTTAAAAGGACTTTTTAATTTCTGACGTTTCGGACAGATCTCACTGTCCATCTTCAGAGGCCTTATGTCCTGAATTTCGTCTCAAACTGAACGCTTTCGCGGGTCTGTTCGGTCCAGAAGTCAAGATAAAAATGACTCAATTAGAATTAAGGACTACTTTACGCGGGTAAACCGAGAACATTATATTATATATATATATATATATATATATATATATATATATATATATATATATATATATATATATATATATATATATATATATATATATTTATCCCCTCTCGTACTATGTTGATCTCGAGCGACGGTACGCCAGGTATATGTTGATCCGTTTGCATTTGTTGATCCACCCCGGATATGTTGATCCATTACCCAAGCTGGCATACATATGTAAATCCCTACAGATCAACTTGTGTCATCGAGATTTAGCTGTAAACCACGCCCATTTTTCGGTCGCATATACATTTTACACGATTTATTTTGTTGATCCATATATTTCAGACAAACTTGACGGCTTGCATGCGTTGTAACTTGTATTTCGCGCGCGTTGTGGTACTTTTTAGATTCTGTTAGAACATCCATATTCTATGAAAATGACTTTGTACTTAAAGAGGATAGACTGCCTCACGCGTATTTATATTGAAATGGAACTTTCGCAAACGTCAAATCCATACTAAAAAAATCTTTTGAACCTGATTAAACAAAAATGTTACTTTAGTGCATCATTTACTACGTTTCGTGACTTAGCAGGGGTGCCCGGGTTCATGGGGTGAGGTTTGTCTAGGTCATTTTAAAAGAGAAATTTTGAACATTGATTGAATCAAATTTTATTTTAATGTATCTTTTACCATCTCTCCCGACGTAAGTTTCTTGTAATGATTAAGTTGAAACAAAGCGTAATATCCATAATATGTGCCTATTAAAATTGCGGCGATTAGATCGGTGAGAATTTAATTTTTCAAATTTTAAATTAAAATTGCTATAAATTTATTCCAATTTGTTTTTTTATTAAACATGGCTAAAGTCATTTCAAGCACCGATTCCAACCAACGATGTTTTAGTATATGTTCGTCAATCAACAGGAGCCATAGTGTATGTACATCAGAGCCCTCGAGAATTATTACAATTTTGTGTACCGCCGCCCCGGGAACCATTTATTAGATAACCAATACCCCTACCATTAGTCACCGCCAACGATTTAGCGAGATGGTTGTTTATTTTTTGTATTTTTTTTACATCGTCTCCACACAGGAGGCCCTTAGGAAAATCGTAACTCTCAAGGCCAATGTCATCTTTGTGAATGCTGTGTTGGGGGTATTTTGAAAGAAAGGAAGGACAGTGACTTCTGGGAAGAAAATAGGTATGACGGGTGGGTAGTAATCTGTCAGTGTGTTCGAGTGATAAACATAAGAATCCAACTCTCCTACTGCGTTGCAAGGCGATGCGTTGAAAGAGGATTAATCGATCCGGCCCACCACGCATTTGGTAGGCAAGCGCATCTGCCGCCAAGAACCAAACAAACCTCACCCTATAAACCCGGGCACTCCTGCTAAGTCACCAAACATATCAAACTACTTGAGGTGGCTCTCGACTAGCGATCCGAAGGTCGCGGGTTCAAATAAATTTTATTAAAATTAATTTGCACTATTTTACAATTAGTGTTTGGTGACCATATCTGAATAGTTAGGTACTCTCCCACCTTCCTCCTCGTCATCTCCTTCGAGGTCTCCTTTGAGGATGCCATAGTCTCACTGGCTCCAGACGGGAGCAGTTAGGACTGTATGACTCTGGTGCGGTATTCACACAAGTTTTTATTTGTAAAAAATGAAAACAGAAATATTATAATCAGATATCATATTTCCTACAAAAAGCCACAGCTGCTAGCTTCGAGAAGTTGAATAAAGTATTTTTAGCACACAAATGGCAGAAGTAAAACTAACACGTGCAGTTTATAGTAATACCAACTAAAAGATAAGATAAAACACTTCAATATATTTTATTTAAATTTTGATAATTCCTTCATGCTTCATATAAGTGTTTCATAAAAAAATACAAATCATATCACACTACATCTTAACTTAAAAGCAGATATGTTTTTATACACAAAAAAGGTTTATTTGTATATTCTCTGTATGAAAACTATTTTCGTTAAAATATAATACTGTATTGAAAATGTGATCAGACCAAAACTTCGTTGTTAAGACAATGCACCTGCTAAGCCCGGCAGTTTAGAGTAATATTATTACAAGTTGCCGGGATGTGACAACACCCTGATTATAATACATTTAACCCATATAATAATTATAATTTTATTTGTTTTGTCTTTGATAATCAACGGCTATGGAATTCTGCGTCTTGCCACCGCGATACTATTGATTACTAAACACGACGAAATATTTCAAAACGACTTATTAACGATTCCAGAATGTACTTTATTCATAATTGTTTTAAAAATTTATCTGTTTCTTTAGACAATTTTTTTTTTTAAAGTTCTTATAAAATACGTTTTATTACTTATCCACTGGAGCCATTTCTGCCATATTTTGCCAATATTAGGCAATATCTTAGTTTTACCTCTAGGTACACAATAGAGTGGGTACTTATGGAATCTAAAAATATGGGATTATTGATTAAATCTAGGTGGATTCGTTAGCTTTAAACCGTATTTAGTAGTTTATATGGTTTCTATTTTAATGTTTTTGGGGGATGATTATACCGGTACAATTGACCCCGTATTACAACTAAACTCCATTTTCTGTGAGTACAGCTCCCAAGTTTTATAAGCTCAAGTGCATGTCCGTCCGTAACACTTAGTCAATGTACTTATTTGTTCGTTGTCCTCTCTTTTCTAATGTGAAGTTGCTATTTTAATTTAAATGAATATAAATACACATTGTTTGGGAATTAAATGACAAAATTGATTTAATATAATAGTATTTGTAACCACCTTGTAGTTGTTTTTTTACTTCAGCCGATTTCCGGTCATATTGTTTAATAATATTAAATATGAGATGATTTTAAAAGAATCATCTTTAGAGCTATTCGAAACATTCGCAAAAATCAAATCCATAAAAAAATCATAACTTAGCAGGGGTACACTGTTGCGTTTGCTCAGCTACTACGTGGCGGGCTGGATTGAAAGAGACTGGTTGAGGGATACCTTTTGGCCATAAAAATCTAAATTGGCGGCAAAAGGAATAATGTTATATGGTATATTTTGAACTTCTTACCACCTCTCCTGATAACGCTTCGTGACTTAGTAGGGGTGGCCGGGTTCTTGATTATAATGGGTAATTATTTAAAATGGGTAATCAATGGATGATTGAACGCGGTTGGAGATAGCAAAAAAACTGTCCAAAGAAGCGAAACTCCACAATGGATTGCTGGTACCTACCCTAATATATGGAAGTGAGGCATGGAACTGGCAGAAGAAGGCTGAAAGTAGACTGAATACTGTAGAAATGAGATCCCTGAGGCATATGTGCGGTAAAATCATGTAGCTTCGCTTCTTTGGACAGTTTTTAGTTAGCTCCAACCGCGTCCAATCATCCATTAATTACCCATTATAACCAAGAACCCGGTCTCCCCTACTAAGTCAGGAATCGTAATCAGGAGAGATGGTAAAAGATAGAGGTTCAAAATTTCCTACATAACATTATTCCTTTTGCCACCATTTTGGATTTTTATGGTCGAAAGGTATCCCTCAACCAGTTTCTTTCGATTCGGCCCGCCACGCAGTAGATGGGCAAACGCATCCGCCGCCAGGACCTAGACAAACCTCACCCTATGAACCCGTGTACCCCTGCTAAGTTATGATTTTTTATGGATTTGTTTTTGCGAAATTTTCGTTTCAATCTAAATACGCATACATTTCTTATAAACAATTCAAGCAACACACGTCATTTTGATTTGAAACGGTACCATCTCACAGTCATTTCATATGATATTCGACTCTAGAGACTAATACTTTGAGTTCAATATCACAAAAGATTACGGAATCACATAAAACCTTGTGATGAACAGTCCACCGATTGCCCCTTGATTGGTTCATTTAGTAAAACCATATATAGGGACACGGATCAACTTTGTCTAATAACTTCTTACCTGGATCAACATACTACGGGAATAGATCAATATATATGAGATCAACATAAGTATGCCAATTTGGGTAGATCAACATAAATTATGCATCCGATCTCCATACAAATTTTGAAAATTTTATGAACAGTATATCAAATGGTTTTTCTGGCAAACTGGCAACATTGATAATTATTGTACCACTGTTGCCAATTCATACAGATATATTCCATAATAGGCAAGTTATATGGTGTTAAAGGTGGATCAACTTAGTCTAACAACTTCTTACTGGATCAACATACTACGGGAAGAGGTCAATATATATATATATATATATATATATATATATATATATATATATATATATATATATATCTGTTTGATTTATAAACATAATAACATAAAATAAACAAATATTTCTTGCGTTATTGTTTCTACGTACCTAATTATGAAAAAAATATTTGAACTAACCCAAATATTCAAGCATATTTTTGTATTTTGTTTTAGGAATTAAAAAAAACGATTACACGTAAACTGATTTTAGTTGAAAAAATTTCACAGAACAGAGCGGCACTTAGATAAAGAACGTCTTTACCCCGTCAGCGCCGGGCGTTAACTAAATACAAAAGCGTGGAACCCTTACGCAGACGACATAGAGTTTATTTCACAATGGCAAATTCAATGCTTACCTCCCCGAAAATCGATCGATATTCGTGTAAAAATAAACATCGCGAAAATGCATATTTTATTTTATTTTGTTAAGTTCTGGTACAAATATGAAAATTTCTTTCGATTATCAAATAAAAAAATAAATTTCCCACATTATACAATAAAAAAATATCCGAAAATGGGTTTGTAAATGGGATATTTTGCACTAGACAGTTTTTTTTAGGCCTGATACTTAATTTTTTTCTAGGCTTATAAAAGGTCTTATCAAAAAAAATCGATTGCTGACAAGCCCAAGATGTGTTCTACTTGCAGTATTTAATTAAAGCATCTGTAGTATTTCTAAGCAATCAAATTTTCAAACCAAAAACATCTGATTTTGCATTACTTGGTATTGGATCGCCTTAATAAGGTACACCATCGTTACAGTATGGATACGACCGGGTTAATAAGGTACACCATCGTTACAGTATGGATACGGCCGGGTTAATAAGGTACACCATCGTTACAGTATTTATACGGCCGGGTTAATAAGGTAGACCATCGTTACAGTATGGATACGGCCGGGTTAATAAGGTACACCATCGTTACAGTATGGATACGGCCGGGTTAATAAGGTACACCATCGTTACAGTATTTATACGGCCGGGTTAATAAGAGAGACCATCGTTACAGTATGGATACGGCCGGGTTAATAAGGTACACCATCGTTACAGTATGGATACGGCCGGGTTAATAAGGTAGACCATCGTTACAGTATGGATACGGCCGGGTTAATAAGGTACACCATCGTTACAATATGGATACGGCCGGGTTAATAAGGTACACCATCGTTACAGTATGGATACGACCGGGTTAATAAGGTAGACCATCGTTACAGTATGGATACGGCGGGGTTAATAAGGTACACCATCGTTACAGTATGGATACGGCCGGGTTAATAAGGTACACCATCGTTACAGTATGGATACGGCCGGGTTAATAAGGTACACCATCGTTGCAGTATTTATACGGCCGGGTTAATAAGGTAGACCATCGTTACAGTATGGATACGGCCGGGTTAATAAGGTACACCATCGTTACAGTATGGATACGGCCGGGTTAATAAGGTACACCATCGTTACAGTATTTATACGGCCGGGTTAATAAGGTAGACCATCGTTACAGTATGGATACGGCCGGGTTAATAAGGTACACCATCGTTACAGTATTTATACGGCCGGATTAATAAGGTAGACCATCGTTACAGTATGGATACGGCCGGGTTAATAAGGTACACCATCGTTACAGTATTTATACGGCCGGGTTAATAAGGTAGACCATCGTTACAGTATGGATACGGCCGGGTTAATAAGGTACACCATCGTTACAGTATTTATACGGCCGGGTTAATAAGGTAGACCATCGTTACAGTATGGATACGGCCGGGTTAATAAGGTACACCATCGTTACAGTATGGATACGGCCGGGTTAATAAGGTACACCATCGTTACAGTATGGATACGGCCGGGTTAATAAGGTACACCATCGTTACAGTATTTATACGGCCGGGTTAATAAGGTAGACCATCGTTACAGTATGGATACGGCCGGGTTAATAAGGTACACCATCGTTACAGTATGGATACGGCCGGGTTAATAAGGTACACCATCGTTACAGTATTTATACGGCCGGGTTAATAAGGTAGACCATCGTTACAGTATGGATACGGCCGGGTTAATAAGGTACACCATCGTTACAGTATTTATACGGCCGGGTTAATAAGGTAGACCATCGTTACAGTATGGATACGGCCGGGTTAATAAGGTACACCATCGTTACAGTATTTATACGGCCGGGTAAATAAGGTAGACCATCGTTACAGTATGGATACGGCCGGGTTAATAAGGTACACCATCGTTACAGTATTTATACGGCCGGGTTAATAAGGTAGACCATCGTTACAGTATGGATACGGCCGGGTTAATAAGGTACACCATCGTTACAGTATGGATACGGCCGGGTTAATAAGGTACACCATCGTTACAGAATTTATACGGCCGGGTTAATAAGGTAGACCATCGTTACAGTATGGATACGGCCGGGTTAATAAGGTACACCATCGTTACAGTATGGATACGGCCGGGTTAGGAAGAGGAGACAGCCATATTGAAACAGTGGGGCGGGTTCAACCTCAAAAAAAAGTTCAGCAGTTACCGCAAAGGAAATTGGAATTTTATAAAACTACCCACATCATTGCTAATATAAGACACATCGTATAATAATAAGGATTAGAAAAAGGTAAATATTCATATGATGAAATTGAACTAATTCTAAACCTCTCTCCTTTGGAAGTCCGTCGGGAAAGAAATGACCTCATTCGCATCTTCGAGATTATAAATGGTATTATTGATTCACCTACTCTACTGCAACTCATTACCTTCAACATCCCCTCGCAAAGACTCAGAAATAATTAACTGCTCTTCCTCAACCATCATTCGACAAATTATGGATTTTATTCACCATTGTCCAGAATGTGTAGACTGGTCAACTCAAGTCAAAACCTTTACTCTTTTGGGATAAGTCTGAATGACTTTTGCCGGTCGCTAAACAAGTGACGGAATATTATAAGTGTCCCGTGGTCCTGACCAGCGGCGTATTCTTGACTTGATTCGACTTGTCACTTTATTTTCTTACATTATATATGCCTTATGTCTTTGCTTTTATGTACCTTTTTCTACTCCTGTATTTTTCATTTTAATGTATTTAGGTTATTATTTTGTAGTTTGGACGATGTCCGTTAATAAATAAATAAATAATCGAAGACCATCCCTTCGTTATAATGAATTCATCAATTACAAGTATTTCACATACCTACAGAAGAATATATAGATTTATTATAATGCAATGTTATATTATATGATGCCTTTGTTCGATTGAATGCCACATTTCATTAAAAAATTTTTTTCTGATAAATTAACATATTTTTAAAGGCATTATGTATTATCTAAATAGTATATCTAAATAGTATAAATTTGTATTATCTAAATAGTATAAAACAAAGCCGCTATCCGCGTCTGTCTGTGCGTGTAGTTCTTCTAAACTATGCAACCGAGTTAGAAAGGGTGTTCACTATCGTTCAGAGAATTTCTTCTGGTAGGTTTATATATAATAAATGGATATAAAATTAATTGAAAGTAGAGAAATGTCGAGTAACGTCGGATATACGTCAGCTAGTTTAAAAGCAAATGTACCAATTCCGGGAGCATTTCAAATTGTCAATTGAGAAGTGCAATTTTATAATTATTAAAACATTTATTATTAAAATAACACAAGGCACAACATGAGCCATTTACATAGGTTTAAAGTATAAAATGTGAGAAAATATCAAAATACAAAAAACAAGAGAAAAAAATGTTAAAATCACTTATTAATGAAATATAGTAAATTATTTTCCATTGATGTACAAACAAACTGTACAAACCCATAAATAACAGTTATTATCAAATTACAGTTGTCTTAAGCTTAGCTATCTGTTTTATAACTGTGAACAATAATTAATATGAAATGAGAATATAATATTCATGTCATGACCCCACACATTGCTGCCACAGAACTATTAAGTTTTTTTTTAAAATAAGTTTTAAAAGCAAAGTTTGTACATGACGTAAGTATTTACAAGAATAAATACAAAGTTAGTTCCTGAAAAGCGCTTCCCATTCTGCGGCGGTGTGTAGTTTTTTTGTTCATATTTTTGTTTTAATATAACATTGTTTTTATAAAGTTTTTGTATATTGTAGACTTGAAAGATTTTCGAATATTTCTTCAGTCTCTTTTTGGGCTATGCTGAGCCGTTCTGTGCGAATGCTCAAGACAGACCCCCAACCAGCTATCCCGTACTCTATTAGTGATTGACACAAAGCGTAGAATACATTTGAAATGCCGTTTCTGTTGAGGATATTACAGATGTGAAGATAAATACTTAAACACGAAACAATACAGTTTTTTTCCGCTGTGAGTCAGCATATGTCTATAAATATTTCCCTTTAGCGGACATATTTAGTAGCTTATTATTTTTTTGGTAAACTAATGTTTAAGACAAGATTTTTTATGCATAGCACAAAGGGTAACAATTATTTTATATTAAACGGGACCCGTTGGCGTCATGTATCTTTTATCAGGAGATTTTTCAATGTGGATGAGTGTTTCAGGCTAATAATTATTGCTTAAAAAAATGTTTAGTTGCAGTCGGAACATGAACAAGGTTTTTCTACACTGTGAGTCATCATGTGTCTCGTAAACTACTCTTTACAGAACGTGAATAACTACAGTCAGAGCATGAAAAGGTTTTTCACCGCTGTGAGTCATCATGTGTATCTTCAAAGATACCTTTTGAGAAGATGAATAACTACAGTCAGAGCAAGAAAAGGGTTTTTCCCCACTGTGAGTCATCATATGTAACTTCAAATAATGCTTTTGAGAAGATGAATAACTACAGTCAGAGCATGAAAAGGGTTTTTCTCCACTATGAGTAATCATGTGTCTCGTCAAATTACTTTTTACAGAACATGAATAACTGCAGTCAGAGCATGAATAAGGTTTTACTCCACTGTGAGTCATCATGTGGCTCGTCAAATTACTCTTTAAAAAACATGAATAACTACAGTAAGAGCATGAAAAAGGTTTTTCTCCACTATGAGTCATCATGTGTTTCGTCAAATTACCTTTTACAGAACATGAATAACTACAGTCAGAGCAAGAAAAGGGGTTTTCACCACTGTGAGTCATCATGTGTATCTTCAAAGATACCTTTTGAGAAGATGAATAACTACAGTCAGAGCATGAAAAGGGTATTTCTCCACTGTGAGTCATCGTGTGGAACTTCAAATATCGCTTTTGAGAAGATGAATAACTACAGTCAGAGCATGAAAAAGGTTTTTCTCCACTATGAGTCATCATGTGTAAATTCAAATATTGCTTTTAAGAAGATGAATAACTACAGTCAGAGCATGAAAAAGGTTTTTCTACACTGTGAGTAATCATGTGTCTCGTCAAACTACTCTTTACAGAACATGAATAACTACAGACAGAGCATGAAAAAGGTTTTTCACCACTGTGAGTCATCATGTGTATCTTCAAAGATACCTTTTGAGAAGATGAATAACTACAGTCAGAGCATGAAAAAGGTTTTTCTACACTGTGAGTAATCATGTGTCTCGTCAAACTACTCTTTACAGAACATGAATAACTACAGACAGAGCATGAAAAAGGTTTTTCACCACTGTGAGTCATCATGTGTATCTTCAAAGATACCTTTTGAGAAGATGAATAACTACAGTCAGAGCATGAAAAGGGCTTTTCCCCACTGTGAGTCATCATATGTAACTTCAAATAATGCTTTTGAGAAGATGAATAACTACAGTCAGAGCAAGAAAAGGGTTTTTCCCCACTGTGAGTCATCATATGTAACTTCAAATAATGCTTTTGAGAAGATGAATAACTACAGTCAGAGCATGAAAAAGGTTTTTCTCCACTATGAGTAATCATGTGTCTCGTCAAATTACTTTTTACAGAACATGAATAACTGCAGTCAGAGCATGAATAAGGTTTTACTCCACTGTGAGTCATCATGTGGCTCGTCAAATTACTCTTTAAAAAACATGAATAACTACAGTAAGAGCATGAAAAAGGTTTTTCTCCACTATGAGTCATCATGTGTTTCGTCAAATTACCTTTTACAGAACATGAATAACTACAGTCAGAGCAAGAAAAGGGTTTTTCCCCACTGTGAGTCATCATGTGTAACTTCAAATAATGCTTTTGAGAAGATGAATAACTACAGTCAGAGCATGAAAAAGGTTTTTCTCCACTGTGAGTCATCATGTGTCTCGTCAAATTACCTTTTACAGAACATGAATAACTACAGTCAGAGCATGAAAAAGGTTTTTCTCCACTATGAGTCATCATGTGTCTCGTCAATTTACTCTTTACATAACATGAATAACTACAGTGAGAGCATGAATAAGGTTTTTTTCCACTGTGAACCAACATGTGGCTCGTCAAATTACCCTTTCGCACACATGAATAGTTACAGTCAGAGCATGAAAAGCGTTTTTCTCCACTGTGAATCATCATGTGTACCTTCAAAGATCCCTTTTGATAACATGAATAACTGCAATGGGCACATAAAAAGGGTTTTTCTCCAGAATGGATACGCAAGTGAAGTCCTAAGTTTGACTTGTAAAAGCAGGAGAAGTTACAATGGGAACAGGAGAATCGGTTTTTTACGGGTTGCATCTTCAGTCCTGTCAATAAATCAGAAAAAGATTAGGAATACAACGTTACTAGTATAAACAAAGTTAAATCATATAACATTAAAATAAATAAAAAGCACGGATTCTTCATTGTAACAGAGAAAATCGGTTTTACCTGTTGTCTGGGTAATTCTATCAAAGTGACCTAAGCATTCCTTTTTAATATCTGGCAGGTTAATTTCAATTTCCATATATGGAATACCCCCACCATATTCTTGTTGTTCTAGTTCTGCCATATTTGAAACATTTTTCACATTAATGCTACCTGTAAAAACAAAAATACAAATTGTATGTGATATATTTATACATTAATTTAACGCCCGCGGGGCTTTTTACGGGGTTCTCAAATTTTAAAATGAGAATTAATTTTGAACATGAGAAAGAAATAATAAAAATAAAATTGCAAGACACAAAACATTTATGAACAGTCAGATTTACAAAGAAGGTCTATAATATAACCCACGAAATTCACTAAGCTAACAAAACATTTATTTATTTATTGAAATACAAACGGCACGACATGTGCCATAAACATAAAAATATAGTTAAAAGTATAAGGAAGTACAGTACTTAAAGCTACAAGGTACAAAATAAACAGCATATAAAGTTTATGGATAAAATATAAAGTTAAGTATAAAGTATAAGCATAATTTACGGCGTAAAGTGTAAAGTTTAATATAAAGTTAAGTTAATTATAAAGAATAAATTATTAAAAAAAAACAAGTACCAAAGGTAAAACATGTCAGTATCACCCATGTATTAGTTTCCCATGAGTGAAACCCCTGTACCGGAAATTGGACAATGTAGTTGCGCTTATACATACTGTGTCGAGTATTGTGTTGTGATGTCATTAGCGAAAAGCAATACCTCGACATCGTCGAAGCAATTTGTCATATCGTTGATAAAAATGAGAAATAAAACCGGACCAATGTAAGTTTATATCCCTATCTAGAATAATGCGATGTCAAAGCGCATGAGACTTTTCATGCGCTTTGACATCGCATTATTCTAGACAGGGATATAGACTTACATTGGTGTAAGAAAATAATTAAAAATTCCTCCGCTGCTCATCTTACCAGGGAATTCCTGCGTCAAGATGAGCTGCTTTACAATTATATTCAGCCCTTCAAAAGGACTTAGCTAAATTTGACTATGGCGTCTTATATTGATTTTGAGACCTCAGATATAGAATACGAACGGATTCAAAAGTTCGAAAACTGGACCCAATTCAAACATGAAACAGGCGATAAAGCAATAAATGTCGTTAATTTGAACATTAGGTCTATCTCCAAGTACTGGAATACATTCCTACTAAGTATTTATAGTCAACTAAATAAAATTGATATTATAATACTCTGTGAAACCTCGATAGACGAAAACAGTGTAAATCTATACAAAATATCAGGATTTAACTCGTTCTATTATTGCCGAACAAAAAGATCGGGAGGCGGGATTATGGTTTATATTAAAGAAAACCATATATTCGAAAAAAAGATATAATAGCTACTACATTCGAGTGCGTCTATGGAACCTTCTCCGTAAACAAACACAAACGTATACATCTATTTGCATTATATCGACCCCCGAACACGAACAAAAAAACCTTCCTACAACAGCTCGAAAATATAATACGAAACATTGATATTAAGGAAACCATCTTGATACTTGGAGACATTAACTTAAACCTATTAAATAAACACGACTCAATAATTCTGCAATACGAAAGTTTAATGGCTAATTACGGTCTAGTGAAATGTATATATGACATTACGAGAGAAGCGGTGGTAAATACCTACACAACTGCGACGTGTCTGGATCACATATATATTAGAGAAAAAGAAAAGTGTGAAATTAACTCATGCGTATGTGAAACAAGGATAGCAGATCATTATATAACTGCCGTGTCTGTATACCTTTATACTAAGGACAAAAGCAAAATATCGCACCATGAATACAACACTGTATTATCTGAAAAAAAAGTTGGAGAGATGATTACAAAAACTGATTGGAACTCAATTAAAATTCACACTGATCCGGATATCATATATCAAGACATTAAATCACACTTTAAAAAAATCTACGAAAAAAGTAGTATCACAAAATTAGTAAAAAATACGTATCGCCATAATCAAAAAAGTTGGAAGAACGATATTCTCATAGAAAATATACAAACGAGGGATAAATTATGGAGAAAATGGAAAAACATGCCAACAAACAAGAATTTTGAAAAAGACTACTGTTGACGCAACTATCTTCCTTTTACATTCTCCTTGAAATTTTCCCATCCTATTACCTACAAGTACCTGTCACTATCCGACAATACCCACGTTTGTGTGACATGTACAACAATAAACTTAACTGTCAAATCAGTTTATTGATGAAGCCTGTGTGATGAACATCTCTTTATGATCAGTGCCTTTATTGATATCAACTCGGGGTAGAATACTGTGCTGTGAACATATTCGGTTCCCTCAGTGTGTTTCTTACCCAACCCAGATGTTGTGGAAGTTGTGTGAAAGAAATCATCTCCTGTGAGTGAAACCAACCAGCAACATCGTTGACGAGCATCAAAGGGGTAAGTCGGATTCCTTCCTTATTCCCTGTTCACCATCTCTAACCATCGTTGTGTCAACTTCAAGTTCACAATCAAATTTTACAGTCCATTCTTGATTCGCCTTGCGATTACATTATTTGGTCCATTTCGAGCGGATTGAATTAGAAATTAAATTCATTAGATTCAAAATTATTATTGTCGTTGCGTATTGGCTGTTTTCTGTGTAAAATCATTATTCTTACAAATTAATGAGCAAAATGGCAGATAAGAAGGTCGCTGTATTGAAGGCTCGTAGAGATCGTATGTTAGCAAGAATTCAAATTACACATCAATTGATTCCCTTTTTAGACCAAGATGAGAAGAAAAGGGAAATCTTTTTAAGCCGTTGTGACAAAGTCTCTGAGTGGCTCGGGGAAATAGAATCATTACATAATGAAATCGAAGCTATATTAATCGAATCAGACAAAGCAGACGATTGTTCGGAGATTACCACAGTTTCCGGGGAATTGGATGTCTTGTATTTTGAAATTTTATCTGAAAAAGAAAACCGTAAGAATTTAAACATAAAACTAGAATCAAGTTCTGCAAATAATATTAACAACTTAAAACTACCCGCAATTCAAATCACACCTTTTGATTCCAATATTAAAAATTGGCATAGTTTTCATGCATTATTTGCGAGCTTGGTACACAATAATGCAATGTATACAGACATTGAAAAATTCCACCATTTAATATCGTTACTGCGGGGAACCGCATTGAATTTAGTAAAAACATAACCTTTAATTGCCGAAAATTATCCAATAGCTTGGAATATTCTACTGCAGAAGTATGAAGATAGTAGATTATTATTTACATTTTATGTAGACGAGATGATGAATTTTAAACCTTTACCTAATGAATCGATAAATGGATTAACACATCTCTTAAATACTTTTCAAGAGAATTTATCTGCCTTGAATGCAATGAAACATGAAAACTTATTTAGTAAATTTGTTGCCCACATAATTGTACGATGGCTGGATCAAAACACCAGACGACAATTCGAAACTTTACTTATGCGAACACAATTACCGGAGACATCTCAATTATTTGAATTTTTACACAATCAAATTAGAATTCTTGAAGCATCAAACCCAATCACTACGAACATACCTAAACTAAAGGCGTCGGTTGCGAGAAAGTCCTTATTGACTGCAAATCCTAGCTCTGACTTGTGCGCTATTTGCAGAGAAAATCACTCCATTTATAAATGTACAAAATTTCATGAAATGTCTCCAATTGAAAGGAAAAATCGGATTAAACAGTTAAATCGTTGTTTTAACTGTTTAAAGTTGCATAGATTCGGTGAATGCCAAACACAGTCTAACTGTAAAATTTGCAACAAACGCCACCATTCTATGTTGCATTTTGAAACACCCTCAACGGGTGAAAATGTGACTACCACGTCATTGACTGCAGTCACAAGGTCAAACGGACATGTGAATAAAGCACACACTGTACTATTGAGCACAGCAGTTGTTCACATGCAAAATAAATTCGGAAAGTATGTACCTATTCGAATTATTATCGATAACGGGAGCCAAGCCTCTCTTATAACTCAGGGCTGTGCCAAGAGGCTAGGTTTATCTATACGAAAATATAAGATTCCATTAAATGGATTAGGACAGACAGCTGTCAACTCATGCACAGGTATAACATCATGTGTTATCAAACCTGTTAATCAGCAATCACCTACGTTATCCGCGACACCCATAGTGATTCAGGAAATTACTTCACGGATGCCATTTGTTGCACTGGATAAAAGTGTGAAATCGCGGTTTCTCAATTTAACGTTGGCCGATCCAAATTTTGATCAGCCGGGTCAAATAGATTTTCTACTCGGCGCCGATCTGTATCCAAATATTTTGGATGATCAATCGCATATCGTTCGGGGTAACCCTAGTGCTTTAAATACAGTTTTTGGCTACATTATTCTCGGGAAAGTTGGATGTCAATCAACCGATTCATCGCCAATGTCACTTTTGACATTGTCTGACATGTCATTAAATGATACAATGAAAATTTTCTGGGAAATTGAAGAAGCTCCGGTCATTTCTGAATTGAACCCCGATAATACCAAAGCGGAAGAAATATTTCAAAAGGAGCATTACAGACAGACAGATGGAAGATATGTGGTTCCGATTCTTTTAAAATCGGACAGTCATTTACCGCAAAATACCTACAGCTTGGCTGAATCACGAATGCGCAAGTTGGAAAAGCGTTTTAACCGGGATGCGACGTTGGCGTCAAATTATGCGGATTTTCTTGATGAATATGAAAGTCTAGGTCACATGAAACGTGTAACACCCCACTCTGGGGCAAATTATCTACCCCATCACGCCGTAATTAATGAAAAAGGTAAAATTCGCGTGGTTTTTGACGGGTCTGCGAAGGCCTCCGATGTGTCATTAAACGACATGCTGTATAGCGGTCCAAAACTACAAACAGAAATACCATACATGATATTAAATTTTAGATTTCATAAGTACGTCTTTACTGCCGACATTTGTAAAATGTACCGGCAAATTTTGATTATTCCTGATCATCGTAAATATCAGCACATCCTTTGGCGCAATTCACCGCATGAACCGATGAAAGATTATGAACTTCTAACTGTAACCTACGGTTTAACATCTTCTCCGTTTTTGGCCATTTCGATTCTACGTCAATTGGCCAGAGATGAGAGGGAAAGCTATCCTTCCGCTTCGAGGGCACTGTTAGAGAATTTTTATGTTGATGATTTGGCGACTGGTGCGGACTCCATTGAATCGGCTCGCCACCTCAAGGATGAAATTGTAGCCATTTTAAAATCAGCCAAACTAGAGCTCAGCAAATGGGCAAGCAATTGTTCAGAATTACTCGAGCATGATTCTGAAACTCAACAACCATTAATGAATTTTAACAAAACTCAATCGAATGTTAAAATATTAGGCGTGTATTGGAATCCCGAAGTGGATTATTTCTCTTATCACATTTCAATACCAGATTCGGCAGTATATTCGAAACGGAATATATTGTCAACCCTTGCTCGGATATACGATCCACTAGGGTGGTTGTCTCCTGTAATCTTCACGGCAAAAAGGATTATGCAGGAATTGTGGAAATTGAATGTGGGCTGGGATTCCGAAGTTCCACTCCACATCCTTTCCACGTGGAAAAGCTTTGTGGAACAACTTCCATTGCTACAACATTTACGAATCCCACGTCATTACCATACGAACCTAGATAGTCATTGTATTCTCGTAGGATTTTGCGATGCATCCCAACTAGGTTACGCCGCTGTGACATATTTAGTTGTTAAAAACGATAACTCCAGCCACTTGTTGATGGCCAAATCCAAGGTCACACCTTTAAAGTCATTAACAATCCCTAGACTAGAGTTATGTGCAGCTGTGCTGCTATCAAAACTTATCAAGTATATATTGTCGTCAGTACATTTTGCCACGCAAATTAAAAATGTTATTCTCTTTACTGACTCGACGATTGTCTTATCCTGGCTCAAGACGCCACCACATTTATTAAAAACTTTCGTCGCGAACCGTGTTGTTCAGATCCTTGACAATACACCAAGAGAAATTTGGAACCACGTTACTTCAGAGGATAACAGTGCTGACTATGGGTCCCGAGGTACCCTTCCCGTTCATTTTATAGAACATCAATCTTGGCTTTCAGGTCCGTCATGGCTCCGTAATCCATTCGAGGATTGGCCTACGGCGAGGCCACCATCTATTCCAGTAAGTGAATTACCGGAAATTCAACCCCAGAAACCTACCGTTTTTAGCGTAGAATTAAAATCATCTTCTATTATAGCGATGTATTCCTCATTATCAAAATTAAAGAAAGTCATTGCTTGGATCCTTAGGTTCAAAACAAATTGTCTATCTGACGTTTCCCAAACGGCGAAACAGAGCCTGAATCATGCGGTACTTACTATTGAAGAACTTGATAATGCATTCATGAAGATGATTAAACTCGAACAGGAAGTCTTTTTTCACAACGATCTTATTCTATTAAGTTCTAATCAAATGTGTTATTCTGGTCTTCAAAAATTGAAACCTTTTATTGACCACCATGGTATTCTCAGGGTGGGCGGTAGGCTAACAAATTCTGAACTTCCATCCGAAATTAAACATCCCATTTTACTCCCCAAATCTAGTCATTTGACCAGGTTGTTAATTGATTACTATCACCGCGCATATCTTCATGTCGGACCGCGCACTCTCCAATTTCTTATTCAACGCAAATATTGGATTATGTCCGGTCGTACCGTCATTCGATCTCAGTTATCAAAATGTGTCACTTGCCACAAGCTTAGGGCCACCGCACATCCACCTATGATGGCGGATCTGCCATCCTTTCGTGTCCAACCTAGTCGTCCCTTCTCTCGTGTAGGAGTCGATTTTGGTGGACCTTTTCTGCTAAAGGATCATAAACGTCGTGGAGCCAAAACCACCAAGGCTTATTTATGCCTATTTATCTGCATGGCTACCAAGGCATTGCACCTTGAGGTCGTGTCAGATCTCTCCACTGATGCTTTCATCGCATCCTTAACGCGACTTACTAATCGACGGGGTTTGTGTTCCGAGGTTACAGTGACTGCGGCACAAATTTTGTAGGAGCAAAACGATACCTAACTGGGGTATTCAAATATTTTCATTCTTCACCTCAACGTGAAGTAATTTCAGACAACCTTGCCCAAAAGGGCATTCTGTGGACATTTAATCCTCCCGCCAGTCCGCACTTTGGTGGGCTGTGGGAATCCGGAATCAAATCGGTAAAACATCATTTAGTAAGAGTTGTCGGTGATACTTCCCTAACATTTGAGGAGTTTAGCACGCTTCTTACTACCATCGAAGCTATTCTAAATTCACGCCCTCTCTGCCCCTTATCGGTCGATCCAGAAAATGTCGATGCCCTTACACCCGGCCATTTTCTGATAGGAGGATTCCTTTTGGGACTTCCCGAATATGACCTGTCCGATACTGAGTCAAACCGATTAAGTCGTTGGCAACACATACAAAAGATGTCTCGGCACTTTTGGCGACGTTGGAAAGTAGAGTACCTTAATACTCTACAACAACGTGCAAAATGGTTGAACGACCGACCCAATTTAAAGATTGGTCAATTAGTGCTAGTCAAGGACGAACGACTTCCTCCCATGCGATGGACTTTAGGGCGAATTATCGCAGTTCATCCGGGGAAGGATGATATTGTTCGAGTTGCCACACTCAAAACAAATAAGGGCACCGTTGTCCGTCCAGCGGTTAAATTATGTCCCTTGCCCATAGAATAACTCATTTTACTTCAATACTCAGCAACATTTTTATCATAGAGCCATAAGTACTAGGTTGCTCTATATGTTTATTTTTTTTTCATTTTTATAATTATTTTAATTTTTTTTCGATACATACACAGAGGATAGCCAATATGCTTGCGTCTCCTAATAGTATTCTTTATTTTTTTGGTTGATAACATAGTTCGTGACTATTTGTATCCAAAAGACAGCCGGTGTGCTTGCGTGTTCTAATTTTTATTATATTTTGATTGATCTCATATGTAGTACCGGGGCTATTTTTTGTTTGTTAATTTTGTTCCAAAATTAGGTGGGCGGAAATGTTGACGCAACTATCTTCCTTTTACATTCTCCTTGAAATTTTCCCATCCTATTACCTACAAGTACCTGTCACTATCCGACAATACCCACGTTTGTGTGACATCTACAACAATAAACTTAACTGTCAAATCAGTTTATTGATGAAGCCTGTGTGATGAACATCTCTTTATGATCAGTGCCTTTATTGATATCAACTCGGGGTAGAATACTGTGCCGTGAACATATTCGGTTCCCTCAGTGTGTTTCTTACCCAACCCAGATGTTGTGGAAGTTGTGTGAAAGAAATCATCTCCTGTGAGTGAAACCAACCAGCAACATCGTTGACGAGCATCAAAGGGGTAAGTCGGATTCCTTCCTTATTCCCTGTTCACCATCTCTAACCATCGTTGTGTCAACTTCAAGTTCACAATCAAATTTTACAGTCTATTCTTGATTCGCCTTGCGATTACATTTTTTCCGGCTCGAAGGACCACAAATAATGTAATCGCAAGGCGATTCAAGAATGGACTGTAAAATTATTGTGAACTTGAAGTTGACACAACGATGGTTAGAGATGGTGAACAGGGAATAAGGAAGGAATCCGACTTACCCCTTTGATGCTCGTCAACGATGTTGCTGGTTGGTTTCACTCACAGGAGATGATTTATCACACGCAACTTCCACAACATCTGGGTTGGGTTAGAAACACACTGAGGGAACCGAATATATTCACTGCACAGTATTCTACCCCGAGTTGATATCAATAAAGGCACTGATCAAAAAGAGATGTTCATCACACAGGCTTCATCAATAAACTGATTTGACAGTTAAGTTTATTGTTGTACATGTCACACAAACGTGGGTATTGTCGGATAATGACAGGTACTTGTAGGTAATAGGATGGGAAAATATCAAGGACAATTTTAAAGGAAGATAGTTGCGTCAACATTTCCGCCCACCTAATTTTGGAACAAAATTAACAAACAAAAAATAGCCCCGGTACTACATATGAGATCAATCACAATATAATAAAAATTATAAGACGCAAGCACACCGGCTGTCTTTTGGGTACAAATAGTTACGAACTATGTTATCAAACAAAAAAAATAAAGAATACTATTATGAGACGCAAGCATATTGGCTATCCTCTGTGTATTTATCAAAAAAAATTAAAATAATTATGAAAATGAAAAAAAAAAGAAACATATTAATAGAGCAACCTAGTACTTATGGCTCTATGATAAAAATGTTGCTGAGTATTGAAGTAAAATGAGTTATTCTATGGGCAAGGGACATAATTTAACCGCTGGACGGACAAGGTTGCCCTTATTTCTTTTGAGTGTGGCAACTCGAACAATATCATCCTTCCCCGGATGAACTGCGATAATTCGCCCTAAAGTCCATCGCATGGGAGGAAGTCGTTCGTCCTTGACTAGCACTAATTGACCAATCTTTAAATTGGGTCGGTCGTTCAACCATTTTGCACGTTGTTGTAGAGTATTAAGGTACTCTACTTTCCAACGTCGCCAAAAGTGCTGAGACATCTTTTGTATGTGTTGCCAACGACTTAATCGGTTTGACTCAGTATCGGACAGGTCATATTCGGGAAGTCCCAAAAGGAATCCTCCTATCAGAAAATGGCCGGGTGTAAGGGCATCGACATTTTCTGGATCGACCGATAAGGGGCAGAGAGGGCGTGAATTTAGAATAGCTTCGATGGTAGTAAGAAGCGTGCTAAACTCCTCAAATGTTAGGGAAGTATCACCGACAACTCTTACTAAATGATGTTTTACCGATTTGATTCCGGATTCCCACAGCCCACCAAAGTGCGGACTGGCGGGAGGATTAAATGTCCACAGAATGCCCTTTTGGGCAAGATAGTCTGAAATTACTTCACGTTGAGGTGAAGAATGAAAATATTTGAATACCCCAGTTAGGTATCGTTTTGCTCCTACAAAATTTGTGCCGCAGTCACTGTAGACCTCGGAACACAAACCCCGTCGATTAGTAAGTCGCGTTAAGGATGCGATGAAAGCATCAGTGGAGAGATCTGACACGACCTCAAGGTGCAATGCCTTGGTAGCCATGCAGATAAATAGGCATAAATAAGCCTTGGTGGTTTTGGCTCCGCGACGTTTATGATCCTTTAGCAGAAAAGGTCCACCAAAATCGACGCCTACACGAGAGAAGGAACGACTAGGTTGGACACGAAAGGATGGCAGTTCCGCCATCATAGGTGGATGTGCGGTGGCCCTAAACTTGTGGCAAGTGACACATTTTGATAACTGAGATCGAATGACGGTACGACCGGACATAATCCAATATTTGCGTTGAATAAGAAATTGGAGAGTGCGCGGTCCGACATGAAGATATGCGCGGTGATAGTAATCAATTAACAACCTGGTCAAATGACTAGATTTGGGTAGTAAAATGGGATGTTTAATTTCGGATGGAAGTTCAGAATTTGTTAGCCTACCGCCCGCCCTGAGAATACCATGGTGGTCAATAAAAGGTTTCAATTTTTGAAGACCAGAAGAACACATTTGATTAGAACTTAATAGAATAAGATCGTTGTGAAAAAAGACGTCCTGTTCGAGTTTAATCATCTTCATGAGTGCATTATCCAGTTCTTCAATAGTAAGTACCGCATGATTCAGGCTCTGTTTCGCCGTTTGGGAAACGTCAGATAGACAATTTGTTTTGAACCTAAGGATCCAAGCAATGACTTTCTTTAATTTTGATAATGAGGAATACATTGATATAATAGAAGATGATTTTAATTCTACACTAAAAACGGTAGGTTTCTGGGGTTGAATTTCCGGTAATTCACTTACTGGAATAGATGGTGGCCTCGCCGTAGGCCAATCCTCAAATGGATTACGGAGCCATGACGGACCTGAAAGCCAAGATTGATGTTCTATAAAATGAACGGGAAGGGTACCTCGGGACCCATAGTCAGCACTGTTATCCTCTGAAGTAACGTGGTTCCAAATTGCTCTTGGTGTATTGTCAAGGATCTGAACAACACGGTTCGCGACGAAAGTTTTTAATAAATGTGGTGGCGTCTTGAGCCAGGATAAGACAATCGTCGAGTCAGTAAAGAGAATAACATTTTTAATTTGCGTGGCAAAATGTACTGATGACAATATATATTTGATAAGTTTTGATAGCAGCACAGCTGCACATAACTCTAGTCTAGGGATTGTTAATGACTTTAAAGGTGCGACCTTGGATTTGGCCATCAACAAGTGGCTGGAGTTATCGTTTTTAACAACTAAATATGTCACAGCGGCGTAACCTAGTTGGGATGCATCGCAAAATCCTACGAGAATACAATGACTATCTAGGTTCGTATGGTAATGACGTGGGATTCGTAAATGTTGTAGCAATGGAAGTTGTTCCACAAAGCTTTTCCACGTGGAAAGGATGTGGAGTGGAACTTCGGAATCCCAGCCCACATTCAACTTCCACAATTCCTGCATAATCCTTTTTGCCGTTACAGGAGACAACCACCCTAGTGGATCGTATATCCGAGCAAGGGTTGACAATATATTCCGTTTCGAATATACTGCCGAATTTGGTATTGAAATGTGATAAGAGAAATAATCCACTTCGGGATTCCAATACACGCCTAATATTTTAATATTCGATTGAGTTTTGTTAAAATTCATTAATGGTTGTTGAGTTTCAGAATCATGCTCGAGTAATTCTGAACAATTGCTTGCCCATTTGCTGAGCTCTAGTTTGGCTGATTTTAAAATGGCTACAATTTCATCCTTGAGGTGGCGAGCCGATTCAATGGAGTCCGCACCAGTCGCCAAATCATCAACATAAAAATTCTCTAACAGTGCCCTCGAAGCGGCAGGATAGCTTTCCCTCTCATCTCTGGCCAATTGACGTAGAATCGAAATGGCCAAAAACGGAGAAGATGTTAAACCGTAGGTTACAGTTAGAAGTTCATAATCTTTCATCGGTTCATGCGGTGAATTGCGCCAAAGGATGTGCTGATATTTACGGTGATCAGGAATAATCAAAATTTGCCGGTACATTTTACAAATGTCGGCAGTAAAGACGTACTTATGAAATCTAAAATTTAATATCATGTATGGTATTTCTGTTTGTAGTTTTGGACCGCTATACAGCATGTCGTTTAATGACACATCTGAGGCCTTCGCAGACCCGTCAAAAACCACGCGAATTTTCATTAATTACAGCGTGATGGGGTAAATAATTTGCCCCAGAGTGGGGTGTTACACGTTTCATGTGACCTAGACTTTCATATTCATCAGAAAAATCCGCATAATTTGACGCCAACGTCGCATCCCGGTTAAAACTACCCGCAATTCAAATCACATCTTTTGATTCCAATATTAAAAATTGGCATAGTTTTCATGCATTATTTGCGAGTTTGGTACACAATAATGGGATGTACACAGACATTGAAAAATTCCACCATTTAATATCGTTACTGCTGGGAACCGCATTGAATTTAGTAAAAACATTACCTTTAATTGCCGAAAATTATCCAAAAAATACAGAAATAATCTAAATAAGCAAATATTAGATGCAAAAAAAAACATACTTCAATAACAAATTCAATAATTGTTTTAAGGCTATAAAAAACGTGGAACGAAATAAACAAAATACTAGGAAGAAAAAACAAATCCAGTTGTGACGCAGTTATATCTAAATTCTTCTTGAAGACCAAACCGACGGATGAACTAGCAGAAAATTTCGCTAACTTCTTTGATGAGGGAGTAAATGAGTTACTACACATATGTGATGTCCGCGCGTCTCCATACCAGCTAGACGATTTACCGCATTCTATGTACCTACCCAGAGCTAGCGTAAAACAAATTGAATCTATTATCGGAATATTGAAAAACTCAAAAACACCAGGATTGGACCAAATACGTATGTATGATATAAAAAAACATGTAAAAATACTGAGCCCAGTAATTACTCATTTTATAAACAAAATAATTGATACTTGCCAAATACCTGAAGAATTAAAAACTAGTATTGTTAGACCTTTTTTTAAAGGCGGTGATCATTCAATTATAAATAATAATTACAGACCTATTTCCCTATTACCTGCCTTGGAAAAAAATCTCGAAAAATATATAGCAATATACCTAGATGGATATTTAAATAAATTTGGTATCATTGACGAATGTCAGTACGGGTTCCAGAAAAAAAAAAGCTGTGACGCACTACTTAATAATTTTTCTAATTTCATAAACACCCAGCTCAACTCTCAAAAACATGTACTTGTACTCTTTATTGATTTCTCTAAAGCCTTTGATACACTATGTCATAAACAAATAATAAAATTTCTACAAATTATTGGAATCCGTGGTAAACTGCTAACTTTTTTTAATAACTACTTATCAAATAGAAAAATGAGGGTAAAAATATTGAATGAGATGAGTAAATCTAAATTTGTAAGGTCTGGTGTCCCACAGGGGTCAATTTTGGGCCCAAAATTATATATTATATATGTCATAGCTATGTCGAAACTATTTAGAAAAGCGCGCAGATTCATTTTCGCAGATGACACCGCACTTGTAGTATCTAATGAAAATCCTCAAATAGCGATGCAAGAATTGCAAACCGACTTCGATGAACTGCTAAAGTGGGCACACGATGTAGGATTGGTTATAAATGTAAAGAAAACAAAATGCATGTATATCAGATCACCAAGTTTGAAAATGTGGAATATCCCCAAACTAACCGCACATAACTTTGAATGCATCCATATAAAAATAATATCCAACTGCCAATGTGAGAAAATTGATTTCGTCAACGAGTATACTTATCTGGGATTAAAAGTAGATAACACATTTAAATGGGATAAGCAAGTTACTAAAATATGTAACCAGCTAAGAGCTCTAGCAAACAGTTTCTATAAATTAAAATTTGTTTTGCCTCATAGCACACTCAAACTAGTATATTTCTCATTAGTAGAATCTATTCTTAGATATGGAATTAGAAGCTGGGGAAATACAAGCATGACATATATTAAGTATGTACAAAATTTGCAAACCTCTATCATTAAAAAAATTGTATCACCTAATATGTATAGACAAAGACACAATGTGCAACTCTTATATTGTGGTGAGGGCCTGCTCCCTATAAAAGGTTTATTTTTGGTTCCTTACCATTAAAGATAACTGGGGCGATAGTACTTATAAAAGACCACTGGTACATAGTCACAGCACACGTCTTACAGAAAACAAAGGGCTGAAAATACCTAAAATAACAAATAAGTATGGAAGCCGAACGCTGGAGTACTGTGTACCAGTGATTTTTAATAAGCTCAAAAATAAATTTGTTTTTTCAGAAAATAAGAGTTTAAGCATGAAAACTGTAAAGATGTGGCTTATAAATGAAAAATCTGTATATCTATAAAAAATAGAGCAAACAAATAAGAAAAGGAAATTATTTGAAAGTTTAAATTCTAATATAAATGAATGTATTTTTTTTTGGTCACTAGCAAGCTTTTTATTTCCAGAAAAAAAATTAAAATGACATTTTTCACTCAGTTAACTAGAATGTTAATTATATTACATTGTGTTATCGTATATGTCTTACTTTGAATGTGTGTTATATGTGTGCTATATTGTCTTGTACTTTTGAATGTATGTTATCGTATTGTCATTCAATGTGTTAGTGTACTTGGGACGCTTTAGTGAGTTCTATGATTGTATGTAAGAGTCTGTTATTTATTTTGTATAACGGGAGACTTATATTGTATTATAATTGTATATTGAGATAGAACCTGCAGACAAGCAGCCATGTGGCAGCTTCGTGGGATTATCTATACATTTTCTAAAAAACAAAAAAAATGTAAAAATTTTCAGTCAATAAAGATCAGCTTAACTAATCAAATAAGTTAAGTACATAACACATACATAGATGGTTTACATAGAATATTTCTTATTTTGATTGTTCCATTTTAGATGGCCAATTATCAAGCCGAGATATTTGATAATGTCTACACTTTCCAAAGGTTTACAATTACACTCCTGCAAAAAACCATGTTTTTTTCAGGAACGGTCCAAAGATGGCTGATTTACAGAGGAAAAGCTAAAAGTAATATATTTTGATTTGGTCATATTTAAGGTTAACAGATTTTGATCAAGCTAAATTGTGACTGCACTCAATCCCGCCTCGCACTTAGCATAAGTTTTATCCCACGCATCACCAGCAAATACTAAAACAATGTCATCTGCAAACACAACTCGCTGTCTTAGTTCTTGTATGTTCAATAGACCTTTTTTGCAAAACTGAGTTATGAATGCCAATATGTTCATTAGCCTATTGCTCAAAAAAATCATATTTTTTGGTTTTTAAGTGACATTTTAAGCATTTTTCTAGTGCCAATGTCCACTCACGGAACAATGTTTCAGTTCTTATTTGTGCAATCTCCTGGATATTGAACATTCAAACAATCAAAGTTAAGAATATAATATTTTTTTTAAAGTTCATAGATATTTGTTCAACATCCCGCAGAAGGTTGAGGTCTTGAATGTTCAATCTCCACTGTCAACCAATCAGGAGCCGGCTAGTTAAAATGTGCGGCCATGTTGATTTTTAGTTGTTTTCTAACAACGAAATTGTTCCTTTTAAAATAGTTTAATTGCGAATATTATATAATAATATTATATCAACTGTTATTGAACTAAAAAATGACTTCACCGACTCCAAATCAATAAACCTTAGAACAGTAGCTCAAATAGAAAGGTAAGTCTTAAAATTATGTCATTTATTGGCTTTTTCACCATATTTTATATGTTCTTCTTGAATTTGCTAGGCAAATATACAGAATGCTTCATTTATTATTTATTTATTCAATTATTTAATAACAAACTTTGGACTTTTACCTAAAATGAGTATTAATAAATTATATTAGTGCATTAAAACTTATTTTTATTCAAGAAATACAACAAAAGAGCCAGGACATGGAAATGTGCAAAAAGTCGACTGTCCTCATAGTCTGACAGAAAGACATCTACGACACATATTTAGTCCGTAATCACTGCTGAGATCGCTGATCAAAACGAACTCCAAATATTTCAAGTTTGAATTCATTCAATTAAGAGTTTCTGATTTTTTGTTTTTTTTAGTCACATAAAAAACAATAAACATATTCTTATGTAGGAACTACAATAAAACCAACTAGGCAAACGACTAACAACAATAAATGTAATGTTAAATAGCGCACACCCATAACCCAAATCGCGGGATATTATAATTTAAGGATTTTAAGAGCTTAAAGTATTTAGAATATAATATTTTATTCACGATAATCAACATAAATAATAAGCTCACGGCAAATAAGACTTTCCGAAAGAAAAAAAAATCTTTCTAAAGTAAGTAAACTTTAAAAATTACATTTACCAAATGTAGGTAACGAAACAAAATGATATAAAAGAAGCAATTGTAAGAGCAGTGGAATCAAGTGTCGGAAACATGCCCAGACAGCACAGGAACCCGTGGTTTGATGAAGAGTGTGAAAGAAAGATAGCTGAAAAGAATATACTCAGAAAAAAGTACTTGGAAACGTCAACAAGAAACAAAAAAACAGGCGTACGAACAAGCGAGAAAAGAAACGATAAGCTGATACGGGGAAAGAAAAGAAAATTCTTGAATGATATACTGCTAAAAATGGAACAGGACTTTGTCATTAATAATCCTAGAGAAGCATATAGGGGAGTAAACTTCTTCAAGAAGGGTTTCAAACCGAATACAACACTATGCAAAGACGCTGATGGATCAATTATATCAGATAAGGAACGAATAAAAACAGTGTGGAAAAACTACTTCTATAAACTTCTCAACCCTAATAGCGACCTGAGAAGTCACCCTACCAACATCCCCACTGAATCAAGTAATGAAGAATCAGCGAATCCACCAACAATTCAAGAAATAAATGCTGCACTAAAGAAACTTAAAAACAAAAAATCACCTGGGAAAGACAACCTCCCGGCAGAGTTGTTCAAATTAGGAAATGAGCATCTGAGAAATCTGCTACTCAATTTAATAACTAAAATATGGACACTGGAAAAAATCCCAGAGGAATGGCAAATAAGCATAATATGCCCAATTCACAAGAAAGGTGATAAATTAAAATGCGAAAATCATAGAGGCATATCACTTCTATGCACAGCATATAAAATCTACACCATGATACTGAAACAAAGAGTTGATAAATATGCAGAAAACCTACTGGGAGAGTATCAGGCAGGCTTCCGCACCGGTAGATCCACAACAGACCAACTGTTCACCGTCAGACAGATCTTGGCAAAGTGCTGGGAATTTGACATAGACATACACCAACTATTCATTGATTTCAAGCAAGCATATGATAGCATAGATCGGGAGTGTCTATATGACATACTACTACAATTCCAGATTCCACCTAAATTGGTTAGGCTCATAAAAGCCACAATGTCAGACTCAAGATGTCAGGTCAAAATAGACGGAGAATTGTCGGAAGAATTTACAGTATCACAGGGACTTAAACAGGGGGACAGTCTGGCTCCCACTCTCTTCAACATTGGGCTCGAACATGTAATACGAAAAACACTAATAGACATTGGCTCCAATATTTGTTTCAAGAGCAGTCAAGTTGTCGGATATGCGGATGACATCAACATTGTCGGAAGATCAATTTCAGCCATTAAGGAGGTCTTCGACCCTTTAGAAACAGCGGCGCGGGAAGTAGGACTGCGAGTTAATGTTGACAAAACAAAAATGATGGTACAGAGCAGGAACCCTTCGCACAGAAGAAGAAGTAGTGCACTATTTAAAGACAACTACTCATACGAAGTGGTCGATCAATTCACCTACCTGGGCTCCAGCCTGACAGAGAACAATGAGGATCCAGCAGAAATCAGAAGAAGAATCACAGCAGCCAACAAAACATACTTCTCTTTGGTGCCAGTGTTTAAGTCACGTAGTGTCCACAGAAAAACCAAAATAACCATATATAAGACCATTGTAAGAACTGTATTGGCATATGGATGTGAGGCGCTGACACTGACGGTAAAGATGGCTGAAATGCTGGATACTTTTGAAAGAAAGGTGCTGAGAAGAATATGTGGACCCGTGAAAGAGGGCGAACAGTGGCGTATCCGGCACAATATAGAATTGTACGATATATATAAGGCCCCTAGCATCCAGAGAATGCCGGATACACGCGTCCCAAAAAGAATTCTGACTGGTCACCCAGGTGGAAAGAAAAAAGTGGGAAGACCCAGACTGAGGTGGGAAGATGAGGTAAGAGGGGATGCAGCACAGCTTCTCCAGGTGACAAACTGGAAGTCAGCCGCTGAGGACAGGAGGAGTTGGAGGCGACTGTTGCAGGAGGCCAAAGCTCGATATGGGCTGTAGCGCCATCGAAGAAGAAGAAGAGAATAATGTAACGAAACAATAAAAAATAACAAATTTCCAACTGAAAATTGAACTTCAATAATTTTACGCATCACTCAGGATTTTTTTTTATGGAATACCGCACACAGTCTCAACTGCTCCCAACCATCTGGAGCCAGTGAGACTATGGAATCCCCAATTGGGGTATATTCGTATATTGTGAGGCTGAAGGTAGTGTGGAGGGGAAGGAGATGGAGATGAGAAAGAGAGGAAGGAGGATGAAGGAGAAGAGAGATGGTATGTGAGTATCTATTCAGATCTGATCACCAAACACGGCTAAAGCCATTTCAATTCTTATGGTGGTCTTTACACCACATCTTCCTCTCTGGAACATGCCGCAAATAGACTATATGTTATTTTAAATGAATAATTTGTGAAATAACATAAATGAATCAAATAAAATTTACTTGCGCACGCCGGGATTTGAATCCGCGACCTCCGGATTTCTAGTCAAGAGTACCCCTAGACCACGAAGGCCGTAGTACTTACGATGTAAGAATATTTCACATCACGCATGCACCGACAACCGATAGTAGTATATTACCGGTAGGTACCTTTGTACTTGTGCATTGTTTTCAAACTTCCAAAATATTGGATGATTTATATAGAGCAGTTTTTGTGAGAAATCAATTCAAGGACTCTGTTTGTATATATTAAAGTAATACTTTAAGTCAAATACTAACTAAGATAAAAGTAAAGTAATTGAAATCTGAAAATCATCCTGTATATACAATTTACCACTAATTGGCTAATTGAACAAAAAATACCTCAAACTTATAGGAGCCGAATTGATCAATCTCCAGACGATATGTTCAATATCCAAAATAATCATTCATCATTTTCATGCCATGTTCAACGTCCACATTTAAAGTCATAATATGGGCATATTATAGCTTCAATCTTCGAAAAATGATCTTTAATAATTTCCTGTTACACATATGTATTAAACGAAATGACCATAATCGAGAATTTTTTAGAATTTGCCTGTAAAAACAAAAAAAAATACGTCTCCTGTAAAATTTGCTAAATGGTCTATTGAACATACAAGAACTAAGGCAGCGAACGGAAGTACCCGAAAACGGCAGCTTTCAAATAATAATAATATATATCATTATTTAAGAAAGTTTGCACATTACAACTATAAAAACATATTATGATGTATATTGTACATTGATTTGTAACTTTTTTCTAAGTTTATAAAATTTACAGAAAAATACAAACATAATAATATGATGAAGGTAAAATAATATAAAAGTACAGTTAGTTGAGGTTTCTCAAATACCGCGACACCAGGCTAGCCTGTGTTGAGGATACCCATACTTGTATTAGGATGTATACGCTCCATAGAGTGGTGACTTCAATAACTGCGCATTTGGGTGAATGCACCGGTAAAGGCCCTTATCTTATTTTTTTTATTTTTTTATTATTTTTTTATTTACAAAATTTTTGATACAAATACAAATCAGGTACATACATAGTAAATCAGGTACATAGGAGTAAAAAAGATTGGCGATCAAAAAATACTAATCTCGTGCCCAAAAAAAGAAGATGCAGAAAAATTAACCATAGAAATTAACAAGGTAGTTGGTAAAGATGTATTGGCCGAAGAAATAAAAAAAGAAACCATTTTTAATGTTGAAAAGACTCCAATGCCAATTGACGGAAGAAGAAATTATAGACGGAATTACCCAACAAAATGAAGGAATTAGCCAAGAAGATAGAAATGATATTAAACTTATCAAGGAAATAAAAAGCAAATACAATGAAGGAAAAGAAAACGACACCACTAACTACATAATCGAAACAACCGGAAAATTGAGAAAAACGCTAATAGACAAAAAAAAAAATAAACATCAAATTTCAAAGAATATACATTGAAGACTGTAACCCCATTACACAATGCTTTCACTGCCTGAAGTTTGGCCACACAGCGATAAGATGTCTCGCCAGGACGGAGCCCCCCATTTGCCCTCATTAGGCTAAGGAACACATACTATCCAAATGTGACAACAAAGAACAAGACCCAATCTGCAACAATTGCTGTGTCCAAAACAAAAGGTATAATATGAAGTTTTCCATCGACCACAGAGCCAATAGCACTAAATGTTTCTATCGGCAAAAAATGCTTCAAATCGCTAGAGAGCGCATCGACTACGAATAAATATGCTAAATTTTACTTATTTAAACTTAAAACTTTAAAATGGATGATTTTTTATGTAATGCTCTAGATAAAAAAATGTATATAGAAGAAAAATTATGTCAATCCATAAAAGATTTCAATTTAACCTGCCCTGAAAAAGGATTTAGTCTATTTCATGTAAACATTAGAAGCATAGAAAAAAACATAGAAGAATTAATAATATCTTTAAAAGATTTAAACTACTCTCCGGGATGCATAGTGTTAACAGAAACGCATTCAGCCGGGGAATTGAATTATACTATTCCGGGGTATTCATATTATACAACAATAACAAAATTAAACAAAAACTCTGGTGTCGGAATATTCATATCCAACCAGTACAATGTACTCAATATTAAAGAGATTAACAGTATTAGAAATGTTAACATTTTGAATATTGAATTTAAGGACATAAATAAACATTATAACATTATTGCTATTTATCGTACGCATATGTCGATAATATCACAATTTATAGATGAATTAAAAAATATTTTATTCAATTTTAGAAACAAAAATAATGTTATTGTTGGGGATATCAATTTAAATATCGCAAACGGATACTCTAGTATCGATAAAGATAAGTACCTCAATATGTTAGCGGAACTCAACTATTTATCGTGCGTAAATTCATATACTAGGAACGTTCCAGGTCAACGACCTTCATGTTTAGATCATATTTTTACAAATATACCTGATATCCACAATATAAAATCAGCTGTCATTCATACTAATATTACTGATCATTACTCATGTATGTTTATCCATAAATTTAGCAATCCAATATTGCCATCATTTAAATGTTATATATATTCTCTATGAATATAAGAAGTATAAACCATAATTTTGATGAACTCTTAATTCTTCTCACTCACCTTGCCTCAGATTTCGATGTAATTGTTCTGAGCGAATGCTGGATTAAAGAAAATTTCGTCCCAAAAACGATAAAAAACTACAATCACTATAATACACTCCAAAACCAAACTCAAAATGGTGGCGTTATTGTTTACATTAAAAACCACATCATACATTCAGTCAAAGAGGTCACAATTAAGAACGCAAACTGTCTTAAAATTCAACTTGATAATCATATAACAATCATTACTGTATACAGATCCCCAAGCACACATAATATAACCCCATTCATACAATCTCTGCATGAAATCTTAACAAATATAGAACACAGCCAAAACACCTATCTTATTGGTGATCTCAACATTAACATAATCAACAGAATGCATCCCCAAGCGAATCAATACCTAAATACACTAACTTTATTAGGATATTTCCCAGCCGTCACAGCCCCAACCAGAGAATCAGATTCAAACATTAGTAGTTGTATAGATCACGTCTTTGTTAAGAGTAAACTAGACAGCAAATCCATTGTATATCAGTCAACTGTCACAGATCACTATGCAACCATCACTTCCATCAACCAAAATATTACCTCAAACAACTCTCCCTCAAAAAAAAATTTCCTATGACATTCTCCTAAATAATGTCTCTAAAGAAAACTGGGAACTTGTCTATTCTTGTACCGATACCACCTCTGCATGCGAAATATTTACAAATACTTTACAAAACCACTTGGCCGATGCAACATCATACACAAAAAGTAAAAAAAAAACAATCCGACACAAAACTCAAACCTTGGATCACTGCAGGTATTCTTCACTGTATCAGAAAACGTGACAAGATTCATAACTTCTGTAGAAAAAATCCCAATGATTATGATTCACTCATATTTTATAAACATTATAGAAACAACTGCAAAAAAATTATTAACAATGTTAAAAGAGATTACTACAAAAAACAAATCAGTGAAGCTACTGATGACAAAAAAAAAATTGGAATATCATAAAAGATATAGCCAATATTCATAAAATCGACTCACCCATTGTTAAAATTAACATAGAAGACCAAACAACTCATGTCAATTCCGAACCTGAAAAAATATCCGACCATTTCAATCAATTTTTCTCCAATATCGGACATAAATTAGCAAAAAATATTCTAGACCAAAACAACGTCTCGGAGAAAGATCTTGCAAAAAATATACATGTCAATAATCTCAGCTATAACCCTTTTCACTTCACTCCCACCACTGAACTAGAAATAATAGAACTTATCTCATCTCTTAAAAACAGTAACTCTGCCGGGAAAGATCAAATTTCAACAAAAATTATCAAACACATTCAAAAATTTATAGCCCCACCTCTTAAACACATTATCAACTTAAGCTTTAAAACTGGAATATTCCCTAACTCTTTAAAACAGGCCACAATAATCCCTATCTTCAAAACAGGTGATAAATTATCTGTTAATAATTATCGACCGATATCATTACTCAGCACTATTTCTAAAATTATAGAAAAGGCGGTGAAACATAGACTGCAAGTTCCTTGAAAATAATAAAATATTATCGGATAACCAATATGGCTTCCGCAAAGGGAGGAATACCTCTGATGCAATAGCTGCTCTCACAAAAATTGTTTCCCAAAATCTTGACAAAGGTCGCAAACCACTTGCTGTTTTCCTTGACCTCGCAAAAGCATTTGATACGGTTTCCCATCCTTTACTACTTAAAAAACTTCAACAGATCGGCATTACAGGGATAGCCTACTCATGGTTTAAAAACTACTTAACAAATCGTTCACAACAAACCCTTATCCACTCTGACAAAATTTATATGAGCAAAAAATTATCCATGTCCTATGGGGTCCCTCAAGGTAGTGTACTAGGGCCAATTCTATTTCTCATATATATCAACACATTATGCACTATGAATATTGGAGGCAAGATAATTTCATTTGCCGATGATACAGTCTTAATATTTGAAGATGAAACATGGCAATCAGTTACAAACAAAACAAATATTGGCCTAACAAAAGTTAAGCATTGGCTAGACACAAACCTCCTCACACTCAATATCGACAAAACACAATACATGACGTTTTCCATACCCAAACATAGCTTTCCCAATAACTGCCCCAAACCTACCATCCACTCGTGTTCACTCAACATACAGACTCCTCAAACCTCACCTAATATTCAATGCACGTGCTCAACTCTTAAATCTTCAAAGGAAGTTAAATACTTGGGAATAATAATCGATGACCAACTACGCTGGGAAACCCATATAAAAGAAACAAAAAAAAGACTTCGTAAACTCTCCCACATATTCTGCTCTCTTAGATCCATCTTAGACCTAACAACTCTAAAAAGCGTATATTTTGCCCTTTTTCAATCGATAGCAGCATATGGTATTCTGGGATGGGGTGGCTGTGCAGAATCCGTCATTAATCCAATAATTACAGTACAAAAACTAGTCCTCAGAATTATATTTAAATGTCATCCTACCTATCCCTCCAAAATACTATTTACTAAAATTAGGGTCTTAGATATTCGCCAGCTATTCATTAAGACAAGCTTATGCTACATACGAAAAAATGACTTGTTAGTGGCTCCTCAACACCAAGTAAACACCCGCTTTTCATCAAATCTGGGATGCGTGGTCCCAAAAACTAGAACCACATTCGCTCAACGACAATTCTGGTACATCGCCCCTAAAATATACAACGCGTTGGACAGGGACATAAAATCTACTAATACTATATCCCTTTTTATTATACGTGTCCAAAACTGGATATCTGAAAGGGGACGAGCCTTTTTTAAAGAATACATGAGTTCCTAACTTCTAAACCTGTAAGAGGATTATTGCCACATTGGGCGTGAGTGCCTCAGGAATGTGTGTAACAACAGTGTATTAAATAAAAGATAAGGGAAATGAATTCCATGACACAACATTTATTTCTACAACACTTCATTAACCTTTAAATAACATGAGAACTCTTTATTTAGTGACATTTATCTCAGGCGTGTGCTACTACCGAAGGTAGAGAGCACGATTGCTAATTTTAAATATTGCATTGAAAGCGACAATTGGGTGGCATTTATAATAACTAACCTGAAGAATATGATAACGGGCGCCAAGCGATGCGTTCATGCATTGCTGATTATTTAGATGAAAAGACAAGGATGACCAAGGTCGATTCCACAAAATGGTGTCGTCATCCTTGTACGTAATCGTGTTTGCTCATGGAGTGGTTCTGTCTTCTCGGTTCACGACGTCCCGGAACCGCGGCCAGGTAAAAACTAAAATGACGAGCTGCGTGACTTGAACGCGAGCTCCGTCCCTCGTTGTCCAGTGTTGCCATAGATGCCCCGTTGTAAATAGAGATGGTCAGTGAAAAATGCTAATGCTCTGTAGCGGGCAGGAACTGACTGCTACAATGCCCCCTCAGCCAAAGGACTTATGGCTATAAGTCTGAGGTTCGCCTGACACCTCCTGACAAGTTTGATGCACCCTCCAGCAGCAGAAATGTATGGTGCGGATTAGGCGGGTAGTAGCGGCTTCGGCATTGCAGAGTTCCGGATCCAAATATTTCCTGAGGTTCGGTAAGGTCTGGAGCGGTTGAAACCCCGCATGGAGATGACGAGCGAAGAGAGCGGTCCGGATGTCTTTGGTGACGTATTCTGGAGATGGCGAGAGAAGAGTGTAGTCCAGATGTCTTTGGTTGACGTATTCTGGAGATGGCGAGAGAAGAGTGTAGTCCAGATGTCTTCAGTCGACGTAGTATGGCGAAGTTTCCTTGAAGATTGAAGAAGTCTACACCTCATCAACCCTTGGTCACCGTTGAAATAAATAAAAAGAAATATTGAGTAAAATGGCAGGCCCTTATCTAAGAAATAGTGTATAAAAAGAATCATTGTTCTAAACACAAAGATTTGATAGTAATAGCTTAAAACAATCTTAAAAAAGGTTGAGCAAAATTTGCAACAGAGTTGTGAATAGCTAAAATGAACAATGCCCATAGACATATGAATATTAGTAGACCTGCCCTAAGTGATTAAAAGCGTATTATCCCCACTCCCCATACCGGTTCCATTGGAGCCGGCTGGGCTCGCATATGGCTTCAAGTGAAATTTGAAAACGTGACGTCATCATTCTTGTGCGAACTATGGTCGAGGCATCATCGGTTCATTTTACGAAATAACACGGCAAAATGTTGACTTGTGATATGAAAACTTGTAAAAATAGATGTGAAAAAGAGAATAAACCCAATTGTTGTATTACATTCCATAAGTAAGCATTATTTTACTTTATTTTAAGCTTATTCACACCGTATTATATGGATCAGTTTTAGAAACATATACTATCACATCACAATGTAGCGATTCTCAAGTGTGCTCATCGTTGTTTACTGGGGTAGGTAAATTATGAAACATTCGTAAAAGTGTCTTAACTAAATACTCTGAAACTAACTACGACTCTGCAAACAGAAGAAATTTACTTTGCCGAATTTGGACTTCGCAAATTAGTTCATAACGTGGCGAGTAATTTGCGCTTCCATGTAAAAATGTCTATTCATTCAAAAGCAGATTTTACTTTTAAGAACTAAATGGTGATATTATAATGCGAGATGCCTATTTACTGTCAGATTGATTTATTGACGAATCACAGTCAGCTTAACCCCCTTCGTTCTTCAACAGTTGATTTTACCCCTCGCCATTATCTTCTCGTCTATTAATTCCTATGTCTGTGACAATGCCTAACTATATGACAAGTCAAAACCACCCAAAGTGTCTACGTGACAGCTAGAAAATTATTTTAAAATTCCCTATGAAGTAATTTTATTTGTAATTAAAACTCCACGAAAAATGACGGAACAACATTCCAGTGAAAAATTGATAAAAGCATCCAGAAATTAAACCAAACTGAAGATCAGTAGGTAATAGTTAGCTCATCACGATATAGATGGCAGTAATGTATTTAATGAACAATAATAAATCTTCTTGGGATTATCATAGGACAGTGTACCGATAGTTTGTAGAAATTATCTCGAAAATTAATTTAATAAATAATTTTATTTTCATACACATATTCTTCCGTCACCAAGTGAACCAGTTGGTGGCTGAAGAATACCGATGAACAATTGACAGAACACCTGATTCATTCCATACTTTTCCGAGCTCTGGAAAAGCAGGGAAGGAATCAAATTACGAAGAAAAATGTAAAGACATGCATTATGATTAAATATGTAAAACATAAAACCCATTACAGAACCAACCACCATAAACCTGTGAATGTGATAATGGCTTACCGACTATTGATATTGAAATTTTCATAAAAAAATCAACAAAAAATATCTTAATTGTAAGCCTGATGAGGGCTATCATGTGCTAAAGAGCCTAAGCCATTATAACCCCACAACAACTCTCCAAAATAAGTGCTGAAATGACAGCATCTAGATAGAAGGTATATTTCCTTCAACATACTGAAACACAACAGAAGAGCTGGTAAGCTAATGTGTGAGAACAAAAGCTCGAAGCTCATAAGCTTATGATAAGGTCATTCAACAAGACATGACAACTTAATAAGTAAGGTAGAGCGCAAAATAAGCACATCTTAATCAATGATACTGAGAAACAGCGGTAAACAATAATCATAACGATGAGAGCGGATCCTCTTAAGAGAAATAGATGTGTATGACAATTTCCAGACAAAACACAATTAACAATAGATACGTAATAATCATTAGAAATGACGACATAGTAACATACAAAGCAGGTTGAAAAGAGGAATGGGATTCTTCAGGGAAAAGAAAACCATTACTCCCAATCAACAAGATAACAAAAAGGAAATAAGTTTCCTATACCCACGTGATCAGTGTAGGTACCAGAAACCCGTTCACTTTTTTCCTTTGTAAATAATAATAAAAACAATTAATTTTCTGCCCTAATTAAATCTTTAATATGGAATGTTCCAATAGGCTTTCCTTTCATATCTGCCAGTTTGTAAACGACGGCCGAGACCTTATCAATAATTTTGCTTCTTAAAAATTTTGGAGCAAGTTTGGCGGAGAAATGCTTAGAAGCATCGGACAACACGAAAGAGCGTCTCCAAACAATGTCACCAACTTTGAATTCCACATTCCTTCTACGAAGGTCATAGTGAACCTTATTCCGTTCGTAGGATTGACGTAAACACGTCCTAACTTGGCAGAAAATGTCATTAAGCTCAGAAACATCTTGAGCCCATGTGTCACGTTTCGAGAATGTTAAATCTTCCGAAGAAAAATCAGGTGATTTGTAATCTTTGCCTGAAATAATGGCTTCCCTGCCAAAATTTAAAAAGAAAGGGGTGTAACCCGTTACCTCGTGTACAGCAGTGTTAATAGCAAGCTCTATTTCAGGTAAATGATTTGCCCAAGTTCGATGATCCGTTCCCACGTACGAACTTAAGGCTGTAACTAAAACTCTGTTAATTCTCTCTACAGGATTATTCTGTGGATGATATCTACAGTTAAAAAACATGTGACGTACATGATATCTGTCAACTAAATGTTTCAATTCTTTCGAAATGTATTGGGGACCATTGTCTGCGATGATGCAATCAGGAACGCCAAATTTTAGGAAAATTTCATCCTCTATAATAGCAGAGACATTTTTCCCATTCGCACTTCTCAGCGGAAATTTTTTTGAAAATTTAGTGAAGAAATCAGCGACAACTAATAGATATTTATAACCTTTCTTGTAGGAGCTGGGAAGAGGTCCCAATAAATCTGTCGAGATAACCTGCCAAGGACGCTGGACCAACTTAGGATCTCCCATAAGACCGGGTGCAGCCTGATTTGAACTTTTCTGTCCTAAACAAGTGTGACATTTAGATACAAATTTCCTTACGTCTGAGGACATTCTAGGCCAGTAAAATTTCAAACAAATCCTATTCAGAGTTTTCATAATCCCAAAATGGGCAGATGTAGGAGGTACGTGATGTAACGCAATCAACTCTTGTCTTTGATCCTTAGGAACAACTTCCTTCCAATCATTAGGCTTATGCAGGGCTTCCATACTCTGCACATGCTTATATAAAACTCCCTCTACAAGTTTCCACTTTGAAAATAACTCAGGTTTAGCTAAAACGTCACGACACATTTTATTGTACCACCGATCAGTACTAATAATGGGAGATTGAACAATTGATGAAATAACTAAAGGATCGCGAGATAAAGCATCTGGCACAACATTTTCCTTCCCTTTCCTGTGTTCAATAATAAAGTTAAATTGCTGCAATCTGACAGCCCACCGAGCTAATCTTCCAGAAGGTGATTTTAAGTTTACTAGCCACTTCAGACTATAATGATCCGTAATTACTTTTACAGGGATGGGTGACCCTTCAATGTAACCCCTGAATTTCTCCAAAGCAAAAATTAACGCATTAAGTTCTTTCTCAGTAGTAGAGTGGTTCCTTTCCTGAGCCGATAACGATCTACTAATGAAGGAAATAGGGTGTTCCCTGTTTTGATCATCTAATTGAGAGAGTACTGCGCCTAAACCTTCGTTTGATGCATCACAAGAAATAGTAAACGGTTTATTAAAATCTGGGCATGCTAAAACCGGAGCCGCGACAAGAGTTTCCTTTAATTTAGAGAACGCCGCCTGCGCTTGATTATTCCAAGAAATTTTTTTACCAATGAACTCTTTTTTAGTTAAGTTGTGTAACGGAGCAGCAATAATAGAAAAATTTAAAATAAAACGCTTGTACCATGATATAATACCGATGAAACGTCTCAAACTCTTTTGTGAGGTAGGTACCGGAAAATCAACCACAGCCTTAACTTTGTCTGGGTCAGTTCTCAGACCATTACTATCTATGACATAACCGAGATATTTAAGCGATTCTCTACAGAATACTGACTTTTCAATGTTAATCGTGAGACCCGCCTCGAACAGTTTACGTTTTACAAGTTTGAGTAATGCTAAATGCTCTTCAAAAGTACTGGAAATTACGATAATATCGTCTAAATAAAAGAAAACTTTACCATCAAATTCTGGGCCAAAGATTTTCGACATGAGCCGCATCATTCTCGAGCTGGCTCCATGAAGACCGAAAGGCATAGAAGTAAATTGAAAGAGACCCCTTTTAGGAATAGTAAAAGCCGTTTTTTCCCTTGAACTATGTTCTAGTGGAATTTGATAAAAAGCATCTTTTAGATCAATAGTGGATAGAAAACGAGCTCCCCCCAGGCTGTCTAAAATATTTGAAATGTATGGTAACGGAAAAGCGTCCCTCTTAGAGATCGAATTAATTCGTCTGGAATCCAAGCAAAGGCGGTAAGTGCCATTTTTCTTTGGTACTAGTAAGATGGGACTGTTCCAAGCACTACTGCTCGGTTCAACGACGCCCATCTCCAACATTCTATCAAGTTCCTTGTGTACAACCGGGAGCAGGTGAGGTGAAATCGGATAGTAACGCTGTTTTACAGGTATACTATTACCAGTGTCTATGACATGTTCCTCTAAATGCGTACGACCAAGTTTGTCCCCAGAAATTGAAATATAATCTTTAACTACATTATCAAGTAAATTTTGTTGATATTTGGATAAGTGATGTTTGTCCACAATACCTCTGACTTCAGAAGTAACCCGAGGAGCAGATTTTACTACCTTCGTATTCATAAACTTAGAAATATCCGGACAAATGTTAAAAGATTTCCAAAAATCAATACCGAGAATAACATCCGTCTTTATATCTGGCATGACAACAAAAATAAACTCTTTAACAACATTATTACATGTTATAGGAAGCGAGATTTTCAAGTTACAGCAAACGGAATGACCCGTCGCAGAGGTTAAAGAAAATGAATTATTGAGCTTAGCCAACCTGGCACCAAGTTTTAAAAGTTTTAAATGAAAATTGTTACCGAGAATCCCTGAACGTCCCTGTCAGCCTTCCCTCCGTAACCTGATGCTCCTAAATTTCTGTAAAAATTCCTGACTACCGAAAGCCATTCTTGCCACGCCGGATCGAGAGCAGTGATACTGGTGGAGACGTCTTCCGCCAGCGGCACAGCTAACGTCCGGCTCTCGCGTTTTTTGACCTAACGCAAGTGCAGTCAGGAGTCTTAACGCCTGTACATCCACAGCGGAAGCAATGAATCTCCTCCCTGGAATTCACGTTATAACGCTTGAAAGACATGTTTTTATATGAAGAATTAGCATGCCTGAAAGAATTAGGTTTAGAAGCAGCATTTGTATTTGGTGGCGCCTTTACGCTAGCAGTTGAAGGGGTTTGAGGGGACTTTGAACCTTTCCTCTGGTCAGAACGACTGTCTGCCAATTCAATTAATTTGCCCAATCTTTTTAGGGTAGTTATGTCCGGAATGGAGTTTAATGCAAGTTTCTGAATATATCTGGGAAGCATATTGCACTGGAGAATTTCCAAAATTTCTACATCAGGCAATTTCTTGTTTAATCTTTTATTAAGTATGAGAACATTAGTGATAAAGGTGCCAAGTGAATCATTAGGTGCTTGCATAGTTGACCTCAACTATGCAAGGAGTCTACGGTCATAATCGAGAATTTCATATTCCTCCTTGAGGCCTACCACAAGGTCATCCCAGGATTCGAAAAGGGAGCGATTGACCCTCAGCCAATCAAGGGCAATCCCATCAAAAAGTTCAAACGCGCCTAAAAAAAGATTGTGCTTACTTACAGAGCGAGACAGGGCGAGTTCTTCAACACGTTCAAGAAACTTCCTAATGCAAGTAGTGCCATCATACTTGATATTCCATAAATGCAGTGGAACCAACGGAGATGTGGGAACAATAATGTCTGCAACCTTGACGGAAGACATGGCGGATTATTTTACTTGACTCCTTGTATCAGGCATTGTGACTAGATGTACCTAAAGATTAATTGGAAAAAAAAAGAACAACAAGGCAACATTAATCACGTCCGAAGACGGCAATGATAAAAAGTAAAATTCCCAAAAGAGGAAAAATGGGTGTATAATTATTTGTACCTACACATCTAATGGACAAAAGTTCAGAAAATGGACATACACCAATACTATAATTTCAGATGTGGGAGTCTGGAACAACTTACAACAATAAAAAAAAAATATACGGGACACCCACCAGTCCCGCAGAGTATTCACGGCCAAAAATTAATTTTAAAATAATTATTGTATAATTATGTATATATGAAAATATTATAACAAATGCATAGCAAATATTATAAGAAATGCGGCCGGAACGTCGCGAAACAGAGAGACCCCCATGAGCCGACATAAGAATTACCTTCATCAAGCTAGTTAAAAAAAATGCCACCTGCAAAAATTATTGTCAACTTTCAATGCCAACGAGACCGAAATAAGTAAAAATTAAATGCCAATCGGGTTAAACCACGTGGTGCGCCATTGTAAGAGGATTATTGCCACATTGGGCGTGAGTGCCTCAGGAATGTGTGTAACAACAGTGTATTAAATAAAAGATAAGGGAAATGAATTCCATGACACAACATTTATTTCTACAACACTTCATTAACCTTTAAATAACATGAGAACTCTTTATTTAGTGACATTTATCTCAGGCGTGTGCTACTACCGAAGGTAGAGAGCACGATTGCTAATTTTAAATATTGCATTGAAAGCGACAATTGGGTGGCATTTATAATAACTAACCTGAAGAATATGATAACGGGCGCCAAGCGATGCGTTCATGCATTGCTGATTATTTAGATGAAAAGACAAGGATGACCAAGGTCGATTCCACAAAATGGTGTCGTCATCCTTGTACGTAATCGTGTTTGCTCATGGAGTGGTTCTGTCTTCTCGGTTCACGACGTCCCGGAACCGCGGCCAGGTAAAAACTAAAATGACGAGCTGCGTGACTTGAACGCGAGCTCCGTCCCTCGTTGTCCAGTGTTGCCATAGATGCCCCGTTGTAAATAGAGATGGTCAGTGAAAAATGCTAATGCTCTGTAGCGGGCAGGAACTGACTGCTACAAACCATTATAATAAAATTAACCATGTATCTGTATATGTATGTATATATGTGAATTCACATTACGTTTGTGTGTGTTCATATATAGATGTATATGAATGTATTTATAAATGCGTATATGTATGTCTGTGTATGTATATATATGTATGTGTATATATATTTAAAAAAAAAAAAAATTCCATATTTGAGTACATATCCTTAGCCGTAGCTCAAACGTGGATTTACACAAAAATTGCCGATATATATCTATACACCTATGTTACCATAACACGCACATGCAAATCGCTCATCAAGATATAACTTATCCCTACTTTCTTACCAAATAGTACTTTCTTTGATTTTATATTGTATTTGTATTCTTCTTTTAGAAATACACTTGTACTTAATGTACTTGTATTTTTACTACATTTTTAATTCTATTTTAATTACACAAATGTACTTGTATTTTTTCTTTTTATTTATTCTTTATTTTTTTTTGATACATGCTCCTTGTATTATTTTTAATTCAATAATATGTATTCTCTTTGATATACTTTTTATATTATTTTAAATTATTCTGTTTTCCACACCTATTTTTTATATTCATATATCTTAAACTTATGTAGATATTTTGCATTATTTTTAATTCCTTTATACTTCATAATGTTTTAGATGTATAAATTATTTTATTTTATTTTTATATTATTCTGTTTTCATTCAACTTATTTTTAATTTGTATTATTATACTTAACATAAAATTGACCACTACAACACGGGCATGTACCTAGTGTGGTGGCCAAAAATTTACCCGTTTACTGTAATGTATAAACTTTTCTGAATAAAGAACATAAAAAAAAAAAAAAAAACAAAACAAAATAATACCTCAAAAAAAGTACTCGATATTGATACATTAAAAAATAAATTAGAATCGGAAAATTGGATAGAATTATTTCAATGTAATGATGTCAATGTTTGTTGTAAAATATTTGAAGAAAAAATTTCCAAATACATAAATGACTCATCAAATAATATAATACCCAAATCCAAACTTTCTAAATTCAAACCTATAAAACCGTGGATTACTCACGGTTTAATAGTATCTGTACGACATAAGCAAGCTCTATACAAATTGACTACTCAACAACCAAATAATAAAAAAATTACTCAATCATTTTAAAGCATATAAAAACAAACTTTCTTATATTATAAAACATACAAAAGAAAGTTATTATACACATAAGTTGGATCGGGCTGAAAATGATAGTAAAAGAGTATGGACGGTGATAAATGAAATAATTGACAAAAAAAAAATACAGGAATAATGAAATCAGTGCTATTAATCATGATAACTCGAAAACATGTTGTAAAGAAAACCCATCAAAAGCGGCAAATATATTTAACACCTATTTTGCAAACGTGGGGAAAAATCTAGCCAATCTTATACATATTGACCCAAATATAACATCTCCAGACTGTAATATTGATGCTGAAAAAAAAATGGCAACATTTGAAATCACTACAGAGGACGAAATAGTTTCTATTATAACTGATATGAAAGGAGGTTCTGCTCCGGGCTTTGATGCAATTACAGTTGATATTTTAAAAAACATTAAAAAACTAATTTCCAAACCATTAATGCATGTAATAAATACAAGTTTTCAAAGCGGAGTATTCCCATCAGTTTACAAACAAACTACCATTACTCCAATATTTAAATCAGGTAATCCAGAAGAAGTAAACAATTACCGACCCATATCAGTCATCTCAAATATAGCAAAAATTTTTGAAAAAATTGTTAAAAAAAGAATGAGCCAATTTATAAAATGCAATGGTATAATTAATGAAAACCAGTTCGGTTTTATGGAAGGGAGAAGCACACAGGATGCAATTGCAAAATTGAGTAGTCTAGTATATAATTCTTTAGATAAATCATTAAAATGCCTTGGAATTTTCATAGATCTCAAAAAAGCATTTGATAGCATATCACATGACAAACTTATAAGTAAATTAAGAAACATTGGATTAAATGGTACAGCTCTAGAATGGGTAAAAAGTTACCTTTCCAAACGACCTCAAGTCGTAAAAATTAACAATGTGTTTAGCTTGCCAAAAACGAGTCAATTCGGCATACCGCAAGGTACAGTTCTGGGTCCGTTACTGTTTATCATCTATGTTAATGACATATTCATACAAAAACTAAACGGGAAAATAATATCGTATGCTGATGACACTGTCATAATAATCGAAGGTACGGATTGGAATACTGTTAATAACTTGGCAAATGCTGATATTAATATACTGAAAATTTGGTTCGATAAAAATCTTCTCTCCTTAAACACAGAAAAAACAAAATTTATCCCATTTTCAATCAATAAATTTAAATCAGAACCAGAGTTAAATATTATAATACACCAACACAAATGTGGCAGAACTAACTGCAATCAAACTTGTCCTATCCTTAGTCCAACATCCAAAATCAAATATCTTGGTGTATATATAGATCAATATTTTAAATGGAATACACATATTTGTGAACTCGTCAAAAGGATTAGGAAATGTATTTATATATTTATAAGACTTAGAAATATTCTTAGACTAGAAAACCTAAAGAGAGTGTACTATGCAATTGTTCAATCTATATTACAATATGGTATTATTGGTTGGGGAGGAACATATAATAAAATTTTGAACCCAATTAAAGTAGTTCAAAGATTGGTAATCAAAGTAATTTTGAAAAAACCGTTTTCTACCGAAACTCTTTTTAAAATTTTCAAAGTACCTACAGTAGACAAAATGTATCAAAAATATTCAATACCTCAAATTTACAAAGAAATACAGTCAAATACTCATAACTTGCAATTCAATACATCAGCAAGATACCAGAAAACTATTAAAATCCCAAAATTTAACACTAAGCTCATTCAAAATACCTACCTTTATCTAGGCATAATTTATTTTAATAACCTTCCATTAAATTTAAAAAATATCGAAAATATTCAGGAATTTCACCTTAAATTAAAAAATTACCTTAAACTATTATAAGTGCAAAATACGTTCACTACTTACATCTAAAAGTAATATTGTTTAAATCTTGTGTTGTTTCTTATAATTTATTTACCTTAATACTAACATGTACATAATTGAACTAGAATTTCCTCACCAAACACAAGAGCATTGTCTCTTTATGGTGAGGAAAGGCTACTTTAATTTCTATTGTTTTATATCTTGTATACTTATTTATGTAAAAAAATATTTTTTCATATATATTAAATAAAAAAAAAATAAAAAAAAAAATATATATATATAAAAATAGTAATATAGAATGAAGTATAATAATAATTTTTTTTGATCCAAGTTTTTACATTATCTTTTTTTTTGTGAATCACATTGTTTTATAATGTCTGTAAGAGTGTTGTATAGTCTTGTCGCAAAGTATTTAAAGTTTCGTTGACCAAACGTAGTATGCGCTATCGGTGTTCAAACAAGAAATAAGGCATAATAGATAGGATGAAACTAAGAAGAATAAGACAGAAGGTAGGCGAGCAAATTTTAACCGAGGAAAGAGTAACAGAAATTCCTTCACTATATAAACATACAAAAGAAAGTTATTATACACATAAGTTGGATCAGGCTGAAAATGATAGTAAAAGAGTATGGACGGTGATAAATGAAATAATTGACAAAAAAAATACAGGAATAATGAAATCGGTGCTATTAATCATGATAACTCGAAAATATGTTGTAAAGAAAACCCATCAAAAGCTGCAAATATATTTAACACATATTTTGCAAATGTAGGGAAAAATCTAGCCAATCTTATACATATTGACCCAAATATAACATCTCCAGACAGTAATAATGATGCTGAAAAAAAATGGCAACATTTGAAATCACCACAGAGGACGAAATAGTTTCTATTATAAATGAAATGAAAGGAGGTTCTGCTCCGGGCTTTGATGCAATTACAGTTGATATTTTAAAAAACATTAAAAAACTAATTTCCAAACCTTTAATGCATATAATAAATACAAGTTTTCAAAGCGGAGTATTCCCATCAATCTACAAACAAACTACCATTACTCCAATATTTAAATCTGGTAACCCAGAAGAAGTTAGCAATTACCGACCCATATCAGTAATCTCGAACATAGCAAAAATTTTTGAAAAGATAGTTAAAAAAAGGATAAATCAATTTGTAAAATGTAATAAATTAATTAATGAAAATCAGTTCGGTTTTATGGAAGGTAGAAGCACTCAGGATGCAATTGCAAAATTAACTAGTCTTGTTCATAATTCATTAGATAAATCATTAAAATGCATTGGAATTTTCATAGATCTTAAAAAAGCTTTTGATAGCATATCACACGACAAACTTATAAGTAAATTAAGAAACATTGGATTAAGTAGAACAGCTATAGAATGGATAAAAAGCTACCTTTTCAAACGCCCTCAAGTCGTAAAAATCAACGATGTACTTAGTCAACAAAAAACAAGTCACTTCGGCATACCTCAAGGTACAGTCCTGGGACCGTTACTGTTTATCATTTATGTAAATGACATATTCAATCAAAGATTAAATGGAAAAATAATATCTTATGCTGATGACACTGTCATAATAATTGAAGGTACTGATTGGAATAATGTTAATAACTTAGCAAATACTGATATTAATATACTGAAAAATTGGTTCGATAAAAACCTCCTCTCATTAAATACTGAAAAAACAAAATGTATCCCATTCTCTATCAACAAATTTAAATCAATTCCAGAATTAAAAATTATAATACATCAACTTAAATGTAACAGAACTAATTGCAATCAAGAATGTTCTATACTTAGTCTAACTTCTGAAATTAAATATCTTGGTATATGTATAGATCAACATTTTAAATGGAAAAAACAAATTTGTGAACTTGTCAAAAGAATTAGAAAATGTATTTATATATTTATAAGACTTAGAAATATTCTTAGACAAGAAAACCTAAAAAGAGTGTACTTTGCAATTGTACAATCTATATTACAATATGGTATTATTGGCTGGGGAGGAACTTATAAGAATATATTAAATCCACTTAAAATAGTTCAAAGATTGATAATTAAAGTAATATTGAAAAAACCATCCAAATTTTCTACTGAGATTCTCTTTTCAATATTCAATGTACCCACAATAGACAATATATATAAAAAATATTCAATTCTACAAATTTATAAAGAAATACAGTTAAATAACTTACAATTCAATTCATCAGCAAGATATCAAAAAACTATCAAAATCCCAAAACTTAATACAAAGCACACACAAAATACCTATCTCTATCTAGGTATAACATATTTTAACATCCTTCCATTATATCTAAAAAATATTGAAGATATTCAGGAATTTAAAATTAAATTAAAAAATTACCTAAAAGTACTATAAAAGTCCATATCTTACTCTTATTATTATTTCCTTCAAATCTTGAAACTGTATTATTGATAAATCTTGCCTATTTCTTACTTATCCCTTTTGGTTTTGCAAATATATTATTTACTTACTTACATAATTCCATATAATTAGGCTAGGATTCACTCACCAAACACAAGAGCCTCGTCTCTTTATGGTGAGGAAAAGCTTTTATTATTTACCTTTATAACACTTTATAATATGTATAAATTGTATATTTTATTGTAAAAAACATACAAATATTAAATAAATAAAAAAAAAATAAAAAATATTTCGATGGAAGGAAAGACAAGACGGCTAAAACTGTTTTAAAAAGATCGAAGGGGCTTTTAGTGACTGTACAAGAGGAACATATTTCGATTATAAAATAACCAGGTACTGTTTATGTTGGGTAAGAGGTTCCAACATCGGGCAGTGCAAGAAATATTTAAAGAGCTATCCACAGCTTTTTAACGAATGAAAAGATATCACAAGAGGGTTTAGTGGCTGTTGGCTGTGATGGAAAAAACACAAATACAGGGAAAGTTTGAGGCGTAATTTGTCTTTTGGAAAACAGACTATCTCGACCAATGCAATGGATAATTTGTCTCTTACGCGCCAATGAGTTACCATTGAGGCATTTGTTTACCTATTTGGATGGCCCTACTGCAGGACCTAAGTAATTTGCAGGTAAAATTGGTAAAGCATTAGAGATATGCGAGACACTGCCGTTGGCAAACTTTGAGAAGATTGAAGGAGAACTACCTTCACAAATATCCACAGATCTCAGAACAGACCAGAAATATTTAAAAGAAATGACTACTGCTGTCATAAATGGATCCTGCTCTCCTGATTTATTACAGAGAAGCCCAGGTAAACTACCCCATATGACCGTTGGTTGACAAGAGAAAATCGCATACTGAATTTGTATATTTCTACAGAAAATCCATAACAATATCTTGTAACTTTAGCAACGTTTATCGTATAATCATACGCTCCTGTCTGGTTTGCTATCAAAACACATTCATCCAGCAAAGATGGTTCAAATCATTAAGGGAAGCTCATTAACAGCACTAGATATTTGTCCAACGCGTTGTTAGCGATAGTGGACCCTGTTATAATTCGAAATAGTCACTTTGCTCATCCAGAAAACTTATTGTTGAGTATGATAACAGATTCACGTAAGCACATTAGAGAACTCGCTGAAAGACGCATTTTATAGGCTCGTCAAGTTCATAAAAAATCTGTTTCGCGCATGTTTGAGTTGCCAAAAGTGGACTTAAATGCTTGTTCTTACATAGAAATGATTGACTGGCAACAAAATATATACGAACCCCCAATACTGATGAATATTTCCGATGAGCAGTTACAAGATCTTATTGAAAATGGAGAAGATACAGTGTTGGAGTTTATGAGACTGCCTTGCCACACCCAGGCTGTGGGAAGATCTGTAAAAGTTGTGACAGAAGCAGCTGCAAGTGTATTTGACAAGATAAGACGAAAGGGATACATAAAATCTAAATAAGCATCTCGAAAACACAGGCCAAAGTTTGAGCTGAAAAGGGATTTTGCTATAAAAAATGATGTTATTCATACCAACATAACTTTCTGAACCTGTGTTTACTTTTGAAATAAATGATTTTATTAATTAAAATCTACTTTTATTTTATCATTTTATTAATTAAAATCTACTTTTATTTCATCATTTAATGCATAATATACTATATTTATTTATTATTTTGTTTATGGAGTGTTTAATACAAAACGTCTATAAAACCTTAAAAAATAAAATTTTAAATCTATGGCGGGAACTCAAGCTGACGAGCTAGAACTTCCAAATTGAGAAGTGTTATTTACAATTACATAAAGCAACTTTTACCTGGTATTCCAATACGAATTTCGAAAAAAAAAATCATATAAAAGTGTTCCACCCTAATGCTTATGTCCGTTTCAGCTTTTTTATAAGCAGCTAGCCAGGTGTCAGCTTCAAACAGTAAGACGGTGTCATCGGCAAAACACAATTTACATCACATAATTTTTATAAAAACAATCTACATGTATCGTGGGCAATGTCGTCTTCTACAGGAGCACACTTCTAATTCTGTGATAATAAAAATTAATTTAAGAAATATGAAGGACCCCAGATGTCAACTTCAAGAGTGATCCTTCAAGAAGGATAAAACGTTTACTCTTGAGCACCTTCAGTACGGCGTTTTGTTGTTTGCAGCCAATGGAATAATGCATTATTACATCAATATTGTGTTTTCAGTGCATTGTAATTAATTGAACTTTATTATATCCCGAATAAGGTAAGGTTGCAACATGTGATTTGTGAGTGTCAGTTAAAATATTTCTGTAGTACTTATATAGGTACAGTAAGAGAGGACGTTATGAACAAGTATATTATGTCCTGTCTGCGCAATATTTCAAAACGGACAAGGATTCCGAACATCAGTATTTAACAACCTTCATTTCAAAAGTAATGTGCAACGCAACTTACTGGCTGTCCGAGCACTCTCCGCATTCTGCAAACATTCCTTCTTTACATCTGGGAGGTCGAAATCCATATCCGTATAAGGCATTTCACCTCCATTGTCTTCCCGGGGCACTGGTTCCGTCTTGATGGATACATTCTCTGGATTAAGTTGATCCATGGCTCTGTTGTGCACAAAACATATGTCTGAAACTTCCCAAAACTGAACGCTGTTTTAACGGAACTCCAATTTGTATGAGATATGAATATTATCTTTAGATTTAAACATTTTCCCAAGCAATGCAATCTACTGTAAAAATATTTTCTAATTATTATATACTAGTGACATTGAAGATAAGACGATTGAAATCGGTTGAGAGAATCGTCGTCAATCGTCGGAATACAATAATCTAACGCTATCTACAGGATGCAACGACAAAGCATGCGTCAGCGGTAATTTTTAGGTTATACCGATAATACATAGACAAAAATAAAGTCATAGACTAAAAACTATCATTTATATTTTCATTCGAGTTTTATTTTATTTTGTAGCGCTTATGCATACAATATGCAAGGTTTGGTAACACGAAGTTATTTTGACGATGCTACTTTGCCCACGTGTTTAACATGTTCTATTGTTAAACTGTTTCCGAACTAACTCTCTGGGAAAGCGACCCTCTCTCTAAATATGGTGGATGATAAATGAGCTATTCATCGAAACCTACAAAGAGTTTACAAGGTTTTAGCTCAACACTGAACAAGAATATATACGGAATGTTTATTTAATTATTGATCTACCCAACACAACCAAGTTAGCGAGGATACACGAGATTACATGGGCTTATTTAACCCTAGAATGCTAAACATCGCCTGTGAGGCGAAGCAATTTTTTTTTGGAGTGATATCTCCTGATCGCTCACTCGTATCAAAGCATGCGCTCGCGCCAACTCAGTTGAGTGTTGTACGAGCTAGCGCACAGACGTTTTTTGGATTTGCTCGGCTGCGTTGTTGAGATACAGACACGTGTGGCGCCTGTGAGGCGAAGTTTAGCATTAAAGGTAATTTTTTTGTACATATATGTTTGTGGTTTTTTTTTGATTTTTTGCTAAAAATTAAAGTTTGAGTATAATTACTTAGTACATCTCAGGTCTATAAGACCCAGAAGTTTTTTTTTATTTCCAATTGTGAATTTTTTTGATTTTTTTTTTTTTGTAAAAGATCTCTGTATACCACGAAACAAAATATATGATCTTAAAATAAGCTTTTAATATATTTAATGTATTTAAAAAATGAATTGTGTTATTTTTTTTTTGTTACCCAATATGTAATAAAAGTGTTTTTGTTTTTGTTTTAATATGTTGTATTTTTTTTAAGTAAAATATGTTTTTTTTTTATAAAAGTCGCCTCACAGGCGAAGTTTAGCATTAATGGGCTAAAAAATATGTTAAGTATTCTAGGGTTAAGATTATTTACGGTTCTGGTTATACATACAAAGCAAGCAATTAGTTCGTTTATTAAATTTGAAGCTTTCGCGGTAGAAGCGTATTACAATAGTTTAATACTTAAGAAATCCTATTTATCTTATTGTTTTGGTGAAATTAAAATTTTTCAACATATTTAACAATGAGTTTTTTGTGTTCAAAATAAGCAAGATCTATCGGAATTCATCTGTCGTACTGTCGCACAATCATGTTTTGCAAAATTTCTTTAGTGTTCTTTGTTTTCAATTTCTTCAAATTAATTCAATAATAAAATAATTCAAATTTCTTGTTCCTTTGAAAATTTTTTTTTTTCCTTTTAAATGTCATTTTGGGTTTTTTTCTGTCATATTGGTTTAACTGACCATATACACAAAAGATTCATCTTGAGAAAATAAGGCGTAAAAGTTAATTTTCTTAGTCAGACTAACCTTGCCGTCAGGAAACATTCCGATATTTTTCTGCTTCAAGGACATTTTCATTTTTATAATAGTTTTTGGGGCAATATAATGATTTGCTGATTTCAATTATATTGTCTATGGTCGCACCTTTTTTAAATGGACTTGAGTTTTTTACTACCTTGTCTATCATCACTGCTCCGTTAGCAATATCTGTGGTTAAGAAGTGTACAAACTCTTTCCATTCAAAAAACCCGAAGATATCGATCTAGTGAGTGATTTATTTATGATATAACCTAAAAATTACCGCAGACGCATGCTTTTTTCATTGCTAATAGTTTCATCTTGTTTTTAAACTCTTATTCAGTCTTCCTAACGCAGTTAAATTTATCATCCCGTGTGTTAGTTATTGGTAAGTTCAGATGTTGATATTTTCTACAAATGCACAACTGCGATATGTCTATACGAACACGCGAACTCCAGTTTTCAGTCGGTTTGTTCCTTTCTCACAATAACACAGGTAGTGTATGCGGGCAATGTCAGACTTACTGAACAGGATGGTTTGTAGCATAAGTAAACCACTCGTGTGTAGGCAAAACCGCCGACCGACGCCATACGACGTTTTGTTTGAGGAACGTTTGAACTGCCAATTCGACGTCTACCTTTTTCAGAATTGTATTACGTAGGCATTGATTGAATTGTCATTAATTCTAAAAAAAATCACTACATTTAACAAGAAGATTCATGATCCAATTAACAACTATACCGTTTTATATAAAGATATATTGAAATTCAACGTTATATTACTGTATACCGACGTTTGACAACGATTCTCTAAACCGATTTTTTTTTTTTTTATTATATATATAAATAAATTACAAACAATACAAACAAAATGAACCTTTGTCTGTCCAACTGGGAAGGATTCCCGTTTCCGGACAGCCAAATTGTGTATTTAGTACCTACATAATATTCTTACAATGCAATGGCGATGCTGCCAAAACAAATTTTGAGAACATTGTTGATTACATTCGAAGTGACAGGATGGTTTCTTTATCCTTGAAAGAATCGCAAAGATGTAATTTATTTCCAGGTCAATTTGGATAAAATTAGTAATTGCATTCAGAACAGATGAATGGTCGAATTTCAATCGTCTTATCTTCTTACTTTTATATGTCAAATGGTGAAGGTTATATTATTGCTTCACTATTCTCTATTTATAATCTTCACAATATTTTTTTACATAAAATATGTTTGTAAAATGGCAGCCCACACGCCCTCCATTTAACAGGCCACGACAACCTTTCAAACGCTCTATATGTTGTTAACAATACCGCCAATTTTTTATTTTGTTAACTTTCTAATTCAAAGGCCTCATACACTATTTATTTCTATACATACATTACAGTGTGTATGATATCCTATGTGTCGTATGATATCATGTTTCTGCTGCAACTACCTAACGCCCTCTCTTGCCGTGCCTACATAAGTACTACAGCAATCTTTTAACTTATACTCACAAATCTCAAGTATTGATGCAATAAAGCACTATTTCATCGGCTACAAACAACAAAACGCCGTACTGAAGGTGCTCAAGAGTAAACGGTTTATCCTCGGATCGGTCTCGAACTGGATATCTGGGCCCTTCATATTTATATTATGTCTCTACTTTAAATTCTCGATTTGACAAGTTTATCAATTACAACCCTAACCATCTAAATTAAATGTTTTTTTTTAAATTATATTATATATAAACAAACCAATACGTAAATTATTTCTCAGATAGTATAAGCCAAATGTTGCACTGATGTGATTTTAAGGCATCCAATGTTAATCAAATAGAATTACCTCACAGTATGTATTTACCAAAGGCAACTCTCACTGAGATAAAAAATATTGTTAAGAAAATGAAAAATTCAAAATCCTTGGGAATGGACAACATAAGAATGTACGACATAAAAAGACATATAGATATTTTAGGACCTATTATAACGCACTTAGTTAATAGACTTATTATAGAAGCTGAATTGCCAAATGATCTTAAATGTGCTATTATTAGACCTATATACAAAGGAGGAAAGCACTCAGAAATAGGAAACTATCGACCTATCAGTATAATGCCTGCACTTGAAAAAATTTTTGAAAAATATATTTCCTTAAAATTAAATAAATACCTAGAAAAATTTGACATTATAGACCAAAAACAATATGGCTTTCAAAAGAAAAAAAGCACAGAGCATTTATTACAGGATTTTTCAAATTATATTAATAATGAATTAAACCATAAAAGACATGTTTTAGTACTATTTATAGATAACTCTAAAGCGTTTGATACAATTGACCCACAAAAATTATTAAAAATCTTAGAAGCAATTGGAATTAGAGGTAACCTACTTAATTTGTTTAAAAATTATTTATCTAATAGACATATATGTGTAAAAATATTAGAAAAAATGAGTGGGAGGAAAAAAATCTGTGCTGGAGTCCCGCAGGGGTCGATTTTGGGTCCAACCCTTTATATTATATTTGTATCAATAATTAAAAAATTATTTAAATATGTAAGACACTTTGTATATGCTGACGACACTGCTCTTGTCATATCTGATGAACAATTATCCATTGCGATTAAATATATGCAACATGACTTTACGTCCCTGATAAAATGGTCACATGACGCAGGTCTAATCATTAATACCAAGAAAACTAAATTGATGCACATACGGTCTCCACATGCTTCATTTCAGATCATGCCTAAAATAATTTCACATAACTTTATATGTATTCATCAAAACATTTTACAGCCATGTATGTGTGAAAGTATTGAACTGGTAAATGAATACGTTTATTTGGGGGTGACGGTTGATTGTCATTTCAAATGGGATGCACAAATAAACAAAACTTGCAAGCGGCTGAGAGCGATAGTGGGTAGGATATACAAACTGAAATGTTTCGTTCCGGTGAATATTTTAAAAATTATTTACCTATCACTCGCAGAATCAACTTTACGGTATGGTTTAACTACTTGGGGTCACTCTTGTAAAACTAATTTAAACCACCTGCAATCAGTACAAAATTCTATGGTGAAGTTATTAGCTCAAAAACATATTTTTTCACAGAGACGAAACATTTCATTGTTGTATCGAAATTTAACAATATTACCGGTGCAGGCCTTATTATGGTACAAAATATTGATCCAACATATATCTGAGTCTGATTATAAAAGGAAAGTGGAACATGAATATAATACAAGGTTTACAAAGAATGACGGAATGCTTGTTCCAAAATATAATAATAAATACGGACGGCGAACCCTAGAATTTAACGTGCCAAAAATGCTTAACATGTTACCCATTAATATAAAAAATTGCGATTCCACAAATAGATTGAGATATATGCTGAAACAATGGTTACTAAATAGAGATAGTTTATATTAATTTAGGTGTCTTAATTGTATGGTTATAGTAATAATATTATGTGTGTATGTATGTAATTGATCATTAACATCCTGTTGACAAACTGCTTTATTGAAGTTTAACGGGATTGTAACTTGAAAACCAATAAAAAAAAAATTACAAAAAAAAAACCCCTGTAGAAGAGGACATCGCCCACGGAACATGAAGATTGTTTATGTCAAAATTAAGTTATGTGTAAAACTCTTTCACACAACAAGAAAAGTTGTTTTATTTTAAAAGTTGTTTAACTATGATGATCTTTTTCTTACACTAGCAATTAGTCCTATCATGCATTTAAGCAGTTGTTTTTACTCTCTTTGTAATGAAAGAACGTTAAAACAATTGGCGAGCTAAATATAAGCAATGTCCCCATGATATACAATTTCTCCCCTGACCAATTTCTTTAATCTGTCAATATTTTTTAAAATAAATATAGAGACGAATTTAGCAAAGCAAGCGATGCAGTGTGATGAAGCAATACAAATTTACGAACCTCCTTAGCAGGGAAAGAAGCTGGAATTAAACAAATCACAAATAATGAAGTCGAAAAAACTATTTCTTTTCTAAAATGAAATGTTTGTTTTGAATATTGAACTTAATCACAACCAATGCAATGAAATATCTCTTTAAAATACTTATCCTACCTCTTAAATACCTAGTAAATCTGTCTATAACTGAAATCGTTTTCCCCAATACTAATTTTAGTTTATTCCAATATTTAAACAAGGATGTAAAAATGGCATTAACAACTACTTACAAATAAGCCTACTCAATACGTTTTCCAACAAAATATTTTTAGAAAATACTAATAAAACAGCTCCTATCATTGCAGTTGAAATTCGGTTTGATTAAAACCTGTTAACCTTAAACATGACCGAAAGAAAATATATTACCCATAGCATTTCCTCTGTAAATCATCATCTTTGGACCGTTCCTTAAAAATACATAGTTGTGTGCAGTGGTGTAATTGTCAACCTTTGGAAAGTGTAGACGATATCAAACATACAACCGATTAATTGATAGAAATCTAAAATGGAATAATCGTATTACTATATTAACAAACTAAATAAGAAATATTCGATGCAATCCATATATGTGTATGTGTTATTTACTCAACTTATTTTTTTAATTAAATTGTAAAGCTGCTCATCTCGACGCAGGAATTCAAAAGGAATTACTTAGTGAAATGAGCAGCGGAGGATTTTTTTTTATCTTGCTGCGACTATTCATGCTCTTTGACATCGCATTATTCTAGCTAGGCATATATAATTACAATAATTAAAATAAAATAACTTTGTTTAAATACCACTTTATTGTATATATTTATAACCCATATAATATTATAAAATTATAAAATATAGGGTTATAAATATTATAAAATATATTATAAAATATTATATATTATAAAATTATTATATATATATATTATATATATATATTATATTATATATATAAAATATATTATAAAATTATATTATAAAATATAGGGTTATAAATATATACAATAAAGTGGTATTTAAACAAAGTTATTTTATTTTAATTATTATAATTATGGATACCCACAAAGTGTTTGCTACAAGTGAAAAAAAAAAATATATAATTACCTTGGTCCAGTTTTATTCCTCATTTTCATCAACGATATAACAAATTGCTTCGACGATGTCGAGGTATTGCTCTTAAATCATTGTCAAACACTACTTATGCGTATCGACTATTGGTACTTAAATGGACCGTAATTTTAACGAGCGAATACAAGCAACCATATACCATTCATATATTTGAAATGAAGTATCTCGCTGGAAAAAATAAATTATCATTTCCATTAAAAGCACATTACCTACATTATCCATTATCTGGTACAGAGGTTTCACACGTGGGATACCAGTACTTTGGTGATATCGACATGTTTTATGTTAGCTTGGTGAATTTCGTGGGTCATATTAAAGACCTATCCCAACCCAACTCTTGAAAATTTGGTTGGCTCTCTTAATCTGATTTATCATAAAATTTTTTTTCTTGTATTTAAGTCTCGTGTTAAAATTTAACTACCTTTATTTCGTAAAAGCCCCGCGGGTGTTAAATTATTTCACACACATGTTTTGTAACCAGATTATAAGGTGTAGGGCACGTTGCGCGCCGATTATCTCAGGTTAAGTGGTAACATAAGTGTAGAGAATAAAAGAAAGGAGGAAATGATTCCAAAATACAACATTTATTTCTACATCTTTTAAATAACACAAGAACTCTTTAACTAATAGCAAATATCTCAGGGGTGTGCATCAGCCGAAGGTTGAATGCACGATTGGAAATTTAAAGTTACATTGAGAGCGACAAAAAATGGATGGTGACATTTAAAATTTAACTAACCTGATGAATGGTAATAAGGGGCGCCAAGCAGTGCCATCGGCAAAGCTAATACTTATGTGTAGTACGATGGATGACCAAAGGCAAATTACTAAACTGCATCGTCATCATTGCTCGTAAATTATGTCGTGTCGGCTCATGTCGTGGTTCGTGTCCTCTCTGCTCCACGACGTTCCGGAAGCGCAACCTGTTGAATACTGACGGCTCGAGGTGGCCGTGCTGACCGCAAGCTTGTCCGTGTCATGTTGTGGCGAAGTTGCCCTCCTTTAAAACAGCCGTAAAACAGAGATGGGCACTGATTATTGCTGTGACTCTGTAGCGGGCAGGAAATAACTGCTACAGTTTCTGTTTTGTTTTTACAGGTAGCATTTATGTGAAAACTGTTTCAAAGAAGGATATTTTAGGGGAATTTCTTATACGGAAATAGACATTGACTTGTTAGATATTAAAAAAGGAATGCTTCGATCACTTTGATAGAATTACCCATACAGCAGGTAAAACCGATTTCTCTGTTAGAATGAAGAATTCATGTTTTTTTTAACTTTCTATGATTTAACAGTGTTTACACTCTCCACCTTATATTCTTAATCTTTTTCTGACTTATTGACAGATCTGAAGATGCAACCCGTAAAAATCGATTCTCCTGTTCCCATTGTAGCTACTCCTGCTTTTACAAGTCAAACTTAGAACTTTACTTGCGCACCCATACTGGAGAAAAACCCTTTTCATGTGCCCATTGCAATTATGATGACTCACAGTGGAGAAAAACCTTTTTCATGCTACGACTGCAGTTATTCCTGTTGTCGAAGGGGAGATTTGAAACGACACGTGCTTAAGCACAGTGGAAAAAAACCATGTTCATGTTCCGATTGCAATTATTCATGTTCTCTCAAGGGTAATTTGAAGATACACATGCCGACTCACATTGGAGAAAAACCTTTTTCTTGTTCTGACTGCAATTATTCATGTTATCTCAAGAGTAATTTGAAGACACACATGCTGACTCACAGTGGAGAAAAACCTTTTTCGTGTGTGGACTGCAACTATACATGTTCTCAAAAGGGTGCTTTGAAGAGACACGTGCTGTTTCACAGTGGAGAAAAACCTTTTACTTGTTCCGCCTGTAGCTATTCATTTTTTGTAAAGAGTTATTTCACTAGACACAAGAAGACTCACAGTGGGGAAAAAACTTTTTTCTATTGTAACTATTCATGTTCGCGAAAGGGTCATTTGGTGTTACACAAGATGACTCACAGTGGAGAAAAACCTTTTTCATGTTCCATGTGTAATTATTCGTGTTCTCAAAAGGGATCTGTTGTTCTGATGTTCTGTAAAGAGTAATTTACAGAAACACTTGCTGACCCACTGTTTAGAAAAAGCTTTGTCTTGTTCCGTGTGTAATTTTTCATCTGCACATAATTGTAAATTAAAAAAACATGTACGTTCTCATTTACAGAAAAGCCTCGCTTGAAACTAGCCATTATTAATCCTATACTGATGTAACTCCAATGAGTCTCCAGTATTCAAAATAAAATAAATATCTTTAATAAATGGTTCAAATTGTGGAAGCTTTTGTTTCTCAATAAATTATCTTAAATCGCATGGTGAAATACCTTTTTCCTTTGATTTGGTTCTTTTTAAAACGAAATTTGTATTTCAAAACTCATATTTATGTTTATAAAAAAATATATTTTTATCGTAATATTACAATGTAAAATTGCACTTCAGAATTAAGTCAGCAACTGTTACTTGTTTAAATGATGACAACTAGTTAAGATAGTTTGCAAATTATTTCGTTGAATGAAATGCTCGCGGAATTTGAAAAAAAAAAGATTGTACAAATTATTCCAGCACGTCAGTTTCTCTGCGAATGATTGTTTGATTAAAATCATGTTTATGATAATAATTTCTTTTAAAATGTTAAATTCACTATTTTATTAGTATAATTAAATATATTTACTATTATTTGTGTTATTTTTGTCTGTTCTAATCCATGAATAATATCATATTGTAAATAATATAGTGTCATCTTATGGCGGGATTAGGCAATCTAACTATAAATGACTTTTAGGGCGTGAATATAATAAAACTTCTATGAACGCCTTATGCAAGCAAAAGTGAAATACAATGTTTTAAATAATCAACGTTTATATTGATGACAAAATGCATCTAAAGTGTCTGGCGTTTTGTCTATCCTCTGGGAATTGTTAACTTTTCCTTATTATATCTACTATTTAAATTTATTAGTTTTTTATGTCGATGTTTTGTTCAGAGTTTTTTTATTAATCTCTTTAAGCCAAATTTTTAATCTTGAGTTGTAATCATTTAAATTTTCTATTCGTTTTCTATCAGGAAGAGGATGTTGTGGAGTTTCTTCGCAAAATAAATATATTTTTTTTGCCCGAATGTGGTTTTATGACCTGGAATATTTTTTATGTCATTGTTATTTTACCTTGTTTGATGAACACGCGGTACTGTAGAAGATTCAGTATTTTTGAATAGTTTCAATAATATATTTCGTCTCTCTAGTTCGTTTTTATCCAACAGACCAAAACGTAAATCGGGAGAAATAGCCCTTCAAAGTTTTTTTACGAAAAACGCATATAAAATGAAATAAGCTTATTTGTAAGCTTACTATAATAATAAAAAATATTATTTTTAAATAAAATTCATTCCAAATGTTTAAAATTACGCAGAAAACACGTTTTTAATTTTGATGTAGGACAGTGACGAAATCTTGTGTGTTAAAGTTGGATATTGGATAAAGGAGACTGGATTTTGGACAAAAGCGCGCACTCTTGCGTGACTTATGCTTTATCCAACGTGTTTGGTATTAGAGGAAGATCGGAAAGCATTTCAAAATAATATTATTATTAAATACACTCAATATAGGTCGGTCAATGAACGATAATACTTACATGATTTACGTTCAATAATATTAACTTATTAGTTATATTTTGGAGGCGAGACCGAAAAAATTCAGATGTGATTCTTAAATAATTTTATGTGATATTTTTTCAAATGATTAATTTCTTGATTGGGAATCAAATGTTAAGACTGAGCTTTATCCAATAATAACGTCGTTAAATCATAATAGAAAACTTACCTTTTAAGACAATTAGGTCAATTTATCGGGCGATTTATTGCATTTGTTATTGTTGATTGACGAGCAGCAGCCAGTGAATGCAATTAGTGTATCAAGTAGGTCATCAATCGTTAACTAGATCTAACTTAAGGCTGTGTATTCATTAATATTGTAAAACGCCTCTAAGGTTATTTTACACTTAAACGACGCCATAGAAATTTTATTATTTTTTTCATATTATAATAAATCAGAGCTTTAAAAATAGTAATATAATTCAAAGGATCTGGAAACACAATAGATACCTACAAGTTCTTAAGAAATGTGTAAAACAATAGACGACGAGTCCTTTTTAAAAATGATTTGACATTGGAACACATGGGGTAGGATTTATATCTATTACACAATATAGACTAACTTGTAAAAAGAGGTCATAAAACCTTCTAACCACATTAAGCTCCGTTACAAGTGTTCCAGTGTTTGGGATATCGGCGAACCATTGTGTATTACCATTCAGTTGGGCATGGGTTACAAAAGTGGCTGAATGAAGGGATTGGAAACAGATGTAGGTAAATAAACACAATGAAAAATGTAAAGAATAAATGTACGAAAATTATACGTTTTTATTGACATTCTATTAGTTCTGCAATAAATACTTATTTTTCCAAATCATAATTCTTGAACAAAAAAAAGGAACAGGTAAGAAACAAACGAACCCATGACAAATGTTAGGTACTAAATGTACAAAATAATATAAACCTTTCATAATCTTTTTATTACGTTTTTGATAATAACTGTCTTCTTTTAAACATCACAAGTACAATCTGTTATAAATAATTATTTATTGTATCATTTAAACAAAAAATCAGATTTCAAATATCCAAATCCTTTTTAATTTGTCAACTCTGTAACAAACAAAAACACAACTTTTCACTTCTTAAATAATTGCAAGATTATTCTGATGCGTTTAAATTTAAATTAAATTTAACACATTTTTATATTTTAAAAAATTATTGCTTATAATATACCTTTACTGTTATTTAATGCACATGATTATGAAACATGAAATAGCTTATAATACGATAAGTGAGATTCCCTAACTATAAAGAGAATTATAAGTAACCATCTCCTCAGGAGTGGGCAGAGTGGGTGGATCGCCAAGCAACTGTGTTTTGGCCCCCAATCCTTGCTCCATCCATATTCCATCTCAGATACTCTTTCATTATTACAACATGATCCACTATAAGTGTTTATTTTTGCGTCATACATTCCCCTGACACTGCATGTTCCCAACTATTCAAGCACCCCTTTCCTTATGTTTATCATTATTCTTTCGTCTTGGAAGTCTTCGTAATACATTTTACTGTACATACGCCTCAGGGATCTCATTTTCAATGTGTTCAGTTTAATTTCGTCCTACTGTTTGTGATTTATTTCAATTAATTGATTGACTGCGCGATTAAAACAGCAACGACATTTTGTTATTTCAATTTTTAATACGAAAGTGCAGTTCAAAGAGTGCAAGGGATGATGTAAGCGTAGTGAATTAGATTAAGAAAGGGTTGCTTAGATGGTTTGGGCATGTAGAGGGAATGAGCGAAGAAAGGAGTATAAAGAGGACATATGATGCCAATACGAATGGTAGCAGAAGTTGGGGACGCCCGAGGAAGACACGATCAAGTGAATCAGATACTCAAGTCGGGCCATGTCAAGAATCAGAATAATAGAAGAGTATGTATGAGACGATGTATGAATGTGAATGAGGCAAGAAGTGTGTGCCAAGACCGAGTTGTTTGGCTGTCCGTCCTCTCTGCCTACCCCTGCGGGGAAACGGCGTGATTTTTAGTCGGTTAGTTAGTACGATATTTAACCATAATGTAGAACTTGGCAAGTATTAAAAAATGTTATGTACAAAACATTCGAAATACACAATGTTATTATGACCATCCTGTATGGAGCTGTAACGGGCGATAAGTTGAAACAATTTGCTGATAAAATAATGAAATACTAACCTGTTGCATTTTCAATGTAATTTTTTATCGTTTTCCACAGCGAACATATTTAGGCACTGTGTGTTGAAATCTTCTGGAAAACCACTAAAGAAACTTTGTAAATAGCAAAATCACATGTGAAGACATTGACTTTTTGGCGCTAACGAACGAATGTATGGTATAACAGCGTGGTGTTACCGCTGTGCTACCATTGGCTGTTTGGTCTATTAGAGTAATACGCCCGTAACGGAGAGTTTGAATTACAGGCTAAGATATGGCTTGGATGTTGGATACATTTATATGAAATGTAACATAACGGCCGGTTTAAATATCAGAGGTCCTTTTGGCCAACGTGTGGATGTTGGATAAACACGCTCGGAACGTTGTTTAATTGTGGTGGACTTAAGACAAACTGCGTTTTGAAAACAAATTAAAAAAAATTATTGTTTTTTCAATTTGATCTTATAAATAAATGCTTTCTGAGAACATCTGCATACTTAACTCAATCTCGCCAAAAATGGTTTGTTGGACAAAAACGAACTAGAGCGACGACATCGGTAATCTGTGATCTATTAAAAAAAATTGGCATCAGTCATGCGGACAGTATAGTGCGCCGCGTGTGGAAAGGTTCTGTACAAAAGTATCGGTGTGGGATTCCTGTACTGGTGACACCACATCCTTTTCAGACATTCACATTGTGCAGAGAACTTTCAAAACAATATCCTTTTGACCCATTCAATACAAATTTTGGGGACTTTCAAATCAATATTCTTTCGCCCATTTGATACAAGTATAAAGAACTTGCAAAACAATATCTATTTACCCATTCGAAACACATATCGAGAGCTTTCAAAACAATCTGACCTATTCAAAGGTGGAAACTTTGACAATCATGTCTTTTTCATAATGTTTTTTTATTTTTTTTTTTATTTAATATCAACGGTATAAATATACCATAAACAATGATAACATGTCAGTCCAGAGGCGGATTTGCAGTCTTGGCCGCCCTAGGCCCCAGACCATGTAGCCGCCCCTTTCTCAGTACCCATCATATTGACCAGGAGCATCCAAACTTTTCACTAAGTTCCTAGGGTCAAAACCGTTTTAATTTTCCTGCCATTATCATTCATGGTTCATGGTGTGAGATTTTTCCAGGTCTTGGCGGCGGATACGTCTGCCCACCTGCTGCGTGGCGGGCCGGATCGAGAGAGACTGGGTGAGGGAGGCCTTTTGACCTTTCCAGCCGGACTATCTTGACCCATCGCCTTGCACCGCAGTTGGAGGGATGTATTTATACGTATGTCACTCCTGGACACACTAATCCCCAGATTCCTACCCACCCCTCATACATTTTCCTTTTCAGAACTTCCTATCCTTCCCTTCCTTAAAAAGACCCTCCACACAGCATCACCTAAGATGACATAGGTCGTGAGGGAAAATATTTTCCTCAAAGCCTCCTGTGTGGAATTAATGTAAAAAAATACGCTTGCTAAATTCGCTAGTTCAATTACTGTATAATTGACGATTGTCGCAGGCCGGATTGATGAAATTGGCGAGCAGGTGTTTGGAGACCTCTGATATAGACTATAAACTACATACTGAATTTACGGCGAGCGACGGAGCATGATAGGTGTAGCGAGGGCGGCTGCGGGGCGTGGGGGCGCGCTGTGTGCTGTGTGTGAACACGCTCTTGCATATCGCTATTTCGTACGTAGAATATTTAGGTACTTAGGAAGTAATTTCTTGTTATCATCTGTGACTTTTTTGTCACGATTGGCCGCCCCTAATATCTGGCCGCCCTAGGCCCGGGCCTACATAGGCCTAAGGGCAAATCCGCCTCTGCATGTCACAGTTAAAATCGTAGAAATATTTTTAAAAAGAATTACAAATATATGTGGCATTTGATTGTGAATGACATTTGAGAGTAAGTAAGTAAGTAAACAAGAGATACAAGTACATAAGTTTCTATAGTGCAAATAAGGTAGAATTAGATTAAATTAATATTGATTGAAAAGATTTGATAGCATAGCCCTCTTGTACCTACCTTGCGTGCAGTTAAATAGATCTGCCACATCTGCGTATCTATTACTAACTTCATGCAACCTAGGTACAAGCGAGTGTTTGGAATACTCAGTCCTGATATTGTTGCATTTAAACAAAAATTTTGAACGAGTAGCTCTCGTGGGTATATGAAATTCAATGAGGTTAATTAAATCAGGACTGTCTATACTACCATTTACAATTTTGAACTTAAATATTAAGTCGGATATAATTCTTCGATCTGAGAGTTTTAATAAATTTAGATTTTTCATCAAGTAATTATAGTTTATATTTTCAATGGGAATACCGAGTTTAAAATTAATGTGTTTTAGGAATTTATGTTGAATTTTTTCGATTGAATCTGAATGTAATTTGTAGTGGGGGGACCAGATCGAGGAGTTATATTCGACTTGACTACGAACCAGGGATATATACAAAAATTTTAATGTTGAAATATTCTTGAAATCTCTGGAATTTCGAAGAATGAAGCCTAGCCTTTCATTCCTTTATTATTAATATTATTTATATGCGATATAAAGTTTAATTTAGAGTCGAATGTTATCCCCAGGTCATTAATTTCTTCGACAGAGGTAAGGATTGAGTTATTGAGTTTATATGAATGAATAATTGGTTGATTTATTCTGTAAAATTTAATTGAATAACACTTATTTATGTTCAGATGAAGTTTGTTAAGAGAACACCAATTAATTAACCTGTTCAAATTATTTTGTAGACAGATACAATCTTCAGCGCTTTTGATTATTTTAAATATTTTTAAATCATCTGCGAAAAGTAACGCATTAATATCTTCATCAAATATATTTACAATATCATTTATAAACAGCAAAAATAATATTGGGCCTAAATGAGACCCCTGTGGTACACCACTGGTAGCTATAAATTGATTGGAAATGAACAAATTGATTTTTACAAGTAAAACTCTATAAGTTAGATAGCTAGCAAACCATTCTAAACGGCCATTGTGTCCAACGATTCGGTTGATTGATCTTGGCAAACCGTGAGGCGGGGCTCAGTTGAGGGATGCTAAGAAAATACCTCGCTTTGCTTGTGACCAACGTCTTGATCGTTGATAATGTATATTTCCCCGTGTGTGTGGACATTTATATTTATATACAATAAAAATGACGTCAAAGTAAAAACTTTCCATGTTAAATTAATAGTGAAACGTAAATAATTGTATTTATTATTTATACAAATAATTTATTTTAAATAGTGTAATACATAACCAAGCATTTTATATTTTTTAAACCCACGTATTTAATATGTAAAAAATAAAGCTTTAGCTTGACTATCTTTTTCCTTTGACGTCAGACGACTGTAACGGTACACGGTCACAGTTTGTTTACATTCAAAATGGATAAGTCAAAACGTTCCAAGAATTTTACCCCGAACGACAAAATGCGGCTTGTTGAGCTGATAACGTCGTCACAAGTTATTTTGTCCAAAGCGACAGGTGGCCCTAATTATTCGGCACTTTTGAAATCCAAGGAAGATGCATGGAATGATGTCCTCAATTTCAACAGCGGCAGTTCGGCTAGCCGGTGAGTTTATTTCATGTTTTTACTGATTTTATATAATAATGTATTCAAATTCAAATGCCATTAACAAGGTGATAATACTATCGTACGTCATTTTGTACATAGATTGTGATTCGTACCTCGATTAAGGAAGTGACGCAGATGGTTTGAGCATATAGAACGAACGAACCAAGAAAGGAGTGTAAGGAGAATATATTTTTACGCGAATGTGATGGTGGTAGAAGTCACGATAATAGTCAGGTCAATAGTTTGAATAACAGAAGAGTCTGTATGAGACAATGGTTGTGAATAAGGCAAGGAGTGTGTGAAAGACCGAGTTGTTTGACAGACCGTCCTCTCTGCATAACCTTTCTGGAATGGGTGTGATGTTTAGTTAATTAGAATTTCTATACACCCACATTGATTTCTCGTGATATTTTATACCTATATGATTGCAGGTCCCTCGTAGCTCTAAAAAAGTCTTGGGACAATTTGAAACGAGATGCCAGAACACAGAGGGCAAGAATTCGTTGCCAGTTATTTGGAACTGGCGGAGGGCCGAGCCAAGGAATAGAAGATCCAGTGCTGCTAAAGGTTGAAGCAGCACTTGGGATAAGTTGTTCCGGGGTGGCAAATACGTAAGTTAAAATATTTTGTATTTAATTAAATGATGTTAGGGGCCTTTATATAAGAATATTAAAAATGATATTATACATAAGTAAACTGCCTCAGAGTATTTGGTGATGACATTGCATTGGGGTTGTAGTTCAACAACAATAGCTGGAATGCGCAAGTTACTTATGACTTATTTAAATGTATTTCTATTGTTTTTTGAAAGGTTTGATTCAAACGGTCCCGCCGTCCAAGATGATGGTCATCAGACATCCACCAGCCGGGAGGAAATAATTCAGCCATCACAGGAATCAGCAGAGATTGAGGAATGGACATTGGTAATTCATTTATCTTAATTCCCAATAATCTCATTATTCGCATTGGAGTCCCAACTGCTCCCAACCGCCCGGAGTCAGTGCGGTGAGATGCGACATCTCAAATTGGAATGTGTTGTGAGACTGAAGGTACTAGGGAGGGGAAGGGGAAGATGGGGAAGTACTTGGCTATTCAGATCTGGTCACCTAGCATGGCTAAAACCATTTAATTCAACGTTTCTATTCTGAATGGTGGTGTTACAACAGGGTGATACTGACATTATCTTCCACTCTGGAATATGCTGCAAATATACTATTTATTATTTTAACTTAATAGTTTATGGATTAAAACAAAGGCATGCCGGGATTTGAACACTCAATCGGATTGCTAGTCGAGGGCCTTACTGCTCCACCACGGAGGCCGTCAATAACTAATTACATAACTAATCTGCAAAATATTTAAATTTCTTTATTTTCCCAAACGTAAAATGTTATTTTATTACATGGTCTTGGTTTACACATAATTTGTTTTTAAATTGGTTGTTGCTGGTTATGAAACTTGATATTCTTCTTATGTTTTCTTCAGGATGAAAATCCAATTTTCACACTTCCTGAGAGTCCAGTGATGCCGGTGCCAACTGTTCGACCTTCAATTCCTAGAAAATCATTCAAGAGGCGACCATGTTTGACCAAAACAGCAAAGGACTCGCTCTTTTGTGACATACAAAAAGTTGCTGATGCCAAACTTGAGGCGGAAAAAGTGAAAGCAAACACCGAGGCTGAAAACATTCAAATGCAAAAGGTCCAGACGATTTTGCAATGTGACATCCTCAGTTTGCAGGCGGCCAATTGAAACTACAACTGGAAATTCTCGATGCGGAGAAGGTGTCAAAGGCAGCCCAATCGGATATGCAGCTGCGAATCCTCAATGAGGACAGGAAGCAGAGGGTCGCAGAGGCAGCCCGATCAGAAATCCGATGGGAAATCCAACTGGATATATTGAGGTTGGAGAGGACAGCCCAGGAGGCCATTGCAAAGAAATTACAGAATGGTAATTGTTAATTTTATATTATAGTGCTCATACATACATTTTATTTGCTATAACATCTCTATTTAAATGTGCAATGTTGTGCCCTGCATTGTTCATTATTGGCACATTGTTAAGATCATCACCAACGGCGTGGATCCAATCTTGTGGATATTCCTCCCCACGATTGATGCATATGTTATGCAGAACACCACATGCGACTATAACTGCCATTGATGTATCGAGGTTCAATCGAAGGCCATTAGATAATACAGGAAATCGTCTTTTCCACAAACCGTACTGCCTTTCTACAACATTTCTAGTTCTGATGTGTATCTGATTGTAATTTAGCTGGACCGGTGTTTCCGGATTCCTGTACGGTGTCAGCAGATATGTCTGAAATAAAACATATGTTTGTAATAATGTACTGTTTTCTTTTGCAGAATGTCCATAAAATCTAGTAAATCCACGTTCAACTGGAGCACCTGAGAATGGTGCACGCGCTAAGTATTTTCGCCTTATATTATACCTAGGACATTAAAATCTGATAACATTTCTGGCTGTATGAAATTTATGATGCTCACTAAAGATTATTTTCTTGTTTTTTTTTATTATTTACTTGTTTCCAATATTGTTCAACCAGTGATCTGGACTTTTTTTTTTTTTTTTTTTTTTTTTTTATTTTTTTTTTTTTTTTTTTTTTTTTTTTTTTTTTTTTTTTTTTTTTTTTTTTTTTTTTATAAATTTAATTTAGATTAAATTTGATAATATTATTATTAAGTTCTGCAAGTGTTTTAGTTTTTTATTATTGTGACAGCTGTTTCGGCTTACAAGGCCATTTTCAAACTGTGGTTAGTCCACATTGAGACGACGTTTTTATACTATTTCAAATGTAAGTTTTGAAGGTGCATACATTGATTTATTACTGGTTACACCGATGACATGATCTATTGTTGGTTTAACCAATCTATGTTTTCCCCTCAGTAAATGGTAATGGGTTCTTAATTATTTACTAATGACTTTATTGCTATGAATTATTTGGGTGCATTATACTGCTTGGGTTTTGTGAAAATACTAAGAAGTGGTGAGTAAATTATTTTCCGTACTTTATTAATTAGTGTTAAATTTGGGTCATTCGTTCGTTTATTGATTTCTAATTGTTCAAGTAAATTTAATCTAATGCCCTTTTTTTCTATATGCAATGGTTTAGGACCCTTGTTGTTAAGTGGGGTATGATTATTCACCAAGAGATGTTCTGCGAATTTTGAGGATGTGTTTTTATTATTATAACATCGTATATGTTCTTGGAATCTAGTTGAGAATGCCCTCCCCGTTTGTCCGATGTAAGTGGCGTTACAATCGGCTTGGTCACATTTTAATTCATATATGCCACTGTTATTGAGTATAGGGATTTTACTTTTAGAGTTTTTAAGGCTTGTTCCTAAATTATTGTTTGTTCGAAAAGCTATATTTAAACCACATTTTTTAATTTCTTTTGCAATTTTTTCAGATATTGGGCCGAGGAATTCGAGACATGCAAATTTTTCTATATTTTTGTTATTTACCGGATATATTAAATTGATTTTATTTTTATATTTCTTATTTTTTATTATTTTTTCAATGTTATTTGCCTCATAGCCGTTATTAATCGCGATCGTTTTTATCGTTTCCTTTTCTTTTACATAAGCTTTATTGTCTAAGGGAATGTTAATGAGTCTATGTACCATTGAATGGTACGCTGATAATTTATGAGACCAAGGATGATTTGAATTTGAATTTATTGTTGTATCTGTAAAAGTTGGTTTTCTAAATATTTCAAAGGTATGTTTATTATTACTTTTACCAATTGTCAGATCTAAAAAGTTTATTTTACCTTCAATCTCATGTTCAACTGTGAAGCAGATTTTATTATTAACGGTGTTGGCCCAATTAGTAAAGATATCTAACTGTCGGTTGGTACCATTCCAACATATAAGGATGTCGTCTACGTATCGGACATAATATACTATATGTTTAGCTAAGGGAGATTTAAGAATTATATTTTCAATATAATCCATAAATATCTCCGCTAGAAGTGGACTTAATGGTGACCCCATGGGGAGACCATCATGTTGTTGGTAATATATATCATTGAAAAGGAAATAATTTGTATCTACGCAGATTTTTATGAGCTGGAATAACTCTTTTCTTATTACCGGATTGATATTGCATTTTTCCAAGATATTTTCAATTATTATTAGGCATTCTTTAATGGGGATGTTGGTAAATAGGGATTTTACGTCTAGAGAAATGAATTTACAGTTATGCGGGAGATTAAAATTTTTTATTTTATTAACTAGTTCTATCGAGTTTTTGACACTGTAACGTGGTGAAAAATTTGTTAATTTTTTGAAGATGAAGTTAAGTCTTTTAGCCAGGTTTGATGTAGGGGCGTTAATAAAAGATACTACGGGCCTTATTGGATTATTCGCTTTATGGAGCTTAGGTTGGCCATACAGAGCTGGGGCTCTTGGGTTCATGACCCTTACGTTTTTCTTTGACCATTCGGTGGGAAATATGGCATTGCAATTATTTATAAGGATGTTGACGTTATTGACAATTTTATTGGTTGGATCCTTAGTTAAAATTTTAAAATCTTCTGGTAACAAGAAGTCTTCCACCTTACTGATGTAATCAATTCTATCTAAAATAACGATTGAGTTACCTTTGTCAGCTTTGGTTATAGTTAGATTATTATTTTTAATTTTATCTCTAATTTCTTTCAATGTTCGGGTTTCTGTACTGACAGCATATTTATTTTTATTTTTTATCGATTTTAGTGTTTTTTCTAAAATAACTGCCGTGACGTGTTTTGTTAAATTATTATTTTCCACTTTACGTAGAGAAATTTCAGTGTCGATAGCTAATGATTCTATTTGTTTGGGTGTTACTTCGCTAGGGATTTTATATTTAAAGCCTTTATCTAATAAATTATTTTCATCCGTTTCAAATGCAGTGTTTGACAAATTCACAGTTTTTTTATAAAATTCTATATTTTTCCTGGTGGGAATCTTAGTTATTTTCGAACTTTTATTTTTGTTATCAATCAAATTTTGAAGTTTATTTTGTTGTGTTTTAAATTTTTCAAATATAATTCCGTTAATATGTTCACGTGTATCAAAATCTAGGGTATCAAATTCCCATGCGTGAAGTTTAAATGTTAATTCTGAATGGATCACCTTTATGTAGTGAAGCAATGTGTCCCGTTTCCGACAGCACTCCTTTGTTTCTTCCTTCAGCCATATCCTCTGTGCTCTCACCACAGTGGCTATGGCTGCCGTAGATGTACTTTTGATGGAGATCTGCACGAACTTGGGAGAGGGCAACGGGGAGGGCATTCTCAACTAGATTCCAAGAACATATACGATGTTATAATAATAAAAACACATCCTCAAAATTCGCAGAACATCTCTTGGTGAATAATCATACCCCACTTAACAACAAGGGTCCTAAACCATTGCATATAGAAAAAAAGGGCATTAGATTAAATTTACTTGAACAATTAGAAATCAATAAACGAACGAATGACCCAAATTTAACACTAATTAATAAAGTACGGAAAATAATTTACTCACCACTTCTTAGTATTTTCACAAAACCCAAGCAGTATAATGCACCCAAATAATTCATAGCAATAAAGTCATTAGTAAATAATTAAGAACCCATTACCATTTACTGAGGGGAAAACATAGATTGGTTAAACCAACAATAGATCATGTCATCGGTGTAACCAGTAATAAATCAATGTATGCACCTTCAAAACTTACATTTGAAATAGTATAAAAACGTCGTCTCAATGTGGACTAACCACAGTTTGAAAATGGCCTTGTAAGCCGAAACAGCTGTCACAATAATAAAAAACTAAAACACTTGCAGAACTTAATAATAATATTATCAAATTTAATCTAAATTAAATTTATAAAAAAATTAAATGGAGTTCTACGAATTAAACACAAAAACAATAAATAAGTGATCTGGACCATTAAAAGGTAGACACTGACTATTCGGAACCACATATACACCAAAAAGGTGAATAATAATCTTCATGTGTTATTATAATGTACATATTACACATATAAATAATATATGTCACGATAAATAATATAAAATTCTCCATATATTCTGTTGTCTTTTGCATTAAAATAATTTTGCTTGTTTTTTGTGGGAACTCTTTTCTTTCATATTATGATGATTTTTGTTAATTGTGTATACTTTTTAATCTTTCTTTTGTTTTGCTTTCATGTTGCCGCTTCTTCTTGGGTCATTTCCTCTGTTGCCGAGGGTCACGACTCCCACTCCAAACGCCCTGGTGAACAAGGATCCTCCACTACATGTGGTCCTTGGCATAGAGAGCTGCGAACACCAAAGTTCCGGATGTCTGTGATTGGTCACTCCGATGTATGGGTGTTGCTACTTACTGTTATAATTATAATACTATGTTCCTATAAACTGTGAACTGTTTAAAATGTACAAGCTATTAGCTAAGTGCACAACCATTTATTTTACAAGGCACTGCCTAGCACCTAGCGGTCAGTAGTAAAACTTGGGCCTATTGATAAAACAGGTGTTTTAATTACCATTGGCTTCTACGACTGTATTTGTTTGGATAATTAGATTGTCAATGTGTGTTATTTTGACTAGGTTATAAAAAGCCTCGCCGAGTGTATTTTTTCACTTCTTCTCTCTAAAAACAGTAGCAGGCAGTCATTATGTTCAAGTGACTACTTGTAAAAGTGTTTTGTCCGGGTCGGGAATAAATTTTATCTCGTAACATTAAGGGTGGGTTTTTTCATTTACCGTTACTTTTAGCTGTACAGTTTGCAGTTACTTTAGCAGTGCAGTTGACATTTACGGCAAAATGAGTTTTTTCACGACGCCAACTGCGAAAGTAAAGGTAAACAGGGATGACAGCATGATAACTAATCTAATTCCCACATTTTCGTATTGGGAACTGTTCATATATTTTTTCATGTGGCAACACACACACAACAAATGTCAACATTCCGTGAATTGCATTGTCTGTAGCCGCGTCGCTTGTGTTTTGTTTGTAAATTTTGCGATAATAATGAGTGTGGTTAGCGAAAAGTAAGTAAAAATTCAATTATATCAGTATTAATAGTTATTTTTCAATACGTAACTAATGTATACATCTTTGCAGCGAACGTGGAAACAATTTTTCGGCGAGGGAGATAGACTTGCTAAAAAACTTAATTCAAAAATATGGATCCGTAATTTTGTGTAAAAGGACTGACGCATTGGGCTCACATGACAAGGAAAAAGCCTGGATCACGTTGACAAGTGAGTTTAATGCGTCAACAAACATATTACGGACAACAAAACAGTTGAAATATAAGTGGGAGTATATAAAGCGTGTTGCTAGAAAGGTATTACAATCACTAATCATTTGATATTATCACTCATTTATTCATGATGATTTCACTTGTTTATTATTGAAAAAATGTATGTTTTGTATATTTTAGGAAGCTGGAAAGCAAAGGCAGTCTCGGCAACAAACAGGCGGTGGACCTCCCCTTCCGCCAATGTCGGACACTTCGGAGTGGGTGTCTAGCATTATGAAGGAATCCATTGTGGGGATTTCTTCAAAATACGATGGAGATTGTAAGTTGTTATATTCCAAATGTATAGGTTGATGAAGTGGTGTGGGTACACTCATGTGTCAATTATCTCTTGCCACGGTGCGGTGGTGGTGATGAATACTGTTGTCTCATTATGTCATATATTGTTATACGGTTATTTTTATATAAAGTTTAACTTTCAACAAAAGTTATGTCTGAAAAAAATAAGCCGGTATGGTTTTTATATAAATATTAATTATCTTTTCAGCCACATCAAAGAACGTCAATACATTAAATCCAGAAAAGTTATTAATAGTACAGGAGCTCATGGGTTCAGGTAATACATTTTCTCATTTAATGTATGTTAACAAATATGTACGTATTATAGATATGTTCTGTAAATGCTTGAGGTCCCTATGGCCAAGCAGATACACATTTGATTTAGTTACCCACAAATTGCAATCTACAATTAGCAACTATCCCGTTAAAGACTTGCTCCCAATAACTGTCATAATTTCTTTAACCAGGAAACTATTTCTCCGCCAGATTGCATAATACATGAGTACCTACATAGTTATTATTTGATTTCAGAAGTGAATCCTGGGATGGATGGTCAGCAGCTCTTTACGATAGATGTGGACCAGACAGATAACACAAACCAAGAAGGTATAGCTGAAACTCCTCGGAGAAGTAAGTGGAAACATTAATCGATAAAAATTTGAATTGATTTATGAATCCAATAAATAAAATAGGAACGTTTATTCTTGTTGCAGATATTCCCAAAAGGTTGCAAAAAAAAACACCCCCGAAACAGACAAGCCTGTCTGTATGCACATCTTTAATCCAGTTGAAGGAGGAAAAAATAAAAATGGAGCTAGAAGTGTTAGAATTTGAAAAAAAGAAAAAGAAATTTGAAATGGAAAATTTAGAATTTGAAAAAAAGAAAAGGATAGTAGAAATTGAAGATTTGGAAAAGAAAAGGAAACTAGAAATTGAAAATTTAGAATTCGAAAAAAAGAAAAAGATGTTAGAAATACTTATTTTAGAAAAACAATTAAATAGTTAATCTGGAGCATGTTTTTTTCTATTTCCAAATTTTCCATTTCAGCAGCATGTTTGATCGTCTCTTTCACATTGAATAATATACACTTTTGAAAGAATACATACTTACTTTTTTTTAAATTTAAAATGGGTATCCTGTCAAATTTGTTGAATATTTTATTTAGTTTCTATATTATTAATTACATTTGTAGGGTATATGTGAAATATATATACATAAAAACGACGCCGATTGTTGAAGTCCTCCTCACTAGGAGATCCTGTTCTGAGGGGGACTATGTATGTTTGAATATGTTTTCAAGGACTATGTTGTTGTTTTGAATATGCTAGAGAGGTCTTCTTCCGATATTACTTTGATTTGATTTCCTTAACGTAGTTCTTTATAGTTTTATTTTGTTTGATGCTAAGTGGGAGTTTGTTCATCCAAACATAAGTTAAACAATAACAATATTACTCACTTTCAGTGTTTTGCTGATTCAGCATAAAAATAAACTTTTTTTTTTAAATGTACCTACACTTTTTTTCCTTTTCAATGTTGTCTGAAAGGCAATTATATATGTTGCCCCCCCCTATAGTGAGTATGTATGGTTTTTAAGTGTGTGTACTTGGACGTTTTATTGAATTCTGTATTTGAATGTATGAATTTATTTTGTATTATATTCATAATATAGTTTTCTTAAAGTTTTTGTTTCCATATGTATTTTTTTGTGGACTTTCTGGGTTTGAAGTTAAATAGCTTTTTGATTACTTTGTTTGGTGATTGTTACCCGTTTGTAGTTCATTTATATATGTTTCATATGCGTTTCTCCAGATTTAAAAGTAATTTATGTATTAGTTTTAACTATGTATATTTTCATTAATAAGGAGCATTAATAAATTATAAACATATAATTGTTACTTAAAGATAATAATTTTCCTACAAAAGTCCTACAACTTCTTAAATAAAAATTATATTTTTGAAAAAGTCCATCATTTCAATTCCTTGTTTATTCCATATCATGTTCACACTGCACATGAGTTACAAGTTGATTCATATTGTGTCTCTGGCAGCCAACCTGAAACAAAATTATATATACATACATACACAATACACACCATTTCCCTCTTGGGGTAGGCAGAGAGGACAGCTCTACACAAATGCCCATATAAACCTCCCTTGCTTCCTCCACATTTATACATCTCTATATCCAACTTCTTCTCCAATTTCTAATGAGTTTATGTAAATGAAAACCTGCAAAGGGTCTATTGATGGAAAACTGTAAGAAAGTAGTTATCTATGTATATAAATATTATGGATACAAGGAATAAATACTTAGTGGTCAAAATAGGAATGAATGAGTGCTTCCCTAGCATTGCTTCCAGAGGTGGTGGGCGCACCGCTGCCACCGCCTTCATTGTTATCCATTCGGAATCTGTCGAGATCAACATACATTTCCGGATCTACCTCAGGAATGTTCTTTTTTAAACAAATATTGTGTAAAACTGCGGTGGCAAGTATGACACTTTCGATTCTGTTTTGATTTAATCTTAAATTGGTCGCAATGCAGGGAAAACGTCTCTTCCAGACACCATGCTTGGTGTAACTATAAGTGACCAGCTCAGGTACGGGGGCTCCATCGAAGCTAGAGTAAAGTTGGCCTCTCAGAAGCTGGGCGTACTGTACAGGGCCCGCAGATACTTTAATAGTACACAACTGCTCACCCTGTACAAATCGCAAGTGCGCCCTACTGTCGAATTTGGCAGCCATCTCTGGTCTGGAGCCCCAAAATACCTGAAAAAAACCCTTGACTCTGTGCAGAAACGGGCGGTCCGTTTGATAGATTCCCCAATCTTAACAAACGGACTGCAATCTTTAGAGCACAGGCGTCAGGTAGGTATGCTGTCCTTGTTCTATCGGTATTACAATGGAAGATGCTCTGAGGAACTAGCGTCATTGATCCCTTCGGCACCGGTGCGTAGTCGGGATACACGCCAAACGCGCGCCCAACATTTGTACACACTTGTCACATGAGAACGGGTCGCTTCTATGATTCGTTCTTAAGTTCAACAGCTCGGCTGTGGAACGAACTGCCGGCCTCTGTGTTTCCTCCCTCCTACAACATGGGACTCTTCAAGACCCATGTTCACTCCTTCCTCTCCACAAAAAGACCCTCCACACAGCATCCCCAAAGATGACATAGGCCCTGAGGGAAATTATTTTCTTCAGGGCCTCCTGTGTGGAGTAAATATAAAAAAAAAAAAAAAAAAAACCATACGAACGCTCTACTGGATTTCTGGTGCGAATATGGCATCTATTGTATAGTTCCTGCCCTGGTGTAATTGGATTCCTAAGAGGTGTTAAAAGGTAGCGCTGCACGCCATAACCCCCATCTCCCAAAATTACGTTGCTTCCAAAATCTCCATTCTCCAACCTGCCTTTAATGTTGCTAGCATTAAAAATGGCGCTGTCATGGCTAGCTCCTGGCCATCTACATACAATATCCAAAATTAGTAGATCAGCATTACAAATTGTTTGGACATTGTATGAGAAATAACCTTTACGGTTTCTGTATAACTCCGCAGTATTTCCACCTGAAATTATAAAATATTGTAGTATACAGTTGCATTTTATTGCTACAAGAGTGCGGTCGTACCCAGTATTCGTTTAGTGTATCGTATCGAGTATTGTACTACATTCTTACCTCGCAAAGTACCTCGCCCGGACGGGCGAGCGTATTAAGAAAGAACATGGATGACATTATCGAAGATATAAAGAGCGATATCGCAAAGATCACATCTGTTAAAGATTCAAGAATAAAACTGAGTTTGGAAAACAACCTAAAGAAACTAGAAGAACAAATTATAATAGAAAATTGTATTCTACAAAAAAAAATTATAAGTCTACAAGAGCAAATTATAACAAACAATGAGCACTATAATGAGAAATTAGAGAGTTTCGTGGTAAAAAATATAAAAACATATGCGCAAGCCACAACAACAATTAGCAAAATCGAGAAACAAATTCTACAAAAGCACGCCATCATTATATCAACGACTAAAAACTTCAAGGCTGAAGAAATGAGAAAAAGAATCGAAAAAAACATAGATGTAACCAAAATGAAAGTTGGTGTAACTGAATTTAAAAAAATTGGTGATCAAAAAATCATTATCTCATGTGCAAAAAAAGAAGACGTACAAAAATTGGCTACAAAAATAAATGAAACATTCGGCGAAGACATAAACGCTGAAGAAACAAAAAAGAGAAAACCAATAATGATCATAAAAAGATTACAATCAAATTTGTCAGAGGAGGAAATAGTCTTAGGCATAACTCAGCAAAATGAGGGGCTACAAAATTGCCGAAAGGATGATTTCAAACTCATAAAAGAAATCAAACTCAAAAAATTTGACCAACAAAAGACGTCCCAACAAGACGTGTCAAACTACTTACTACAAACGTCAGGAGCCATCAGAAAAATACTAGTTAACATTGGAAAAATCAATATAAAATACCAAAGAGTCCCAATTGAAGATCTTAACCCCCTTACGCAGTGTTATCATTGCCTGAAGTATGGACACACAGCATTAAGATGCCTGAACAGAACGCAACCTCCTACCTGCCCCCATTGTGCAAAAGATCACACCCTAGCAAAATGCACAGAAAGAAACAATAAACCAATCTGTTACAACTGTTCCTGCAATAATAGAAAATTCAAAGCAAACATATCGGACGACCACAGTGCTGATAGCATCAACTGCACATACAGACAAAAAATGCTTCAAATCGCCAAAGAGAGAATAGAATATGAATAAAATTGTACACCTACTTATTAGCGATAAAAAAACACAAAGGCTCTCAAGAAGTCCGTTCTCCATAAAATCTAACTCCAACAGTGAAACGAACAAAGGTGATTCACGGCTTCTAATGAATTTCAATATTATTATTTCTTCGATATGGATGACTTTGTGGTAAATGCTATAGATAAAACCATATCAATAGACGAAAGAATATATACATCAGTGAACGAAACAAACAACATATTAGCGATAAATTCCGAAGTTAGCCTAACCATATTTCATATGAATGTCAGGAGCATAGAATTGCATTTAGACGAACTCCTGGTAACAATAAAATCACTTAACAGACTAGACTGCATAATATTAACAGAGACGCATTCATCAAGTGATATAAATTATAATATTCCGGGTTATACATACTATGCAACAAATACCCAAATTAATAAAAACAGCGGAATCGCAATATTTATTTCAAATAAATATGTTGTGACTTTTTACAGAGAAATCCACATGCACAATGTAAACATTTTAAATATGGAAATCAGTTTCCAAAAGTACACCTATAGCATATTCGCCATATATAGAACCCATGCCTCAATATTACCAACCTATGTAGATGAACTAAAACACATTCTTCTTGCGAACAGAAATAAGAAAACTATCATTGTCGGAGACATTAACCTCAATATCGCAAATGATTACTCATCCTACGACAAAGATAATTATCTGAATATGATGGCAGAATTAAATTATATTTCTTGTATTAATTCATTTACGAGAATTATCCCAGGTCAAAGACCTTCGTGCATAGATCATGTGTTCACAAATATTCAAGATATAAAAAACATAGTATCTGCAGTCATACAAACGACAATCACAGATCATTTCGGGTGCATTTTTACGTACAATCACGATAAAAAATGTTTACCAATACAAACTCTAACTCCGGAGAAGGACAACGGCCGACGCAAAACGCTCAACATAAATGCCCTAATACATAATCTAGATAAAGAAAAATGGCACGACATCTTCAATTGTAATGACACGAATAAATGCTTCGAACTATTTGAAAAAAAACTATCAATGCACGTAAGTACTGCACAATTCATTGATTCCAGAAAACAATCTTCAAAATTTAAACCGGTTAAGCCATGGATAACTTTTGGATTAATTGTATCAATCAGACACAAAGAAGCACTATACAAAAAATTTATCCGACAACCTACAAATGAAACACTAAAGAATCACCTAAAAGCATACAAAAACAAACTCACTTATTTAATAAAAAACACAAAAGAAAACTATTTTCGGCAAAAATTGGAAGCAACGGAGAACGATGCAAAAAAAGTCTGGCATGTTGTAAATGAAATTATAGACAAGAAAAAACATAAAAAAAATGAAATACATAGCATCACAAATAACAATATCAAAATACGATGCAAAGAAAATCCTTTAGATACCGCTAACATATTCAACAACTTCTTTGCAAACGTAGGCAAAAACCTTGCAAATCAAATTCAAAAAGTACCGTCCAATGACGTACAGAACCTTAACATTAAAATCTCAAACAAAATTGACATGTTTCACCCTACTTCAGCACAGGAAATCGAGCAAATCATTTCAAGCATGAAGGGAAGATCAGCACCAGGTTTCGATGGAATTACTGTCGAAACACTAAAAATTATCAAAAAACATATATCAAAACCCTTAACACATTTAATCAACATAAGTCTCCAAAGCGGAATATTCCCAACTGTATATAAACAAACCATCATCACTCCAATTCATAAATCTGGCAACCCTGAAGAAGTGTCAAATTATCGTCCAATATCGCTGATCTCAAACATTGCAAAAATCTTCGAGAAAATTATCAAAAAAAGGTTGACTGAATTTATTGACAAAAATGACGTAATTCACGGCAACCAATATGGATTTATGAAAAATAGAAGTACCCAAGATGCAATTGCCAAATTATCGAACATAATCCAGGACACATTAGACAAATCTTTGAAATGTCTCGGAATCTTCATAGATCTTAAAAAAGCTTTCGATAGTATTTCTCATGATAAACTTATTGAAAAATTGAATTGTGTTGGGATAAACGATAAAGCTTTAAAATGGATAAAAAGCTATTTATTTGAACGATGCCAAGTAGTCAAGATAAACAACTCACTTAGTCTACCACTAACAAGTAATTTCGGGATACCGCAAGGCACAGTCCTAGGCCCCCTACTATTTATAATTTATGTCAACGATATTTTCAAACTACCACTTAACGCAAACATAATATCCTATGCCGACGACACAGCTATCATAGTGAATGGGATCGACTGGAATATAGTTAACGAACAAGCAAATAATTGCATGAACACATTGAAACAATGGTTTGATACAAATCTTCTCTCATTAAACACTAACAAGACATACTATATACATTTCTCAATTAACAAACTACAAACACTCCCTAACACTCAAATAATTATTCACAATAACAAATGTAATAAAAACATGGCCAAGGCTGTTCAATATTGAACTCAGTATCAGAAATTAAATATCTCGGAGTGATAATAGAACAACATATGAAGTGGAAAAGACATATATGTGAATTGGTCAAGCGTATCAGAAAGTGTGTATACATATTCATAAGATTAAGAAATATTTTAAAAAGAAATAACCTAAAAAGAGTATATTACGCACTAATCCAGTCGTTAATTCAATACGGAATTATTGGATGGGGGGGGTCATACAATAAGATTCTGACACCGATCAAAGTGGTCCAGAAGCTAATCCTCAAAGTAATCCTCAAGAAACCCTCCACGTATCCAACAGAAACGCTATTTACAGATTTCGGGGTGCCCCGAGTAGAAGATATATTCAAGAAAAATGCAATTATTCAAATTTATAAAGATAATATAATCAAAAAATTTGAAACCCAGTTATCTAAAAGATATCAATACAATATCAAAATTCCAAAATGTAAAACCAAACAAATGCAAAATAACTATAAATATTTAGGAATAAAGTATTTCAACAACCTTCCGATTGAAATAAAGAAATTAAAGGATATTAACATACTTAAACTAAAACTAAAGTTACTCTTTCAGAAATAATCAATTAAATAATTGCCTGTTTTTCCCTTCATTGATATTTATTATCAGTCTTTACTCATCCACTGTATTTAGATTTTGTCTCTTTGTATATTGTTCCTATCATTTATATACTTACTTATAGCATAATGATATTTTATTTTTCTTATAATTAGTGTAACTCTCTCACCAAGCACAAGAACCAGTTTCTTCATTGGTGAGATTGCGAACATAAATATATTTTGTAATGTAAATATATACTTTATGTACTCACATTATATCCTGTACCCACTTTATATATATATTAAATAATATGATAAAAAAAAATAAAAAATATTCCAATTGCATAAATATATGCGAAAACCAAATATTACTGTTTTGTCTCATTTACATTCATACATACTCATCTATTTTTCTGACTCCTGACATGGCCCGACTTAAGTATCTGATTCACTTGATCGTGCCACGTCTTCCTCGGGCATTCCAGACTTCTTTCACCATTCACATTTGCGTCATATGTTCTCCTTTCCTTTCTTTTCCTTCTTTCTTCATTCATTCGCTCTGCATGCCCAAACCATCTGAGGGCCCTTTCTTAATCTTACTTATTACAGTTAAATAAAAACACGAAAAGCTTATTTACCTGGAGATGTTATTGGTACATGGGTACAATCGATGGCTCCTATAACATTTGGGAATTTGGCCAATCTATGAAACTTTCTGTTATTCTCTAACATTTCAGCGTCACTTCTGGGCATTGATATAAAGTTTTTATTGAGTGACGCTATCGCCTTTGACACATTGAAAATTATTTTACATACTGTACTTTTGTGTACATTTGCAATGTCCCCAAGTACTCTTTGCATTGAACCAGTTGCATAAAACCGCAAAGCCAGTAACAACTGTTCAGATGGTTTGACAGCATTATTCCTAAGGAGAGAAAGAAAGTCATTATCATTCTATTTACGTGATGTAATTTGAATAAATTGTTGTAAAAATGTTTGTAATTTCATTTTATTAACCATTACTTACATATCGGTGGGAGTACATATCATATCTGCGATTAATGTAGTTAAAAGTCGAGCAGTTTCCTTATTGACACGAAATCGGCAAATAAAATCATGATCTTCCATTAGATACATGTTCCGACGTATATTATGTCGCAACACGTCGCGTCATATTCATTACAACTTCATCATCAGAACTTGAAGAACTGTCACTTGTTGCAAACATTTTGTTAAGTAATATTGGTAATATATAATAGCAAATACCGCCAAATAGCTACAACAAAAAATAACCTCTAAACTCTTGAACTGTCACTTCGGCAATGGCAGCCATTTTTTACTTTACAATTAGCATTTACAGCACGGTTGCCTAGCTGTAAGATTGTAGGTAAAAGTAAACGGTAAATGTCAAATGAAAAAACTCATTTCTATGACTTTTACTGTTTACGTTTACAATTAGCATTGCATTTAGCATTCTCGGTAAATGAAAAAACCCACCCTAAATAAAGTAAAAATGCAGTTTGTGCAGTAAAAACGAAAACCATGCGTCTGTTATTTTGAAGACTCCATCAAGCCCCAAACTATTCTCAACATGGTCCTAACGAGCGGATGGATATAATCAGAGGATTTACCAGGAAAAATGAACCAGCACCAAACAAAAGGCTTTTGATGGAAAAAATTGATGCCAATTCCAGAAGAAATTCAGATGAGTACCTTTGTGCCTTCCTATCTTTTTAATCATTTCCAAGTTCAAACAAGCTATGTTTTACTGTGTATTTTGCTAATATGATAATTTGAAAAGAACAAAAAAACGGCTACCCACAGCATAGATGCAAGTCATTGTGTATTATTATTGTTGGTTTTTTAAGGTTAGGTAGCTCAAACATATATTTGTAAGAATTTGTCAAGGTACGGATGGATTTGGTTATTTCATTAATTGTGTTTTCAATTATAATACGATTGCGCAGAAAATATTTTAAAGGGAACATTTGTTTTTGGTTTTTACGCAATTAAAATGGATAATATGAAATCGCTAATCGCCAAACGAGGGGTTTTAAAAGGAAAACTCACGAGGTTCGGGGATTCAATACATAGTTTATCGGTAAACGAGATCCAAATTAGGTACGAGAAAATTGAAAGTGTATTAAACCAGTTTGAATTAATTCAAGATCAAATAGAATCTCTACCAGATTCTGACGACATCGAGAATAATTCCCAAAGGGAAAGTTTTGAGAACCAATATTATTCGATTTTAGCGAAAGCAAAAGAAATGTTACAATCCGTTGAGCAAAACAAGGTAGCAATAAAACTTCCTAACCTCCAATTAAGGGAATTCAATGGTGATCAAAAAACATGGGTAAACTTCTTAGAGACATTCAAGACACTGGTGCATAATAATCAAACGTTAAATAATGTGCAAAAATTCTATTATCTGCAATCCTGCCTAAAGGGGAATGCAGCGAAAGTGATCGCCAATTTCGAAGTATCAGATTTAAATTACGTGTCTGCCTGGGAATTGTTGCAACAAAGATTTGCAAATTTACGAACTACCGTTCATAAGCATATACAAGCTTTGTTTCAACTTAAAGAAATGAAACAAGAGGATCCGGTAGCCATGCGCTATTTAATTGATGAGACTAATGTGAACCTAAAGGCTCTGCAAAATTTAGGCTTAAAAATCGATCAATGGGATGCATTAATTATTTATATCGTCGGGTTGCTGGCAGAAGTTGGTAACTAACATTTTGGTGTTTCTGAGATATTTGAATTTTAATATTTGAAGAACTCTATAAATCAGGAATCATAAGAAAAACACATGTTGCATACTTCAAAATGTTTATTATTTAACAAAGATACAGATGCAAAATAATTATTTTCACAAAATAAGGAGGTTTTTATAATTTTTGAGACAAATCAAAAATTGGTTGCACTTACTGACTTCTGCTTGTCAATAGTTCAGCCTTTTAAGAAACTTCTGTGAATGATTTCTTATATTATAGTGATTAAAATAAAGGCAAACCTATTATTTTGTGGCAGACAAAACTAATTTTGATCAATTGTTCATAAACAAACATACTAATAATAATAATTTAAATATTTAAGACATATTTTTTCAATCGTAAACGAAAAAATTAATGCTACATAGTAGGTAACATTCATTCACCGTCTTCAGAGTCATCTTCACCAGACTCTGGTGCCACGTCTCTTGCAGTCTGACTGACGGGCAGATTATGGTTCAATTCTTGTACTTTAATAGGAATTATTCCCAAAGTACACAATCTTTCCAAGTCATTCTTTTTTGCCTGTGATATGGGCAGTAGAGTTGAGTATGCCTTCTTTATTTCTGTAGGCATGACGAATTGCTGACCTCTGCTTTTGGTAAATACAATATTAATATACGACGTGGTAAAGTCATAACGATACTGGAAACAATGTGGCTTAGATTTCTCAAACTTGAGACATTTTATTTTCAGCCATTTAACGGTATCACCATTCTCATCTTTGTTACGGTTTTTTATGATTTTTTTTGATAAATCAGACAAATCTAACATATCGGAAAATGCCAGTTGATGGACATTAAATGGCTTAGCATTCTTTCTTTTCTTTGAAGACCGTGCCAATCTGAAAACTGTCATCCAATCATTTATTGAAAAAATTGGTACATTTTTCTTTTGAGCTTCGATTGCACTGTGCATGGAGTCAACTTCCATGTGAGTGTGTGCAGTTTCTAAGAATTTGTGCTCAATGCAATCGAAATGAAGTGTTTGCACCACATACATAAAAAAATGCAGCTATGTGTTGATTTTGATTCTGACCTCCACAGCAATCTGAAAATAAAGACAATTCTTTAACAGTTTGGGGAATTTGTTTCAGCCAGAACCACAAGGCACTTCCTATTTCCGAACTACCCCTTTTCCCATTAATTTCTGTCCAAACATTGCAAAACCCGTCATTAGGCAAGCGTGATTCGTATATCGTCAAATTGTAGACACAGATCTTGCGAGAGTAGTACAATTCAGAAGTGTCACTAGACGGTATTTGTATCACACTTTGGAGATCGAAGGTTGCAGATAAAAAGACGGATCAATGTTCGATCGCTCTTTATCCGTAGTTTTGGCTAACCGAGCATCTTCTATCCTTTTTCGGTGAAGCTGGTATCCTGTTGACAATGTTAGTTTAGCTTCATTAGAGGCACTGTCGTGATTGTTACATGTCACGCATTGATCCTTCTTAGGTTTAAAAAACGAATAATTGTAGTTCGTTGAAAATATTCGTCTGTACGATATTGTTGATACTGGAGATTTATTCTGGCTTGCACACTCTGTCGTGTAAAGCTCGTACATCTTTGCAATTGAAAGCTTGGAATCAAGGTACAGCCTTTTGCTTGATCGACGACAATAGTGTGATTCCATTACAGGAAACTTTTCTATGTGTGATTTTACAAAATTTAGAGAATCTGCTGAGGTTTTATTTGACGGAGAGTGTTTACCTCGTTTATCTGGTCCTTCGAATACTCCCATATTGTTCCGTGTTTTAAAAGCGTGGTCCATCAGAAATACACAGTGTATTTTTAAAGAAAGTTTGACAAATTCGCACCTTTGCGTCACCTTTCTTGAAGAAATAAGACCTCGACAATTGTCGATTTCCTTTTCTTGTTTGCAACTTCTTTCTTAATGGTAAATTTTGCTCTATATTACCAATGTAAAAAACCTTTTGCCTATCATAATCCAATGACCAGAAAGTTCTACATATTTCAATTCTCTCTTCTTCAGTAAATACCTGTGAGCATTTAAAGCGACATGAATTATTACATGCCACTTTTGGTTGCTTTGCTGGTCTTTCAATTCCTTTCCTTGATTTATAAGGTAAACATTTTTTGCGTTTACCTATTTCAACATTGACCGACCAACTTTCTGGACGAGATATTGTCCAGCGAGTACGTTTTAGGGGAGCAATTTGAATTTCATTATTATCAAGTGTATTTTCAATTGTAACTGTCTCACTGTTGCCATTTACATTGGAAGTTTGGTCGCTGTGTACAATAACATCATTGCTTATTATAATTTCAGATTCACCATTTTAGTGTCCTTTTACTAACTTTTTCAGTAATTGACATGTTTTTTAATGTTTCAAACAAATTAAAATGAATAAATTACGTTTTACACTGTTTAAAATACTCCAAATAATATGAATCTTCAACCGAAGCAAAAAGCACACACACCAATCTGACAGGAATGACAGTTGGGTTTAATGGTAAGTGCTCCCACCATACGGGAATATTTTCAAAATATGTCAGGCAAAAATAAGTAAGTGACTTTGCCAAGCAGTGTTGCCCATAGTGTGAGCAAAACCTAATCACAGAAGTCAGTAAGTGATGTTACAAATCTTAGCCTGTTCTATTTTGATCTTAGGAGCACTTACATATATTTTGACTATGAAAAAGAGTAATTTATCCTTATAATATCACCTACAAGTTTTTACCAGACGAAGATATTGACCAAGTGATGACAAATATCAAAAAATATCATTTTACGAAAAAATGTAGTTACCAACTTCTGCTAGCAACCCGACGATATAGTTTCTAATAAATTAGACGCAATATCGCGAAAGCATTGGGAACAAACAACATTAGAAGAAGAATTACCAACGTTAGGAGAATTTCTCAAGTGTTTAACGTCAAGGGCGCAAGTTTTAGAATTAATGTTACATACAGAATCGAAAAAAAATGTTACCTACCCGAAAACAAATGGCGGCAACAATAACATTCCTAGAAAGGAATCAGTTTTCTTAGCAGCCGCCCACAATAATTGTATATGTTGTCACGATAAAGGACATAAAATTTATTATTGTAAAAAGTTTTTAAAGTTAACTTCAGGAGAGAGAAGCCAAATGATAAAGAGGTGTAGGGCCTGCTTCAAATGTTTGAGGTTAGGGCATACGGCCTCATATTGTAAAATTAATATGCAATGCAAGTTATGTGGTAGCGATAGCCACAACACCTTATTGCATAAGGAGAATCATCCGAGTAATGATTCCGATAAAAATGGTGAAGCCCGCCCTGGAGGCGGCGACCATATGGAAACTGAACGAGTTTCAGTGTCCAACCACTCCACCTTGGTGAAGGCGGAAAAAACTGTATTATTGTCGACAGCAATCATAGGAGTGTTGGATCGCAATAATGAAATGCATAAAGCAAGGGTATTAATTGATTCAGGAGCCCAATCAAATTTTATGTGCGAAAAGTTCGCAATAAAATTGAATTTGAAGTGTGAAAACATAAACAAACCCGTGTCGGGTATACATAACAACGTGACCCATATAAAGAAACGGGTTGCAATTAAAATGAAATCTTTAAAAACAAATTATAAACAAGATATCACATGTCTAATATTGCAGGAAATAACTACAAATTTACCGCAAGCAACGGTGGCCAGGAAGGATTTCAAGCTTCCGCCTGGATTGGAATTGGCGGATCCAAACTTCAACATAGCAGCACCCATTGATATACTGTTGGGCGCTGAGAGTTTTTGGGAGATCTTGAAGAATGATCGGCTAAGATTGGATACCGGACCTACGCTCCAAAGGACAGAATTAGGATGGATCATCTCGGGCCCGATCAACGCTCACCATAAAAAAAGGCCAGTACCAGAAATCTGTAGTTTATCAATAAATACATTGTCAAATCAAGTTGAAAAATTTTGGAAAATGGAAGAGGTGATGCCTCCCAGTTTTTATAACCACGAGGAGAAGGCTTGTGAAGCCGACTTTGTAGCCACGCACACCCGAGAGAGCGATGGTAGATACGTAGTGAGTTTGCCGCGCCGGCCGTGTGTCAACCAACTTGGTGACTCATTAGGCACAGCGGAAAAAAGATTCAAAGGTTTGGAAAGAAAATTTTTAATGAATCCTGAACTGAAATCTCAGTATGCTCAATTTATGAAAGAATATGAGCAATTAAATCACATGGAGCTATGTGAGAAAACAAAGGACCATTCCTATTTTTTGCCGCATCATGCGGTAATAAAGGAAGCGAGCAGCACTACTAAAGTGCGTGTAGTATTTGACGGATCGGCTAAAACGTCGACCGGTATTTCCCTGAATGATGCATTAATGGTAGGAGCTGTTATTCAAAAAGATTTATACACTCATCTTTTACATTTTAGGAAGCATAGATACGTCATGACGGCTGATATAGAAAAAATGTACCGTCAAATCATCGTACGCCCAGAGGATCGCAGCCTGCAGAAGATTTTATGGCGCGACTCTCCAGAAGAGGAGCTCAGGCATTATAAATTGAAGACAATCACCTACGGTTTGGGACCTTCCTCTTTCCTGGCAACTAGATGTCTACGGCAAATCGGTATGGACAATCGCATTAAATTTCCCGTAGCAAGCCAGGTCATAGAAAACGATTTCTACATGGATGATCTGTTGACCGGAGAGGACGACTTGGACGCATGCGTCAGGTTGAAGCAACAGGTACATGATATTTTACTGTCCGCCGGAATGACCCTGCGGAAGTGGAGATCGAATATTTCGGAATTGTCATCTGGGTCGGGCCAGGGTGAAATTGCTGGGAAAAGCAATAGTGAAAAAATGATCACTAACAATTCCAAAATTGAAAAGATCCTAGGTTTGATCTGGGATAATGAATCAGATTGTTTATCATATGAAATTAAAAGACCGTCAAGTAAGACGGAAAGTAAGCGTCAGATATTGTCGTGCATAGCTTCAACTTTTGACCCATTGGGACTCCTAGGCCCCATAATCTTCTTCTTCGATGGCGCTACAGCCCATATCGAGCTTTGGCCTCCTGCAACAGTCGCCTCCAACTCCTCCTGTCCTCAGCGGCTGACTTCCAGTTTGTCACCTGGAGAAGCTGTGCTGCATCCCCTCTTACCTCATCTTCCCACCTCAGTCTGGGTCTTCCCACTTTTCTCTTTCCACCTGGGTGACCAGTCAGAATTCTTTTTGGGACGCGTGTATCCGGCATTCTCTGTACATGACCAGCCCATCTCAGCCTGAGGAGTCTCATGTGTGCAGATATGCTAGGGGCCTTATATATATCGTACAATTCTCTATTGTGCCGGATACGCCACTGTTCGTCCTCTTTCACCGGTCCACATATTCTTCTCAGCACCTTTCTTTCAAAAGTATCCAGCATTTCAGCCATCTTTACTGTCAGTGTCAGCGCCTCACATCCATATGCCAATACAGTTCTTACAATGGTCTTATATATGGTTATTTTGGTTTTTCTGTGGACACTACGTGACTTAAACACTGGCACCAAAGAGAAGTATGTTTTGTTGGCTGCTGTGATTCTTCTTCTGATTTCTGCTGGATCCTCATTGTTCTCTGTCAGGCTGGAGCCCAGGTAGGTGAATTGATCGACCACTTCGTATGAGTAGTTGTCTTTAAATAGTGCACTACTTCTTCTTCTGTGCGAAGGGTTCCTGCTCTGTACCATCATTTTTGTTTTGTCAACATTAACTCGCAGTCCTACTTCCCGCGCCGCTATTTCTAAAGGGTCGAAGACCTCCTTAATGGCTGAAATTGATCTTCCGACAATGTTGATGTCATCCGCATATCCGACAACTTGACTGCTCTTGAAACAAATATTGGAGCCAGTGTCTATTAGTGTTTTTCGTATTACATGTTCGAGCACAATGTTGAAGAGAGTGGGAGCCAGACTGTCCCCCTGTTTAAGTCCCTGTGATACTGTAAATTCTTCCGACAATTCTCCGTCTATTTTGACCTGACATCTTGAGTCTGACATTGTGGCTTTTATGAGCCTAACCAATTTAGGTGGAATCTGGAATTGTAGTAGTATGTCATATAGACACTCCCGATCTATGCTATCATATGCTTGCTTGAAATCAATGAATAGTTGGTGTATGTCTATGTCAAATTCCCAGCACTTTGCCAAGATCTGTCTGACGGTGAACAGTTGGTCTGTTGTGGATCTACCGGTGCGGAAGCCTGCCTGATACTCTCCCAGTAGGTTTTCTGCATATTTATCAATTCTTTGTTTCAGTATCATGGTGTAGATTTTATATGCTGTGCATAGGAGTAATATGCCTCTATGATTTTCGCATTTTAATTTATCACCTTTCTTGTGAATTGGGCATATTATGCTTATTTGCCATTCCTCTGGGATTTTTTCCAGTGTCCATATTTTAGTTATTAAATTGAGTAGCAGATTTCTCAGATGCTCATTTCCATATTTGAACAACTCTGCCGGGAGGTTGTCTTTCCCAGGTGATTTGTTGTTTTTAAGTTTCTTTAGTGCAGCATTTATTTCTTGCATTGTTGGTGGATTCGCTGATTCTTCATTACTTGATTCAGTGGGGATGTTGGTAGGGTGACTTCTCAGGTCGCTATTAGGGTTGAGAAGTTTATAGAAGTAGTTTTTCCACACTGTTTTTATTTGTTCCTTATCTGATATAATTGATCCATCAGCGTCTTTGCATAGTGTTGTATTCGGTTTGAAACCCTTCTTGAAGAAGTTTACTCCCCTATATGCTTCTCTAGGATTATTATTGACAAAGTCCTGTTCCATTTTTAGCAGTATATCATTCAAGAATTTTCTTTTCTTTCCCCGTATCAGCTTATTCGTTTCTTTTCTCGCTTGTTCGTACGCCTGTTTTTTGTTTCTTGTTGACGTTTCCAAGTACTTTTTTCTGAGTATATTCTTTTCAGCTATCTTTCTTTCACACTCTTCATCAAACCACGGGTTCCTGGGCTGTCTGGGCATGTTTCCGACACTTGATTCCACTGCTCTTACGATTGCTTCTTTTATATCATTCCAATCTTTTTCGAGTGATTCTTGGGAGTTCTGCTCAGTGATCTGATCTGGTAGTCTATTTACAAGGGCGTTGTGATACTGCTCTTTGCCTTCTGGTGTTTTTAGAGCTTCCGTATTGATTTTTGGAATAGTTGGTGATTTTTGTGTCCTGTTGTTTGCAATTCGGCTCCTATAGGTGGCCACCACCATGTAGTGGTCTGAATCACAGTTGGCACCCCTATACGTCCTTACGTTTGTGATGCTCGTTGCCCCCCTTCTTTCTATCAGGACATGATCAATTTGGTTATGGTGTCTACCATCTGGCGACGTCCAGGTCCGTTTGTGTATGTCTTTTCTTGGAAATTGAGTCGAGGCCACGATTAGGTTTCTTGATTCTGCGAAATCAATCACTCGGGTTCCATTATTGTTAGCGTGCTTGTGTAGACTGTTCATTCCTGCAATGTGTTGGAGCAGAGGATCCTGTCCTATCTTGGCGTTAAAGTCTCCAATTACCATCTTAATGTCGTTCGATGGTAATGTGTCGTAGACCTGTTCGAGTTTCTGATAGTATGTATCTTTCATTATGTCCTCTTTATCTTCCGTTTCAGCATGTACGTTGATCAATGTTACGTTGAAAAACTTCGTTTTTATGCGTAAGCTGCACATTCTTTCATTAATGGGTTTAAAGTCTAATATGCATTTTCCCATTTTCCGGTCCACAATGAAGGCCACTCCGAATTTATGATGTCTTTCATTTCCACTATGCAGTATCGTATGCGTTCTTGTGTCAAATGGCTCAGATCCTATCCATCTGGTTTCTTGCACCGCCATTATGTCAATTTTATATTTCGTCATCTCCCTAGTGATCTCTCCTAGGGCTCCACTTCTATACAGCGTCCTTGCGTTCCAGGTAGCTATTTTCAAGTCCTTATTTCGTTTGCTGGGTCTTTTCCTAAGTTCAGTTGTTGTCCGAGGCTCTGTGTTAGGATTCGTAATAGCGTTGCTTTTACAGGGAGAGGTTATTAGCCTCTCGCCCAACCCCCTACCAGGAGGGCCAGGGTTTTTCTGTAGGGGTTTCCATTCCTTAGCTGGGGGGTTCCGGTTTTATGGCGCCGGAGATTCGCCATTCATCCTCTCCTATCTGCTATGGCTGATGGTATTGCCATTGGCCACATTGCCCAGGGCTCGCGGGGCTTAAGAGACCACTCGTGGACGCTAGGAGTAGGACTATTGGTAGTGTTGCTAATGGAGTGCAACAGTGGCGTTACACGGTATTTGATGAGTGACACATTTTTCTCAGCAAAAAATGCGTCTCCGTGACCCTACCAAACTTTGAGCCCCAGGCCCCATAATAGTGGTGGCCAAATTAATTATGCAGAAATTATGGCAATCAAAAGCAGCATGGGACGACACACTACCTGATGAAATTTTACTACCCTGGAGGGCCTATCTAGGTGAACTATCACAACTAAATGTATTGAAAATCCCGAGGGGAATTAACCACGGAGCGCCAAGGAATATACAATTACACGGTTTCTGCGACGCTTCGGAAAAAGCATATGGGGCCTGCGCTTACGTCGTCTCAACTGATCAAGAAGGTAAGCGACATGCACATCTACTTACTTCTAAGTCTAGAGTAGCACCACTGAAATGTATTTCACTGCCCAAGTTGGAACTATGCAGTGCGGTGCTACTAGCCAAACTGATTAGAAATATCAAGTTGGAGCTAAGTATAGAGGAATCGGCCACTCATTACTGGTGCGATTCAACTATAGCATTTTGCTGGTTGAAGGGTCAACCAGCTCGGTGGAACACTTTTGTGGCTAACCGGGTAGCGGAAATCCAGGATATCAGCGATCCAAACCAGTGGCGACACGTATCATCGGCCGAAAATGCAGCGGATATACTGTCCAGAGGTACCACAGCTGAAAGGTTAGTCAACGCTTCAATTTGGTGGAAGGGACCAAGCTGGTTGACAGAAGAGATCAGCGCTTGGCCACTATCCAAGGTGTCCTGTTTGAATCCCCCTGAGATTAAGAGCAAAAATGTATTACTGGCAGCTAATGTACAAGAATGGGAGATTTTCGAAAAATTTTCATCGCTAACCAAATTGAAGAGAATTACCGCTTTGGCGTTGAGATTTATAAATAATTGTCGGAATCCTAAAGATAAAATCGGAGGCAATATAACTGTCACCGAACTAGAAGCAGCCTTAAAATGTCTGCTGAAATCATCTCAAGAACATTCCTTTAAAAGAGAATTGAAGGACTTGAAAAATCACAGGATGGTAAACAAAAATAGTAGATTGAAAGCCCTCAATCCTTGTTTATTAGATGGTTTAATTTGTGCAAATGGTAGACTAAAACTAGCTTCGTACTTATCACATCAACAAAGGCAACCTGTAATATTATCGTCTACACATAAATTAACCGAATTAATCATAAGACATTATCATTATGTGCATTTACATGCCGGGCCACAAGCGCTGTTAGCGGAAATGCGCTTGAAATACTGGCCCATACTAGGAAAAAATACTGTTAAACGAGTCTTACATAACTGTATTATATGTTTTAGATACCAACCTCGAGTTTGCCAGCAGATTATGGGAAACTTACCTGTTGAAAGAATCACTCCCAGTCGACCATTTGCGGTGACGGGGCTTGATTATGCTGGACCTATTGACATGAAGAGTGGAGCGCTGAGGAAGTCTCCACTTATCAAATCGTATCTTTGCATATTTGTTTGTTTTTCTACTAAAGCTGTTCATTTAGAACTTGTAACGGATTTGTCAAGCGATACTTTTTTAAATTGCTTAAAGAGATTTATCGCCCGGCGGGGTCAACCTGAAAAAATATTTTCTGACAATGCAACTAGCTTCAGAGGAGCTTCTAACAAGCTTCAAGAGTTGTATGCCAGTCTAAAGCTGAACAATGACAAAATTCATAGGTTTTTAGCAGATAAAGGTATAGTTTGGAACTTCATTCCTCCTAGGGCGCCAAATCACGGCGGGTTGTGGGAGGCTGCAGTTAAATCTACCAAGTTTCATTTATATAGAATTACTAAAAATAATCCATTACAGTTTGAATTATTATATACCTTACTTTGTCAGATAGAGGCTTGTTTGAACTCCCGTCCTTTAACTTCCTTGTCTGATGACGTCAACGACCTACTCCCCCTCACCCCCAACCACTTCCTTATGGGCACTGAGGCTTCTATCATCCCTGAATTAGACGTCCGCGAGCTACCAGAGAACAGACTAAGCCAATATCAAAAATTAAATGCCTTAATTCAAACTTTCTGGTGTAGATGGAAACGAGATTACCTTGCTGAACTACAAAAACGGACCAAATGGCAGGCCAGCAGCCAAGAAGTCATAAAAAAGGACGATCTGGTCATCTTGAAGGAGGACAATCTGCCTCCTGCATTATGGAGAATGGCGCGCATAACAGCAACTCATCCAGGACCTGATGGCGTAGTGAGGGTGGTTACTCTCAAGACGTCCCAAGGCATTTTTGTGCGACCTATCACAAAAATATGTTTGATGCCAATAGAATCAAACCAGGATCTGCATCTCCCGACCCGGCAAACTACAGACCTTCCCAAGGTCACAGCCTAATGTAACCAAGGCTGAACCGATGCTACCACACAGGACTACTGACCATAGAGCATCGCTGTGGTTGACCAACCTATATCCAGAAGCCACTGGGGCTTCCAGTCAACCAGGACCAGGGGTATTCGCTGCCTACCAGGACAGGGCACCCTTAATATGAGACTCAACCTCCTGAGTTAACATGTACCACCCTTGACAGGATGATCACCACTGGACCGAATGCAGAGTGAACGGTCTACACAGTGCAGTGATTACAGTGTTTTGTGTTCTATTAAAAGAAAAGAGTCAAGTATGAACTTATATATAAAAAAAACAGACTTCAGTTTTGGAGCTGCTCTATACGGGAGCTAGAATATTAGTTAATTAAGTGATCTATATGTGTAAATGTTATTAATTTTATGAATTTTTATCAATTTTATAGTTTATCAGGTTATGGGTTCATTAATTTTATGGAATAATGTGATTAATTTTATGGATTATGTATTTGTATGAGGATTATATTTTTGATTGTTTTAAATTATATTCCCGATCCCTTCAGGTTTAGGTAGTTTAGTTATAAAGAACTATTTTAATATTTGTTGAAAGTTTTTTGTATTGATATCGAAAAAAAACCCACCAGTTTTTTTTTTTTCTCATCCCGGCGGTGGCAATATGTTTAAAATGTACAAGCTATTAGCTAAGTGCACAACCATTTATTTTACAAGGCACTGCCTAGCACCTAGCGGTCAGTAGTAAAACTTGGGCCTATTGATAAAACAGGTGTTTTAATTACCATTGGCTTCTACGACTGTATTTGTTTGGATAATTAGATTGTCAATGTGTGTTATTTTGACTAGGTTATAAAAAGCCTCGCCGAGTGTATTTTTTCACTTCTTCTCTCTAAAAACAGTAGCAGGCAGTCATTATGTTCAAGTGACTACTTGTAAAAGTGTTTTGTCCGGGTCGGGAATAAATTTTATCTCGTAACATTAAATAAAGTAAAAATGCAGTTTGTGCAGTAAAAACGAAAACCATGCGTCTGTTATTTTGAAGACTCCATCAAGCCCCAAACTATTCTCAACATGAACTATATTCTATTATTTATGTAAAATATGTAACTTTCTGCCTAGTTTTTTTAATGCTGAATCTTTATGTGGATGAAGTTTTTCTGCAGTTTTATCAAGAGTTAGAGTTAAGTGTTTAGATTTAAAAAAACCTTCATTAACAAAGCGGTTTTCTCTTTGTTTTTTTTTTTTTTTAATTTCCTAAAAGTTCAATCCTGTAAGATATTTTACGTTGAGTACTGAATATTTAATATTTGCTCGTTAAAACTAACAAAACTGCGTGCATTTTCATTGGTCGACAGTTTAGAGAGAGGTGGTAGCAAAAATAGATTTACAATCAGTAAATTAACTGCCAAATCCATCTACAAAGAGATTAAAGCTTTTTCTAGTAGCGTGGATTCATTTACTGCAATATACAATAAATACATTTGTATAGCAAGAGATTCTTTAATTTATAAATGTACCTATCTTTCCATTTCCCAACCCTTATGGATCGGTGATTGACTAACAACTCATTGAAAACACGACAAATGACTCATTTTCAAATGAGCTAGTGGGAGAAGAGTGACAATTTTTTGTTAGCGCAAACTGCGTTTGGTCCACCATTAATTGAGTTACCTGCATTTACCTTTCTTTCAATATCTATCAAATACAATTTCATTTACCTGGTCCAAGTACCTATTCATAATACACATTCTTTTTAAAGTTATGTTATGCAAAAAGGTATTTGAATATTTAAAAATTAAATATACTTTTAATGGATAACCGCTATCTCCTAGTAGTACTCCATTTGGGTAATTCCCTGTTTCAAATATGGCCTTAGCGCGGCAACCTTGAAATATGAGGGAGTCGTGGGTAGCCCCTGGCCAACTGGCTACGATGTCCCGTATCCTCAAAGTGGCATCTGAAATTGTCTGCACGTTGATGGAAAAGTAGCCCTTCCTGTTCCTGAAGGTTTCAGCTTCTGGTCCACCTTTTGGAGAAAGCAGATGGTTAACACAATAGGTACTTAATAGGTACTGTACAGAAAAACATGCAGGCAAAACCAACACATGTCTGGCACTTACCCACGGATTGTATTTTAATATGAGTGCAATCAATTGCACCTATTACGTTGGGGAATCCCGCTACGTCATGGAATTCCCTTTTGACTATCTCCACTTCTTCCCCAATTGGTAATTTTATATGGAGTGGTCTCAAACCTGCCAAGGCGATAGAGACCCTCTTTACAATTTTGCTGGTCGTAGATGGGCAAATTTTGAAAAAGTCCCCATTTGTGATATGGAAACTTCCAGTTGCATAAAACCTTAGGCTACAAGCAATTGGTTGCATGGCAAAATTGGGCAGTTTCTAAAAAAGCAAAGCATAATAACATTTATTAGATAAAAGGTTTTCACATCTGATAAGTGCTAAATATTTCGCATTTTAATTGCAAAAATGACACTCGAATAAGTCAAAACTTACCTTTCACTTGCATAAGTTAAGTTATCCTCTATTTGGCTCAAAACATATAAAAAAACACGTTTTAGTCATCCTAAAACGGTTATAAAATTCAGAATCATTTAATAATTCGATATAATTGATATCTATATCTTCTCGGCGCCTGTGAATCCCGATATTAGCATCGAGTAATTCAGCCCATTCCACGATATCTACTAAATCTAATATGTCTTCCATTATTCAAATTTTAAAAAATGTCAAGCGCGCGAATTTTATTGATAATAAATACGGGTTGACTGACACTGACAGCGATACTCTGTTGTCACTTTTTATAAGTAGGGCATCATCAGGCAAGCTTAATCCTCTAGATCAGCTTTCCTAAATTAAGTGGTGTATGCGATCAATATGGCGATGATTGTGTTTTAGGAAGAATGTATTTGTGCATTTGAGCAGGGATGAGCCGAAATATCGGCTCAGCAGTTGATTTTTTCGATTGGACACAACGGCCGTTTAGATGGCGATAAGGTTTAAATTCCCGCTTAACACCATCCACCCGTTTTGATTTATACAAGAAAAAAACATGGCCAAAAAGTGCCTTTTATTTTATTTTATAGATGTTCAGGCATAAATATTTAATTTTTTTTCGATCATTTTATAAATAACTTAATTTGCCACATTATACAATAAAATTATAACCGAAAATGCGTTTGTAAGTAGGAGATTTTGAACTTTAAAGCAGTTTTCATAGGCCTCATACATTATTTTTTTCTGGGCTTATAAAAAGATTGATCTAAAAAATACTCGATTATTTTAAAGGTCAAGATGTATTCTACTCGCAGTATTTAATTAAAGCATCTGAAACATTTCTAGGCGACCAAATTTTCAAACAAAAAACACATGATTTTGCATTACTACGTATGGAATAAAATAAATCTCCAAGCCTGGAAATTTGTTGGATGAAATACTTACTCAAATTTAATTTAAAATAAACCAAATGCTACGCAAAGACAAATTATAAACATAAAAATGAAATAAAAGCCGAGGTGAAGTAAATCACAATAATAAATGCCAATTGTCTCAAAATTTTATTTGGAAAGGAATCAACTATGGTATCAATCTATCGATTAAAAGTTTGTCTTATTGGAGATTTACATCATTATTCTGGATAATTGTGATCCCTAAAAAAGTATCTAAGGACTCTCATGGTCTTTTTTAAGCTTTATAAATGAACTCACTCGAAAAATGAACAATTCCAAAACCTGCATTGACCATTTTGAATAAAACATAAAACACAAGCAATCTGTAATGCGTGAACTGACAATAATTGACCACTTTATAACAATCCTAGTAATAAACTTAACCCTTGGAACCTTTTAAGACTAAATACGTACCAAATTTCGTTAAAATTTACCACTGTGCGTCGCTTCGGTAAGCAAAAGCGCGCGAAATTTGAAATTGGTTTTACACTCTACCCTCTTTACTCTTTGTTTTGTTCAGGTGCGTTATTTACATATTTTTGGCAGAAAGAAGTAATAATAAATTATTGCATGGTTGTTTTTTAAATAGTATTATCATATAAATCGACTAAATAACCTGTCCGGTGGTGAGTTTCTGGAAAGAAAACGGTCCCGCTGGAGGGAGTTTTTTCAACAATCAAAATATAGAAAAAAATAAATGCCACCTCGTAGAGTATAAAAAAATAAAAATAAAATCCTTAGAAACTAGCACGAAAAAACAAATACTAAGCTATTTAGAAGGAAAAAATAAAAACAATTTTGCAGAAATCGCCAACCATCGAAATCGGAGCAGATTTTTGTTTTTACTTAATAAAAATCAGATTCACTTACCACAATTTTAATGAAGCCAAGGGGGGAAGAACGACTTTTTATACACACTAACATATACGTATTATTATTTACACTTATACTATTGTATTTTCATTATAAAAATTAAACATAGGTATACAATGTATATGCAGTCAATAATTACGATAAAAATAACACTATTCTAATTATTATGTACACTATCTTAGGAATAAAATTGTCTTCACTAACTAATACTGCTTTTTCGTATGGTAGTCTTCGAAACATGGATATACGCAAAATGCAAGATTGCAGTCGGTGCACATATATTTCGTGTCACTTCTTTTTTGAGCTCGAACTGCTGTATGTCTACACACATGGCATTGTCGTTGAGTTCAGTTTCTAACGGGAATATTTGCTCTTATACCTGAGTTAGTTGAATCGAATTCATGAATAATGGGCGTAAACTTACCCTGATCCCATTTACGATGATCAACTTTTCTCTTTTTGGATGTTGAACAACTAGGGAAAGTTTCATCCCCATCAGATTCGTCGGATGAGCTATCTGAATGTATTGGCAAATCATAAAGATCCTCGTAAACATCTTCATCTTTACTTTCTATTAAAATGTCAGCAATGTCTTGTTCATTCAAAGGGTTAACCATTTTTTTTATAAAAGTAAAATATATAAATTGAACTAGTTATCAATACGAATCACAAAGTCAAATCACAGTAAAACACTGTCCAAATTATGAATAACCTAAAATAATAAAATGTCAATGATAATAACACTTTGTAGTCGGGCGTTTCAAACAATAGACTCTAGCCTATAGCGGATGTTTTTTGCGATTAGCACAAAAATATATCCTCATCCCTTTCGTTAGTATCTGAAGAAATTTTTGAAGGGTAAAAGAAAATATCAATTAAATAAATTCCACTAAAAACACGTCTGTTTTGTAACTCTATATATCATAACTAAAGCACGTGTATATTAGCGCCACTCTATCTTCACAAGTAACGAGTACCGGGAATACATCCAATTGCTAAACAATTTTTGTGTTATCTCTCATTCAGGAAATGATTATTGTCATAACATCCTCGGGATTATCTCATAAAAGTAAAGGTCCAATGAATTTATAAGACGCCATAAAAATATAATAGGTACTCATATTCCCAGTTCAACTAACAAACAATCTTTGAAATTTAACACGATAAAATTGCCTAATTATTACGCGCAATCTCTCATTGAGCTGCGCAAAAGTATGTGTGTACATAAAAGAAACAACGGCTTATCTTTTTTTTGTTACATGTGTGTGTAGTTTGTAATGTCTTCAAGCGTTTAGATTAAATAGTCACGGGAAATAATGGGGTAACTTTACCTTCCTCGCCTTTGAAGTGGAGCCGGCGTAAAGGATATTTTTTCCCCTTCCCGCCGATAAGCACCAGTCGGCCGCGAGGAAAAATACCATTCCCGCTCATAGTGTGTATACAGTATAACGAATAATATTTCAAATAGTTCATAACACTAAGATTCACTATTGAATTTTGTTCAAACTGTCAAAAACTGTATTCAAACTGAAAACAAACACTGTCGGTACAATATATGTAATAAATATTCACATTCAAACACGTGAGGTAATTTTTAATGCAAGATGATTAGGTTATTCAGTGTAAAAACAAACAAAAACCACAAATTTCACTTCACAAAAGACGTCGCTCGCAATACAAATGTTGTTTACCACCAACTGCCAGACGGTGACGTCACGGAATATTTTAATTGTGAATAACTCCGTTGGTAATGTACCTAAATCGATAAAAACTTTTGCAAGTTATGACAAATTGTCCCTAGATAGCAGTAACTATCGGTTTTCCGGAAGAAATTCAATAGTTAATTAATTTTAGGCGCAACCGTACGGGTACGGTCATACTCCTTACGAGGATTTTTTTTCTCACCGTACCTGTACGGTCATACCACCGGACAGGTTTAAATTACAATACCTAATTATAATTTTAATTAGGAATTATTGAAACAGCGGTATTTTTTAATCTTTTTTTAGGAAAGATTGCGTAGAGGCCTGTAAAAAACGTTTAGATACAGTACATTACAAAAGACATTGCATGCATCGAAAATTAAAAATTAATTCCTACTCCATGAGTATTTCTTACCTAATAGTCTAATCGTGTTCGATAATTATTATAATCGATGATGACCGATTTATAATAATTTTTTTGTATATTTAAATAATGATTGTAATTTATTTTATTGTGCGTTCATTTTGCAATGTATATTTGTTATTATTCATTATATATATATCTGTTTGATTTACATTTACATAATAACATAAAATAAACAAATAATTCTTGCGTTATTGTTTCTACGTACCTAATTATGAAAAAAAATATTTGAACTAACCCAAATATTCAAGCATATTTTTGTATTTTGTTTTAGGCCACTGAGCGTACCCAGTTTTTTTTTATTATCTTTCCTCCCCATTGTATAAAACTAGGAATTAAAAAAAAAACGATTACACGTAAACTGATTTTAGTTGAAAAAATTTCACAGAACAGAGCGGCACTAAGATAAAGAACGTCTTTACCCCGTCAGCGCCGGGCGGTAACTAAATACAAAAGCGTGGAACCCTTACGCAGACGACATAGAGTTTATTTCACAATGGCAAATTCAATGCTTACCTCCCCGAAAATCGATCGATATTAGTGTAAAAATAAACAACGCGAAAATGCATATTTTGTTTTATTTTGTGAAGTTCTGGTACACATGTGAACATTTCCTTCGATTATCAAATAAAAAAATGAATTTCCCACATTATACAATAAAAAAATATCCAAAAATGGGTTTGTAAATGGGATATTTTGCACTAGACAGTTTTTTTTAGGCCCGATACTTAATTTTTTTCTAGGCTTATAAAAGGTCTTATCAAAAAAATGATCGATTGCTGACAAGCCCAAGATGTGTTCTACTTGCAGTATTTAATTAAAGCATCTGTAGTATTTCTAAGAAATCAAATTTTCAAACCAAAAACATCTGATTTTGCATTACTTGGTATTGGATTGCCTTAATAAAGTAGACCATCGTTACAGTATGGATACGGCCGGGTTAATAAGGTACACCATCGTTACAGTATGGTTACGGCCGGATTAATAAGGTAGACCATCATTACAGTATGGATACGGCCGGGTTAATAAGGTACACCATCGTTACAGTATGGATACGGCCGGGTTAATAAGGTACACCATCGTTACATTATTTATACGGCCGGATTAATAAGGTAGACCATCAGTACAGTATGGATACGGCCGGGTTAATAAGGTAGACCATCATTACAGTATGGATACGGCCGGGTTAATAAGGTACACCATCGTTATATTATTTATACGGCCGGATTAATAAGGTAGACCATCATTACAGTATGGATACGGCCGGGTTAATAAGGTACACCATCGTTACAGTATGGATACGGCCGGGTTAATAAGGTACACCATCGTTACATTATTTATACGGCCGGATTAATAAGGTAGACCATCATTACAGTATGGATACGGCCGGGTTAATAAGGTACACCATCGTTACAGTATGGATACAGCCAGGTTAATAAGGTAAACCATCGTTACAGTATGGATACGGCCAGGTTAATAAGGTAAACTATCGTTACAGTATGGATACGGCCGAGTTAATAAGGTGGACTATCGTTACAGTATGGATACGGCCGCGTTAATAAGGCGGACTATCGTTACAGTATGGATACGGCCGAGTTAATAAGGTGGACTATCTTTACAGTATGGATACGGCCGGGTTAATAAGGCGGACTATCTTTACAGTATGGATACGGCCGGGTTAATAAGGCGGACTATCGTTACAGTATGGATACGGCCAGGTTAATAAGGTAAACTATCGTTACAGTATAGATACGGCCGAGTTAACAAGGTGGACTATCGTTACAGTATGGATACGGCCGGGTTAATAAGGCGGACTATCGTAAGGGTATGGATACGGCCGGGTTAATAAGAGGAGACAGCCATATTGAAACAGTGGGGCGGGTTCAACCTCAAAAAAAGTTCAGCAGTTACCGCAAAGGAAATTGGAATTTTATAAAACTACCCACATCATTGCTAATATAAGACACATCGTATAATAATTAGGATTAGAAAAAGGCAAATACTCATATGATAAAATTGAACTAACTCTAAACCTCTCTCCTTTGGAAGTCCGTCGGGAAAGAAATGACCTCATTCGCATCTTCGAGATTATAAATGGTATTATTGATTCACCTTCTCTACTGCAACTCATTACCTTCAATATCCCCTCGCAAAGACTCAGAAATAATTAACTGCTCTTCCTCAACCATCATTCGTCAAATTATGGATTTTATTCACCATTGTCCAGAATGTGTAGACTGGTCAACTCAAGTCAAAAACTTTACTCTTTTGGGATAAGTCTGAATGACTTTTGCCGGTCGCTAAACAAGTGACGGAATATTATAAGTGTCCCGTGGTCCTGACCAGCGGCGTATTCTTGACTTGATTCGACTTGTCACTTTATTTTCTTATATTATATCTGCCTTATGTCTTTGCTTTTATGTAGGTACCTTTTTCTACTCCTGTATTTTTCATTTTAATGTATTTGTGTTATTATTTTGTAGTTTGGACGATGTCCGTTAATAAATAAATAAATAATCGAAGACCATCTCTTCGTTATAATGAATTCATCAATTACAAGTATTTCACATACCTACAGAAGAATATATAGATTTATTATAATGCAATGTTATATTATATTATGCCTTTGTTCGATTGAATGCCACATTTCATTAATATTTTTTTTTTCTGATAAATTAACATATTTTTAAAGGCTTATATGTATTATCTAAATAGTATAAAACAAAGCCGCTATCCGCGTCTGTCTGTGCGGGTAGTTCTTCTAAACTATGCAACCGAGTTAGAAAGGGTGTTCACTATCGTTCAGAGAATTTCTTCTGGTAGGTTTATATAATATAATAAATGGATATAAAATTAATTGAAAGTAGAGAAATGTCGAGTAACGTCGGATATACGTCAGCTAGTTTAAAAGCAAATGTACCAATTCCGGGAGCATTTCGAATTGTCAATTGAGAAGTGCAATTTTATAATTATTAAAAAAAACACAAGCACAACATGAGCCATTTACATAAGTTTAAAGTAGAAAATGTGAGAAAATATCAAAATACAAAAAACAAGAGAAAAAATGTTAAAATCACTTATTAATGAAATATAGTAAATTATTTTCCATTGATGTACAAACAAACTGTACAAACCCATAAATAACAGTTATTATCAAATTACAGTTGTCTTAAGCTTAGCTATCTGTTTTATAACTGTGAACAATAATTAATATGAAATGAGAATATAATATTCATGTCATGACCCCACACATTGCTGCCACAGAACTATTAAGTTTTTTTTTAAATAAGTTTTAAAAGCAAAGTTTGTACATGACGTAACTATTTACAAGAATAAATACAAAGTTAGTTCCTGAAAAGCGCTTCACATTCTGCGGCGGTGTGTAGTTATTTTGTTCATATTTTTGTTTTAATATAACATTGTTTTTATAAAGTTTTTGTATATTGTAGACTTGAAAGATTTTTAAATATTTCTTCAGTCTCTTTTTGGGCTATGCTGAGCCGTTCTGTGCGAATGCTCAAGACAGACCCCCAACCAGCTATCCCGTACTCTATTAGTGATTGACACAAAGCGTAGAATACATTTGAAATGCCGTTTCTGTTGAGGATATTACAGATGTGAAGATAAATACTTAAACACGAAACAATACAGTTTTTTTCCGCTGTGAGTCAGCATATGTCTATAAATATTTCCCTTTAGCGGACATATTTAGTAGCTTATTATTATTTTGGTAAACTAATGTTTAAGACAAGATTTTTTATGCATAGCACAAAGGGTAACAATTATTTTATATTAAACGGGACCCGTTGGCGTCATGTATCTTTTATCAGGAGATTTTTCAATGTGGATGAGTGTTTCAGGCTAATAATTATTGCTTAAAAAAATGTTTAGTTGCAGTCGGAACATGAACAAGGTTTTTCTACACTGTGAGTCATCATGTGTCTCGTCAAACTACTCTTTACAGAACGTGAATAACTACAGTCAGAGCATGAAAAGGTTTTTCACCACTGTGAGTCATCATGTGTATCTTCAAAGATACCTTTTGAGAAGATGAATAACTACAGTCAGAGCAAGAAAAGGGTTTTTCCCCACTGTGAGTCATCATATGTAACTTAAAATAATGCTTTTGAGAAGATGAATAACTACAGTCAGAGCATGAAAAAGGTTTTTCTCCACTATGAGTAATCATGTGTCACGTCAAATTACTTTTTACAGAACATGAATAACTGCAGTCAGAGCATGAATAAGGTTTTACTCCACTGTGAGTCATCATGTGGCTCGTCAAATTACTCTTTAAAAAACATGAATAACTACAGTAAGAGCATGAAAAAGGTTTTTCTCCACTATGAGTCATCATGTGTTTCGTCAAATTACCTTTTACAGAACATGAATAACTACAGTCAGAGCAAGAAAAGGGTTTTTCCCCACTGTGAGTCATCATGTGTATCTTCAAAGATACCTTTTGAGAAGATGAATAACTACAGTCAGAGCATGAAAAGGGTATTTCTCCACTGTGAGTCATCGTGTGGAACTTCAAATATCGCTTTTGAGAAGATGAATAACTACAGTCAGAGCATGAAAAAGGTTTTTCTCCACTATGAGTCATCATGTGTAAATTCAAATATTGCTTTTAATAAGATGAATAACTACAGTCAGAGCATGAAAAAGGTTTTTCTACACTGTGAGTAATCATGTGTCTCGTCAAACTACTCTTTACAGAACATGAATAACTACAGACAGAGCATGAAAAAGGTTTTTCACCACTGTGAGTCATCATGTGTATCTTCAAAGATACCTTTTGAGAAGATGAATAACTACAGTCAGAGCATGAAAAGGGTTTTTCCCCACTGTGAGTCATCATATGTAACTTCAAATAATGCTTTTGAGAAGATGAATAACTACAGTCAGAGCAAGAAAAGGGTTTTTCCCCACTGTGAGTCATCATATGTAACTTAAAATAATGCTTTTGAGAAGATGAATAACTACAGTCAGAGCATGAAAAAGGTTTTTCTCCACTATGAGTAATCATGTGTCTCGTCAAATTACTTTTTACAGAACATGAATAACTGCAGTCAGAGCATGAATAAGGTTTTACTCCACTGTGAGTCATCATGTGGCTCGTCAAATTACTCTTTAAAAAACATGAATAACTACAGTAAGAGCATGAAAAAGGTTTTTCTCCACTATGAGTCATCATGTGTTTCGTCAAATTACCTTTAACAGAACATGAATAACTACAGTCAGAGCAAGAAAAGGGTTTTTCCCCACTGTGAGTCATCATGTGTAACTTCAAATAATGCTTTTGAGAAGATGAATAACTACAGTCAGAGCATGAAAAAGGTTTTTCTCCACTGTGAGTCATCATGTGTCTCGTCAAATTACCTTTTACAGAACATGAATAACTACAGTCAGAGCATGAAAAAGGTTTTTCTCCACTATGAGTCATCATGTGTCTCGTCAATTTACTCTTTACATAACATGAATAACTACAGTGTGAGCATGAATAAGGTTTTTTTCCACTGTGAACCAACATGTGGCTCGTCAAATTACCCTTTCGCACACATGAATAGTTAGAGTCAGAGCATGAAAAGCGTTTTTCTCCACTGTGAATCATCATGTGTACCTTCAAAGATCCCTTTTGATAACATGAATAACTGCAATGGGCACATAAAAAGGGTTTTTCTCCAGAATGGATGCGCAAGTGAAGTCCTAAGTTTGACTTGTAAAAGCAGGAGAAGTTACAATGGGAACAGGAGAATCGGTTTTTTATGGGTTGCATCTTCAGTCCTGTCAATAAATCAGAAAAAGATTAGGAATACAACGTTACTAGTGTAAACAAAGTTAAATCATATAACATTAAAATAAATAAAAAGCACGGATTCTTCATTGTAACAGAGAAAATCGGTTTTACCTGTTGTCTGGGTAATTCTATCAAAGTGACCTAAGCATTCCTTTTTAATATCTGGCAGGTCAATTTCAATTTCCATATATGGAATACCCCCATCATATTCTTCTTGTTGTTCTAGTTCTGCCTTGTTTGAAACATTTTTCACATTAATGCTACCTGTAAAAACAAAAATTCAACTTGTATGTGATATATTTATACAATAATTTAACGCCCGCGGGGCTTTTTACGGGGTAATTAAATTTTAAAATGAGAATTGATTTTGAACATGAGAAAGAAATAATAAAAATAAAATTGCAAGAGACAAAAAATTTATGATATGATCAGTCAGATTTACAAAGAAGGTCTATAATATAACCCACGAAATTCACTAAGCTAACATAAAACATTTATTTATTTATTTATTGAAATACAAACGGCAAGACATGTGCCATAAACATAAATATAAAAATATAGTTAAAAGTATAAGGAAGTAAAGTACTTAAAGCTACAAGGTACAAAATATACAGCATATAAAGTTTATGTATAAAATATAAAGTTAAGTGTAAAGTGTAAGGTATAAGTATAATCTACGGTGTAAAGTGTAAAGTTTAATATAAAGTTAAGTTAATTATGAAAAATAAATTATTAAAAAAAAACATGCACCAAAGGTAAAACATGTCAGTATCACCCATGTATTAGTTTCCTATGTGTGAAACCGCTGTACCGGAAATTGGACAATGTAGTTGCGCTTATACATACTGTGTCGAGTATTGTGTTGTGATGTCATTAGCGAAAAGCAATACCTCAACATCGTCGAAGCGATTTGTCATATCGTTGATGAAAATGAGGAATAAAATTGGACCAATCTATGTTTATATCACTATCTAGAATAATGCGATGTCAAAGCGCATGAGACTATTCATGCGCTTTGACATCGCATTATTCTTGACAGGGATATAGACTTACATTGGTGTAAGATATGAATTAAAAATTCCTCCGCTGCTCATCTTACCAGGGAATTCCTGCGTCGAGATGAGCAGCTTTACAATTATATTTAATCAAATAAGTTAAGTACATAACACATACATAGATGGTTCACATAGAATATTTCTTATTTTGATTGTTCCATTTTAGATGGCCAATTATCAAGCCGAGATATCTGATAATGTCTTCACTTTCCGAAGATGGCTTATTTACAGAGGAAATGCTAAAAGTAATATATTTTGTTTTGGTCATGTTTAAGGTTAAAAGGTGTTGATCAAGCTAAATTTTGACTGCACTCAATCCCACCTCGCACTTAGCATAAGTTTTATCCCACGCATCGCCAGCAAATACCAAAACAGTGTCAATGTCCAACCAACTCTCAATATTGACTCTACCCTTCACACTGTACAGATTGGGCCCTCATTCGACCTGGTCAGTATTTCAGAAAAAGATGTTAAGGAGGCACTCTCAAATTTAAAGAAACCTCACTCCATCGGTCCTGACAATATTCCAACATTTATACTAAAGGGTTGTTCCGACCTTTTAATACCACCATTATGTCATCTCTTCAATGTTTGCCTAAAAAACGGGATTCTCCCAGACATCTGGAGATTAACTAAAATAACCCCTATCTACAAGAAGGGAGATAAACGCGATATCCGGAATTATCGACCAGTTGCCGTTCTATGTTCCATCATGAAAATATTCGAGAAAATTCTACATAAATATATACTTAATCACGTTAATCCAATTCTTGATGACCGTCAATATGGTTTTAGACCCCAGATGTCAGTAACATCAAACCTCTTATGCATCTCAGATTTCTTATCACAAACTCTCGACAATCGGGGACAGGTGGATGTTGCTTATTTCGACCTGGAAAAAGCATTCGACAAGGTTGACATCGACATTCTTCTAAATAAGCTAGCTTCATTTGGTTTTTCCAAAAGACTACTCTGTTTTTTTGCTTCATATTTTCGAAATCGTAGACAGTTTGTTTATTATAAGGGTTCCAGTTCTTTGGAATTCACAGTTTTTTCTGGAGTTCCTCAGGGGTCTATCCTTGGACCACTTCTGTTTCTGATTTTTATTAACGATATTGGTTCAGTCATCACACATTCGCTGTATTTACTATTTGCAGATGACTTGAAACTATATCGTTCAATAAAAAACCATCTTGACTGTATTCTCCTTCAACGTGACATTGACTGCGTCTCAAACTGGGCCAAAATAAATGGCTTGAACTTCAGTACACCCAAGTGCAATATCGTCTCGTATACAAGATCAAAGAAACCGCATTTATTTGAATATACAATCAATGAAATTATTCTCCAACACCTAAATCAAATCAAAGATCTAGGAGTTATTTACGACAGCAAACTAACCTTTCACCAACACATCGATGATTTAATAAGCAGAGGATACAGGCTTCTCGGCTTCGTAATTAGAAACTCATATCCGTTTCGTAACACAAAAACACTGACGTTATTATATAACACACTAGTCCTAAGTGTACTTGAATCAAACTCGATCATCTGGGCTCCACATGAATTAACATACACTTTACGCATTGAAAGAGTCCATAAAAATTTTTTAAGGTTTTTATTTTCGCGGCTCTATGGACGTTACCCTTGGCTTTACCCATCGATTTATATATTAGGCATGACCAATTACCACTCCCTAGAGACACGTAGAGGTATTGCTTTGCTTAAATATTTTTTCCAACTAATAAACGGTCACTTATCTAATAATGAGATACTGGCCCAATTAAATTTTTTTGTACCAGAGTCTCACTCTCGAGGACGTCATCACAATCTTCTATATAGTAGAGCAAGCCGCACTAATTTATTAATGAACTCACCTGTGGGGAGAGCTACGTGCTTTTTGAATGCGGTAGATAAGAAATTAGATTTATTTTTTGTGTCCTATAGCGCATTTACGAGATTTTTGGCATTGCATATACACTGCATAAATGGTACAATTATAACGTCTTAGGCTTTATTACCTGTAATTGTTATAAATAAATGTACAAATTATATATATAAATAAATAAATAAATAAAATAAATAAATCTGCAAACACAACTGAAGTACCCGAAAACGGCAGCTTTCAAATAATAATAATATTAATCATTATTTAAGAAAGTTTGCACATTACAACTATAAATACATATTATGATATATATTGTACATTGATTTGTAACTTTTTTCTAAGTTTATAAAATTAACAGAAAAATACAAACATAATATGATGAAGGTAAAAAGTAAATAAAAGTTCAGGTAGTTGAGGTTTCTCAAATACCGCGACACCGGGATCGCCTGTGTTGAGGATACCCATACTTGTATTATTGTATTATTCGCAGTTATTGAAGTCACCACTCTATGTACGCTCCATAGAGTGGTGACTTCAATAACTGCGAATTTGGGTGAATGCACCGGTAAAGGCCCTATTCTTATTTTTGATCCAAGTTTTTACATTTTCTTTTGTTTTGTGAATCACATTGTTTTATAATGTCTGTAAGAGTGTTGTAGAGTCTTATCGCAAAGTATTTAAAGTTTTGATGACCAAACGTAGTATGGGTTATCGGTGTTTTTAGTAAGTTTTTGTTTTTGCTTCGAGTACATCGTTTATTTTAACTTTTTTCTTAGTAATTATTTATATTTGAGTACATTTGAATAAGGATAGTTTTTGCATATAGCTGCCAAACATGAGGCACATTAATAATATTAAAAATAGGTTAAAGTCTGAAATTATTGATAGACTAAACATTATTTAAATTGTTTTCTGAGCCTTTATGATTCGGTCTAGTGCAGATGAAGTGCCGCCTCCCCATGCTATGATACCATACTCAATAATAGATTGGCAGACTGCAAAATAAATCATTTTCAGGTGTTGTAAGCCGAGAAAGTTTCGTATGATTCTGAAGAAGTGGTTTTTCTTATTTTGTTTGCAATTATTTGAGTATGGAGATTCCATTTGAGATATGGGTCAATGGTGAGGCCGAGGTACTCCATCTGAGTAGAGCGCTCAATGTAGAGACACTGACAACATTCGTCGGAATTCAAACATGAGTGTATTCTAATGGAGGCATCGTCAGGAAGTTGACCAGTAATATTAATGCTTGATGTGACATATTGAGTTTTCTCGGTGTTCTGTGGAAGCGTATTTATAGCCAACAACTTGTTTACCATGCTTATTAGGGCGGAACGATTATTTTGTTATTTTTATTTGGAATACTTTTATTAAGTTGCCAATTGCTATCAATTACCTCATTTAATAACATATAACAATATTTAATAACATATTCAAATATAGTAAACTAGCTGTTGCAATCAAATATTTCTTTTTTAATATACTTTGGCGCTGTGACAGAGGAGCAAAGTGCGGGACGAAGCAGGGGTCGGCACGTGACAATCTACGAAATGCAGTGTTTTGTTTAAACTAGCGTGATAATTGTCTAAAGGTGAATGGTCGTGCGTAAATTATATTCACGAGTACTTGTTGATAAACCTTTTTTAAGTGAATTAACATGATTTCTAGAAGAAAAAATTTAAAATGTCCGATATTTGGTGGAAGTTCAGAGTTGAAAGATAATATCCTACCTACGTATGAAAATGTGATGAAATTCTACGAATGGGTTCGACAAGACTTAAAATTAAGGAATAACACAACTGAAGAACCTACGTTTTTGGAAATTTCCGAAATAGTTTGAACGAAAATTGAAGAATTGTGAATAAAATCTTCTATTCCAATTGTCACACACAAACGAATCTTACAGTTACTAAAAAGTTATCACTCGAAGTGTTATAATTTGAAAAAGTCTTTGAAGAAATTAAGGAAGAAAAGTTAAAAGAGTTCAGAGTACAAAGTAGAAAATTTTTGAAATAGCATGAGGCATTTGTTTACCTATTTGGATCGCCCTACTGCAGGACCAAAATCATTTGCAGTTCAAATTGGTAAAGCATTAGAGATAATATGCAAGACGCTGCCGTTGGCAAACTTTGAGAAGATAGAAGGTGAACTACCTCCACAAATATCCACAGATCTCAGTACAGACCAGAAATATTTACAAGAAATGACTACTGCTGTCATAAATGGATCCTGCTCTCCTGATTTATTACAGAGAAGCCCAGGTAAACTACCCCATGCCCGCTGGTTGACAAGAGCTAATCGCATGCTGCATTTGTATATTTCTACAGAAAATCCACAACAATATCTTGTGACTTTAGCAACGTTTGTCGTATAATTATACGCTTCTGTCTGGTTCTATCAAAACACATTCATCCTGCAAAGATGGTTCACATCATTTATGGAAGTTTATTAACGGCACTAGATATTTGTCCAACGAGTTGTAAGCGATAGTGGACCCTGTTATAATTCGAAATAGTCACTTTGCTCATCCAGAAAACTTGTTGTTGAGTATGGTAACAGATTCAGGTAGGCACATTAGAGAACTCGCTGCAAGACGCATTTTAAAAGCTCGTCCAGTTAATAAAAATTCTGTTTCGCGCATGTTTGAGGTGCCAAAAGTGGACTTAAATGCATGTTCTTACATAGACATGATTGACTGGCAACAAAATATATACGAACCCCCAATACTGATGAATATTTCCGATGAGCAGTTACAAGATCTTATTGAAAATGGAGAAGATACAGTGTTGGAGTTTATGAGACTGCCTTGACACACCCAGGATGTGGAAAGATCTGTAAAAGTTGTGACAGAAGCAGCTCTAAGTGTATTCGACAAGATAAGACGAGAAGGATTCATAAAATCTAAATAAGCATCTCGAAAACTCATGCCAAAGTTTGAGCCGAAAAGGGATTTTGCTATAAAAAAATTATGTTATTCATACCAACATAAATTTCTGAACCTGTGTTTACTTTTGAAATAAATGATGTTATTAATTAAAATCTTCTTTTATTTTATAATTTTATTAATTAAAATCTACTTTTATTTTATCATTTAATGCATAATATCTTATATTTATTTATTATTTTGTATATAGAGTGTAATACACTGATTATAAAAAAAATTAATATAAAAGTGTTTCACCCTAATGCTTATGTCCGTTTCAGCTTTTTTATAAGCACTAGCCAGGTGTCAGCTTCAAACAGTAAGACGGTGTCATCGGCAAAACTAAAGATTTTCCCCTGAATATTAATGTTTCATAAGTCGTTGATATACAACAGGAACAGATACGGTCCTAATATGCTACCTTGTGGTATACCGTAGTTAGATGAACAAGTGTTGCTAAGTGTGTTATTTATTTTAACTTGTTGCTAGCGTCCATTAACCACTCGAACGATCGCGCGTCAAAAAACTTTTTTCTCCGATTGCTCGCGGTTTTTTGGCGACGAATTTGAATATTTTCCGCCAACATTAAAAAAATCAAACCTCCGAATTTTAATACGGAGACATAAAACTGATTGTAGTGCTATACAGCCAATGAATTCACCTATATTTTAATAATTATTCTATATTTTTAGAATTGATAGATAAATTATTAAAAAATCTTAAACTTTATAAATGCGCGAAATTAGCGTTTTTGTGATTTTAAATTGCCGCCAGTGGCAGTTTTAAATATCTTTATAGAATATTTTCTACGTTTTTATGTTCTCTATGGCCTGTTTGATAACCACAAATGCGGGTGCGCCTGTTCTCACATTGCTGGACGGTTGGGGGCGGAGCTACGAAGTTTGCCGAGTGTACACGAAGGCTCAAAGCGGCTACGAAGTTTGCCGAATGTACACGAAGGTAGTTTGTATTGATATTTGAAGGTTATGTTGCCGAATCTCTTGGCGTAGGGCTGAGTCTCAACGCGGCCGCGGGGGCCTCCGTCGAAGCCCGACGAGGCGAGGCGAGCACTGCGCAACGTGGTTAAATATGTACCTGGCAGGGTGTTGTGCCCGGTAGAGCAGCGTCATGCTGCGATCCGTTGAGACTCAGCCCTACGCCAAGAGATTCGGCAACATAACCTTCAAATATCAATACAAACTACCTTCGTGTACACTCGGCAAACTTCGTAGCCGCTTTGAGCCTTCGTGTACACTCGGCAAACTTCGTAGCCGCTTTGAGCCTTCGTGTTCACTCGGCAAACTTCGTAGCTCCGCCCCCAACCGTCCAGCAATGTGAGAACAGGCGCACCCCACAAATGCAAGAATGTAATAGAAAAATAATTTTTTGTACTTTATGCTCTCTTCAAAAGTTTGGTTAGAAAATAATTTTTTAAAATTTGAGTGCGTGACGTGTCAAAATTGAAATCACTGTATTATACTATATAATAAATTTATCACAAAAACTGGTATAACGTTAGGAAGATACATTAACTGTCTACAATTATTAATAAGCATAGTCGCCGTGTTGGCTTTATTTTATTCATTTGATGAATTATACAGAGAGCCTATTTCACGATGTCAAAATCATGGTGCTACTTTTTAAATAATTGTAAATTAGAACTGGAGATTTGTAACCATGTTTTTATATAACGTACAAAACGAGGAAATAAGTCTTAAAATGAGATATATATCATAGATATAAACATTGCCAATATTTCAGGGGGATACTTTGAAAGTTGATGAAATTCACCAATATTTGACGAAAAATCACTTCTGACAGCTACCTTAAGGTCAATCTACATAGAGTAAATCGGAATATGTAAAATGATGATAAATTTGTATATATATCAAACCTTTGTATGACCGTAGAATGCAAATAAAATCATAGTGATCATTTTATATCTAAACGCAAAGGTATCGAAAAAAAATGGGTGAGGGGAAAATAATTGATGGAACCAATAATTGATTTATTTATTAAGCCCTAATATCCTTTTAAATCAATATTACAGTTGTATGGTTACAATGAAAGAGCAGTATATTGATTTAAACATTGTTTACACACTTTGTCATAATAAAAATATATTCAGTTTATTGGTTTATTCATAATTTAAGAAAATCAATACATAATAATATCATTGTGCCTCGCTATAGAGTGAGATTCTGAGTATCGCTCTGGTGAGGGACCACCATTCAGAATTGAACATTGCTTGAATTGGCTTAGTTATGTTTAGTGACTAGATCTGGAAAAGCCTCTTACATAAAAATTGACAAAATATAATTAAGACCTAAAAATAAAACGAGTTATTTAATGTGTACAATAAACAGGGAAAAATGAGAATACCTTTGCATTTGTTAACATGCATATTTCAATGATCAGAATTGAAATATACATATTAAATGTCCACCGAACCTTATCATATAGAACCTTTGAGGACAACATAACATGAGACGTGAGTATGCGGAAAGAAATGATTAAGTCCAGCCATCCAGGCCATCATAATTGATGTTCAAACAAATTTAATTAAATTTATAAATTTTAATTTCATAACTAAAAAACAAAAAAAGAAAAAAATGAAATAAAAAAATCCCTCAGCAAATCTATATTGTAGTGTGATATGGCTTCATGCAATCAAAGCATAATGCCACATCACACACATCACACTTTGTAAGGGTCCTTTTGAAAATGTTATTTATGTTGCACCACGCACATTTCACCTTTTTCCCGCTACGGACCACGAAGTGGTTGCCTTTCAGGATAGGTCGCAGAGTCTTTCCTTCAGCTATTAGGCCAATGGTCCGCACAGTCGTGTCAATTTGACTACGACAGAACAGCAGAAGGAGTTCATCCGCAACCTCACTCCTGAAGTTTCGGTACAAAATGCGTTTATTTTCCTTGCGGAGCTTTGAGCCGTACAATATATACGCATTCTGCACCGAAACGCTTAGTAGTCTCCTGAAAAGCTTCTTGTACCAGACCAGGTTTCGCTGTCGTTCAATGGGGAAGCCTGACAAAAGCTGATCTTTTGGTACGCGCATGACGCTTAAATTGTTTTTTCGCAATCCATTGATCTGCATACCTGTTGGTCTCTCTCGCGATCAGTTCAACGAAATCTGCATCAAAGATTTTAAGAAAGGCATCCACAGGTTTGCCCATTTCGTCGGTATTGAAAGTTGGTCCCGGCGTGCCTGTGAAAGTCTCCCTTATCCCAGTAAAACGTAAGATATCATTAGACCATTCGAAAGAGTAACCTTCAGGCGGCAGAATCAAACGCATTGCCTCACTATCTACCTGGTCTTGTCTACTAAAGTCTATGGCCATAGCGGAGTTAGGTGAAACGTTGATAATATTATGATAAGGTATTGGTGGCATGCAGAAGGTATCCTCATCGCTCTCTTCGTGGTCGACGTCACTCGCTTCGTCATCCTCGTCGCTCGATCTGTCCATTTCTGAAACAACAGAAAACCCAAATTAATTTAATGTGTCTATATTACGATAACCCACTGCCTCTGGTACGGCTTATGACTCGCAATACGATAGTCGCGGGATCAAATCAAATAAATTATATTTGAATAATTAGTGTTATTTTCACACAAAATTCATTTAAAATAATATATATTATATTTGCGGCACGTTCCAGAGTGGAAGATACCCATAGTATCGCCCTGGTGTAAGACCCCATTCAGAATTGAAACGTTGCTTGAAATGGCTTTTGACGGCCGGCATAGTCCAGTGGTAACGCATTGGACTGCCATTCCGAAGGTCGCGGGTTCGAACCCGGCGTGCGCAAATAAATTTTATTTGATTGATTTGTGTTATTTCACAATTAATTAATTAAAATAATAATTAAAATAATATACACTATATTTTCGGCACGTTCCAGAGTGGAAGATACTACCAGTATCGCCCTGGTGTAAGACCACCATTCAGAATTGAAACGTTGCTCCAAATGGCTTTAGCCGTGTTTAGTGACTAGATCTGAATAGCCAGGTACTTCCTCATCTTCCTCTTTCCCTTCCCCACTTACCTTCAGCCTCACAACATCCCCCAATTGGGGATGCCATAGTCTCACTGGCTCCAGCTGAGGCTCTTGTGAGGTATTCATATAAAAAAATAAATAAAAAGTTAATCAAATACTTGAGGTGGGCAATGTCAGGAGTCAGAATAGCACATTCAGGTAGGTATGGAATGAAGAAAAGAGTGTGTGTGCCAAGATCGAGTTGCATGGTGGTTCATCCTCTCTGCCTACCGAAATGGCGTGAAGGTAAGTTAGTTAGTTTTATAACTCACGGTTTCCAAGTACAGACTCTTCTAGTACAGCTGCCTCGTCCACGTTACTGTTTCTGCCCATGTCTGACTCTGAAATAAAAGAAAACACAAATTTACAGTAGAATTTGGATATAATGACTTTGCATTTAACGGTCTACTGTTTTAAGTGACGATAATGTAAACTCTAGTAAGGTTTCATAGCTTTTAGTAGGAAAACGTATCCGTTTAAAGTGACCAACTACGTAAAGCGACCTATTTTAATGATAATTTGTCCGGTTACAAAACCCACCTACCAATACAGCCTCGCTTTTGATTAGGAAGCTCGACACAATGAGTCCCGTGAAGCGAAAGTGTCTTTTCAATTTAAGAAAAAAATGCTGTATTACACCGTTTAGAAGCCGGTGAATCAAATGTAATCCTCGCAAAGAAGTTCGGCATGTCTTATTTCTCACTCTGCAATACCCGTTACAGAAAAAAGATGTGTAATGATGCATCCACGTCATAACAACAATACATTTTGTATGTTTTTGATAACAGTGAAACAGTGCGAGGGATATCAATATAAAATATAGATAATTGATTTTATATTGAGCCCCTGGTATGACATTTCAAAAAATAAACTCACCATTCCCAAACGCCGACAATTCACAGCCCGCTGTGGTACCCGGCCTCCGGAGAGAAGAGATTTCCCCACTCCGCGATGTCCCAGATAACGGCTCGGGAGATGCTGCACGGATAGGCATAATTGGTGCATTGGGAGCCGTTGATTGAGTCTGTGCGGGAGTGGACATCCACGGTGGTGGTACGGGTCGTGGCAACGGTGAAGGCGTCCCTTGTGAAAAGGGACACGTTGTTCTCTCCGGAGATGGAATTCTGAAAACATTTACATAAATCATATAAATTGTTCTCATTCACGTGTGAAACAGTAAGTACAGTATGTAAATAAACAATAAAATTAGAACTCTGTAAAATATGCACTGAATGTGCCAAATGCACAGAGCGCTGATCTTACCAACTCTCACTGTAAGAGTGGAATGCTGTCAGGAAAAAACAATAATATTGTATCAAGCATCTAAATACGATTGCTTACTTTTGTTTAGTTTTTCTTGGAGGTGCGGTAGGGAGCAAAATGCGCGCCGCCTGCTTCTTGAATTTTCGGCTTTCAAGCTCTAGCCGGAAGGAAGCAGACAGGGCCCTAACAGCCTTTAGGGCCTTGACGCGATCCTCTCGCACCAGTAGCAAAACAGGGTCGCTGTTTAAATAAATACAAATATATGATGAGTTCAACGGCCACAGCAAAGTACTTTCATAAAAAAACATTAAAAAATACTAACACTCCAGACGAGGCTGCAATTGCAGCTCTGCGTTGACATCCACGTGCAGGTAGTCCGGCACCAGCTCGTACCCCACCTCTCCCTCTTCCTCTGCCTCCTCTTGCAGTCAGCACCACTCTATATATTTTAAATTGAAAACACTTAATGTAAGTACTTAAATGTTTAAATTTTGTTAAATATTCCACTAATATAAAATTTGAAAATAATTATTGGGTCGTGGAGTGCTCCCTTTCCCTGGACGACAGCTGTTTCTGCACAAATTTGGTAAAAGTAAACAAATTAATTAATTATACAACTAAATAACTAAATTTTTATTGTGTGACGAAGGCTTTACACCATTTTACATCTAAAAAGAGTCGATTTTTTGACATATGACTTGAAATAATTGGTTCGCAAATATCTGTATTAATAATGAACCAATTCAAATAAAACTTATATATATCTCTTTGTTTTGAATCACTCTGATGGAATATCTATATTTCAAATGCGCGAGTGCAGTATTTATGTAATTATTTTAAATCAAAAACAGATGACATCTTCAGTCGACGAATTTTTACACAAAAACTTTCACCAAAACAATATATTTGAAACAAATGAATTAAAAACGCATTTCAAAGATAGATAAGTCAATCATGATTACACAGATATATAATTATGCGTTAAAAACCCAATAAATTAATTACTTACGGCATTTTAGGAAGAGACTAAAATTTCGTGAATGTTAAAATTTAATATTTCGTTTTTTGACAGGACGCCATGAAACAACCGCGAAAACTCGTTAAATAACACTTCAAAGACAACGGATAAGTTCATAGACAAAGAGAATATATTATCAGCTATTCGATAAAACAAGTAGCTGGCCATGGAAACGTTTTAAATAATTACAATAAATATTTTACGAATGGTAGAAAAATCGGTCCATTTTTGGACCGATATCAATCGCAGAAAAATAAAAGTGGTCGATTTTTCGACCGAAATCGTTCCAGTGGTTAAGGTAGCTTTAAAAAAAGTTAAGTTCGTTTCCCGTAATACCGATTTGTTCAAGTTTGTTCATTAATTTATTGTGTGATATTGTATCAAAGGCTTTGGAAAGGTCTAAGAAGATTGAAATACATTTTTTTCTTTTATCTAGGCTTTTAAAAATAAAATCTGTGATAGCGGCAATAGCGTCCGAGGTACTCTTATTTTCTTGAAACCCGTATTGATTTTCTGAGATCAGTTTATGGCTCACGAGGAATCTTACCAGCTGTGAGTTGATGACTTTTTCAAATACTTTCGATAGGCTTGTTAGTAGGGTTATTGGTCGGTAATTATTTATGTCTGTCTTGTTTCCTGTTTTACATAAAGGAATAACGATACCTTGTATAAGGTTTGAGGGGAAGTGCCTTTAATAATGGTGAAATGTCTTTAATATCTAACAAAAATAAAAATGGAACTAAAACACTACCCTGCGGAACACAATATACAATTTATTTTTTTGAACTAATGTGACCATTTATCGTTACTCTCTGTGATCGACTTCCAATCTAAGTTCTGACCCAATATAAGTTATTTGTCTTTTTTACTTCTACCATCATGTAGAATCACCTCCCGAAGTTAATGAACTTTACCCCCGGACAACCTGTATAGCTTTATTAACAATACCCATTGAACTCAGTTTTAATAGGAGTAAACCATGGGATAAAGAGTAAAATGCCTTGGACAAGTCTAAAAACACAGCCATCACTTTTTTGTCAACATCTAGAGCTTCTACGACTGAGGTGATCATTTGAGATATGAATATTTTATTTTTATTTTTTATTGTTGATACATTTTTTTTTTACAATATTTCATATTTCAATTCAGTAATGTTGGCCTCACTGGGTTGTTTACCCGTGCTGAGGCCCCCATTTTATAATTTAAGAATTTATACATTTAAAAAAAAAAGAAAAACAACATTAAAATAAAGGTAAATTTAAAATAAGAATAAAGATTAAAATTTAAAATATAATTATAACACTAAAAGAAAAATATCAAAATATTATAATATTATCTTTAAGTTTTAATATTTTCCCAAGCAATGGAATATACTGTAAAAATATTTTCAAATTAGGATATACTAGTGACATTGAAGATAAAACGATTGAAATCGGTCGAGAGAATCGTCGTCAATTTCAAGCAATCCCTTCGTAAACAAATTCTTAAAAAAGTAGACGTCAAAATTGACAGTTCAAACGTTACTCAACTAAAAGGTCATATGGCGTCATAAGTTAAGCTAGATCGCACCAACATTTTGAATCGCTGACAGAATTATTATTATACCGAGAACGGTGTATTAATAATTCAGTCGGTGGTTTTGCCTACTCACCATCCGGATTTATAAAGTCCGATTGTGTCGTGGGCCTGACATTGCGCGTATACACAACCTGTTTTACTGTGGGAAAGGAGGCCTTTTGAGGCCTCAGCACGGGTAAGCCACCCAGTGAGGCCAACATTACTAAATTGTACTAAGAAATGTAAAATATTGTACCAAAATAAAAAGGAACAAACAAAATGCAAACGGCGATTCGCGTGTTCACACAGGTTCACATGTATACGCGCGAAGACATATCGCAGTTGTGGATTTGTAGAAAATATCAGAACTTACCAATAACTAACACACGCGATGATACATTTAACTGCGTTAGGAAAAAAGCGTAAGTAATATTATATAGAATTGGAGTTTAAAAAGAGGATGCAACGACAAAAGCATGCGTCAGCCATAATTTTTAGGTTTTTTTTTTTTTTTCTTTATTCAGTAAAGTTTATACATTACAGTAAACGGGTAAATTTTTGGCCACCACACTAGGCACATGCCCGTGTTGTAGTGGTCAATTTTATGTTAAGTATAATAATACAAATTAAAAATAAGTTGAATGAAAACAGAATAATATAAAAATAAAATAAAATAATTTATACATCTAAAACAAGTATGAAGTATAAAGGAATTAAAAATAATGCAAAATATCTACATAAGTTTAAGATATATGAATATAAAAAATAGGTGTGGAAAACAGAAAAATTTAAAATAATATAAAAAGTATATCAAAGAGAATACATGTTATTGAATTAATAATAATACAAGGAGCATGTATAAAAAAAAAATAAAGTATAAATAAAAAGAAAAAATACAAGTGCATTTGTGTAATTAAAATAGAATTAAAAATGTAGTAAAAATACAAGTACATTAAGTACAAGTGTATTTCTAAAAAAAGAATACAAATACAATATAAAATCAAAGAAAGTACTATTTGGTAAGAAAGTAGGGATAAGTCATATCTTGATGAGCGATTTGCATGTGCGTGTTATGGTAACATAGGTGTATAGATACAATTTTTGTGTAAATCCACGTTTGAGCTACGGCTAAGGATATGTACTCAAATATGGAATTTTTTTTTTTTAATAATTTATTTTTAATATATATATATATTTATATTTATATACACATACATATATATACATACACAGACATACATAAATGCATATATAAATACATTCATATACATCTATATATGAACACACACAAACGTAATGTGTATTCACATATATACATACATATACAGATACATGGTTAATTTTATTATAATGGTTTAGAAGTTAGGAACTCATGTTGTTCGAAGAACGAACAGGGGTTGGAATAGCCGCCCTTTACAGGGCTATTCCACACAGATAAAGTATAAATTAATTATATGGCTTTGACAGGCGAATGCGGAAACACAATGCGTAAAGTTACTTCACAATCAACTTACCGGTGAAATGATGGTGAAATCTGCATAAGCCTCATCTGTCAACACTGGAACGGGATTGTCGTTCGTTATCACTCGTTATTTTAGATTAAATTGCGATAATAAATACGTATTATGATTATTCCGATAACACAACCGGGGATCGATATGTGACAGCACGAACCGTTTTTGTGCAACTGGCTCGGCTCACGGCTTTCCGTCGTTTTAGCTGACTTGTGCGAACTTAAACTAGACAGTTCAAATTCTGACGATACGATTGGTTAGTACACGGCCTGTCAAAAGCAATTGGCGTTACGGAACATTCCGCCCACCAAAATACAACAACGTGTATTTTAAAGAAAATTTAGAAACAAAACGGGCAATGCTGTGGAACGTTGCGTGAACGAAGAAACAGTGAAAAGAGAGAAGAAAAAGAAAAAAAAAATATATTAATAATAATAATGAAAATGATAAGAAAGAATGCGCCGCGGAAGCGAAGATGATTAGTCACATTGACTAGGCAATGGACATAATTTGGTTAATGGTCTCGTGAGAAGAGAACGTGCAAATTGAAAATTCGATGTACGAACCGTAGCGATACGAACAACGCCGTCGGGGCCTGGATGACAATGTTCTCGATGTAGAGCGTCTATCACAAGAGAAGTAAGCTTAGATTCGCGAGGAAATAGGGCAGGATGTTTATACTCGAATTCGAGCCCAGATTGAGATAACCTGCCACCCACCCTGAGCACACCGTGGTCGTCAATGAAGGGATTAAGCTTCCGCATTTGTTTCGACATAAGGTTGCCCTCTTTCAAGCGTGTGATATCATCATTAAAATGTACATGTTGAGTGCGTTTAACTACTGTCAAAAGTGAAGTGTGAATTTCGGCACGGTTTAATGGAAGATACAAACGACGAGATTCTTTATTCTGTAGGTTGTATATGAATCTAAGACAGTAACCGAGAATGCGTTGGATCTTCCAAATCGAAGAAAATTTAACTAGTAATAGGTCCACCAGATTTTCGTCCTGTTGGACAAATAAAGATCGAACTCGTTCCTCAGAGTGAAGTTCAATTTCGTCGAAATTGCCATCGAACAACGGCCAAGAATCGGATGACTGGATCAGCCACGAAGGCCCCGCCCACCATAACGTGTTATCGATCAGATCGGCTGAAGATTGACCACGAGAAGCGACATCCGCTGGATTATCTCCAGATGACACGTGATGCCAGTCACATTCAAGATGCCAGGAAGTCCCTTCGAGGGCATCTTGAATGTGACTGACACGGTTAGCCACGAAAGTCTTCCAGCGACACGAAAGAGAACGTAACCAGGCGAGCACGATGGTTGAATCCGACCACGCAAAGGTATTGGAGATCGGAAGAAATGGTACGTATAAATCTTTGACGAATTTTAATAGATCTGCTAGAAGAACTGCCGCACACAGTTCAAGGCGAGGCAATGAAATCTTTTTTGTGGGGGTGACTCGAGACTTGGCGCAAACCAAATATATTTGGACTTTATCGTTAACATCCATGATTTGCAAGTAAACTACCGCGCCATATCCAAGTTCCGAACTATCTGAGAAGCCATGAAGTTGACACGACTCCATGTGAGGGAATGACACCCATCGAGGGATTTTGAACGACTTCAAGAGCGGTAATTGTTTAGTATAACGATCCCATTGACGAACAATTTTAACAGGGGGGGTGTCATCCCACCCAACCTTTAGAACCCACAACTTTGGTACTAGGGATTTGGCGAAAAACGTCAAAGGGCATAGAAAAACGAGAGGGTCAAAAACCCGAGCGACTTCACTGAGGATATTGCGTTTAGTGCACTCGAGATCGAGGCACAGGACTTCGAATGAAAATGTATCATGTCGTGGCTCCCACTTTAATCCCAATACCTTGAGAATGTGAGAGTTATCAACATCCATGGACACCAAGTCATTGAGGCAGTATTCCGGAGGCAGATCGGCGAGTAATTCTGGTTTGTTACTAGCCCACTTCCGCAATTCGAATTGACCTCGTTTGAACATCTCGATAACTTCGGTTTTCGTTTGTTGAGCTTGTTCCAAGCTGTTACAACCGGTGACGATGTCATCTATGTAAATATCCGAAGTTAGCACACGACGCGCTAGCAGTAAATCATAACCTTCATATTTGGTCAACTGTTTGACAGTACGACAGGCTAAAAATGGGGCAGAGGAGACACCATAGGTTACAGTGTTTAGTTGGTACTCTTGGATGGGTTCCGACGAATGAAAACGCCAAAATATTCTTTGGAAAGCACGATCTGGTTCTTGAACCAATATTTGGCGATACATTTGTCGTACATCAACAGTAAACACGACCGATGGTATACGGAATTTTAGCAAAAGCTCCAGCAGGTTCTTTTGAAGCTTTGGACCGATAAGCAAGGTATCATTTAACGAGGATCCGTTCACATCCGTCGCTGAGGCGTCGAAAACCACTCTTAACTTAGTGCTAGCGCTGCCTGGACGAAGAGTGCAATGATGAGGTATGTGATACTTTCCCTTGTGCAAATCTTTTCCAGGAACACGAGTCATGGGACCACTGTGTAAATAATCAGTCATGAAAGCAGAATATTGTTCACGTAAGGTTGGATTTGCTATGAGTTCGCGCTCGAGGGAATGGAATCTACGTAAAGCGATCTCACGCGACCCTGGAAAAGAGATATCCCTTCCCCTTTCTCGGAAAGGCAAGGATACGATGTATCTTCCCGAAGTGTCCCGTGAGTGGTCAGTGTAGTACATTTGTTGACAAAGTTGTTCCTCAGGAGTGAGGTGTGAAGACTGGGGAATGGTGTCTAACTCCCACAGTGGCTGGACCTCTTCGTGGAGCCGGTCTTCGTTAGTAACGATGAAAGAATTCGTTTCATGAGCAGTGTTCGAACCAACTGAACCTAGAAGAAGCCAACCAAATGCAGAATTGAAAGCTGATGGCTGACGTGGACCACCATTCACATAACCAGGTCTCAGAAGAGAAGAGAAAACCTCAGCACCTAGAAGAAGATCAATCGGTCCCGGTTTGTGACAGTCAGGATCGGCAAGAGGCAAGTTTCTCAACTGATGCCACGATGACTTATCTAGACGAACAGTTGGCATGTTGCCGCAGATACTAGGCAGCGTAAGTGCCTTGATGTTGAAGAGAACCCGTCCCTTAACACCGATCTCTAATTGAATGACTCCCGACGTGGTTGCGGAAGATTGGCCTAAGCCGCTAACTCTCTGAGAACTGGCTTGACGAGGGATGCCTACGAGCTCCGCAGCACGATCAGTGATGAAGTGAGCTTGACTGCCCGAATCGATCAATGCGCGAAAGGTTTGGAAACGGCCGGATGAATCGCGAATTCCAACATTGGCGGTTGACAATAGTACTACGGACTTGTCTCCTAAGTTGGTGAGGACCTGAATTTTAGAGTCGGAAGACGTCTCCTGGTCCGTAGACGTCGTGGAGTGTTGATGCTGATCTTCCAAAGAAGCGTTTTCGTCTCGATGAAGCAAAGTATGATGTTTTTGCTGACATTTTTGACATGTAAACAAAGATTTACAATCTTTAAGATAATGAGAAGAATGAAGACAATTGAAACACCAACGGTGTGATTGAACAAACTGTACGCGATCCTGAACTGACTTGAGTGCAAATACCTTGCACTTGGAAATGGAGTGGTCTTCCCCGCAACAGGAGCATTTCAGATAAGTGGTGGAGTTCGAGGACCTATTTGTTTTAGGCTGTCCTTTCTTAAGATCGCAAAGAAGCGCTGAAGTGAGTTTTTTGGCAGCCTGATTAAAGTTCCGTTCAAGAGGTTTGCCAATAGTACTCCTATCGCGAGTCGAAAAATGTAAGTCTCGTACAAGAGCTTCGCATTTGTTATAAAGAAAATCTTTGAGTTTCAAATATGAAGGCAGCTTGGTAGGAGACTGAAGTTGTTCGAATGCGCATCTTGTAGGTGAATCTAATTTCGACAGAATTAAATAACAAAGCACGAAGTCCCAATTATCTGTTGGGAGATCCAATTCTTTTAAAATTGTTAAATCCTCATTAAATACATCGAACACGCGACGGAATTCAAAAGGATCGTTGGGCGGAAAATTTAAATTTAGCATTTCCCGCCAACACGTAAATGCGAGTTCACGCGCGTTACGATAGCGCGCGATTAATCTTTGATATGCTTCAACGTAGTGAGCTCCTTGTACTGGAAATGTCCGAATTAACCCTAAAGCTTCTCCAGATAAACATGAGAACAAATACTGCATGCGTTCGATGTTGGATAAAGATTTGTTTTCATGAATCAGAGCGTTAAACATGTCGTAAAATTCGGGCCATTGCTTGACATTTCCAGAAAATATTGGAATGTTTATTTTTGGTAATTTAACGTTTGTGCACGCATTCGCGGTCTTACAATCGAGAGGCTGACTGGTTAACTCCTGGTAAATTTCGACAATTTGATAATACATCTCGTCAAAGGTTTCGCGAATTTTATCCTCATCAATTTCGTTTGTGTCATCTAAAGCTAATATTTCCGCGTGAGACGTTTCAAATTCAAGAACTATCTTTTCCAGAGTAGTATAATGCGCTAACAGTAAGTTGCACTTAGTTGCATCGTGCAAAGCACTTTTTGCTATTTCATGTGTCTTGAGTAATCTATTATTCGCTAATGTCCGTTTCCGGCGCAATATTTGAATTGCTGGGGCCATGTTAAATAAACACGATTGGAAACGTACCCAAAAACGAAACGAAAATAAATATTAATAATATAATCTATTACAATTATATGCGCGGTAGGTCGTAAATACTCAAGAGCTAGGTACCTACCTAATTACTGTTCGAATTGATTATTATTCAAAATTTAAGAAACATTCCACAGCATTATCCGTTTTGGCATAGATAGATAATAATCTTAAAGTTCCCTGGTTTCGGCACCAAAATGTTCGAAGAACGAACAGGGGTTGGAATAGCCGCCCTTTACAGGGCTATTCCACACAGATAAAGTATAAATTAATTATATGGCTTTGACAGGCGAATGCGGAAACACAATGCGTAAAGTTACTTCACAATCAACTTACCGGTGAAATGATGGTGAAATCTGCATAAGCCTCATCTGTCAACACTGGAACGGGATTGTCGTTCGTTATCACTCGTTATTTTAGATTAAATTGCGATAATAAATACGTATTATGATTATTCCGATAACACAACCGGGGATCGATATGTGACAGGACGAACCGTTTTTGTGCAACTGGCTCGGCTCACGGCTTTCCGTCGTTTTAGCTGACTTGTGCGAACTTAAACTAGACAGTTCAAATTCTGACGATACGATTGGTTAGTACACGGCCTGTCAAAAGCAATTGGCGTTACGGAACACATGTATTCTTTAAAAAAGGCTCGTCCCCTTTCAGATATCCAGTTTTGGACACGTATAATAAAAAGGGATATAGTATTAGCAGATTTTATGTCCCTGTCCAACGCGTTGTATATTTTAGGGGCGATGTACCAGAATTGTCGTTGAGCGAATGTGGTTCTAGTTTTTGGGACCACGCATCCCAGATTTGATGAAAAGCGGGTGTTTACTTGGTGTTGAGGAGCCACTAACAAGTCATTTTTTTTTATTAGGTTATACTGATACATAGACAAAAATAAAGTCATAGACTATAAACCATCATTTATATTTTCATTCGAGTTTTATTTTATTTTGTAGCGTTTTGCATACAATATGCAAGGTTTGGTAACACGGGGTTATTTTGACGATGCTACTTTGCCCACGTGTTTAATATGTTCTATTGATAAACTGTTTCCGAACTAATTCTCTGGGAGAGCGACCCTCTCTCTAAATATGGTGGATGACAAATGAGCTATTCATCGAAACCTACAAAGAGTTTACAAGGTTTTTGGCTCGACACTGACCAAGAATATATAAGGAAAGTTTGACCCATTACATGATGGTTTTATAAAATACATGCTCTTGAGCAAACGTACTTTCGCACGCAAAATTCCGAATTGTTCCCTTGTGACATAATTATTATTTTTTCTTTTGCATAAACAAAAACTGTACTAAAACAAGGTTAAATAATCTTTCAGACGTGTTTATTGGAAAAAAACATTTTCATTTCTAAATATACGGATATTGGAATTTAAAATGATTTTTGTGTTTACAAAAACATATCAATGAAAGTTCACATTTTTAAAATACATTTCTGATTATAAGAAATTTCTCAATGAAACTCTCACTTCACTTTTTATCTTGTTGATACATTTTTTTATAACGTTTTAAAGATGTCATTTATTTTTAATATAAAAACATTTGATGATATTGCTTTATATTTTTAACATCGTTTTAATTATATTTAATCCCACACTACTTGGAATCTTTACGATTCTCATATTTCTGGGGCATTTATATAATGAATTTTAATAACTTTAGTTAATTTATTTTTAAATTGGATAATTTTAACGTGACGTTATGAAGTAACTTCAAAATTTTACGGCACTTAAAACACTAGGGCGAGTTGTTTCGGAAAAAAACACGTGTGAGAAAGTCATCACAACGTCAATCGACTCATTTTTCCATAAATTCGGTTGTTTCATCGTCCGTCAAGAGAAAATTCAACGAAATATTCATGAAAATGTGATCACCCGAAATCGGCCGGTAACGCGATCAGCCATTTTGTTAAAGAATGACGCATGCGCAAACATCACAATTGAGATCTGACAGATCGTATGTACTACGATGTGCCGATTACTGGTGATAACGACCCTCACTATTTTGGCAAATAACGCAAAGAAAACCCAACGATTAAAATTTATGCAATTAAAGGTTTTGTGGGAAGAAGTTTAGATACCTTTTCTAAATATAATATTGTCGAAATTCGTTTTTATATCGTTGGTTTCAGTGATTGAAAATGACGAAAAAACTGGTAAAAATATTGAAGAACTACAAGTTTGTTTCGCTTGTCGACCAATATATCACAAATGATGAGCAACATAGTAGCCAGGTGGCATGGAGGTACCAATAGTAGCAGCATCAAAGGAAGGTTGGAATGCAGTGAGTTTGGAGATTAAGTGAGATGGTGGTTATGGAATAGACATATTTACTAACACGTTTCTCGAGAACAACATTTATATAAAGAAAGTCAGATCAGGACCAGAAATGTTGTTGAAAGAACTTTTGGAGTTGTTAAAAGACGGCTTCCAGTCCTTTCTTCATTAATTAAAATGCAGGTAGGTAAGGTACAAGGGATCATTGTAACAAGATCCACCACCTGTCTTCATAGACCCCTTGGAGGAGGTTAACGATGTACTGGTGCAAGCACCAATCTTTAATCTTGGGAGATGACCACGTTCGTCAAACCCTCATTAACTCATATTTTGCCAGATTGATGGACTAATAGATAGTAAAATACTACCCAGCACAAAAAGACCTATCTTACCTCTTTCTGTACCATTAAGCCTGTCGTCCCTTGTGTCTGTAAGGAATCCACATCGCACTCGGCTGTGCTGTAAAACCCTGCATTGCAAGAGAGCTTCCACAGTAGACCGCCTTATAAACTGTTTTCTTACTTTACTTCTCTGTGCAGAACTCGGTTTATATTGATTCTTTACCAACCCATGGGACAACAGGCCAATTTTTAGCACTTTTTGTAACATATTCCGCCTGGAGACTTGAACACATGTGTACAATCTACCTCTTGGTACATGAGCGAAGATAATCAAATTCTTTTGAATTTCAAAATAATAATGTCTTTATTCAAAAATAGCTGTACCCCACCACGTGTTGCTGTGGCTCAGTCTGTTTTACCTGTCACAGGTGTCATCTAAATAATATAGGTATATAAAAACACACGCATATTCGAATCCAACGTTGTGTCAAAATTTCAAACCAATCAGTGAAGAACTTTAAGAGATTTTTAGCAAACAAACATTTACATTTGTATTTAAATATATATTATTTTTTAAAGAAAGACAAACATTCCCGGGTTACCAATAACCTAACAATATTTGAAAATCTCCTACTACCACCAGAGTAAGTTGTGTTTTGATGGAGGGCTTAGCCAGCCGAGGAATTGAACTCACTACGCCTGAGTGGGACCCAAGCGCGATGTCAACTCGGCCACCGAGATAGATAGTTAACATGTACTAAATAATTAATGTTACGATAAATCTTTTATTTATTCATAACATTTTATACTTTAATGTTTATAAACTTAGTAAATTTCTTTGTTTACAATAATAGAGAGTACATACTATTAGAAATGTCTTAAACAACTATCTCACATATATGTAATATGCATTGGATCGTTATTGAATAATAGAGAGTACATACTATTAGAAATGTTTTTGACAACTATCTCACATATATGTAATATGCATTAGATCGTTATTGAATGTGAATAACTTAACTGTAACTGCATTCTTCTACCTAATTTTATTAAATAAATATATTCTGTTATTTGTATTTTACAGAAGTGAGGAACAAATTAAAATAAAAGAGAAAATATGTATAGGACTGTAGAAATTGAAAAAAAGATAATTGGTAAATTATTTTAAAAAATGATTAAATCGGAAGGATAGGGGTTCAATTTCCATGAGCGGTATTTATTTTTTCTCAGAAGTAATTTTTTTAAAAATATATATTGGTGTTTCAGACTAACATTGATAATAATAATTTTGATATTGATAATAATAATTTGTGAGTATAAATTCAATTAAAAATAAGAAAATAAAAGTTAAAATACATGTTTATGCTATTTTCAAATTATGTCCTAATCCTGTTTCTAAATTTTGCTAATAAACAATAAGTTAACGTTAATTAAGTGTTAATCTCAAGTGACCTACCAGGTAAGTATGGTACAGTATATTATCTCCATAAATACTTAGTAATAATATAGATCATTGTAGAAATGTATTATATATTTTAACAGCGCCCTTGAGGTGATTTTGAACAAAAACGGTGCTATACAAATCATCGAAATATTATTATTATTGTGATTATTTATTTTTTATTAACTCCCTGAAATAAGTAAAATTATACCAGAATAGTCTTTCGGAAGAAAGAATAATTTACAACAAAAATACAAACTTATACAATGGAAAAGAAACATTTAAGAACATAATATAATGGACTAGTTAATTGTGTGCGAATGCATTCATCCAAACATTGAAAGAACACAAAATATTATAGGGGCCATAAAGTAAAGGTCACACAGCATTAAAAATATGCATAGTATAAAAACCTAGAGATGCCATCATAATATTGTATAACATGCATATTTTATTAATTTACAGTTTAAAAGGGAAAGAAAAGAAAAATGCGGCCTCACTGGATTACCTCGTCGTAAGACCACAATGTACATTTGTTAGTATATCATGTAATATAATGTAGATAATTGTGAAGCCAGTAAATATTTCATAAGAATTGTGTATATAAAAAAGAGAAAAATGATTAAAATTAATATGAGTACATTAAAGAATTCACCCAGTAGATAGTGAACAGAGGGGAATAAACTGCTTTCATCTCAGTTTAGTTTTAGCATGACTCCAATATTACTTCTTCCTGCCTCAACAATCAAATTTTTTTTTAATCCGCTAAAATGGCAATAGGTATTTATTTATTTGGTACAATATTTTTTACATTTCAAAGTTTTCCAGTAATGTTGGCCTCACTGCTTGGCTTGCTTGCTTGCTTGGTATGTATAAAATATTATAATTATTTCTTGTTAGTGGTTTAAATACGTCTTCATGGTTTGTAATAATATTTTTTTTTATTATTAACGCCCTGAAAAAAGTCAATAGACAGAAAAAACAGCTTGAATTACATGAGTTAACAATGGAAAGGGAGTGAATGGATGGATTATATTTACTGTTTTGTGATTGTAAATACCTTCTCCAGAGAAATTTATAAGAAAAATACATTCTTTTACTATATGGAAGAGAAACAGAAGAATTAAGAAAATATAATGCACTAGAGTCCAGTGTTTCCCACGGTGGGGCATAACGCCTTAGAGGTGGGGCACCACGCTTCAGAGATGAGACACGTAGGCATTTCACATATAAAGGGTAATACACATCGATCATACAAAAATTGCTTGAGATGTACAAAATCGAAATATACGCCAAATTGTACTTAAAATAGAATGAAACCCGTTATGATTTCAATAATTATCTAAAAACACAGAAACTGCTTAATTGTTTAATAGATAATGCATAAGTATAATGAGGAAATCTATAATTGGTTTATCAGTTAAGTGAATTGCACATGTATAAACCAACCAAGTAACTGTTAATTTTCCTAAAATAAAATATATAATAACAATAAGAACATGATACAAGATTTTTCCTAAGCATGAGTGTGAATTTGTAACAATAAGCTGGATATCCATGAACAAGAATGATCACAGTACGAACATGAGAATGGATTTTGCTTAGTATGAGTGCGAATGTATCTTCGTAAGCTTGACTTTTGTGAACATGAATAGTTACACTAAGACAATGAGAATGGTTTATCCTAAATATGAGTGATAATGTGTGTCGTTAAATTTGACTTCCAAAAACATGAATAATTACAGTAAGAATGGTTTTTCTTTAGTGTGAGTACTATTTTGTCTCATTACACGTGACTTCTGTGAATATGAATGATCAAAGTAAGAACATGAAAATGGTTTATCCTTTGTGTGAATGCGAATATGAGTCATTAAATTTGTCTTTTGTGAACATGAATAGTTACAGTAAGAACATGATAATGGTTTTTCATTAATATGAATGCGAATGTTTGCCATTCATACTTCTGAGTATAGTAAGTATTTGCGAAGAAACTAACACCAAATATCCTAATATTGCATGCCAGAAAATTATTATTAACCTTTCCCTCAATTTATTTGGCGGAATGTGGATTTAGCGCCATAAGCGATTAATTCATTAAAAAACGAAATCTAATGGATATAACTAATAGAGGGGACCTAAGAATGAAATTAAGTAAGTTAGATCCGGACATAAAATTTATTTGTAGCAAGCGTAACTCAATTTAATTTCAGTTATAATATATGTATTAGAATAGGTTTTATTTAATTTAATTTGGGATTCATATGTTTACAAACATATTACAATATGATTTGAAAATTTACCTGCTGTTTATTTTTTTTTTAAATGCCGGTGGGGCATCTGACTTTTGGAAAGACTACGGTGGGGCATGGCATAAAGAAGGCTGGGAAACACTGCATTAGAGTAAATTTTATGTGGAGTTGCTGTATGTTTAAGACATTGTATTCAGTGAAGAGTCGAGTGGAGGAGTATCTTGTCGGTCGCTTGTTGATAGCACGTATTATCGTTTTTTGGGCTTTTTGTAATGGATCAATAAGATAATGTGCACAACCGCCCCAAATTAAGATGCCATATGCTAATTGGGGTTGGCAGAGAGCATAGTAGACTGTTTTCATTATTGTAGGAGTAAGGATATTTCTTAATGTTCGAAAAACATAACAGAGCTTGCGAATTCGGGGAGTTAGGCTGGCTAAGTGCTGATCCCAACGAAGATGATGATTAATTAGGACGCCTACGTATTTTATATGGGATACTTTTTCTAAGTTTGGGCAAGTACAGGAAGAATAAGGTCTTGGACAAGAGTGAATTGTTATTTTCTGATTGTTAGTAGGTTGGGTCGCAACAGATAGACTGAAGGTTAGGAATTTTGTTTTACCAGCGTTGAGTGTCAGGAGATTGTCATCTAACCAATTCTTTACAAGGTCTATGTCGTGTTCAGCTATGTCAAATGCTCCTTTCCAGTTTTAATGACGAGCTATGAGCACAGTGTTATCTGTAAAGGATATTAGTTTTCCGGTTATGGGTAGGTTACAGAGTTTGTTGATGTAAATGAGGAACAAAATAGGGCCTAGGACACTCCCTTGTGGGACTCCGAATTGAATTGGTAGAGGGTTACTTTCAGCTGTGTTGTTAATTTTTACAGTTTGTGATCTACCAGTTAGGTATGAGGAGAACCAGTTAAGAGTTGAGTCCCGGATGTCTATTTGAGATAGCCTTTCTAGGAGTATGGGGTGGGAAACCGTGTCGAATGCTTTGGCTAAGTCTAAGAATATGGCTAGACAGGAATCGCCTTCATCCAGGCTATTAGAGATGTTCTCAGTCAAATCTAAGATTGCAGATTCTGTACTAATTTTTTTTGGAAGCCAAACTGATTGGGCGAGAGAATCTTCTGGGTTTCCAAATGGGAGATAAGTCTACTTTTGACTATTTTTTCGATGATTTTGATAGGACACTTAGCAAAGAAATGGGTCTGTAGTTTTCGATATTTGTTTTGTCGCCACTTATATAGATTGGGATAACCGTAGCATGTTTTAGTTGGTTGGGGAAGGTGCCACTTTGAAACTTAGATTAACAATGTGTTTTAACGGTGTGGTAATGAAGTGAGCTATGTGTTTTAGTATGTAAGGTGAAATTTTGTCATTACCTGCAGCACTATTTGTTTTTATAGAGAGTATAGTGTCAACAATTTCTTTGGTGGATGTGGGGGCTAGGATATGTGTGGGATGTAGAAAGTTCTGTTGTCTTACCCTTGAAGCTAGAAGATTTTGGGTTTTATTTGTGGCTGTCAGAATTTAGTTCTAAGTTTGTGCCGATATTACTAAAATAATGGTTGGCGTGATCAGCTAAGGTTTCTGGGTCTTCGTGAACTTGGATATTTTTCCCATTTATAACTAGTGATTGAATGTTGAGTGAGGTTTTTTTTTATTTTCTGATATGTCGTTGACTACGTTCCAAATTACTTTGCTGTCATATCCTGATTCTTCATTTTTCTTCTTATAATATTTTTGTATGGTTATTATTATCAGGTTATTGCAAATGTTACGATACTTTTTATAGAATCGTGAGAATTGGGGGTCAGGGTTATTTAGTGCTTGTTTATGTAGTCAGTCTCTTTTACGTATGCAGAAGATAAGGCCGTTCGTAATCCAAGGTTTCAACTTCTTGTTTTTGTTGGAGGCTGTTTTGATGGGGAAAGACGCGTAATTAGTGTGGGCAGTTAGTGATGCAGAAAACGTTTCAAGAGCTGTGTTGACATTTTCAGAAAGCAGGGTAGACTCCCATTTTTCTAGTTCTACTGCCTTTATCAGATGATCCATATTTACAATTTTATGAGTAGGATTACTGGGCTTAGGGGGGGGAGATTTTGAATTATGTAATTCTAGGATGGTTGAGTAGTGGTCTGTTACAGTAGATTCGAACACAATTGATTTAGCAGATCGCTTTGTTCTGACCATGATGTGATCTATGCATTTCTTAGTGTGACTCGGGTAGGTATGTTGATGTATGGTATAAGGCCATGCAGGACCATTAGGTTTAGGTATTTTGTTGTATGAGGGCTGGCTTCGTTTAGGATGTCTATGTTGATATCACCGATTATGATGAGATCTTTAGTTGAGTCTTCGATTTTTTTTTCGAGTGAGTAGAGAAAAGGGGAGACATTATTGAGCTTAGGGGAGCGATATATGGCGAAGATATTTAAGTTGTCAATAGTAACTTTGAGGCAATTTGCATGGTCAACTGAAATTTCAGACACTATAGGGTAAGTAAGATTTGACATAAACTATGACCCCATCGGATTGGGACATGTGCCGAGTTATATTGAACACGGAGTAGTTGTTGATTATTTTCGGGATATAATTTGCATTTATCCAGCACTCTGACAGCACAATTATATCAAATTCATTCCCTAATTCAGTTAGGAGTACAAGTAAATTGTCAAAGTTTTTATTGAGGCTGCGGATATTCATGGCAAATATTTTTAGTGCTTTAGGTGTGGAGATAATTTTTTTATATTCATTTATATCATTTGTCGTTTGAATCGTGATGTTTAGTAGGTTATCGATAGGGTTATTTGGGTCCATTATAAGCGTCTGTATATGGTGGGGGCTCGAATTCATCAGTAACATTGTGAGTTAAGTGGATGTATAAAGATAATGGAAAACCATAGAAATTGATAATTAAGATGTGTTTTTGCAGATGTTTAGTTATCCTAGCGCTTAGTAGAATTATATGAATTAACGGAATTAGAACAATAGGAAGAGTGTTAAAACAGATATATATAAAAATAAAAATGGAACAATTTAAGTTCATCGAAAAGTAAAAGACGCTGAGATAATGAAAATAGTTAAAACAGATATTTATAAAGATAAAAATGGAACAATTTAAATTCATCGAAAAATAAGAGACATATAGATAATCTAAATTGTTAAAACAGATATTTGTAAAAATAAAAATGGGACAATTTAAATTCATCAAAAAATATGAGACATTGAGATAATCAAAATAGTTAAAAGAGATGTATATTAAAATAAAAATGGAACAATTTAAATTCATCGAAAAATAAAAGACAATGAGATAATGAAAATAGTTAAAACAGATATTTATAAAGATAAAAATGGAACAATTTAAATTCATCGAAAAATAAGAGACATATAGATAATCTAAATTGTTAAAACAGATATTTGTAAAAATAAAAATGGGACAATTTAAATTCATCAAAAAATATGAGACATTGAGATAATCAAAATAGTTAAAAGAGATGTATATACAAATTAAGATGGAATAATTTAAGTTCATCGACAAATAAGAGACATTGAGATAATCGAAAAAATTAAAACAGATATTTATAAAAATAAAAATGGAACAATTTAAATTCAACGAAAAATAAGAGACATTGAAATAATTGAAAAGGTTAAAACAGGTATTTATAAAAATAAAATTGGTATAATTTAAATTCATCGAAAAATAAGAGACATTGAGATAAAAAAAATAATTAAAACAGATGTGTATAAAAATAAAAATGGAACAATTTAAATTCATAGAAAAATAAGAGACACAATAATCAAAATAGTTAAAACAGATATCACGATTTAAAATAATAATGCATAGGAAATGGTTGAAACAATTGTTATAATTATAGTTCATTCGACAGTTAAGGGCCTTCCTTACTAGCGATCTCAATCGTTGTATGAAGAATCATGAATTGTCAGATTCAAACGACAATCTAAGTTATTAATCGTCAAAATATCGATAATGTAGCCACGCTTGGCTATCGTAAATACATTTTTCTGTCGAGATATATGTTTTTACTAACAATTTATTTTCGTTAAATACTATATAATGAACATCTAAGAATTCTCCTACTCATTCGGCTCTATGAGGTGGCCGTGAATGCACGCTTTCTACGGTCCGTCGTGTCAATATTTTTTCAAAGTTCGAAATTCCGCGTAATTATTACACTTCCATGAGACGTTTCAACAATATTCCACTCTATGCGTTGCGCGTAGGGACTATAATAGTGTGTCGCCTTTTTTTATGTTTCATCTGTGCGTTTCCGTCGAAGCTGTGTAGTTTCAAATAGTATTATTAAGAATCAATTTATTGTTAACATTTTTTTGGGTTTCTAGGTAATAAACAATTTAATATTATTAAGAATTAATATATTGTTAACATTTTTTCGGGTTTATAGGTAATAAACAATTTTATATTATTAAGAATTAATTTATTGTTAACTTTTTTTCGGGTTTCTAATAAATATAGTAATAAACAATTTGATGTTTTTAAAATATAAAAGTATATAAAATATTCCAGCACTTACAATAAAATAAAAGAAGCACATCGTATAAAAATGTTTCAGTCGAAAAGATCGAATGCCGAAATCACTTACTTAGAAATTATTGCAAAAAACTTAAATCACTGTTAGAAGTATCCCTTAGCATTGAGGAAGATTGTGTCAAGCCGTATTTTACGCCTGAGAACGGCTGTACGTTGTGCAATAACGTACCGGAAGACTATGAATTAGGAAAAATAAAACAGTTTTATTTGAATATATTGAATGGTCCAAAACATTTATTTGGAGACCACTCACTATGCAAGGAACGGGCATACTTTTGCAAACGGGATACTGGCGACACTAATTACGTACCCAATATGACTTCGAGCTTGATAATGTCAAGAAACGCTTTTACAATTTTTGCATGCTACCCGAATTAATTGATCCTTGACATAATCGCTGCATGCCTATTAGAAATCCTGAGTATTTAGAAAAGTGCATAATAGCGAAAAGAAACAAAGTAAAATTGGTTTCAGCTAAAACCAAAACATGTAAAAAGGAATTGTTTCGAAGAAATCAATAACATTTTATTTCATTGAAGTGTCTTCAGAAGAAATTTCATTTATATTCCTAATGTATGTAGTCCACATTTTTAGAAATAGGGAAAAGGAGGGTTGGAAAGTTCCTGGCTATTCAGATCTAGTCACTAAACAACTAAAGAAACAAACTACCTTAAAAAATTGAAAATAAATAGTATTATTACTTCAATAGAAGAGAGTCCAAATATAATTACTAATCATATAAATTACTTCTTCAGTGACATTGGTCCAAGCTTCGCTAGTAATTTGTGCAGTGCTAATAAAACTATTGAGATGTGTCTGGTGAATGATTTTAAATCTGAACTTCACGTTACAGGGGACAATTTTTATTTTAAACCAACTAACATTTCTGAAGTCACAAATGTGATAAATGATTTAAAAATGTATTTCTCGTGCGGTATTGATTCTTTAAGTGTTATGGTGTATAAAATGCATGTATCCGAATTAGCTTGTCTCATATCTCACCTTGTAAATACAGGAGTTTTCCAATAAGAGGTGAAATTTTGATATTTAATCGTAAAATATCAATGGTTTCGTTGCTTGTGTGGCACGTAGCGCCGTCTTGTTGAAAGTAAACGTTGTCCAGATTAATACCATCCGATTCCGGCCATAAAACATCATTCATTTTTTTTCGGTAGCGCAGTCCATTCACTGTTGTCCATTCTGTTGCTCCAGCCTCATTTTCAAAAAAGTAAGGTCCAATGACTCCGCCGGACCATAAACCGCACCAAACAGTCACACGTTGAGTGTAAAGAGGCTTTTTAACAATAACTCTTGGGTTTTTCGAGCCTCAGATGCGACGATTTTGCTTGTTGACGAAGCCACCGAGGTGGAAATGGGCCTCATCACTCAAAATGATTTGCATTTGATTCACTCAAGTGAATTTTAATAAGTTCAATGCGTTGTTGAAGCGTGTATCGTTCCATTTTATTAATGGCGTTGTTTCTACTTGTCAAATGTCAAAAAATGACAGCTTCAAAAGTAACATCTACCGAAATAGCGGGCTATTCAAAATAACACCTCTTATTGGAAAACACTGTATTAGCTTCGAGAGTGGGATGTTCCCTTCTCATTGTAAGTAATTCCCCTTTTTAAATATGGAGATCGTCTAGATGTTAATAATTACAGACCTATATTCTTACTCAATACTCTTTCAAAAGTAATAGAGAGATTAGCTATGTCGAGATTGGTATCATTCTTAGAAACATATAATATACTCTCTAGCAATCAGTTTGGTTTCAGAGAGAATACAGGAACATATGATGTAGTGTTGAGGGTATTGTCCAAAGTCAAAGTCAAACATGAATACAATGTCCTGAAGGAGCTTGCAGAACTAGAAAGCATTACCATAGAAAAGTGTGGTCTTTTCATACATGAAGAGTATCCGTATATGGGTGCGACACCAGATGGAATTTCTTCTGAATACACCGTGATTGAAATTAAATGTCCTTTCGCAGCACGCAGCATGCTCATATAAGAAGCAGTAAAATCCAAAAAAATTATGTTAGCAAAAATGGAGAAATTCTGGTAAATACATCTCACGATTGGTTTTACCAGGTTCAGGGCCAATTACATGTAACAAAAAAAGCTATTTGTATGTTTGTTGTATGGACTGAACTCGGATAAAAATCGAAAAAATTTTACGGGATGACGAATTTTGGCAGACTAATATGGTTGAACAGCTGAATCGCTTTTAAAATTTTTGCATGCTACCCGAATTAATTGATCATGGACATAATCGCTGCATGCCTATTATAAATCCTGAGTAATTCAAAGTGCATAATACCGAAAAGAAGTAAAGTAAAATTGGTTTCAGCTAAAACCAAAACATGTAAGAATTTTTAAGAAGATCAATAACATTTTCATTGAAGTGTCCTCAAAAGAAATTTCATTTATATTCCTTATGTATGTGGTCTACATTTTTAGAGATAGGGAGGATGGGGGGTTGGAAAGTTCCAGGCTATTCAGATCTAGTCACTAAACATATCTACGCCGTTCTCAAGCAACTTTCAATCCTGAATTATGGTCTCTCACCAGGGTGATACTGAACGTATCTTCCACTTTTGAACGAGGTACAGATTCATTATATGTAACTATATAAAATTTATTTTAATTCTATAATATGACATACTTATATAAATTAAATTAAATTTGTTTTGTCCTCGCCGGCTTTTGAACCCGTGACCTCAAATTAAACTATACAATTTAGTATTAACAGTGCCCCCCCGCACTGCGAAACCAGTCTGGAACAAAGGGAAGCCTTTTGTAACTCTTTATAATTGTATTTATCAAAAAAAAAATCCAAATAAAAAGTTATATTAAATGTTGTTACTGAGAACCTCCTCCATGAATCAAGCTATTGTAATATTGCATTACATTCTAAAATATATTTTAACATAATTTTCATAATCACAATATCTTTAATTAATAATAATTTGTTTTGCTCTGTGCGTGTCTTGTATTGAATGGAACGCACCGGCCAGCTGCCAGGTGCAGCGAGTTAGATATTCGAATTCGCGCTAGAAACATTTAGTAGCGAGGGCCGTTAAGAGAATTATAGAAGACTTTAGTTATTTGGAGAAGTAGAGTTTTTAAAATTAATAGTACAATAATTACCAAGGGATGTAAGAAAATTTATAAATAAATATACCACATTTAAGAGAATTAGCAATATTAAAATTATTAAGAAAAGTGAAAAAAGTGCAAGAATAAAAACAATCACTAGGATATACGGAATCAAGTGGTTTGAAATTAAGAAATTAATTAGAATAGTTGTATCCAATTTTTGAATAGCATTATTAAGAGAAGTAAAGTGAGGTAATTGATTTAAATAAGATAATTTTATTTGATGATATGATAGGATTAGGATTATCATGGAAATATAAGGAGTTAATTTAGTTGAAATTATTTTATAATTTAAAACAATCGAATGTATCACACATGTATCATACAACATAAAGTCATTAAGAAATTAAAAATATTTAAGTAAATTAAGTTTGGTATAATAATTCGATAAAATAACACAGTGGAAATAAATGGATGAATTTGAATAATTGTAGAATAGAATATAGAATAGAACATAGAATCTCACAAACTGGTTGAGAATAAACAAACTAACTCTTAACGTTAAAAAAACCCATTATCCACTGGAACGATTTCGGTCGAAAAATCGACCACTTTTATTTTTCTGCGATTGATATCGGTCCAAAAATGGACCGATTTTTCTACCATTCGTAAAATATTTATTGTAATTATTTAAAACGTTTCCATGGCCAGCTACTTGTTTTATCGAATAGCTGATAATATATTCTCTTTGTCTATGAACTTATCCGTTGTCTTTGAAGTGTTATTTAACGAGTTTTCGCGGTTTTTTTATGGCGTCCTGTCAAAAACAAAATTATAAATTTTCAACATTCACGAAATTTTGGACTCTTCCTAAAATGCCGTAAGTAATTAATTTATTGGGTTTTTAACGCATAATTATATATCTGTGTAATCATGATTGACTTATCTATCTTTGAAATGCGTTTTTAATTCGTTTGTTTGTATTATATTGTTTTGGTTGAAGTTTTTGTGTAAGATTACGTCAACTGAAGACGTCATCTGTTTTTGATTTACAATAATGTCTTAAATACTGCACTCGCGCATTTGAAATATAGATATTCCATCACAGTGATTCAAAACAAAGAGATATATATAAGTTTTATTTGAATTGGTTCATTATTAATACAGATATTTGCTAACCAATTATTTTAAGTCATATGTCAAAAAGTTGACTCTTTTTCACATGTAAAATGGTGTAAAGCCTTCGTCACACAATAAAAATTTAGTAATTTAGTTGTATAATTAATTAATTTGTTTACTTTTACCAAATTTGTGCAGAAACAGCTGTCGTCCAGGGAAAGGGATCACTCCACAACCCAATAATTATTTTCAAATTTTATATTAGTGCAATATTTAACAAAATTTAAACATTTAAGTACTTACATTAAGTGTTTTCAATTTAAAATTTATAGAGCGGTGCTGACTGCAAGAGGAGGCAGAGGAAAAGGGAGACGTGGGGTACGAGCTGGTGCCGGACTACCTGCACGTGGACGTCAACGCAGAGCTGCAATTGCAGCCTCGTCTGGAGTGTTAGTATTTTTTAATGTTTTTTTATGAAAGTACTTTGCTGTGGCCGTTGAACTCATCATATATTTGTATTTATTTAAACAGCGACCCTGCTTTGCTACTGGTGCGAGAGGATCGCGTCAAGGCCCTAAAGGCTGTTAGGGCCCTGCCTGCTTCCATCCGGCTAGAGCTGGAAAGCCGAAAATTCAAGAAGCAGGCGGCGCGCATTTTGCTCCCTACCGCACCTCCAAGAAAAACTAAACAAAAGTAAGTAATCGTATTTAGATGCTTGGTACAATATTATTGTTTTTTCCTGACAGCGTTCCACTCTTACAGTGAGAGTTGGTAAGTTCAGCGCTCTGTGCATTTGGCACATTCAGTGCATATTTTACAGAGTTCTTATTTTATTGTTTATTTACATACTGTACTTACTGTTTCACACGTGAATGAGAACAATTTTCTATGATTTATGTAAATGTTTTCAGAATTCCATCTCCGGAGAGAACAACGTGTCCCTTTTCACAAGGGACGCCTTCACCGTTGCCACGACCCGTACCACCACCGTGGATGTCCACTCCCGCACAGACCCAATCAACGGCTCCCAATGCACCAATTATGCCTATCCGTGCAGCATCTCCCGAGCCGTTACCTGGGACATCGCGGAGTGGGGAACTCTTCTCTCCGGAAGCCGGCTATCACAGCGAGCTGTGGGTGGACGTACCATTCTACGAAGAATTGTCGGCGTTTGGGAACGGTGAGTTTATTTTTTGAAATGTCATACCAGGGGCTCAATATAAAATCAATTATCTATATTTTATATTGATATCCCTAGCACAGTTTCACTGTTGGTATATTGGCAGGAAATAAGCATAGTACTTAAAAATTCCACATAACAAACATACAAAATGTATTGTTGTTATGTCGTGGATGCATCATTACACATCTTTTTTCTGTAACGGGTATTGCAGAGTGAGAAATAAGACATGCCGAACTTCTTTGCGAGGATTACATTTGATTCACCGGCTTCTAAACGGTGTAATACAGCATTTTTTTCTTAAATTGAAAAAACACTTTCGCTTCACGGGACTCATTGTGTTGCGAGGCTGTATTGGTAGGTGGGTTTTGTAACCGGACAAATTATCATTAAAATAGGTCGCTTTACGTAGTTGGTCACTTTAAACGGATACGTTTTCCTACTAAAAGCTATGAAACCTTACTAGAGTTTACATTATCGTCACTTAAAACAGTAGACCGTTAAATGCAAAGTCATTATATCCAAATTCTACTGTAAATTTGTGTTTTCTTTTATTTCAGAGTCAGACATGGGCAGAAAAAGTAACGTGGACGAGGCAGCTGTACTAGAAGAGTCTGTACTTGGAAACCGTGAGTTATAAAACTAACTAACTTACCTTCACGCCATTTCGGTAGGCAGAGAGGATGAACCACCATGCAACTCGATCTTGGCACACACACTCTTTTCTTCATTCCATACCTACCTGACTGTGCTATTCTGACTCCTGACATTGCCCGCCTCAAGTATTTGATTAACTTTTTATATTTTTTTTTATATGAATACCTCACAAGAGCCTCAGCTGGAGCCAGTGAGACTATGGCATCCCCAATTGGGGGATGTTGTGAGGCTGAAGGTAAGTGGGGAAGGGAAAGAGGAAGATGGGGAAGTACCTGGCTATTCAGATCTAGTCACTAAACACGGCTAAAGCCATTTGGAGCAACGTTTCAATTCTGAATGGTGGTCTTACACCAGGGCGATACTGGTAGTATCTTCCACTCTGGAACGTGCCGCAAATATACTATATATTATTTTAATTATTATTTTAATTAATTAATTGTGAAATAACACAAATCAATCAAATAAAATTTATTTGCGCACGCCGGGTTCGAACCGGCGACCTTCGGAATGGCAGTCCAATGCGTTACCACTGGACTATGCCGGCCGTCAAAAGCCATTTCAAGCAACGTTTCAATTCTGAATGGGGTCTTACACCAGGGCGATACTATGGGTATCTTCCACTCTGGAACGTGCCGCAAATATAATATATATTATTTTAAATGAATTTTGTGTGAAAATAACACTAATTATTCAAATATAATTTATTTGATTTGATCCCGCGACCATCGTATTGCGAGTCATAAGCCGTACCAGAGGCAGTGGGTTATCGTAATATAGACACATTAAATTAATTTGGGTTTTCTGTTGTTTCAGAAATGGACAGATCGAGCGACGAGGATGACGAAGCGAGTGACGTCGACCACGAAGAGAGCGATGAGGATACCTTCTGCATGCCGCCAATACCTTATCATAATATTATCAACGTTTCACCTAACTCCGCTATGGCCATAGACTTTAGTAGACAAGACCAGGTAGATAGTGAGGCAATGCGTTTGATTCTGCCGCCTGAAGGTTACTCTTTCGATTGGTCTAATGATATCTTACGTTTTACTGGGATAAGGGAGACTTTCACAGGCACGCCGGGACCAACTTTCAATACCGACGAAATGGGCAAACCTGTGGATGCCTTTCTTAAAATCTTTGATGCAGATTTCGTTGAACTGATCGCGAGAGAGACCAACAGGTATGCAGATCAATGGATTGCGAAAAAACAATTTAAGCGTCATGCGCGTACCAATAAATGGGCTCCCACGAATAAAGAGGAAATGTATGTATTCTTGGCAATTTTAATGTATCAAGGTATTAGTCTTTTCCAGATCTAGTCACTAAACATAACTAAGCCAATTCAAGCAATGTTCAATTCTGAATGGTGGTCCCTCACCAGAGCGATACTCAGAATCTCACTCTATAGCGAGGCACAATGATATTATTATGTATTGATTTTCTTAAATTATGAATAAACCAATAAACTGAATACATTTTTATTATGACAAAGTGTGTAAACAATGTTTAAATCAAAATACTGCTCTTTCATTGTAACCATACAACTGTAATATTGATTTAAAAGGATATTAGGGCTTAATAAATAAATCAATTATTGGTTCCATCAATTATTTTCCCCTCATCCATTTTTTTTCGATACCTTTGCGTTTAGATATAAAATTATCACTATGATTTTATTTGCCATTCTACGGTCATACAAAGGTTTGATATATATATACAAATTTATCATCATTTTACATATTCCGATATACCCTATGTAGATTGACCTTAAGGTAGCTGTCAGTAGTGATTTTTCGTCAAATATTGGTGAATTTCATCAACTTTCAAAGTATCCCCCTGAAATATTGGCAATGTTTATATCTATGATGTATATCTCATTTTAAGCCTTATTTCCTCGTTTTGCACGTTATATAAAAACATGGTTACAAATCTCCAGTTCTAATTTACAATTATTTAAAAAGTAGCACCATGATTTTGACATCGTGAAATAGGCTCTCTGTATAATTCATCAAATGAATAAAATAAAGCCAACACGGCGACTATGCTTATTAATAATTGTAGACAGTTAATGTATCTTCCTAACGTAATACCAGTTTTTGTGGTAAATTTATTATATAGTATAATACAGTGATTTCAATTTTGACACGTCACGCACTCAAATTTTAAAAAATTATTTTCTAACCAAACTTTTGAAGAGAGCATAACGTACAAAAAATTATTTTCCCATTATATTCTTGCATCTGTGGTTATCAAACAGGCCATAGAGAACATAAAAACGTAGAAAATATTCTATAAAGATATTTAAAACTGCCACTGGCGGCAATTTCAAATCACAAAAACGCTAATTTCGCGCATTCATAAAGTTTAAGATTTTTTAATAATTTATCTATCAATTCTAAAAATATAGAATAATTATAAAAATATAGGTGAATTCATTGGCTGTATAGCACTACAATCAGTTTTATGTCTCCGTATTAAAATTCGGAGGTTTGATTTTTTTAATGTTGGCGGAAAATATTCAAATTCGTCGCCAAAAAACCGCGAGCAATCGGAGAAAAAAGTTTTTTGACGCGCGATCGTTCGAGTGGCTAAATACTTTTCGGTAACAAGAAAAATTTCAGCCTCGATATTAAAATTGGAGACAACTGCCTCGAAAAGAAAATGAACACAAAATATTTGGGTCTGATCGTAGATTCCCATCTCTCGTAGGATCTCCATATAAATCATATAAAAGAGAAAATTACCCCTATAACTGGTGTACTATATAGGCTTCAAGGATTACTACCCATTCCTTTACTAACTTCAGTATACTATGCCATGGTACATTCACACCTTTCCTATCTCTGCTGTATCTGGGGTTTTGCCTCAAAGAAATTGATAGCTGACCTGCAGGTGGTTCAAAACCGAGCTCTCAGAAATGTGTTTGAACTTCCATGGGACACTCATGTTAGAGACATCTATTCAGTTTCTGGTATCCTTCCAATTACAATCCTTCCCAAATATGAAATCACAAGCACCATCCTACAAATTACCCAAAAATCAACTCACACCAATATCAAGCCACTTTACAATCAAGACATCCACAACCACAATACTCGAAATAACAATAAAATCCGCATTCCTCAAACACACACTACAAAATAGGGGTTAAAATCACTGAACTATATTGCCTATACACTATATAATTCGCTTCCAGATATGTACAAACACATCCACCATAATAAAAAATTGCAAAGCAATGCTTTAAAAGAATATTTTTTAACTACATTTAAAAATGAAAATATGTAACTGTGTTGTCATTTCTTGTTGTATCTTATCCATGTTTTTTTTTCTTTTTTCTTTCTGTACTTGTTTTCTATTGTTGTTTGTTCTACTTAACGTGTCATTATTTTAATTTTTATGCTGTATTGAATGTGAAACTTATATTTGATATCAAAATACCGTTGTAAAATTGTTCTTACTACCTCCTACATATGAATTGTAAGTTCCTCCTGTCCTAAAATGAGTTCTGTTATTCATCGGGATTGCTCTAGCAAGAAATAAACACAATAAAAAAAAAGAATATATATAGAAAACAATATTTGAGTGATTTAAAATGATCAGATAAAGGGGAATTTTGGAGCAAGTTACGATAAATATTTGAAGCAAGTTGATAAGTTTAGTTAGATTATTAATAATTATAGATAGATTTGTGATGTGAGCAAAGTTGACTGAGAAAATAAAATAAATAAAAATTATTGAATTATTACAGATAAGCAGATTAGTTAATGGATTTTTTTTATTGACTTCCAGTCACATTTTTTTAATGTCCGATTCATACGAGATTCTAAGGATTTTAGAGTCCTCAGACTTACGAACATACACCTGACCACTTTTCGTCCATGCGAATTTATAGTTTTTTTTTTTTTTTTTTGCCTGTTGTTTTGTTTGAGCCAGGAGGAATTTTTTTCTTGAAGTCAGGTGGTTGGATATATAGATGGGTGTACTGTGACCCATCTGAGTATGTGGTAGTCCTATGGATGAAGCAGTAATTCGGCCTTTGGTTTTAATGTGTTCTTTTAGTTTAGCCAGGAATAAATCTCGCATTAGTTTAGAGCTGAGGGTGATTATTATATCTCTTGGTTTTGAACGCGAATCATCGGAGCGGTTTCTGCCTCCCACCCGCACCACAGAGGTCGCGTCTTTGAGCCGAACTACCGATTTTATGACGTTTGTGGATAGGTTGTGAAATATAGTAACTAGATTTTCATGTGGATTTTCCGGGAAGTTGTGCAATTCTAGGTTGTTCGACTGAGACTCGTATTCCTGATTATCAATTTTATTCTCCAGGTACTCCACTGTTTTTTGAGGTCTTGTTGTTATTTTTTTAATGTTTCGAATTCAGTTTCAATTTTTTGGTTTTGGATTATGGTGAGATCGATTTTTTTTATTAGTTCATCGTATTGTTTGCTGATGAAATCAATACTTTTTTTGCGTTTCTCCTTTGAATAATTCGAGTTGTGTTAAGATTTCTTTTTTAATGTTATCCATTTTTTTATCGATGTGTTGAGTTATTTTTTCAATTTTTATTTCATCGAGTTCAAGCGCATTTTTACCTCTAGTTGTCATGGCAATGGTTATATTAGGTAATGTGAAGTTGATTTAAATTTTAAGTCAGTTATTTATTGGAATAGGTTACTTATAATTTTTATTTGAATAATTTATGCTTTTGTTGATTTATTTATTAACTTGTAGTGACATCTGTGGCCAAGACTTTACTGGAGTGCTTTTGATTATAAATAAAATAAAAATAAAAATCCTGTTGGTTTGGTTGAGTTTCGAACGTCCGCCCTCCCCGTCGATAAAAATTTCAACTGGTGACCGATTTATCCACAGGACTACTCCCGAGTTAAGAGTTAACGACAGTATAGTCCTTTATATATTATTAATCGCCTTTGGAAGATGACAATGTTATTTTAGATTTTTAGTTTTCACTGTTCAACAGTTTTTCATAAACAAATAACTATTGTTTTTTGTTTGTTTTATATGATATTCACTTTCACTGTATTCTTCACATCCACTAATTTCTTTGACTAATCGAGGTTACGACAGTTTATTAGTAAAACTTTAGTGTTGGGAATAAAAACAAAGATTTTAAATTATAAAACTAAACAACTGAGTATAAAAACATCAATTTCAAACTGAAATAACACTTCCACAGAATAAATCGTGGACGATTAATCCAATAGTATCACTTTTCACTTGTTAATTTGCGTTTTTTGTTGTTTTTTTAGATATTATAAACAGGAGTTTTGACAGAATACGTCGTGATTGTTATTGTTGTGAATTATTTTGTGATTATAAAAGATTTGATTTTCATTGTACCTTCCTCTTTTTTGCTAACGCTTTTAATAAGTAAAGACAAACCTTCTTGGTCTGTCTTGGGTAGTTTTGGTAGTTTTTTCTCCTGATATTCACAATGAAATTGGGAATAGAGCAAATAAAAGTCAAGAGTCCTTTTAAAGTTTCTGATGTGTTATCATTTACAAGTTCCTTCCATTCAAAACTTAACACTAATTATCCGAAAGCTATTCTAATAAATGAACAAACAAATATAATTCGTTCACCCCTACTAGATAAGTACTTAATTATGCTATTAAAATAACCCTATGAGTCATCGTTTGGAAATAACTAACATAAAGACATTCAGTCAAATTTAAATATTACACTAATTGGGGAATCTTTACTGGGGTAATAACCATTAATAATTTCTAATATTTTACTCAGAAATCAATTAAGAAATCAATAATTTAAATTAAAATACCTACCTAGAAATGATATAAATGTATCGTCTGTAAGTGGGTTACCCACAGTTTGATAATGCCTTCAGAGGGCAAAACAGCTGTCACACGTAATAAAAATTACACAGCAGAACTTGTTTAAAACTGTTTTTATAAAGCCAATAACAATATTATTGAATATATAAAAAAATAAAAAAAACAAATGGAGTTCTACAAATTAAACATAATAACAATAAAATGAATAACTACAGTCAGAGTATGAAAAAGGTTTGACTCCACTATGAGTCATCATGTGTCCCGTCAAACTACTCTTTACAGAACATGAATAACTACAGTCAGAGCATGAAAAAGGTTTTTCTCCACTGTGAGTCATCATGTGTATCTTCAAAGATACCTTTTGAGAAGATGAATAACTACAGTCAGAGCATGAAAAGGGTTTTTCTCCACTGTGAGTCATCTTGTATACCGTTAAATATCTTTTTTGAGAAAATGATTAATTTCAGTCAGAGCATGAAAAGGGTTTTTCTCCACTATGAGTCATCATGTGTCTCGTCAAATTACTCTTTACATAACATGAATAACTACAGTGAGAGCATGAATAGGGTTTTTCTCCACTGTGAGTCATCATGTGTCTCGTCAAATTACTCTTTACATAACATGAATAACTACAGTGAGAGCATGAATAGGGTTTTTCTCCACTGTGAGTCATCATGTGTCTCGTCAAATTACTCTTTAAAAAACATGAATAACTACAGTAAGTGCATGACAAAGGTTTTTTTCCACTGTGAGTCATCGTGTGTACCTTCAAAGATCCCTTTCGATAGCATGAATAATTACAGTCAGAGCATGAAAAAGGTTTTTTTCCACTATGAATCAGCATGTGTTTCGTCAAATTACCTTTTACAGAACATGAATAACTACAGTCAGAGCATGAAAAAGGTTTTTCTCCACTATGAGTCATCATGTGTCTCGTCAAATAACCTTTTACAGAACATGAATAACTACAGTCAGAGCATGAATAGGGTTTTTCTCCACTGTGAGTCATCATGTGTCTCGTCAAATTACTCTTTAAAAAACATGAAAAACTACAGTAAGTGCATGACAAAGGTTTTTTTCCACTGTGAGTCATCGTGTGTACCTTCAAAGATCCCTTTTGATAGCATGAATAATTACAGTCAGAGCATGAAAAAGGTTTTTTTCCACTATGAGTCAGCATGTGTTGCGTCAAATTACATTTTAGAGAACATGAATAACTACAGTCAGAGCATGAAAAAGGTTTTTCTACACTATGAGTCATCATGTGTCTCGTCAAATTACTCTTTAAAATACACGAATAACTACAGTAAGAGCATGAAAAAGGTTTTTCTCCACTATGAGTCATCATGTGTCTCGTCAAATTACCTTTTACAGAACATGAATAACTACAGTAAGTACATGAAAAGGGTTTTTCTCTAGTGTGAGTCATCATGTGTACCTTCAAAGATCCCTTTCGATAGCATGAAAAATTACAGTCAGAGCATGAAAAAGGTTTTTTTCCACTATGAATCAGCATGTGTTTCGTCAGATTACATTTTACAGAACAGGAATAACTACAGTCAGAGCATAAATAAGGTTTTTCTCCACTGTGAGTCATCGTGTGTACCATCAAAGATCCCTTTTGATAGCATGAATAACTACAGTCAGAGCATGAAAAAGGTTTTTTTCCACTATGAATCAGCATGTGTTTCGTCAAATTACCTTTTACAGAACATGAATAACTACAGTCAGAGCATGAAAAAGGTTTTTCTCCACAATGAGTCATCATGTGCCTCGTCAATTTACCTTTAACAGAACATGAATAACTACAGTCAGAGCACGAAAAGGGTTTTTCTCCACTGTGAGTCATCATGTGTAACTTCAAATATCGCTTCTGAGAACATGAATAACTGCAATGGGCACATAAAAAGGGTTTTTCTCCAGAATGGATGCGCAAGTGAAGTCCTAAGTTTGACTTGTAAAAGCAGGAGTAGTTACAATGAGAACAGGAGAATCGTTTTTTTACGGGTCGCTTCATCAGTTCTGTCAATAAATCAGAAAAAGATAAGAAATATAACGTTTTTAGTGTAAACGAAGATAAATCACATAACATTCAAATAAATAAAAAGAACGAATTCTTCATTGTAACAGAGAAAATCGGTTTTACCTGTATTCTGGGTAATTCTATCAAAGTGACCTAAGCATTCCTTTTTAATATATGGCAGGTCAATTTCAAATTCCATATATGGAATCCCCCCACCATATTCTTCTTGTTGTTCTAGTTCTGCCTTGTTTGAAACATTTTTCACATAAATGCTACCTGTGAAAACAAAAAATCAATTTGTATGTGTTATATTTATACATAAATTTGACGCACTCGGGGCTTTTTACGGGGTTTTCAAATTTTAAAATGAGAATTAATTTTGAACATGAGAAAGAAATAATAAAAATAAAATTGCAAGAAAAAATTTATGATCAGTCAGATTTACAAAGAAGGTCTATAATATAACCCACGAAATTCACTAAGCGAACATAAAACATTTATTTATTTATTGAAATACAAACGGCACGACATGTGCCATAAACATAAATATAAAAATATAGTAAAAAGTATAAGGAAGTAAAGTACTTAAAGCTACAAGGTACAAAATATACAGCATATAAAGTTTATGGATAAAAAATAAAGTTAAGTATTTGTCATATCGTTGATGAAAATGAGAAATAAAACCGGACCAATGTAAGTTTATATCCCTATCTAGAATAATGCGATAAAGACTTACATTGGTTTAAGATAAGAATAATAAATTCCTACGCTGCTCATCTTACCAGGGAATTCCTGCGTCGAGATGAGCAGCTTTACAATTATATTCAATCAAATAAGTTAAGTACATAACACATACATAGATGGTTTTCATAGAATATTTCTTATTTTGATTGTTCCATTTTAGATGGCCAATTATCAAGCCGAGATATTTGATAATGTCTACACTTTCCAAAGGTTGACAATTACACTCCTGCGTAAAACCATGTTTTTTTCAGGAACGGTCCAAAGATGGCTGATTTACAGAGGAAAAGCTAAAAGTTGTATATTTTGTTTTGGTCATGTTTAAGGTTTACAGGTTTTAATAAAGTTAAATTTTGACTGCACTCAATCTCGCCTTGCACTTCATATACTATATATATTACGCATCACCAGCAAATACCAAAACAGTGTCATCTGCAAATACAACTGAAGTAAATGCTTTCAGTTATAGACAGATTGACTAGGTATGTGAGAGGTACGATAAGCACTTTACAGAGATATTTCATTGCATTGGTTGTGATTAAGTCCTCCAAAGATACATTTCATTTTAGGGAAGAAATAGTGTTTACCACAGATCGATAGTTATTAACTATCGTAGTATATAATTAAAGTAGGATGGGATTTGTTTTTTAGTATTTTCTCCAATATGTTTGAAAACGTATTGAGAAGGTTTATTAGTAAATAGTTGTAAATGACATTTTGACATCCTTGTAATATTGGTATAACAATAGCTTGTTTGCGAGCTGTGGGGAAAACGCTTCCAGTTATAGACAGATTGACAAGGTATGTTAGAGGAATGATAAGTACTTTAAAGAGATATTTCATTGCATTGGTTGTGATTAAGTCCTCCAAAGATACAATTCATTTTAGGGAAGAAATAGTGTTTTCGATTTCATCGGTGGTGATTTTTATGACAAGAGCTTCTTTCCCTGCTCAGAAGGTTCGTTTATTTGTATTGCCTCATCACATTGCATAGCTTGCTTTGCTAAATTCGGTCTTATATTTATTATAAAATTAATGAGAAATTCAAGAAAATGGTCAGAATTATCAGCGTATCTCCTGGGGACATTGTTTATATTGAACTAGTCAATTGTTGTAACTTTGGTAGATTTAGAACTGGTTATTACATTACAAAGAGAGATTAAATAACTGCTTAGATGGGCACATGATGTAGGACTACTTGTTAATGTTAAAAAAACAATTATGGTTATGAATAAATAACTTTAAAAATAAAAATAACTTTATCAACTTTTCTTGCTTTATGAAAAAGTTTTTTGCTTTGTGATGGCATCATTTATTTTATTAAAATTTCCACAAACTTTGCTTACATCACATAATTTTTATAAAAACAATCTACATGTTTCGTGGGCAATGTCCTCTTCTACAGGATCACACTACTAATACTGTAATAATAAAAATTAATTTAAGAAATATGAAGAACCCCAGATGTCAACTTCAAGAGTGATCCTTCAAGAAGGATAAAAAGTTTACTCTTGAGCACCTTTAGTACGGCTTTTTGTTGTTTGCAGCCATTGGAATAATGCTTTATTGCATCAATATTGTGTTTTCAGTGCATTTTAATTAATTGAGCTTTATTATATCCCGAATAAGGTAAGGTTGCAACATGAGATTTGTGAGTATAAGTTAACACACTTTGATCGGGTTATTTTTTCGCCGGCTGACCGCTGAAAACGGGCGAAAATAAAGGTCCCGCGCGAATTTGTGTAATTTGTTTTAAATCGCTATATCTTCTTAAATAATGGAAATATTTCAATAAAATTTTCTACATACTAACTCAGCATACCCAAGCTATAAAATTTCTAGCCGAAAACCAAGTATTATTTCTAATGCAACATAATAAATCGAAAACAAAGTCATTGTTGTGTCATTAGGGCTCAATTTTTTAAGTATAAACTAGGTTTCAATTTAATAAAATTACAAATTATTATATTTTCACCAAGCCCAAATCATTATAAAAACAAAAACAATTGCCACTTCTCTAGTATCGTCAAAGTAACACATTATTACCCATTGAAATACCACGTGTACAATTGCTCCTCGCACGGTACAGCGGACCAAAACCATCGGAACATGCTAATAATATTGGTTATTTTTTCAAATGAAATTTAAAATAATCACTTACGGTAGAATGCTTCTCGTATTGCTCACGTAATATTGTTTATTGTTTTTCACCATACACTATTAGGTTTTAGTTTCTAACCACTTTTATCTAATCAGTTTCAGTTCACGTCTAAAAATTGTTCATCTAATATTTGGATACGGTGTGATACTTAGTGAAACATTCCCCCCTATGAAGAGGGACGTCGCAAAATTGACACATATAACTCGTCAGACCTTTCGTTTTGTGCGCAGAACACACGCGACATTGTCTCTGGGGATATTTCTTTTTACCGCCGGTGACAATTTTTATCGCTTTATGTTTTTTCGTGTCCATTGATAATCTCCCTGGAGGATCTTTTTTCAAGACTTTCCTTTGTAATTGTGAAGTGGATGGTCTCGGTTCCTCAAAATTTGCATCAGTTTCAGAAATCTCGGTCATTATCCAATATTTGGCAACATTAAGTAAAAATTGTTTATAAGTCAGTCTTTTGGTTGCATTCAAGGCCTTGTAAACTTTGTAGGAATTAAACAGAGCACAATTCAATAAATACATCACAGCTCTCTTAGTCCATTTTTTGGTTCTTCTTATTATTGAGTAATACGAAAGATACTGATCTGCACGATCAACTCCTTTCATATATTTGTTATACTCAATAACACTCTGTGGTTTCCAGATTCGTAGTTTCGTCTTCCAATCGATATTGCCGCTTTCAAGTATGATCGAAGAATGTATAGTTGAAATCATTCTGACGTCCCTCTTAGATTTCCAAATTTGCAATAACACATCATTTTTTCGACGGAAAATACTTTGGCCTGGATTGAGTTTTACGTTTTTAAGGCATTCGGGAAAACCTCGATTAATTCGCATTGTTCCGCACGTTCTTATTATATGTTTCAACAACACTTCACTAGTTTTAACGCTATTATAGTAATTGTCCATATATACATGATGCCACAAATTTAGGTATGGATTAAGCAATGTTTCAACTGTATCTATTAGTCGCTTTCCTTGCCCACAGTATATTTCCAAATTGCAAATATATCCCGTAGGGGCTTCACTAACCATTCGCACGAGAATACCATATCTAATTATTTTTGACGCATTGTATACTTTAAATGCTAGCCTTCCCCGCCACGGTATGATGCTTTCATCTAGAGAAAGCTCCCTTTGAGGCTTGTAAACAGAATTAAATTTTGGGATGAGATATGTCAAAACGGGTCGAATTTTTTCAAGGCGGTCGCTGGAATCGGTAATGTTTTGGTTATTTGAAAAGTGCCAAGATCTCCAAATTTGATTGAAACGATCACGGCTCATTGTTTTTGAAAATATGGGCGTCTCGATACATTGGTCTGAAGACCAATAATCTTGTCTCGTAGTTTTTTGCACTTGACCCATAAGCAGAATCAATCCTAACATTTTTTTCATATCTGGAATGTTTATGGGCTTCCACTTGATGGATTTGTTCGTTTGTTTGAATCTTGATTCATTTTGAGCATGGTAACGATTGCTTTCTTCTACCATCATTTCAAACAAATCATTTCCAATAAATAGTTCTACTACTTGCATAATACTTTTGGAATCAGCTGGTGTTACGCAAACACCAGGATGACCTAAAAATGATTCGATATTTGGCGGATTATCTATTCGAGACCACTCTTCTCCTTCTTGCTCCATATCACTTTCTTCAGAATCACTAAACTGTAATGGCATCACTGACATTCTTCTCCTACAAGGAATTTCTTCACTTCCACTAGATTCTTCACTTTCACTATTGAATTCAGGCAAATAATTACTAGAACAGGCAGATAAATTATCTGCAACGATTTCGTCATCACTTTCGTAATTTTCAGAATCCATTTTGAAAGGTTTGAAAAAGCTAATATAAATATTGTCTCCTCAGAACACAACCGTACGACAATTTGCGTTTTAAAAACTGACATGCACTTGTCTTGTAAATATTTATTAGGGTCCGCCTAACTGTGTTTGCCGATACCTGCTTTTGTTAGTCGCGTCAGACACTGTGCGCTCGCTCGCACCTAGGAGTTGAGTGGGTGCGGAACAGAGATAGAGAGATTTGTTTCGGGTTTCATGGTCATAAAAACCCTCATTCCAAGAATTGAATTATTAGAATAACAGAATATGTCATCTAAATTACTTATTTCGTTGATCTTCAAATGAAATACCTATCAAGTGTCAAGTTTTAAATAATATAGGTCATTTTAGTTGAAATATCGATGTACACAAAAGACTCCAAGATAAATATTAAAAAAAGACTTGCATTACAATTTGATAATTATGTACGTATAGTTGGGACCTTTACAAAGAGATTGGTATATAATATTCATATAAAGACATCGGATAATTTCTTCTTTTCTGCCATTGAAATGAGGCGGGCGCAGAAGGTAGAACTACCCTTCCCGACGTTAAGCATCAATCGACCGAACGGGTAGAACTACTCTTCCCGATTAAAGTGTGTTAAAATATTGCTGTAGTACATAGGTACAGCAAGAGAAAACGTTATGAACAAGTATATTATGTCCTGTCTGTGCAATATTTCAAAACGAACAAGAATTCCGAACATCAGTATTTAACAACCTACATTTCAAAAAGTAATGTGCAACGCAACTTACTGGCTGTCCGAGCACTCTCCGCATTCTGCAAACATTCCTTCTTTACATCTGGGAGGTAGAAATCCATATCCGTATAAGGCATTTCACCTCCATTGTCTTCCCGGGGCACTGGTTCCGTCTTGATGGATACATTCTCTGGATTAAGTTGATCCATGGCTCTGTTGTGCACAAAACATATGTCTGAAACTTCCCAAAACTGAACGTTGTTTTAACTGAACTCCAATTTGAATGAGATATGAATATTATCTTTAGGTTTTAATATTTTCCCAAGCAATGCAATCTACTGTAAAAATATTTTCAAATAAGGATATACTAGTGACATTGAAGATAAGACGAATGAAATCGGTTGAGAGAATCGTCGGAATACAATAATCTAACGCTATCTACAGGATGCAACGACAAAAGCATACGTCAGTGATAATTTTTAGGTTATACTGTTAATACATAGACAAAATTTAAGTCATAGACTATCAACTATCATTTAAACTATATTTTTGACAAAAAAAAAAAATTTCAACATACACAAAATAACAGTAACAGGCCAGTTAGACAAGCGTACAAAGAAAACATAAAAACTCCGACAGTAAATTCAAGCTTTGGACAAAGACACTACCAATACCACACAATAAAAGCTTTCAACAGTTTAAAACTTGAAATTAAAATTGAGGAAAATAAAAATAAATTCACACACAAAATCACAAAATGGATTGAAGAACAAAAAAGACAATATTACCAAAATTTCATAGCATAAAATAAAAATAAAACCTTCACGTAACACACAAAACCAATATAAACACACATCACTCACAAACACACAAGATTATTTTCAATGTACATGTATAATTAATATGTAACAATGTATAATTTTTCTCATTAAATGTATTATGTAGTTTTTTTTATATTATAAAATGAAGGCATCCACGGGCAAGCCACCCAGTGAGGCCTACATTACTGAAAACCTTGAATTGTAAAAAATATTGTACCTAATAAAATAAAATATAAAATTTATATTTTCATTAGAGTTTTATTTTATTTTGTATAGCTTATGCATACAATATGCAAGGTTTGGTAACACGAGGTTATTTTGACGATGCTACTTTGCCGACGTGTTTAACATGTTCTATTGTTAAACTGTTTCACTAACTCTCTGGGAGAGCGACCCTCTCTCTAAATATGGTGGATGACAAATGAGCTATTCATCGAAACCTACAAAGAGTTTACAAGGTTTTTAGCTCGACACTGAACAAGAATATTTACGGAATGTTTATTTAATTTTTGATCTACCCAACAAAACCAAGTAAGCGAGGATACACGAGAGTACGTGGGCTTATTTAAGATTATTTACGGTTCTGGTTATACATTCAAAGCAAGCAATTAGTTAGTTTATTAAATCTGAAGCTTTCGCGCGTATTACAATAGTTTAATACTTAATTTTGACGTCGTTTGTGTTGAATTTTTTCAACGGTAATAGTGAAAAATGTTGGGAATGCATGGAACCTCGAGAAAAACGTTTTTTAATTTGATAAGCCAATCCGATAATTTCATCATTTTTAAAAACATAATTCTGTTTAAAGAATTACAAATAATGCATTTTGTGTAGTGATCGAGACGTTTTATCATTTGAAATATGTTATCACACCGAATAAAGTATCTACCGGAATATGCACTCAAGAAAACACGAATCTTTTCGTCTTTTTGTCTATGATCAATCCGACATTTCACTTCCCGCCAGGGGGGGTCGCCTCCGACCTAAATTTTGTTCCTAGAATGGTGGTGCTTTGGTGACGTCATAGCAATATTTAAAATGGCAATATCCAATAGGAACACTTTGAACGCCATAGAAGAACTGAGTTGTATAAAATGGGATATCTGTGGTAACAAAAGTCAAAACACCACATGTTTATGGTTATGTTCATGGTTCTTCGCCGACGTAAATATTTGTGAAAAGTGAAAGTAGATTTGTTAAAATGTCTCGCTAATTTCGCTGTAGTGTCGAAAGCTGTGAGGATGTTGTTTCAGTGCGACACGACAATAACGAGAGTCTGTTTCGGGAATGGACGTGGAGAATTGACAGAATAGATTATATTTATTACCCGATTTTGGCAAATTATGCACATGTTTGTAGTTCGCATTTTGCAAAAAAATTAAAAACGACTTGTGGCTCGTTGAAAAGAGATGCTTTGCCGACCCTTAATCTTCCAGATATCGGAATATATCGGGATTTATCTGGTGCACAAGGGACCCGGGATGTTAACCAAAATGCAGAATCTCCCTCTGTTTGTTCAATGTTTCTAATGTAACTTATCATTAACTTTATTTATTATTAGAGAGATAGAATGAAAGAATAGACGTTGATTTGAGTCGTTATTATGATAAAGATATTCATTCAATAGAATTATTATTTCTTCAAAGCCAGCAACTGAATTACAGATATAATATTCTATGTTTTGTTTGAGTAATGTGATGTTTATTTATTTCAGATGCTAATGTCTTCCCTGAACCCAGCAGCGGGCTCATTGCTGCCAAAATGGACGTAGAAGCGTATTCCTTCATACGCTTCTAGATACAACTGTTTTATTTTTCTCTAAAGGAAATAATATTCTGTTTTGGTGTGTTAACATTTTATTGTCATTTAAAATGTGTTTTGTGTTTGCACAAGCTTGTATGTCCCTTTTTTGTGTTATCTGTGTTTGAGTAATAAAATAATTCATGCAATTACGAGTTTTTCATTTTTAAATAATATTTTAGGCTAATAAATTGGGACCGTATTTATATTGTCTATGGTTGTACCGTTTTTTTTTTTTACTTTCCTCTATCTTTGGTCGATGGTTTGTGACGTCGTGACAACATATTCCCTTCTCTTTCTTTTTCTCTTAGTTCCAAAAAAATCCGTCGGACGAAATATGTTCAGTACTAAAAGCACGAAGATGACGATCTAGGTGTAGGTTCATTTATGATTCAGTATTTCACGAGCTGGCACCTGGGGACGTTGTGACGAGAGGAAGACTCGAGCTACCGCGCGGGTTGACATATTTTACGAGCTACGATGACGTCGCAGTTAGTTTATTTTACCTTGGTCATCCAACGCTCTACTCATTAAAATTTTAGCAATGCTGGATTGCACTGCTTGGCGCCCTTTTACGTTTATCAGGTCAGTTAACTTTTAATGTCACCAACCTTATTGTCAACCTCTCAATGTAATTTTAAATTTTCCAACCGTGCATTCTATCCTTCGGATGATGCACACCCCTGAGATGTTAACTATTGATTTAAAGAGTTCTCATGTTATCTAAAGTTGTAGGAATAAATATTGTTATCTTGAAATCGTTTTCCCTTACTTTTATTTCTACACTTTGTTACCTCAAAACATGGTTCATTGGCGACAAAGTGCCTTGTACCTAATATTCCCGTTATAAATGGCGGCAACGTGGCTTATGTAGTCATGAGCGTTATAAATGGCGCTCCTACGTGCCTGTCCCGGTTGGTAATTAATATAATTTTTTCGATCCTGTTGAGATTGAGGGTTGGCTTTAATTTTGTGGGTGACATTTTAGCTGACTTGATGAAGTTTTTTTATGTCGACTCGTGTGGTTTTTTTCTGCTTTGAAACGTCCCGGCCGTGTTTCTTTTAAAAAAAAACTGTTTTCAGTTTCTTTTAGAAAATTTAAATTGCTTTTAAATATACTATAATTATTTTTAATATACTTTTGGCCGTGAACACTCTGCGATACTGGTGGGTGTCCCGTATATTTTATTTTTTAATATTGTTGTAATGTTGATCCAGATTCCCACATCTGATTTATAGTATATGTGTATGTCCTTTCTGAACTTTTGTCAATTAGATGTGTAGGTACGAATAATTTACACTTTTCTACACTTTGTTACCTCAAAACATGGTTCATTGGCGACAAAGTGCCTTGTACCTAATATTCCCGTTATAAATGGCGGCAACGTGGCTTATGTAGTCATAAGCGTTATAACGTTTAGACGACTTATTTATATGATTCTATTTTAACACATTTAAATAAATTAATAACTGCTACATCATTATGAAACAATTAAGATTACATTAATGTGGGGAAAACAGACTTCAAAATACCTTCACAGAATATGAAATCTATTGTCACAATAATTTTATCAGTAAATAGGTTTAACCGGTAATAAATCATTTTAATTTGGGAGCGGGTAAAATAGAATCATATAAATAAGTCGTCAAAACTTAAAACCACAGTTTGAAAATGGCCTTGAAAGCCGAAACAGCTGCAACAATAACAAAAACCAAAAGATACTTGCAGGACTTTAAAATTATATTATAAAATTTTATTTTAGTAAAGAAAATGTTAAAAATAAAATGGAGTTCTACGAAATAAACACAAAAACAATAAATATATTGGAAATAGATTACTACAGAGAAATGAATGACTGAGAATGAATGAGAAATGACTCTAGGTTGAGAGCTGTTACCGAGGACACAAGAGTTTTCAGAGGGGCTGAGGTCGAAACTGACCACTTTCTTGTAGTGTCGAGAGTAAACCTCTTTCGCGGTTGGCGCTCTAAAGTGAAAACGGTACCAGCTCCGACAAGAGTCAAAATAGAAAAACTGCAAAACGATAATGTGAGAAGTAAGTATGTGAATTGTGCAGAGATAAGATTGAATGCGAAGGAAATGGATGGTCTAAGCATAGACGAAACATGGAACCACATAAAAGTGTGTCTTTGTGAATCTGCTAGAGAGGTTTGTGGAATAAGTACGCAAGGTAGGAAGAAAGGTGATGCATGGTGGGATGATGAGATTAAAGCACTGGTCTCAGAGAAGAAGAAAGCATGGTTGTGTCTGATTGCGGCTGGCAGTGCTTCCAGCGAAGAGAAGTATCGAGTGAAAGAAGTTTATAAGGAATGTAAGAAAAAAGTAAGAGTTGGAGTGAAAGAACGAAAGAAACGCCTGGAAGAGGAAGAAGGAATGAAAATGACAAACCATTTCCAAGAAAACATTAAGTTGTTTTGGAAAGAAGTCAAAAGGTCCCGGAGTGGCCCAGAAAACGGAAGCATGAAAGTGATAAAATCAAAAGATAGAAAAATGTTGACGAATGAAGAAAAAATAAAAGAGAGATGGATGAATTATTTCGAGGAAGTCTTCGAAAGCGAAGTGAGTGACAGTGATTCCAGCGGCGAATCAGATATGAATGACGATGGATTGAATGTTACCGAAATTAGCATGGATGAGATAGAAAGCTCGATTAAATGTATGAAGAATGGTAAGGCTGCTGGGTTTGACAATATTGCTGCTGAATATTTTAAAGGAGGTAGCCGTGTAATTCTCACATGGTTGTGCAATCTTTTTAACCAATGTTTAAAGGAAGGTTACACGCCTTTAGATTGGAGAAGGGCTGTGATCATGCCATTATACAAAGGTAAAGGGTCACGTATGGAATGTGGGAATCATAGGGCTATTAGCCTGCTTAGTTCAGTTGGAAAGCTGTATGGTAGAATTTTGATTGAAAGAGTAAGAAAGGAAACAAAGGATAAAATATGGGATGTGCTAGGTGCTTTTATGAGTGGAAGGGGGTGCATGGACCAGATCTTCTCATTGCGTATGCTCACTGAGAAGTTTCTGGCAAAAAACCAGAAACTTTTCTGTGCCTTTGTAGATTTACAAAAAGCATACGACCGAGTCGACAGGAAAAAGCTATGGAAGGTGTTGTCCAAGTATGGAGTGAATACAAATCTGACTCAGGCAATTGCGTCTCTGTATGAGGGAAGCGTTGCATGTGTTAGGGTAAACGGTGGTTTTACGGGGTGGTTTGATATCACAAAAGGTGTTAAACAAGGCTGCGTAATGTCACCGTGGTTATTTAATCTATACATGGATAATTGTATGCAAGAATTGAAAGAGGTGGGAGTGGGCGCGAATTTGAATAATTTGAAAGTATGTTGCCTGTTGTATGCTGATGATGCGGTGCTGATGGCTAATAGTATAGATGATCTACAGTCTCTCGTGTCTAGGATGAACGAAGTATGCATGAAGAATGAGTTAATGATGAATGTAAGTAAGTCTAAAGTAATGGTGTTTGAAAGAGAGAGTACGAAAACAGTGTGCAATATAATTGTGAATGGGGAATACTTGGAGCAGGTGGATGAGTTTGTGTATTTAGGAAGTATGTTTACGAGAGATGGGAAGGCTGACAGAGATATTGAAAGAAGGGTAAATGCAGGTAATTCCGTTAATGGAGGACTAAACGCCGTAGGCGCTAACAAAAAATTGTCCAAAGAAGCGAAGTTAGCAGTCCACAACGGAGTGCTGGTACCTACCTTGATGTATGGAAGTGAGGCATGGAACTGGCAAAGAAAGGATGAAAGTAGATTAAATGCTGTTGAAATGAGATCCCTGAGGCGTATGTGTGGTAAAACCATGTTTGATCGTGTGAGGAATGTGGAGATCCGAGAAGAGTGCAAGGCTGATGTAAGCGTAATGAGTAAGATTAAGAAAGGGACGCTTAGATGGTTTGGGCATGTAGAGCGAATGAGCGAAGATAGGAGTGTAAGGAGGATATATGATGCAAATGTGAATGGTAGCAGAAGTCGGGGACGCCCGAGGAAGACATAGCACGATCAAGTGAATCAGATACTCGAGTCGGGCCATGTCAAGAGTCAGAATAATAGAAGAGTATGTATGAGACGATGTATGAATGTGAATGAGGCAAGGAGTGTGTGCCAAGACCGAGTTGTTTGGCGGTCCGTCCTCTCTGCCTACCCCTGCGGGGAAACGGCGTGATGGTTAGTTAGTTAGTTAGTTAGTTAGGTAAATACAATAACGAAGACTTGTATTGCTCTTCTTGTAGTAGACGTGGAACAACGAAAGTGTTCCACAACTTTAACATTGATATTTTGACTTACATTTTGAACATATGTAGAATATATAATAAAGAACCTACTTAATAGATTTTTTTCGTTATGTTCCTGTTAAATAAATGATTTTACTTTGCTTTATCATTGACATAGAAATGAGGATATACTTGACATAGAAATATCAACAATATCCTCAAATAATTGCTATTTATAAATGATAAAGAAATAAATCAACGTAATATGATATAATTATTGCATTTTTTCGTGGTTTGAGAGCTTATGCGCAAAATTATGTAACATTTTTAATTCAAGTATTTTATTTTCGTGTAACTTATTTCATAATTTTGTACACAACTAGTGTTATAATCCTTCAATCTGCTCTTACAGTAGGGCAGCAATTAAAAAAAGCTAATAAAGATAATGTACTGATGACCTTTAGGTCATGCGAAACATGCAAACGCTTTTTCTCCACTGTGAATCAGCATGTGGTACAGCAAATGTGCCTCTCGAGTAAATGATTTTTTGCAATCGGAAGACGAAAAAAGGCTTCTCATCACGATGAGTTACCATGTGGCGCATTAAATATCTCTTTTGGGAAAGTGATTTTTTGCAGTCAGAACATGAAAATAGCTTTTCTTCATTATGAGTCAGCTTGTGGTTCGTTAAATGTTCATTTTGAAAAAAAAATGATTTTTTGCACAAAGGTAGGCACGAAAAACAAGCAAAAGGTTTTTCTTAAATATGAGTCAGCATATGCTTCATTAAATTGTCCTTTCGACAAAATGATTTTTTGCAGTAGGAACATGAAAAAGGCTTTTCTCCGGTGTGAGTAAGCATATGTCTCTTTAAATTTGCTTTTCTAGAACATGAATAAGTACAGCCAACACAAGAAAAAGCTTTTTCTCCACTGTGAGTCACCATATGTCTCTTCAAGTTTGCTTTTTTAGAACATGAATATGTACAGTTAAAACAAGAAAAAGGATTTTTTCCACCGTGAGTCAGCAAGTGACTCTTCAAGTCTCCCTTTCGAAGAAATGAATATGCACAGTCAACACAAGCGAAAGCTTTTTCTCCACTATGAGTCAGCATGTGATTCTTCAAGTATGCCTTTTGAGAACATGTGTATGTACAGTCAACACAAGCGAAAGCTTTTTCTCCACTGTGAGTCAGCATGTGGTTCGTCAAAGTTCCCTTCTGAGAAAATGATTTTTTGCAGTGGGAACATGAAAAAGGCTTTTCTCCACTGTGAGTCACCATGTGTCGCTTCAAGGCTTCTTTTCTAGAACATGAATATGTACAGTCAACACAAGCAAAAGCTTTTTCTCCACTGTGAGTCAACATGTGACTCTTCAAGGATCCCTTTCGAGAACATGTGTATGTACAGTCAACACAAGCGAAAGCTTTTTCTCCACTGTGAGTCATCATGTGGTTCGTCAAAGTTCCCTTCTGAGAAAATGATTTTTTGCAGTCGGAACATGAAAAAGGCTTTTCTCCACTGTGAGTCACTATGTGTCGCTTCAAGGCTGCTTTTCTAGAACATGTATATGTACAGTCGACACAAGCAAAAGCCTTTTCCCCACTGTGAGTCAGCATGTGCATCTTCAGATTTGCTGTACTCGAATAGTTACAGTAAGTACATTTAAAAGTTTTGACTCCAGCGTGGTTGCGGAAGTGAAGTTCTAACTTTGACTCAGAAGAGCAGGAATTTCCCAGACGCGTCTTCAGATTTGTTGTTAAGTCTGCAGAAGAAAGTTTTAAAGAAGTTAGGTAAATCAATTCATAACAGACGAAATTATTTATAAAATTAAACTTGTGAATTTACAAAGAATACTTGATTTTACCTGGTATCGGGGTAATTCTTTCAGACTGCTCTAAGCATTGTTTTTTAACATCTAGCAGGTCTATGTCTATTTCCGTAAAGGTAATTCCCCCTCCATCTTGTTCTCGGGGCCCTGGTTCTGCCTTGATGGGAACAGTTTCCACATTAATTCCACCTGTTATATAATATATGATAATTAACATAAGGTAACTTGAAGTAATATGAAGGACCCCAGATGCCCGCTTCTGGGATCGATGCTTTCACCGGAGACACCTTTAAACGGGAGCGTTTGATTTTCAATTATTATTTCCTGCACCAATAACACATTTTCATTAGTTCTTTGTGATTCACAAATCACATAGAAAGAGAGCACATTGACAGTAAAGTAAATGAAGTTTTTTTAGCCTTAAAAGGTTTAGGAATCATGAACTTTTAGCGGGAATTATTTGGGGCGTAAACGTTTGTTACGTCTAGCAATTTCCTATGGTTAATTTAACGTGTTCTATTCCACGGAAATGAACTGTAAATCAAATTCACAAGAAATACGACAGTGTAAAGCTCATTCAATTGGGTTTGAAAAATCACGGGAAATGTGGAATGATAGAAACAGCCTACCTTGAATTCCCATGAATCCCGGCAGTAGGGCTGTCGACTAACTTGCACTGTTCACAGGGTGAAATTTCCTCCAAAACGAGATAATCTATAATATGATTTTGATATTTGCAAGCAGAGCACAAAGCGTGTGAATATACGACGAGGACACGACGATTACACCTTCTTGCCACACGATACGAATACGAATGTCGACTTGCGACGATTTACAATGCAACAAATCATCTTCTTTCAATATGAGTAATGCTGTTTTTAAGGAAGGAAATGGATAGTAGGTATGATAGTATATGATGGGAAAAATGGTAAATATTATCCAAAACTGTTTCAATACTAAACATTTAACGGAAATACAAAAGCAACTTATGTTTGGGTGTACAGGTAGAGATCATTTCGTTTATATGCATTAGTCTTTGTAACGTTCTATTCCACAATAAACAGGAATTTAGATATCTACAGTTTTACATAATATGTTCCATAAACTTACTAGCCGTCGGAGTACTTTCGAAATACTGCAAACATTTCTACTTTACCTGCGTCTTCTTTCTGGGACCCTGTCTCCGTCTTGATGCAAACACTCTCTGGGTTGGGAAGATCCATGGCACTGTTATGTGATGGTTACTTGTCGAAGCTCACAAAATGGACCTGAAACAGAACTGACTTGTGTGAATTATTTGGTAGTACATCTCTATCCTCGCTAAAGTTGAAATCATTATAAATTTGGGTGTTATTATTGAAACAAATCTAAATTGGAAATCGCAAACAAATTAATCTATCTGTAATTGAAAAATAAAAAAATTACATATTTTTCTCATGCGCAATTTTCAATCATTTGCGGCATTATAGGATGGGGTGGTGCGCTTAATGCATTTATCAAGCCTTTACAAATAACTCATAAGCATATTATTAAAGTTATATACAATAAAAACAGAACATCCCATACTGTTATTATAATACGCAGAAATAAAATGTTTAATATTTGTAAAACATTTTCAAATAAATTTAAAATCACCTATACAGGGTGCGGCAGAGAGGACTCTCTCCCCCTCCGTCTACGAGAGAGGTGGGGGGGGGTGCCGCTTGACTCGTTAGTTCCTAGCATTGTTTTACCAGTTGTCGTCATGGAGCCGTGGACGGTGGAGCACCGCGTTTTCGCCTATGATTGTTTCGTCCGAAATAATGAGTCAGTCACCGTCGTACAGCGTGAGTTTCGTCGCCACTTCAACATTCATCGGAATCGAGCTGTTCCCTCTCGAAATACAATCCTTCGTTGGGTTGAATCACTTCGCAGGAGTGGTGAACTGATCTACAGAAGACCTAGAGGAGCTCCGCGAATAGTTCGAACTCCTGAAAATGTTGAACGCGTTCGACAAGCCTTTCTTCGCAGTCCAACTCGATCTGCCCGGAAACATGCTGCTGCACTTCGCCTCAGTGATCGTTCGGTAAGGCGAATTTTGCATATGGATCTCCCCTTTCACCCCTATGATATAGAGCGATGTTGGAGAGAGTCTACGCGAACTTCCAAGATCGCCTCCAGCACTGCATCAACGATTTCGGCCACATGCCTGATGTGACCTTCCACATTTTACTGTCTCAAATGCTATTTCCTCGATTCCATCAATAAATTTGTTTTTGAGTAAAAATTAACTTTTTTACGATTCTTTTAAAACCGTCCGTCCTCTCTGTATGTAGTCTTCAGTGGGTGGTCAGGAAACCACGGTGAGCGTCAATTGAAAGGAGATGTGACGTTGGGTGCCAATTGATAGGGGCTATGAGGGGCGCCTATTTTGTGATTGTGGGCTTAATATTTAATGATGATCTTAGCCACCTAAACTTTCTCTAAAAATCAGAATCATTTTCACAGTTTTATTGAAGAACTTGTTTATAAAAAATATAATAAAATAAATCAAACAAACATTCAGACGATTCTTAAAAAGAACTACAGTGTGGTTTTATTTCACGAACGCGTGTGATGTTTTGTTTTATAACCGCAAATTTAAATATCCAATAGACCGGGCTGTATTATCGTCCTGTTCACGTTTTGACAGCTAGGCCATAGATGTGTGTTTAAAACAGATGGCTAGTCTACGACGGTAGGTACTGGAGTATCAAGTAAAAATATTATGTTTCGACCGCCCATTTCTCCGTTACATAATATTATTTTTGTTAATTGCACTTTTCGGATAAACATCGATAACGTCCGCACAAGGAGAAACTCTCTTACACTCTTCAAGCGAAGGGTTTTGAAGCCATCAGACTTCAGGTCAGTTTAGATATTAACCGTTTGTTGTGTCCTCAAATGTTTGGCCCTCAGGAATTTGGGGGACAGTTAGTTAAATGGTACCAAACTTAGGTGAAATACCGTCAACGTAGGTGATCAGTAGTGCACGCAACTACAGTATTGCCAAAAAATTGTCATATTTCAATACGTGATGAAAATTTGTCATAGGTATTTAATTTTAATAAAAATTTTAATTAATTAATGTTTAGGTTCCCCCAAGCGATTGAAAATTAGTTAACAGGTATATTTTTAAACTATATTCCTAAGTAACAATTTATTTACAACTAGCTGTACTCCGCCATACGTTGCTGTGGCACAGTCTGCCCGTGCAGATAGAGAAACAATAGCACGTGTTGCTTTCACGTCCAACAGCTATTTTTTTTAAAGCATGTTATAAGCTGTCACAGGTGACATATATAAGATAAAAGGATATAAAAACACGCGCGTATTTGAATGCAACGCTGTGTTAAAATTTCAAATCATTCGATGAAGAACTTTCGGCGATTTAAGATTTTGATCAATCGAACATTTACATTTTTTTTATAAAATATGAAAAAGAGTTACTACAGAATTCATTAGTTATCCCGGTATGAAATAATGTTTTGTTTCAATTTTTGGCGGATTTACAAAAGTTTATGGTGGAAGTAATAAAGCCTTATCTGTTCTTTTTGCCACACACTTTCTATGATGCTTCAGTCACAACCGGCAAACAACGTTCAATTGATGTGTAACAGGGCAACCTGTCAAATTTATTGAAAATAGAACTGACTTCTAATGTTTAAATTAAATATACAATTCCTGAGAGAAAGTCCAGTTATATCCAATTTTCTAATTATGTCCTAAATCCTGTATCTAAATTTAGCTAATAAACAATAAGATAATTTTAATTAAGTGTTAATCTCAAGTGATCTACCAGGTAAGTATGGTACTGTATATTATCTCCATAAATAGTAAGTAATAACATAGATCACTGTAGAAATGTATTATAAATTTGTACAGCGCCCTTGAGGTTATCCACAAAAACGGCGCTATACAAGTGATCATTATTATTATTACTAGGCATTCCTCTGGTTCTTCTTTTGTTCCATCGGGGGATACGTGATAAGCGTATCTTGCCAGGATATCATATCAACGTAGGTTCTTGCATCAAAATTCTACGTCGCTACTTTAAATATTCTCTCCTGGATAACTGAGCACGTCATTCCAAGGGTCGGTAAGCAATCCATATAAACCAAATGCTGTAAGACCCTGCGCAGAAAAGTTCCACAATGAACTGATTTGCAGAACGTTACCTTACTTTAACGAACTTAATTTTCTGTGCAGGGTTTCGGTTTGTGTTGATTACTGACCCGTGGGACGACGGACTAATTATCTGGCTTTCAATAAATGCCTTATCCCTAATACTTTGGTAATAGGTGATTCATCAGTTATCATTGTTAAGAGTTCAAGTATTAAGCATTTTGTTTAAACACAGAATTAGTTATTATTTTTAATTCGTTCGGAAAATAGCGAGAATGGCTTGTGATATTTTAAAGACGCCACGTAAGAACGTATGCCCTTATGATAATATGACCAAATTTTCTGATGGCGTTCCGCTTCCAATACAAAGTCGTAAAATACGGCTCGACGGAGTAAGCCAATACCACTCCTAGACTCGTCGGTTTCTTGTAGCAAGATCAGGATAAAAATGCTGGAAACTGTGGATTTTATCATTTGTTATCCTTGCTTGAATCAGAAAGATCGAGTACTTCACATCTATTTTTAGAAATTACTGGCAGAATTTAACAATAATTAAGAAGAGCCGGAAAGTGGAAAAATGCAGTTGTTGTACCAACTTATTAATCAAATGGCGTAGTAGCAGCTCATTGCAATTAAAAAGACAGAACTACCACTGTACCGGACGATTCAAACGTTTGTCCATCGTTTGAATCACACCTCCAGTTAAATTTGGAACCATTGAACTGGTACAAACGTATGTATATTTGGGGGTAACTGTAGATGCGCATATGAAATGGGATACACACGTTAGCAACATCTGCAAACGCCTACGAGCTATTGCGGGGCGAATTTACAAAATTAAATATTTTATAAATAAAATAAAATACTTTTTTTGTTTTAAAACCACGATATTTATTAATTTAAGAACCGACCGGTTTCGTTTTACTTAAGCATCATCAGGGTACAAATTAATACTAAACAAGAAGTACATAATGTGTGTATATATATAACAAAATATAGAGGGAGACAACATGATACAAATATAAGCAACACAAAGACGGTCATAAAATACATTAACATAAGTGCACAAGTAATGGAAAAACCGCTAGATAATTATGTAGACTAATGGGTTATATCAATAAATCTTTTAAATAAATATTTTATGCCTATAAGTTTTTAGATTACAAGTGTCTTAATTTTCGATCAAGTGACATTTGACAGTGACAGTTCAATCCAGTGTTTATCTGTGCTAAGAACTGTGACTGCTTATAGCAAAACTTTTACTGCCTATTACAAATAACGTAAAATAACAGTGAAACATCATCAACATATCATACATCATCAACATGAATAATACCTGTCAAAAATGTTCCGAACCAACACTTTCAGACGAGTCTATTTTTGTGTGCGTAACCTGCAAGGAGACATTCCATCTGCAATGTGGAGGTGTGACGGAAAGTACCTACCGTCGCCTCTCTAAGGAGCGGCGTGCCCTCATAAAATGTAAACAATGCATTTGTGTCACACCGACTGTCAAACCCAGTGGCAGTTCACTTATTGATAGTGAACTACTCGCCAAACTACTCGAACAAAACACGCAAATTCTTGCCACTCTAGCGGGGATGAGCAAGCAATATGAGGACATTCTTCTTCGCGTCCACGAGCTTGAGGACACTAATAACAAGCTTGAGAAAAAGAACACCGGCCTCGAAGCAAGAATTGAAGTATTAGAAAACCAAATGGAGCAAATAGACAGGCTAAATAGGTCTAAAAACGCTGAAATCAGGGGGATCCCGGAAAATAATGGGGAAAACTTAAATAACCTCATATTCAACATCCAAAAAACTACTAATTCAAACGTGGAAATGAACAGGATTGACGCAGCTTACCGCATCTCCCAAAAAATACCTAAAGACCAATGTAGGCCCATAATCATATCATTTAAAACCAGTATTGACCGTGATGTTTTCCTGTCAGACATAAAAAAGTTCAACAAACAAGCTAACAATAGAGAGGAAAAACTCAACACCACCCTCGTCGGAATTGCAGGACCTCGCTCTCACATATACATCTCGGAACACCTGACGTTTCGTGCGAAACACTTGTGGTTCCTTGCACGTAAGGCTACACGGGAAAACTTATATAAATTCGCCTGGACCCGTGGAGGGCAAGTGTAAGTCCGTAGAGATATTGGAACACCAGTCATTATTATCAATGACAAAAACAAACACATCTTATCTCACACACCCAATAACTTGTAAAAGAACTGTAACTATTGTATTTATGTTGATAAAATATTTTTTACTTTACTCAAAATTCATTAACATCACTATTTTAACTATTAATCTCAACCTATTATATGAAACAGAAGGGCACAGGTATATGGTTACAGGGGAATTTAAATTATTTAATTTGTATTTTTCTAGTTTTCTTTTATCTCTTTACCCAAACACTACATTTAGTTTTAGCATTAACCAATATAAATCTTGTCTCTAAACTCTAAACTCCCCAACTAAAATAAATATCAATAAAAATAGTGGAATTGCAATATTCGTTCACACCAAATTCAGTATTGTCACGACTTTAGAACACCCAATATTACTGACTAACTGTATTCAAATCGAAATTAAACTCGATAAATATATTTATCACATAATTGCCATTTACAGAACACACGAATCAAATATTTCACATTTTATAACTCGACTGAAAAATATATTACTACCGCTTAAAAATAAAACCTGTTTTATCGCGGGTGATTTTAATATTAACATTAACGAAAAATCAGAAAATATTTTCAAAAATGAGTTCCTAAATTGTATGACTGAATTAGATTTTAAATCATACATAAACAAAAATACTAGAGAAATGCACGGACAAAAATCGTCTTGCTTAGATCATATTTGGATAAACATAAAATTACAAAACCTATATAAAATCAAAACAATGATTTGGCAAACGAATATTACTGACCACCACACTTGCTTATTATTGTATGATAATGAAATAAAATCACAAATTAAGGCTCCAATTACTATTAAAAAAACCACAAATATTGCCACTTTAGAGAAAAAATTGAAAGCAGAAACTTGGTGTACGATACTACAATCTAACGATGTCGAACAATGCTCAAATATGTTTGAAAAACAAATTATGGATCATATTGAAACCTCCACAACAGAGGTCTCATTATACACGAATTCAAAATTCAGACGTATAAAACCTTGGATCACTTGTGGCCTAATAAAATCTATCAGAGAAAAAGAAAGGCTATATAAAAATACAATTAAAAATCCACACGATGAAAATGCTAAGATAGTTCTCAAAAAATATAGAAATAAATTAACAGCTTTAATTAAAAAAAGTAAAGACGACTACTTTAAAAAAATAATCTCTACTTCAGAAAACAATCTAAAAGTTATTTGGAAAACGGTAAATTATGCAATTGAAAATAAGAAAAAAAATAATTCTATAAAATATTTGAAACATGAAAATAATATCATAGATGTATCCAAAGACCCAAAACTAACAGCAAACATTTTTAATTCTTACTTCTCTAAAGTAGGAAACAATCTCGCGGATAAAATCACTAAATCTGTACACACACCAAAAACTATAACAACTAATACCCAAAAACAAAATACACTATCCACTTTTAAAAAAACTACCGAAACTGAAATACAACTTGTAATAGAAAGCATGAAAGACGGATCCTCTCCAGGTTTTGACCACATTTCTGTGAAAATTCTTAAAGAAATGAAAATGTATCTACTGAAACCACTAAACCACCTTATCAATCTCAGTCTGACTAAAGGCATATTCCCAACAAATTATAAAAAATCTATAATATCCCCTATCTTTAAAACCGGCGACCCGCAAAATGTTTCAAATTATCGACCGATATCACTAATATCGAATATAGCAAAAATATTTGAAAAGATTGTGAAAAAAAGGGTTGTTGATTTTCTAGAAAACAATAAAATATTACATTCCAATCAATTCGGATTCTTAAAAACAAAAAGCACACAAGATGCAATAGCAAATGTAACATCATTTATGTACTCTGCACTTGATGAAGGAAATAAATGCGCAGGAATATTCATAGACCTAAGAAAAGCATTCGATAGTATCTCACACGCAAAGCTTATCAAAAAACTGAAATTAAATAACATCAATGATAAAGCCGTCCAATGGATAGAAAGTTATTTGAACAATCGTGCACAATTTGTTAAAATAAATTACCAAACTAGCGACCAAGAAACATCAAATTTTGGTATCCCACAGGGCACCGTGCTTGGACCAATATTGTTCATTTTGTATGTAAACGACATATTTATTCAACCATTGCATGGCCAAATTATCTCTTACGCTGATGATACAGTCCTTATAATAAAAGAAAAAACTTGGAAAAAAATTAATCTAAAAGCTACAGAAGACATAAATAATCTATAAATATGGTTTGACAATAACCTCTTGTCGTTAAATAGTGATAAAACATATGTCATAAAGAAAAAGATAAATACGCATTCATAACTGAAAATCGTACTAGACTTAAACATGTATTTGTGTGCCCCAAATTAAACACTTCTTTTGCACAACACCATTATACTCACCAAGGAAAATTCTTTTTCAATAACCTACCAATAGAAATCAGAAGCATTAGGAACAAAATTCAATTGTTGAACTCCATCAAAAAGTATTTTAGAGAATGTCACACTAAAAATCTTACTTGTTTTTCTTCTTACTGAATACATATATGTTTACATATTTTAGTTAACGGGTCTGATTGCCATGTGTCTATATTACCTACACATACATATATATTGAAATACATGATTATAGTAAATAGTAATTGTAATTATATGAAATGTATTAACTGCATTGTATTAACTGTACACGTGACTTTATTTGTACATAATATGTGAAATGTTAACTCTTCTTCCATCCACAAGCTAAGGCTTTTAATGGAAGACCAGTAAAATTATAATATATTATGTTGTTTATTACATTAAAAAAAAAAAAAAAAAAAAAAAAAAGTACGTTAAAAATAATATACGATTTAAAATTATGATGAGCCACAAAGTGAATGCTTTTTACAATTACGTTAAAATAATCTATTTGTCACTAACGGAATCCACAATCAGATATGGAATAACGTCCTGGGGAAACTCCTGCAAGACAAATATAGGTTACATCTAATCAATTCAAAACTCCATGACTAAGCTTTTGGTAAACAAACGTATTTATGCACAAAGAAGAGATGTAAAATTATTATATGAGTCAGTTAACGTATTATCTGTTAGAGGAATATTATGTTTTAAAATTATATGTCAAAACATGACGTCAGATGCAATATACAAAGAAAAAGTAGATCATGCATTTGACACAAGATTCAATAGAAATGAAGGTATGTCCATTCCGAAGATTATAAATAAATACGGACAACGGACTTTCTCTTATCTTGTGCCTACCATATATAATAAGATTCTAATGGACATAAAAATTCAATCAAATTGCAACCCCGAATTATAAAATTAGCTAATTCTCTAGTGAAACTTTGGCATTAGTTTGGCTAAGTCGCGACGCTATTAAATCATGATTTAGTTCAAATTAAAGTTCATCGGTCGCTCAGTTTGATTTGGAACAACGTTAACTGAACAAACTAGGGTAGAAAATATTAGCAATAAAACTTACCAATAACTATGACAAGCTTCGAATAGTTGATTTAACTGCAGGGGTAAAACGGTGTATATATAAAGTTTAATTATGTAAAATTAAAGGAAACATGACAACAAGTTTAGCAGAGACGAAACCACGCTTCATAAGTGAGGTTATACAAAGACAATATAAAATACGAGACCGACTAAAAAATCGTAAAAAATATTTATTTATCGAGGTGGGTACTTACTGATCAAAATGTTCCACAGCCTGTTTTTATTTCAGGAACGCGTGTGAGTAATAATATTCTCCTTTAAATTGGCAGATTGATATTTCCAATAAATGGGAAAGTATTATAGCAAGAATTCTTTGACAGTTAGCCCATAGACGTGTGCTAAAAAGAGATGGTTAGTCTACGCCATCTCTTAGACCATCTCTTTTTAGCGCACATCTATGTCCTAGCTGTCAAGAATCAAGACCATAATACGGCCCTATTTGTTGAAAATATTGCAATATATATAATAAGTGCAGACATCAAGCTAAATATTATTGTTTTCACGCGTTGCTGAAATAGAAACATGCTTTGAAATGTTGCGATCAGGTGGTGACTACCTCAATGAATAATTATTTGGTATATATAATTCTTTTAGTACTAAATGCCCGATTATAATAGGAATAGTCCGTAATTCGTATTCGATAAGCCCTAGGCCGTAGAAGTTTGAAGATATGAAACCTGTGTATCCGTTTATAGGTAATAGATGGCAATAATCTCTTATTTTTTTCCATAACCGAAAAGATGGTCCAACTTTATCTTTTACGGTTACGGATTGCAGAAAACTAAGATACATAGGTACTGAGATTTATGTATTTTCGATCGATACACTATGGTATCTGCTATTTGACAATCGAATATAATCAACTGATTTGTGTTGTTGAAGTCCTAACAATATATAAAAATTGGTCTGCGACGTTCTTGTTTTATTCTATTCCTTTCCAATTATAAACCACGATCTAAAATATTGCGGATAACGGCACCGGCCAATTCTTACGCTTATTCCTATTATAAATGGGCCTTAATCGCGCAGCAGAATTCGATAAATTTATCTTTTTTTTATGCTTTCTTAGTCCATTTATTGTCTATGAATAACCTAAGTATTAATGAAGCATGATTTAATTTCGTCTCTGTGAATTAACACATAAATTAATAAAAAGTGAAATTGTGGATCAAATATACATTGATATAAGCGGGAAGCATTAGATTGCTAAAATCCAATAACTGTTGGCGATTGGCTCAACTGTTTTCAAATGTTGGATTGCATATTGTGAACATCAAACTCAACAATGCATTTTTCCAAATTTTTAATTGACTGCATATTCAAAGATACTTACATTTTAAACTCTATATCATTCTATATCCCTTTTTATTATCCGTGTTCAATATTGGCTGTTTGAAAGGGGACGAGCCTTCTTCAAATAATGCATGACTTCCTAACAGTTTTTAATATAAAGAAGTTTTTACCCATCATTTATTTAATTTTATCTTAATATTTATTCCTCACATGGTTTCTAAAATGATATGCATTTTTTAAATTTCTGTTTTACCATAAATTTTATTTTTACGTTTCGTTTTATTATTGTTATTCTTACATAAATCACTTACGACTACCATAATACAGACATGAGTCTAGTAAGTTAGTTGAAAAGATAACCAAAATTGTAATTTTTTTAATTTACAAAATGTAAAACCCAAACACGTCAATCATGTTTTAATCAAGGTTGGTTACTAGCAAAATTAATATCCTCGAGTTCTTACGCACTGTGTGTCTTTTTGACTTTTTGAAATAATGGCATACTTAGCTCCGGGCCAAAAGGGCCCCTTTCTCTTTCATCATGAGTTTAAATTGGTTGTAGGAAAATAATTTTTAGTTTTTTGTTAAAAAAAATTGCAATAAAATAGTCAAAATAGGGTTTAAAATTATCAATTCTATATAAAAAAAATTCTATATAAAAATTCTATACAAAAAAAATTATCAACATAACAATACCAAGTGTCACAGTGAACACATACTTTTTTTGCTCCACACAATTTAACAGTAAACATTAATCTAAGGACTCTATGAAGTGATTTTTATTACGAAAACTCAACTAAAATCTAAACTTAAACAGTGTAATAATAGTTGCAGCTGCCTAACTGGTAACTCTTTATTTATAACTTAATATCTCAAATCTCAACTGTCACCAGAGCGCATTAGACACACACAAACAAACGCCATACAGAAGGAAGTACTACTGACATACACATTCAGAGTATCGAAGTGTGCATCTATATTGTCACAGACAACTCAAGTGCAGGGTTTTCACCGCTATTTTATATAAAATAAAATTAAAATAATTTTATAAATTCCAACATGCAAGATGAGTGCCACAGATGCTCTTTCTTATATCAATAAAGCGAAAGAAGAAATTAGTGCTCTATACAGTAACATAACGGATCCCGCTTTAAAACTAACTCAAGATCAGATGACCAAACTACTCAATAAACTGTCCAACCTCTCTGGCACTATGTTGGATGTAGGTGTAAAAGTTGGAATTCTCGAGGGACAGGTCAAGTCGTACGAGCACATGGTCTCTTCAAAATTGATGGATTCATACTCATCACAAGAATCCACAAACTCATCAACTGTATCAATGTGTGAAGCTGCCGATGAGCTCGAAGAGAGGAAAAAACGGTCAAAAAACATAATTATTTTTATCTTCCCTGAAAGCTCAGCCAGTTCCCATATAGAAAAAAATACTGATGATACAACGAGAATCTTAACCACACTAACAACTCTTAACTCATCCATCACCCGAGCCAACATAACAACTTTTCGTCTGGGAATCACAAAACCTGACAAACCTCGACCTCTTAAAGTCATCCTTGACAGTTCCATCCAAGCCATAGACATACTGAAGAAAAAGAACAACATAACCGAATACCCCGGTATTAAAATTTATTCAGACCAAACCCCAGCTCAAAGAAACTATCTCACCAAGCTACGTTTAACACTAGACCAAAGAACCAAAGACGGTGAGATTGGACTCACAATAAAATACAAAAATAATAAACCTGTTATTGTAAATAGTAACCCAAAAAACTAAAACCTATCATGGCTTACTATCAGAATATCAGAGGCTGCCGCACAAAACTTAATGAGCTAAGATCATCGATTCCAATCCATCCCTTTCATATATATTTCCTGACTGAAACTTGGTTGGATCCGTCCTTTAACACAGAAGAACTAGGCTTCACTTCACACAACACCTACCGCTTAGATAGAAGTACCGCCACCAGCACCAAATCAAGAGGAGGAGGTGTATTAATATCAGTCACCAAATCTATAACTTCATCCAGGCTAAAATGCAAACACAAAAATATAGAACAAATTTTCCTACTACTCAAGACGAACCTAGGAAAAATCATTCTTGGATGTGTTTATATTCCTCCCGGATCAATTGCACAAATTTACGTAAACCACATTGAAGATGTAGAGGCCCTCAAGCTCAAATATCCGGAAGCTAGAATGCTGCCAATCGGCGACTACAATACTCCCAATATAGACTGGATTACCCATAGTGATAACTCAACAACTCATTTTAATACATCTGCTAATGCTCGTGAAATTATAAATATGTCAAATTTCCTAGGTCTTAAACAAATTAATAACGTATACAATTCTAATCACCATTTACTAGATCTTGCATTTAGTAGCGATCCTTCAGTAGAATTATGTAAATCCATAGACCCCCTTCTTCCCGAAGATTCCCACCATCCTCCCTTAAACATCACCATTACTAACAACTTCCTAAACATTTACTCTAATAGTGTTCCTAAATATTCATACAATTTTGCAAGGGCAAATTATCCACTGATAACAAAATACTTAGAAAGTACAGACTGGTCCTTTTTAGACAAAAACACAAATGTTAACCAAAATCTTGAATCTTTTTACTCCATCATCAACACGGCTATTGAAAAATATGTTCCCTTAATTCAATTCAAACTATCAAAGTTCCCCAAATGGTTTAATAATGACTTAAAACACTTAATAATTAACAAAAAAATCTGGCACAAAAATTTCAAAGAGAGCAACTCTATCTCAGACTACAACATATTTCATAAATATAGAACTGACTGTAAAAAGCTCTCCAAAAAATTATATCAAACATACATACTCAACACAGAAAAGTCTATTCCTTCAAATACCAAAAACTTTTTTACACATGTAAACTCACTAAGAAAAAACAAACCTAGCCTACCAACATACATGTATTTCGAAGGGAAAAGTAGTAGTGATACTAATGACATCGTTAATTTGTTTGCCGACTTCTTCAAAAATGTTTACGATAATGATATCCCAAATGTTCAACTTCCACCCTTTCATCCAAAGGAATCGGTCCACATTCCCGCTTTACATATAAATGTTCCTGATGTTATACGCAAAATAAAAACACTCGACTTAAAGAAAAATGCGGGTCCTGACAAAATTAGTCCTGCCTTTCTAATTAACTGTGCATCAATAATAGCCAATCCACTATGTCATATATTTAACCAATCATTAAATTCTGGCTGCTTCCCCGACCTATGGAAAAATTGCTATCTAACACCTGTATTTAAAAAAGGCGATATTCATGATGTCACTAATTACCGACCCATTTGCATGCTCTCAACTATCCCCAAACTGTTTGAAAAACTTATCCTCGATAAAATCTCTATACATATTAACAACATCATTGTAACTAATCAACATGGATTTATGCCAGGCAGATCCACACTAACAAATCTCTCCTTATATGAAAATTTTATAGCATGTTCACTCGAAAACAAAACCCAAGTCGACTCAATATATACAGACTTTGTAAAAGCGTTTGACAAAGTTAACCACAAAATTCTTCTCTATAAACTTAGTCAAATCGGAATTGAGGGTAAACTATTGGAATGGTTAAATAGCTACTTAACAAATAGAAATCTTCAAGTAAAAAATAATTCTAACCTTTCACACAAATTCATAGCTACTAGCGGTGTACCCCAAGGGTCACATTTAGGCCCAATACTGTTTCTCCTTTTCATAAACGATATTGTTACTGTATTTGATAAAAATGTTGAAGTGCTACTTTTTGCCGATGACCTTAAACTATTTAAAATTATAAAAACAATAAATGACTGTATTCACATTCAAATAAATTTAAATAAACTTCAAGATTGGTGCAAAACTAACAAACTTTATCTCAATATTAGTAAATGCCATATTATAAGATTTTTTAGAACAAAACAACCCCTTAACTATCAATACTAAATTAACAATGTTTCTCTCGCCTCTGTAAGTAAAATTAACGATCTCGGCATTATTTTCGATTCAAAATTTAACTTTCTTTCACATGTAGAAACAGTCACCAACAAAGGGTTAAAAATGCTCGGCTTTATTCTCCGAAATGGCAGAGACTTTAAAAATATTTCAACACTAAAAATCTTATATTCCTCACTTGTTCGAAGTCAAATCGAATATAATTCTCCTATTTGGTGTCCTTACTTTAAAATCCACTCCGATTCTATTGAAAAAATTCAACATAAATTCCTAAGATACATTAACTATAAACTCGGTCTACCTATAGAATCAATAAATTACAATCACTTGATGAAAGAATTAAACCTACTTAAACTCTCAGATAGAAGACTTATTTCCGATTTGACTTTTATTTTTAAAATTGTCAATGGTATTATAGACAGCCCTGATATATTAAGCCTAATTACCTTCCATATACCCACTAGAACCACTCGATCCAAAATTCTTTTTAATTTCAATAACAATATCAGGACTGCGTCATTTAGAAACTCGCTTATACCTAGATTGCATGCAGTTGGCAATGCTTTCTCAGAAGTAGTAGATGTGTTCAACTGCACGGAATATAGTTATAAGAAGGCTATAATAACATACCTCTTTCGTAATTATCAATGTTATTAGGCATAATACCATTCTATTCATAAGTTATCACAGAACCTAAACTATGCACTTACATCAGATATCAGACAGAAGAGTTATCTAATTATTTTATATACTTAATCAAAACTATAATTTTTCCCAAAATTGTTATGAGAAGTCTTACTGACAGCCCTGATTCAATAGAGCTAACTCTTAGTTCTCAGCAAATTCAACCAAATTCAATATTGAAGGTAACAATAACCTCAATACTAAACTACTGTACGGATTGAAAATAAAAATGCTAATGTACCTATGTATACCAGATGTTATTTTTGTTTAATTTTCAACATAATTTCTCAGTAATTATTCTGTTTAACACAATACTGTTTCGCTCCTGTGAACCACTGTAAACATAAATCATGTATATTGTAAAAGCCTTTTACGGCGTCTAAATAAATAAATAAATAAATAAATAAAATACAGAACTTTTTTATGTGAAATCGCACAAGAGTCCCAACTGCTCCCAACCGTTTGTAACCAGTGAGACTATGGCATCCCCAATTGGGATATGTTGTGGGGCGGAAGGTAGTGGGGATGGGAAAGCGACGGGGAGATGGAGGTGGGGAAGGCTGGCTATTCAACTTTGGTCACCAAATACAGTCAAAGCCATTTCAAGCAACGTTTCAATTCTGAATCGTGGTCTTACACCAGGGCGATACTGAGAGTATCTTCCATTCTGAACTGTGGTCTTACACCAGGGCGATACTGAGAGTATCTTCCATTCTGAACTGTGGTCTTACACCAGGGCGATACTGAGAGTATCTTCCATTCTGAACTGTGGTCTTACACCAGGGCGATACTGAGAGTATCTTCCATTCTGAACTGTGGTCTTACACCAGGGCGATACTGAGAGTATCTTCCATTCTGAACTGTGGTCTTACACCAGGGCGATACTGAGAGTATCTTCCATTCTGAACTGTGGTCTTACACCAGGGCGATACTGAGAGTATCTTCCATTCTGAACATGCCGCTAATATACTATAAGTAGGTACTAATGAGTAATTTGTGAAATAACACAATTAACTCTGCAGTGGTCACGCATCTAAATGAGGAGTCGCGCGGACTACAGACGTAGTCCATTTTTAAATTGAAATAAAACAAAATTAAGAAAATATAATCAGTTAAGTTTTCTTAACTAGATACAATAAACAAAACAAATCCTCTGTTTTATAATTAATAATTCACAGGTTTGCCTCTAATTGAGATAATAATAAAACTATTTGTTAAAAATTATTAACTTGTAATATTTTCTGTGCAGGAAAGAAACTCATTTCGAATGATCCCCACAAATGAACTTTTTAAATATTACATAAGTATTTACACACTTGAAAAATACTTACGTGATTGGTCGCGCGGACTACGTATGGATCTTTGCGGAGCTACTGTTACACGTCCTCACACGATTTATGGCTTGCGCTGCACTCAGTGCGTCTCTCGATAGTTCGTTTAAAAGTACCTAGCAGCACGTGAAACTAATGCTTACCATTTTAGAGAAATTGTTGATTTAGTATTAGTGGACTATGTATGTAGTCCACGCGACCACTGCAGGGTTAAATAAATTTGTCTTGCGCACGCTGGAATTTGAAATCACGACCACCAGCTTGCTAGTCCAGAGCTTTACCACTCGATCATGGACGCCGCCAAACTGCAGGCATGAAAGGCATCACACTAATTTTTACTTAACATTTTTTTAAATGAAAGACAAACATTCCCGGGTTACGAATAACCTGACAATATTTGAAAATCTCCTACTACCACCACATTAAGCTGAAAATGTTGCTTGTGTTGTGGTGGAGGACTAAGCCAGCCGAGGAATTGAACACACTACGCCGGAGTGGGACCCAAACGCGATGTCAACTCAGCCACTGACCGGTTACTTAATAATTAAATACAATTATCAACTCACTTCTGAAAGTGGTCGTAAAATAGTTTTCACGTAGCCTATTCGAATTATGTACAATGTCATTAACGTACCGCTGATGCAATTATTGATGTCACTGAATTTATTGTTTCAAACTCATACACGGTAAAAAATGGATTTCTATTTTCCTTTGATAGGCATTTTATTTCCCATGATATTTGATAAATAAACTAAGAGTAGCTGGAATACCAAGTAACCGACGATGGTCGTAGGAGGTTTTCAAATATTGCCACCATTCCAGGTTATTTGTAAACCGGGAATTTCTTCCTTCTTGCCTACGTCCTTTTCATAGTTACCAACTTTACTAATCGAACCCATTGTGTTTAACTGTTCCTTTCGGTGTCCCCCAAGGAATTGCTTAAGGCCCAGCTTTGTTTATACAATGATCTTTGTAACCTAACAAATCGTTTGTTTTTCCGAATAGTGTGCTGATCCTTCAATCTAACGATAATTGTAGTGCCAACAGTAGTGATGCGCGCGCACATCAGAATCTGAATGGTTCTGACCGATTCCGGACCTAGCCAATTGTGGCCAGGAGACGCCACTTGTTTCGGCAGTTCTCGGAATAACTTCAAATAGGACGTCAGTCCTACAACAGTACTATTATATTTCATGCTGTAATTAAAACAACTTGTAATCTTGACGAACAACTTTAATATCTTCGAAGACTCCCACAATTACACAAAGTTATCCGATTACTAAGTCGTAATTAAACGACATTAGAAAAATGAACACTAATAATAATGAAACCTACTTACTGCACATTAATGTCCTTGTCATCGTCTACGTTTGGCACGCATCTTAAAACTTATATTGCCTTCATAGATAGATGTACTAATAAATAAAATACACAACTGCGAGCAAATAGATTACGTTAAATCAATGTTCAGTTCTATTTAGAGATTAGCAGGCATCATTCTGTTGATCCGCACATATCTGATTTCAAAATTACTTTAACAGTCATTGAGTTGTTTTAAATTTAAAGATAAGTTAATATTTCTTCTCTCCAAATGAGAATTCAGTTAGTTACATAGAGAAGTTAGTTCTATGCTTTCCCTTTTTTTATATTAACTCCACACAGGAGGCCCTGAAGAAAATAATTTCCCTCAGGGCCTATGTCATCTTTGGGGATGCTGTGTGGAGGGTCTTTTTGTGGAGAGGAAGGAGTGAACATGGGTCTTGAAGAGTCCCATGTTGTAGGAGGGAGGAAACACAGAGGCCGGCAGTTCGTTCCACAGCAGAGCTGTTGAACTTAAGAACGAATCGTAGAAGCGACCCGTTCTCATGTGACAAGTGTCAACTGTGTACAAATGTTGGGCGCGCGTTTGGCGTGTATCCCGACTACGCACCGGTGCCGAAGGGATCAATGACGCTAGTTCCTCAGAGCATCTTCCATTGTAATACCGATAGAAACGAGTCGAAACCAGTTGAAAAAACTCTCAACTACAAAAAAGCAGATTTTGAATCTATAAATTCTCATCTTTCGCATGTTGACTGGTCTTTTTTGTCTGACGTTAATACTGACGATTCCTTAGAAAATCTATATTCAATATTCTCCACCACTATCAAATCATATGTATTACTATTTACTCCTAAAAAACATACATATCCAACTTATTTCTCATCAGAACTAATAGCCTCACTAGAACAAAAAAAAAAATACTTCATAAAAAATTCAAAAAAACTCTGAAGAAAATCGACTATACAAATTTCAGTGAAAGTAGGAAAAAATGCAAAGATCTCCAAAATCTGTTATAAAACATACAATAAATTCTATCGAGAACGCAGCCTTAAACTCGAACAATCTCTGGAAATTTATTGAAAAAATAAACAACGACAGCACAGACTTTTTTTTTTTTTTTTACAGTATTACCGCACAAGAGTCCCAACTGCTCCCGTCTGGAGCCAGTGAGACTATGGCATCCCCAATTGGGGTATGTTGTGAGGCTGAGGGTATTGGGGAGGGGAGGGAGATGGGGAAGAGGAAGGTGGGGAAGTACCTGGCTATTCAGATCTGGTCACCAAACACGGCTAAAGCCATTTCAAGCAACGTTTCAATTCTGAATGGTGGTCTTACACCAGGGCGATACTGAGAGTATCTTCTATATAGACTATCCTCCAGAAATGCACATGGACGACAAATACGCCAACAATACGCAAGACATTGTAAATCTTTTTTCTGATTTCTTTAAAAATGTTTATGATGATGAAACACTAGCAGAAAATATTCATTCATACACATTCAAAAAAAAACACACATTTAACGGACTGCTACATCACCGAAGAATCTTGCAAAAAAAATTAAGTTCCTTAGACATAAACAAGTCTGCAGGCCCGGACACCATCCCGCCAATTTTCCTAAAACAGTGCTCCTCCGTATTGTCTAAACCACTAACCATTTTATTTAACCACCTACTATCCTCTGGATATTTTCCCGTCTACTGGAAATCCAGCTATATAACTAACTAACTAACTAACCATCACGCCGTTTCCCCGCAGGGGTAGGCAGAGAGGACGGACCGCCAAACAACTCGGTCTTGGCACACACTCCTTGCCTCATTCACATTCATACATCGTCTCATACATACTCTTCTATTATTCTGACTCTTGACATGGCCCGACTCGAGTATCTGATTCACTTGATCGTGCCATGTCTTCCTCGGGCGTCCCCGACTTCTGCTACCATTCACATTTGCATCATATATCCTCCTTACACTCCTATCTTCGCTCATTCGCTCTACATGCCCAAACCATCTAAGCGTCCCTTTCTTAATCTTACTCATTACGCTTACATCAGCCTTGTACTCTTTGCGGATTTCCACATTCCTCACACGATCAAACATGGTTTTACCACACATACGCCTCAGGGATCTCATTTCAACAGCATTTAATCTACTTTCATCCTTTCTTTGCCAGTTCCATGCCTCACTTCTATACATCAAGGTAGGTACCAGCACTCCGTTGTGGACTGCTAACTTCGCTTCTTTGGACAATTTTTTGTTAGCGCCTACGGCGTTTGGTCCTCCACTAACGGAATTACCTGCATTTACCCTTCTTTCAATATCTCTGTCAGCCTTCCCATCTCTCGTAAACATACTTCCTAAATACACAAACTCATCCACCTGCTCCAAGTATTCCCCATTCACAATTATACTGCACACTGTTTTCGTACTCTCTCTTTCAAACACCATTACTTTAGACTTACTTACATTCATCATTAACTCATTCTTCATGCATACTTCGTTCATCCTAGACACGAGAGACTGTAGATCATCTATACTATTAGCAATCAGCACCGCATCATCAGCATACAACAGGCAACATACTTTCAAATTATTCAAATTCGCGCCCAATCCCACCTCTTTCAATTCTTGCATAAAATTATCCATGTATAGATTGAATAACCACGGTGACATTACTCAGCCTTGTTTAACACCTTTTGTGATATCAAACCACCCCGTAAAACCACCGTTTACCCTAAAACATGCAACGCTTCCCTCATACAGAGACGCAATTGCCTGAGTCAGATTCGTATTCACTCCATACTTGGACAACACCTTCCATAGCTTTTTCCTGTCGACTCGGTCGTATGCTTTTTGTAAATCTACAAAGGCACAGAAAAGTTTCTGTTTTTTTGCCAGAAACTTCTCAGTGAGCATACGCAATGAGAAGATCTGGTCCATGCACCCCCTTCCACTCATAAAAGCACCTTGCACATCCCATATTTTATCCTTTGTTTCCTTTGTTACTCTTTCAATCAAAATTCTACCATACAGCTTGCCAACTGAACTAAGCAGGCTAATAGCCCTATGATTCCCACATTCTATACGTGACCCTTTACCTTTGTACAATGGCATGATCACAGCCCTTCTCCAATCTAAAGGCGTGTAACCTTCCTTTAAACATTGGTTAAAAAGATTGCACAACCATGTGAGAATTACACCGCTACCTCCCTTAAAATATTCAGCAGCAATATTGTCAAACCCAGCAGCCTTACCATTCTTCATACATTTAATCGAGCTTTCTATCTCATCCATGCTAATTTCGGTAACATTCAATCCATCGTCATTCATATCTGATTCGCCGCTGGAATCACTGTCACTCACTTCGCTTTCGAAGACTTCCTCGAAATAATTCATCCATCTCTCTTTTATTTTTTCCTCATTCGTCAACATTTTTCCATCTTTTGATTTTATCACTTTCATGCTTCCGTTTTCTGGGCCACTCCGGGACCTTTTGACTTCTTTCCAAAACAACTTAATGTTTTCTTGAAAATGGTTTGTCATTTTCATTCCTTCTTCCTCTTCCAGGCGTTTCTTTCGTTCTTTCACTCCAACTCTTACTTTTTTCTTACATTCCTTATATACTTCTTTCGCTCGATACTTCTCTTCGCTGGAAGCACTGCCAGCCGCAATCAGACACAACCATGCTTTCTTCTTCTCTGAGACCAGTGCTTTAATCTCATCATCCCACCATGCATCACCTTTCTTCCTACCTTGCGTACTTATTCCACAAACCTCCCTAGTAGATTCACAAAGAGACACTTTTATGTGGTTCCATGTTTCGTCTATGCTTAGACCATCCATTTCCTTCGCATTCAATCTTATCTCTGCACAATTCACATACTTACTTCTCACATTATCGTTTTGCAGTTTTTCTATTTTGACTCTTGTCGGAGTTGGTACCGTTTTCACTTTAGAGCGCCAACCGCGAAAGAGTTTTACTCTCGACACTACAAGAAAGTGGTCAGTTTCGACCTCAGCCCCTCTGACAACTCTTGTGTCCTCGGTAACAGCTCTCAACCTAGAGTCAATTACTACAAAATCAATAATTGACCTCTCATTTCCTCTTTCCCACGTATATTGGTATCCACCAATATTTATGATCGAAGAAAGTATTCGACACAAACAGGTTCCACTCTTAACATACTTCAAGCATTCTGTTCCCGTTGTCATTCATTCTTTTATCCCAAACATACCTAAGACCGAATCAAATCCGTCACGTCTAATTCCCACCCACCCATTCAAATCGCCTGCCATTATAATCCTTTCGTTCATATTTTTTAGTCTCATTACAACATTCACACCAGTCCAAAAATCATCTTTCACTTCATCGCTTTCAGAATTAACAGGGGCGTAGCAAATAACAAGAAACACCCTTGTCAAACCGATTTTAAATCTGATCCACATTATTCTCGGACTTACACATTCATACTGCAACATACATTCAATCATTCTGGGAGACAGTAGCGCTGCAACACCTTGACAAGCCCTCTCCGTATCTGGTCAATTCATAAATCGGGAACTAAATGTGAAGCAGATAATTATAGACCCATTTTGGAAAAGCTTGGAGCTTTGCATTTTTTCAAAGGTGTTCGAAAACATAGTCCATGACCAGTTGTTCCCTGTGGTAAAGAATTCGATCAACGAATTTCAGCATTGATTCTTTGCAGGTCGCTCTGTTGCTACTAATCTTATAACTTTTACAAACTTCTCGTCTGCCGCCATGGATAAACGTGTGCAAGTTGATACAATCTATACCGACCATAGCAAGGATTTTGACAAGATCAACCACAACATTCTGCTTAGAAAACTTGCTCATCATGGTATTCATGGAGATCTCCTTCGTTGGTTATCCTCATACATAACAAACAGGTCCCAGGCTGTGACAGTGGGTGGTTTTTCCTCCGTCTGGAAAATCATTACTTCCGGTGTGCCTCAGGGATCCATTTTGGGTCCTTTGCTTTTCTCTATCTATATTAATGATATTACGACATGTTTTCACAACGCTCAAATTTTACTATTTGCTGACGATATGAAGATATACCTTCCTATAAGCTCCCCGGACTGTACTGCGCGTTTACAAGCAGATCTTGATCGACTGACGGATAACTGTCTCAGAAATAAGCTTTTTATCAATATTTATAAATGTTGCAAAGTCACATTCACACGTAACCGTGTGAAAATACTGCATGATTACACCATTTCTGGATCGATTTTAACAAATAAAGACTATGTGCGTGATCTCGGGGTTTTCTTGAACTCTAAACTTACCTTTGATAAACACGTTGATAACATTGTCGCCAAAGCATCAAAAAGTCTAGGTTTTGTACTGAGAACATGCAAATTTTTCAAAAATACTAAGACATATCTGACTCTCTACAAATCACATGTTCGTCCTCACCTGGAGTACTGTTCACCGGTTTGGAACCCGCGCTATATTGTTTATGTTAACAGGTTAGAAAGAGTTCAGGAACAATTTCTCAAATTCCTCAATTTTAAATCAACGTATACAACTCTTACGACGAAATCGAGAAACATTTTCGAATAACGAAACTACTCAACAGGAGGATTGTCGCTGATCAGATGCTCTTGTATACAATTATTAACTCTAAAGTTGACTGCCCGGAGTTGCTGAACAAAATAAATTTCCATGCGCCAATTCGATACAGCAGACAAAATACCCTTTTCTACATTGATAGATGCAATACCAATTCCAATCAAAATGAATTTATGCAAAGGACATGTAACTACTATAATAATAAATTTGCAAATATAGACACTCGTGCTGACATATTCACTGCTAGTTACTATCACTACAGAATTTCATTGTATCACATTCTAACTCATATTCACGACTGTTAAATTGATTGTACCTAATATTTTAATATTACTTGCGTGGCAACTTTTCCTTATCCCTCTCCTCCCTTTTCCCGTTCCAACCTAAGTCTATTTAAGTATAGTTATAATCACATTTATTTTATTGCTGTTTATTGTAGGCATATTATAGGTTTATCGTTGAATTAACATTAGTATTATTATTTTTCTTATTTGCTGCTTTATTCTGTTTTTTTTTCTATTTTTATTAAATATTCTAGTTTACAGGTTAGTTATATGTTTCTGAATATCTATCTTTGACCATTAATAATTGGTCTGTTTTTTTGTTATCCTCTTATGTATATTGTATTACTAAGACTGTTTATGTTCCTCAAATAAATAAATAAATAAATATTGACGGCAACATCAGCTGGGTATAGACTCAAGACAAAAGGAGGTGAGCAGCGAGTAAGCAAGTCGCAGCACACTATTATTATATATCAAATCTCTTCAAGGAACACCACAATTTGCAAGAGTGCATGTAGATGAAAGTGAGTTTCTCCCGAGAGGGATTTGTTTGGCAGTCTATCCTCTCTTCCCACCCCTGCGGGAAAATGGCGTGTTGGATGTTTCGGTAGTTTTCCAAGACAATACGTAAACCAAAATAATTGCAACCTTTTTATTGGCAAACATTTACAGCACCCATGAAACAAGTTACATCTTTACAAGTAATTATAACATGAAATGAAATTGCAAGAAATTGTTTATTTATTTATTAATTTACGCCTGTCGGGCTTTTTATATGAACAAGTATAAATTAATTGCATTACACAGTGCATTCAAATTAACATAATAATAATAATAATGTTCAGCTTTCAATGAATGGAAGGTTCATTTACAATGGATGTTGGGATCATTCTATCTTGGTATTCTAGTTTAATTTCCCTTTAGTTCTGAAAAGCATTTCTGTAGTAATAATGGTTTACTGTATGTCTACACTAAAGTATCTTTAGCTCATTATTTTACATCCGTGGTTCACACGTAACTAAATCTAATTATTATAGCTTTATACATTACCACATCACGTAATGTATTGTAAATAGTTTTGTTGTTGTTACAGCTGTTTCAGCTTTCAAGGCCATTTTCAAACTGTGATTTTAGCCACGTTATGCCCTTTTGCGCTAACTCCTTCTTTAGCAAACGTTTAGGACAGCATTGCAGTGTCCATCATCAGGGCAGATGTGTTATTTGAGGTTGTGTTAAAATGTGCGCAACATGGCATAACACCCCAAAAACAAATCACAAAAATACTTTAGGCCGTGAAAATCTTAAATCATATTTGAATTATTTATATGATTCTATTTTAACACATTTAAATAAATTAATAACTGCTACATCATTATTAAGCAATTAAGATAACATTAATGTGGGGAAAACAGACTTCAATATAGCCCCACAGAATATGAAATCTATTGTCACAATTATTTTATCAGTAATAAGGTTTAACCGGTAATAAATCATTTTAATTTGGGAGTGGGTAAAATAGAAAAATATAAATAAGTCGTCTAAAGGTGGTTAAAACCACAGTTTGAAAATGGCCTTGAAAGCCGAAACAGCTGTAACAATAACAAAAACCAAAAGATACTTGCAGAACTTAATAATTATATTATAAAATTTTATTTTAGTAAAAAAAATGTAAAAAATAAAATGGAGTTCTACGAAATAAACACAAAAACAATAGATATATTGTAAATAGATTACTACAGAGAAATAAATAACATAGGTAAATACAATAACGAAGACTTGTTTTGCTCTTCTTGTAGTAGACGTGGAACAACGAAAGTGTTCGGCAACTTTTACATTGATATATTGACTTACATTTAGAACATAATATGTAAAATGTATAATTAAGAACCTACTTATAGATTTTTGTCGTTATGTTCCTGTTAAAGAAATGATTTTACTTTGCTTTATCATTGACATAGAAATGAGGATATAGGTACTTGACACAGAAATGTCAACTATATCCTCAAAAAAATTGATATTTATAAATGATGGAGAAATAAATCAACATAATATGATATAATTATTGAATTTTTTTCGTGGTTTGAGAGCTTATGCGTAAAATTGTATAACATTTTTAATTCAAGTATTTTGTTTTCGTGTAACTTATTTCATATATCTTGTATCTTATTTTGACGGCCGGCATAGTCCAGTGGTAACGCATTGGACTGCCATTCCGAAGGTCGCGGGTTCGAACCCGGCGTGCGCAAATAAATTTTATTTGATTAATTTGTGTTATTTCACAATTAATTAATTAAAATAATATATAGTATATTTGCGGCACGTTCCAGAGTGGAAGATACTACCAGTATCGCCCTGGTGTAAGACCACCATTCAGAATTGAAACGTTGCTCCAAATGGCTTTAGCCGTGTTTAGTGACTAGATCTGAATAGCCAGGTACTTCCCCACCTTCCTCTTTCCCTTCCCCACTTACCTTCAGCCTCACAACATCCCCCAATTGGGGATGCCATAGTCTCACTGGCTCCAGACGGGAGCAGTTGGGACTCTTGTGAGGTATTCACTATAAAAAAAATAAAAAAAAATTCGTACAAAACTAGTGTTATAATCATTCAATTTGCTCTAACAGTAGGGCAGCAATTAAAAAAGCTTGACATGTGGCCAAGTTGGCGCGAGGTGGCGGCATGCAAGCATCAAATTGGGCGTTCCGAATAATATTTTAAAATCCAATGACTGAATATTTTTATATTTCGGGCTTAATGCGCAAATTCAAAGTTTATTTCTTAAAATAAATTAATTAAAGCCTAAAAATTCTATTTCAACACCATATGCACATGGGTAAAAACATAACTCTGTTCTAGAGTAAATAACGTTTGGAACTGTTAACTTAAATATTTAAAAATATTTTTTTCTTGAACTATTTTATAAGAAGCTTAGGCTACATTTGAACGCCGTCGGTAAAATACACATTACAATCTCTACTGTGAGTCAGCATGTGATTCTTCAACTGTCCCTTCCGAGAACATGAATATGTTCAGTCGGAATAAGCAAAAGCTATTCTCTACAATGAGTCAGTATGTGTTTCGTCAAATGTTCCTTTCGAAAAAATATTTTTTTGTAGTTAGAACATGAAAACAGTTTTTCTCTACTTTAAATCAACTTGTGGTTCGTTAAATGTTCATTTCGAGAAAATGATTTCTTGCAGTCGGAACATGAAAAAGGCCTCTCTCCACGATGAATCAGCATGTGTTTCATCAAATATCCCTTTTGAAAAAATGATATTTTGCATTCGCAACGTAGAAAAGGCTTTTCTCCACTGTGGTTCAGCATGTGTCTATACAACTGTCCCTTCCCAGAACATGAATATTTACAGTCGTAACAAGAAAAAGGTTTTTCTTAAATATGAGTCAGCATGTGCTTCGATAAAATGTTCTTTCGAGAAAATAATTTTTCGCAGTAGGGACATAAAAACGGTTTCTCTCCACTATGAGTCAGCATGTGGATCGTCAATCGGGCCTTTTGTGAAAATAATTTTTTGCAGTCGGTACATGAAAACGGTTTTACTCCACTATGAGTCAGCATGTGGTTCGTCAAATATCTCTTTAGAGAAAATGATTTTTTGCAGTCGGAACATGAAAAAGGCTTTTCTCCACTGTGAGTCACCATGTGCCTCTTCAAGTGTGCTTTTCTAGAACATGAATATGTACAGTCAACACAAGAAAAAGCTTTTCCTCCACTGTGAGTCAGCATGTGACTCTTCAAGCCAGCCTTTTGAGAACATGTATATGTACACTAGACACAAGCAAAAGCTTTTTCACCACTGTGAGTCAGCATGTGGCTCGTCAAATGGGCCTTTTGTGAAAATTATTTTTTGCAGTAGGAACATGAAAAAGGCTTTTCTCCACTGTGAGTTAGAATGTGCCTCTTCAAACCTCCCTTTCGGTAACATGAATATGTACAGTCAACACAAGAAAAAGCTCTTTCTCCACTGTGAGTCAGAATGTGCATCTTCAAAACTTGCTTTCTATAGCATGAATATGTACAGTCAACACAAGAAAAAGCTTTTTCTCCACTGTGAGTCAGCATGTGACTCTTCAAGTATGCCTTTCGAGAACATGTATATGTACAGTCGACACAAGCAAAAGCTTTTTCTCCACTATGAGTCAGCAAGTGGTACGTCAAATTTCCCTTCGAAGAAAATGATTTTTTGCAGTTTGAACATGAAAAAGGCTTTTCTCCACTGTGAGTCACCATGTGACTCCTTAAGTCTGCCTTTCGAGAACATGAATATGTACAGTGAACACAAGCAAAAGCTTTTTCTCCACTGTGAGTCAGCATGTGACTCCTTAAGTCTCCCTTTCGAGAACATGAATATGTACAGTGAACACAAGCAAAAGCTTTTTCTCCACTGTGAGTCAGCATGTGACTCTTCAAACTTGCCTTTCGAGAACATGAATATGTACAGTCGACACAAGCAAAAGCTTTTTCTCCACTGTGGGTCACCATGTGTCTCTTCAAGTAAGCCTTTCGAGAACATGTATATGTACAATCGACACAAGAAAAAGCTTTTTCTCCACTGTGAGTCAGCATGTGCATCTTCAGATTTGCTGTACTCGAATAGTTACAGTAAGTACATTTAAAAGTTTTAACTCCAGCGTGGTCGCGGAAGTGAAGTTCTAACTTTGACTCAGAAGTGCAGGAATTTCCCAGACTCGTCTTCAGATTTGTTGTTAAGTCTGCAGAAGAAAATTTTATAGAAGTTAAGTAAATCAATTCATAACAGACGAAATTATTTATAAAATTAAACTTGTGAATTTACAAAGAATACTTGATTTTACCTGGTATCGGGGTAATTCTTTCAGACTGCGCTAAGCATTGTTTTTTAACATCTAGCAGGTCTATGTCTATTTCTGTAAAGGTAATTCCCCCTCCATCTTGTTCTCGGGGCCCTGGTTCTGCCTTGATGGGAACAGTTTCCACATTAATTCCACCTGTTATATAATATATGATAATTAACATAAGGTAACTTGAAGTAATAAGAAGGACCCTAGATGCCCGCTTCTGGGATCGATGCTTTCACCGGAGACACCTTTAAACGGGAGCGTTTGATTTTCAATTATTGTTTCATGCACCATTAACACATTTTCATTAGTTATTTGTGATTCACAAATCACATAGAAAGAGAGCACATTGACAGTAAAGTAAATGAAGTTTTTTAGCCTTAAAAACCTTTAGGAATCATGAAGTTTTAGCGGGGAATTATTTGGGGCATAAAAGTTTGTTACATTTAGCAATTTACTATAAGGTTAATTTAACGTGTTCTATTACACGGAAATGAACTGTAAATCAAATCCACAAGAAATACGAAAATGTAAAGCTCATTCAATTGGGTTTGAAAAATCACGGGAAATGTGGAATGATAGAAACAGTCTACCTTGAATTCCCATGAATCCCGGCAGTAGGGCTGTCGACTAACTTGCACTGTTCACATGGTGAAATTTCCTCCAAAACGAGATAAACTGATTTTGATATTTGCAAACAGAGCACAAAGCGTGTGATTATATGACGAGGACACAACGATTACACCTTCTTGCCACACGACACGAATACGATTGTCGACTTGCGACAATTTACAATGCAAGAAATAATCTACTTTCAATGTAAGTAAGGCTGTTTTTAAGGAAGGAAATGGATAGTAGGTGTTCGGGCATAATGCGAAGAAATTATGATTATTTATTACCTACATCCTATTTGTTCCCACCTTGCCATCGGGATATAGGGATTTGGTCCCCGGCGCTCGCTAGTACAATTTCTACCACCTACCGATACGCGTCTCGGGTCACATTTCAATGGACATTTCTTTCGTGGTCGATACCTAGTGACGGAAATAGATTAATACTGTGTGAGATTGGTGCCATCACGGAAGCTGTAAGGAGATACCAGTACAAGGTAGGACTTTCCTTTAATTCTGGTGGCATCCTCAAATTCCCATTCCCGTTATTTTTCCCATATCGATCAATTTGCACCCGACACAGACGCTTAAGTTTTTTCAAGAGCTATCGAAACATTGGTCCTTCGAGCCGGATAAGATTAGTTTAATGCGTAGTAATTGTATTCAAATAGTAAATGGTTCAATAATCGTACGATTAAAAGATTATTTCAAGTAGTTATTATTTCTTACCGCGCGCCGCGGTTGCATTTCATAGGTGGGTAGTAATTTCAGTACATATTTCAAAATGGACAAGAATGAATCCAAGATTGGTTCTTTAAAGTTAAAAAGGCAAAGATTATTTGGGCGTATACAAGCCGCATATGATCTTATTAAAGATTTAAGTATAAGTTCAAAGTTATGTCAATTTAAGGCTAGAATGGAAAAAATAGAGTCGACATATGAGGAATTTCAAAACATACAATGCGAACTGTCGGACCTGGTTTCACTTCCCGAATTTGAGTCAAAAAATGATATTTTGGAAGTTTCCCGTGTGTTTGATGAACTGTACTTCGAGGTCACGTCGGCGCGTGACACTCTCGAGGCGAATAAGAATGGTCATAATGACTCATCAGGCGAGGAATTACAGCGCCCGGGACGAAGTTTTCTGGCCCCAGAAATAAAAATACCATCTTTCAGTGGCCACATTAGAGATTGGCCTCCGTTTTTTAATTTATTTAGGAGTCTCGTTCACGAAAATACAGTTCTCACTAATATTGAAAAATTTCACTACCTACTAAGTTCTTTGAAGGGCACAGCATTATCCCTGGTTAAAACAATTCCAATAATACGAGAAAACTATGAATTAGCCTGGGAAACATTATTAAATCAATTTTCGGAGTCGAGAGCATTATTTATACACTATGCAAACTCTATTTTAAATTGCGATTTCACTAGCAATGTGGAGATATTAAATGGTTTACGTGAAAATCTTTCCGGTCTATACGAACTAAAACGACACAAATTATTCGAGGAATTTATTTGCCATTTTGTTTTACAAAAAATAGATTTGAATACGCGGCGATCCTTTGAATCTAGGATTGATAAGGATGAAATTCCGAATGTCGAAAAATTAATTGATTTCTTGGCAACGCAAAACCGCGTAAATATGCTTTCAGATTTAAAAGAAAATCGTAAGTCTAAACGGGTTTTATTTGTTAAAAACGATTACACGAAGAAAATTATTTGCAATCATTGCAAAGCCGATCACCACATTACAAAATGTAAAATATTTCTTGGATTACAAGTAGACAGTAGGAGGGACTTCGTCAAAAGAGAAAGATTATGTTTCAATTGTTTAAATCCACATCTAATTAAAAATTGCCGATCTAAATTTCGATGTAGAAGTTGTAACAAGTCACACAATACCCTTTTACATAGTGACGAAAGGTCACCTTCACCGAACCGCGATTCTGAAAACGAAAACTCAGCAAACTGTAATGCTGCGTACACAGTGACAAAACGCTCTATTTTACCTACCGCGCTGGCAGAATTCCTTGACATTTCAGGACGCAGAAAACGCGCCAGGATATTAATTGACTCGGGCAGTGAGATTTCGTTCATGTCTGAAAAATTATATAATGCTTTGGGATTAAAATCGAAGAAATGGTTAGGTACTGTCACTGGGGTCAATAATGCAATAGTCAACAATGTGCAAGGTTTAGTTACTTGTAAAATATATCCCATTCAGAATCACTCTTTTGTGTCAGGACAAGCGATAGTTATTTCAAATATTACGTCCAAGCTTCCGCCCGTTAATATGCATGAACCGTTTGAAGAATTCAAACAGTTGAAGCTGGCGGATCCAGATTTTCAATTTCCAGGCGATATCGACTTCTTAGTGGGAACTGACTTGATATCAAAAATATGGAGACCAGGATGTATTTCAAGCCGTAAATGTAATTTGCTGGCCGTGAATACAATATTCGGATACGTAGTCATGGGTTCATGTGTAGCACAAATGAAAGATGACACACAGGCTTTTGTGACGTCAGCTTTAACTGCAGTCGAAAACAACGACTTAAATTACGCGGTAAGACGTTTCTGGGAAGTCGAAGAGATTTCTAACGAAATTATTCATAATAAAGATGATAGTGAATGCGAAAAGATATTTAAGGCAACGGTTAAACGGGATATTTGTGGCAGATATGTTGTAGCGTGTTCTATAACACTTTGAGTGAACTGTAAAAAAACGATAACTAAAGCTCATTCAATTGGTTTGTAAATAGCACGGGAATAATTGGAAGAAGGAAAACAGCTTACCTGAACTCCCATGAATCCGGGCAAAAATACGGGTTTTCGATGCACTTTGCACTGGTGAATTTTCCTCCACAAACGAGACGAACAACAAACGAATTTATTTCGGTATTTACACATATGATACGACGACGAAGTTTTAGGTGGCACCTTCTTGATGTACGACACGAGCTCGACTGGTATTTGCGACAATTAGTGCAACATAAATGTTCATAATGTCCAATGTGGGTAGGACTGTTTATAGGGAAGGAAATGGATAGTAGGAAAAATGGTAGGTAATTCAAAAAGCTGTTTCAATACTAAACATTCCGCCCGCCTTGAGGAAATGTACAAATTTTCTCAACAATCGACATAAAAAAAAGAAGATGAACAAAATATATATATATATAAACTTAAGTTAATGTAACGAAAACTAAAATTAGAAACTAAATAGAACAAAATTTATTCGATAGGTAATCGATATAGTTTCACTACGGGGCGTTTAAAAACACCCTGTGGCGTACGAACTGAAACGACACGAACAATTTTATCAGCGCCAGGAAATAATTCAATAACTCGCCCAACAGGCCAACGCATGGGCGCAGAATGTGAGTCGTCAATCATTACTAGGTCGTCGACTTTCAGATTGGGTGATGATGATGACCACTTGTTCCGTTGTTGAAGAGTGTGTAAATATTCTTTTCGCCAACGATTCCAAAAATGTTGAGACATTTGTTTCAATAATTGCCAGCGCGATAGACGGTTCATTGGTACGTCCACAAAATCTTCTTCAACAACAGAAACTAGAGGAGCTCCAATCAAAAAATGCGCTGGAGTCAGGGCGTCCATTTCAGACGGATCCGTTGACATCGCGCCAATAGGACGAGAATTTAAGATTGCTTCGATACGAGTCAAAACAGTAGCTAGCTCTTCAAAAGTGAGTACTTGATTTCCCACCACCCTTTTCAAATGATGTTTAGTTGATTTAATTCCAGCCTCCGATACTCCGTTAAAGTGTGGTGCGGAGGGAGGATTAAAGTGCCAGATAATTGAACGAATGGCAGTAGCGTCTATAAGTGTGTTATTGTTTTCAGGTAATCTTAAAAATTTAGAAAGACCTATATGATATCTATTGGCACCGACAAAGTTGGTACCACAATCGCTATAAATGTTTTGGCAAAGTCCACGACGAGAAATGAATCGATCTAATGCTGCTATAAATGCTTCAGTGGATAGATCTGACACTAATTCCAAATGAACGGCTTTAGTCGATAAACAAACGAATAGACATAAATAGGCTTTATAGGTTTTAGCGCCGCGACGCCTACTTTCGCGGACTACAAACGGACCTCCATAATCAGTTCCTACATTTAAAAATGGACGACCTTCTCGAAAACGGGAAGCGGGCAAGTTACCCATCAAGGGTAAACTACCACGCGGGTTGTTTTTAAAACAAGAGATACATTTGCTCAAACGATGTCGAATTACGTTACGAGCCGAAATTATCCAATATTTTAATGATAGTATAGATTGCAATGCACGCGGACCAGGATGAAGGTACAAACGATGGTAATAATCTATTATTAGAGTTGTTAAATGACATTGCTTTGGTAAAATAATAGGATGTCTAGAGGTTTCCGACACTACTTGTGCAAAGCGAAGACGTCCGCCCACCCTTAATATTCCAAATTCATCGATAAAGGGAGCAAGTCTTTGCAGTTGCGGTGAACACACATTATGCGAGATTATATTATCTATATCTTGTTTAAAATAAATATTTTGAACGAATTTAATGCAACAGGTCAAAGATAAATTAATTTCTTTCAACGAGAGTGTGTTGCAACTTATCTTTGATTTCAAACTTAATCTATTAATAAATCGACGACACCAAGCTATAACTCGTAATAATTTCGATAGTGATGAAAATTTCAATACAAACTCTTGGTCACGAGTCGACACATTAGTTGATAATGAAATTAGATTCTTCGATTTATACTCTGGTATTTGTTCTACCGGAATATCTTGAGGTTTAACAAAGGACCACTCCTCTACGGGTGACGATATAAAACGTGGACCATACCACCATAAGGAAGATTCGGCAATTTCACTTGGAAAAACTCCTCGTGACCCCAAATCTGCAGGATTTTCTTGCGACGAAATGTGAAACCAATGTTCATAAGGTAGACTTTGAATGATGGTTTCAATACGATTTGCAACGAAAGTTTGCAAACGAAACGTAGGTGTTTTTAACCACGCCAAAACAATAGTGGAATCGGTGAAAGCTATAATGTTTTCTATTTGAAGTCGATCTTTATATACTTCTTTACAATAGGTTAACAGCTTTGCCAACAAAACTGCTCCAAGCAGTTCAAGCCGTGGAATAGATATCACCTTAATGGGTGCAACTTTTGATTTAGATAGTAAAATGTGGCTTGAAATTTCTCGATTATTGATTGCAATCAAATAAACAACTCCACAATATCCTCGTTCAGAGGCGTCAGAAAAACCAACCAGTATACAACGACTTTTTTGAGACGTAGTAACAAAGCGATCAATTCTTAACTTTGATAGGGAAGGAAGTTCCGTTATATATTTCTTCCACTTCAAACTCATTTCCATGGGGATTACCTCATCCCAACCAAGTTGCAACTTCCACAATTCTTGCATGAAATATTTAGCGACAAAAACGACAGGGTTAATGAATCCCAATGGATCATATAATCGTGCTATGGTAGATAGCATTGTACGTTTTGTGCAGTGGTCACTAAAAGCATTATTAATTTTATATGTAAATTTATCGAGCGACGGGATCCATTGAATACCTAATATATTAATATTTTTCTTATCACCGTCAAATTCAAAACTTAATGGTACTTCCCGATAATTGAGAGGAATGTCTTCTAAAACTTCAGGATAATTGCTAGTCCATTTTCGTAATTCAAAACCACCCTTTTGAAGTAATGCATTCAACTCCATGATGTAAAATCGAGCGCTTTCCAAAGTTTGCGCACCACTGACAATGTCATCTACATATGTGTCATTAATTAATATGCTTGCAGCCTTTGAATAGTTAGTACTTTCATCAGCTGCTAATTGATGCAATGTTCGAATAGCTAAGAAAGGGGCACTTGCTGTCCCATATGTGACCGTTTGTAATTCAAATTCTTTTACGGGATGATTGCGCGACTCCCGCCATAATATATGTTGATAATTACATGAGTTTGAATCCATGAGGATTTGTCGATACATTTGACGTATGTCAGCTGTAAAAACGACTTTGTGTATACGAAAGTTACACATCAATTCGACTATGTCCTTTTGTAATTTTGAGCCCACGAAAAGTATATCATTCAATGCAATACCCGATGATGTTTTGGTACTTGCATCAAAAACGACTCTCAAACGAGTTGTAGAACTTGTCTCCTTGATTACGCCGTGATGTGGTATGAAATAGTTTCCAACTGGTGACCGAGATGGTATTTCAAACATATGTTCCAAAGTTAAATACTCTCTCATAAAAGAAATATATTGCGATTTGAGATCAGGATTTGAATCCAGCCTCTTTTCTAAATGCATAAAGCGCGACAATGCGGTGTCATATGACTTTCCCAATTTTTCTGGGCTTTCCTTAAATGGTAAAGTTACGACATACCTCCCGTCTTTGTTACGGTAGGTATTTTCAATATACAACTTTTCACACCGAATTTCATCAGGGGATCGAATTTCTTTCAAAGAGGGGACATTTTCGATTTCCCAAAAACATTTAAGTTTATCCTCAATTGAGTCATCCATTGAAGTAAAAAATGAATTTATCGAATCATTTGACGATCCGACATTTCCCATTAAAACCCATCCTAATGTTGTTTCGATGGCAATAGGTTCATTTGCTTTGCCGACCAATTTACCTGGGCCTAATAATGAGGCAAAAATATTACTTCCGAGTAGAATGTCAATTGCTGATGGCAAGTAGAAGGTTGGGTCTCCTAATTTGAGTCCTCTAATATGTTGCCAGTCATGTTCAACGATATGAGACGACGGCAAGTACGATGAAATGTTATTGATAATAAGGAAATCTGTTGTAATACCAGACTCCTTCGAGGCGACAGGACGAAAATTTGTTTTTACTAATCCGTTTGATCCAATTGTGCGAGTGCCACCAATACCGACGATAGAAAATGAATGTTTACTTGAACGAGAAAAGCCGAGGCGTTTTGCACACTCCTCCGAAATGAAATTAGCCTGACTCGCCGAGTCCAAAAGAATTCTTGCTTTTTGAAAAACGCCATTTTTTCCTAATATTTCCACGTAGGCTGTGGACAACAGTACCGATTTACTATTTTTATTGTAGAACGTTGTTAACGCAAGTGGTTCAGAATTTTCTTGATTTTCAGAATTTTCCTGATTTTCAGTATTTTCAAACATTTTCTTTGGAAAATGCAACAGACTGTGATGTCTAGCTTGACACTCATTACAAGAGAAACGAGACTGACAATTTTTTGCATTATGTTTATTTTGTAAACAGTTGAGACAGAGCTTGTGCTCCTTGGCGAATGAAAATCTGTCCTTTGGTGACAGACGTAAGAATTTTTCACATTTATTCAGATAATGTGACGATTTACACACAAGACATTTATTTACGACATTCGACACAAAAGAACTAACATTATTATTATTATTATTCGAACGATTTTTAATGTTATATGCTTTCGAGGGGCTTTTATTAAAGATTTCCCTTTGTGACAGACTTTCCGGAAAAACGCCCAACGCGGTCTCTTTAGCTAGACATTGTTGCTCCAAAAAATGTAATAATTGGTCAAATGTAGGCACTTTTTCCAATTTATTTTGAATTTCAAATTCAATACGTAATTCTTTTGGTAATTTACGTAAAACAATATGTAATAATAGGAAACTCCATTCATGTACTGGAAAATGTAATGCCATTAAAGCCGCTACGTTTTCCTTCAATATTGAAATAAATTTCCTCAAGTTATCATTGGCTTTGACAATTTGACATGACAATATTAACTCTATATGGGTATCTGCTATTAACCGAATGTTTTCGAATCTTGCCTTTAACAAATTGTAGGCAACAATATAATTTTCTTCCGAAATAGGAAGATGTTTAACACAAATAAATGCTTCTCCAGATAAACTACTAATTAAATAATGCATTTTTTGTACAGGATTTAACGTATTATTTGAATGTATTAACGAATCAAAAGTATTTATGTAATTTACCCATTCTGTTGAAATTCCAGAAAAATTTATCAATTTAATTTTCGGAAGTGAAATATTTGAATTCTTAGTAACATTTTTACTTTCAAAATCATTTTCGAAGTTTTCCGGAAACAATTCACTGTGATGTGACTGTATTTCGTAATAAATATCTTGAAATTCCGAATATTTAGTTTCCAAAGTTGCAATTTCAGATTCCTCCTTTTTCGAAGTTTCCAAAAACATATGACACTGTACGAAATTATCTCTAACTGTTGTTATATCCGAAAAACGTGCTTTAAAAATCATCTTATCTGATAAATCCGATGTTTTTAAAGCCTTAACCGCCGACGCGCGAATACTTTCTAGATCTAAAATCGCCAATTTATATTTAATCGCGTTCGATGCCATATTTGCAGATTTAAGAAAAGTATTTTAGTAAACAAAATTCCGAAAAACAACAACAAACTATTTTGACAGCTAGATAATTTGTAAACAATGTATTCCAATATGGCCGTCCAATTGACAGCTGACTACTCAGTAGTACCAACTTAAAAACCAGCCACTTTCTGATTATTGAAACAATCTGTTTTACCGACACGAGAATATTCAAAAATAATTGCACCTACCTACTTCAAATTTGAAGGTAACAAATTTAAGATTACCCACCGAATTTGCAAACAATATTGACAATATTCTAGGTACTAAATTTATGCTTCTATTATTGAATAATGATTCTAAATTGTTGAAACAGCTTTTAGACAGGGGAATGGATGACAAGGTTGTGATATTCAAAAAAACAATTGAATGGCTAATTGAACCGATGTTCAATATCCAACCAGATCGATATCCGGCTCGAAGGACCAAACAATGTAGCGTGTTCTATAACACTTTGAGTGAACTGTAAAAAAACGATAACTAAAGCTCATTCAATTGGTTTGTAAATAGCACGGGAATAATTGGAAGAAGGAAAACAGCTTACCTGAACTCCCATGAATCCGGGCAAAAATACGGGTTTTCGATGCACTTTGCACTGGTGAATTTTCCTCCACAAACGAGACGAACAACAAACGAATTTATTTCGGTATTTACACATATGATACGACGACGAAGTTTTAGGTGGCACCTTCTTGATGTACGACACGAGCTCGACTGGTATTTGCGACAATTAGTGCAACATAAATGTTCATAATGTCCAATGTGGGTAGGACTGTTTATAGGGAAGGAAATGGATAGTAGGAAAAATGGTAGGTAATTCAAAAAGCTGTTTCAATACTAAACATATGTAGTAGCGCTACCTTTTAAAAATAAATCGGAAGTAAATTTAGGAAGTACATATGATATCGCTCTTAAGAGATTATATAATTTGGAAAAACGTTTGTCGTTAAATCCAACCTTAGCGGAACATTATCGTAAATATATGAAGGATTTTATAGATCAAGGCTTCATGTCAAGAGTTACCCAATCGACTGAGATACGGAATACCAATTACATTCCCCATCATCCGGTCGTGCAAAAAATTAGTAATGATATTAAAATTCGAGTGGTTTTCGACGCTTCCTGTAAATCAGACCGACAAATTTCTTTAAACGATTGTTTATATTCAGGTCCCAAATTACAAAATGAGATAGGACAAATTTTATTAAAGTTTCGGATATACCCGGTAGTATTTACTACGGATATTCAAAAAATGTTTTTGCAAATTCGAATAAGAGAAGAAGACACTAGCTATCAAAGGATTCTTTGGCGTTTTTCTCCTTTGCAGCCGGTAGGGCAATACACACTTAGCACAGTCACGTTTGGTGTGACTTCTTCGCCCTATTTGGCAATCAGAACTTTACATCAGCTAGTGCAGGATGAGGGTGCACAATTCCCAAAAGCTTCCAAGGCACTGTTGTCGGATACATACGTAGACGATATTGTTACTGGTGATTGGGAGCCAGACAGCGCCTTTCAGCTTCAGAGGGAGCTGAAAGAACTACTTGAGAAAGGAGGCTTTCAATTAAGAAAATGGATGAGTAATTCGCTGCCGGTATTAAAGGACATCCCGAGTGAACATCGGATCCACTCAAGTGGTCAGGTCGTATTTAATGATGAAACATCTGGTTCGTTAAAAATTTTAGGCTTAATTTGGGATCCAGAAAAGGATACCTTTTCATACTCCGTGGAAGAAAAGTTAACGGTATTTTCAAAGCGTGCAATACTAAGCTGTGTTGCTCGCATATTCGATCCTATTGGATTAATAACCCCTGTGGTTTTCAAAGTAAAATGCCTTTTGCAAGAAATATGGAAAATCAAGATAGGTTGGGATGACTCGCTCCCTGAAAATATTGTCATTTTGTGGCAAAATTTCTTAAATGGATTACCATCGTTACGTTTTTTACAAATACCTAGACATTGCAATACAATTAAACAGTCAAACTGTATTTTAGTAGGATTTTCAGATGCTAGTGAGTTGGGTTATGCTGCTTGTGTATATTTGGTTACGAAGGAAGCACACCCTAAAGTGACATTACTTACTAGTAAATCTAAAGTTGCGCCACTGAAGACATTGTCAATACCGCGCCTTGAGCTCCTGGGAGCTCATCTGCTTTCGAAACTGATAAAAATGACGAAATCGTCGATTGAAACTCTTATACCAATTACAGATATAATATTATTTTCGGATTCTACAATTGTTTTATCATGGATTAAGGCACCGCCTCATACCTTAAAAACATTTGTCGCGAACCGCGTAATTAAAATACTCGATCAAGTCGAGGACGCAAGGTGGTATCACGTTGTTTCAAAGGAGAATCCAGCAGATTTAGCTTCTCGCGGTTTATATCCGCCTCAAATAATAGATAATGAATTATGGTTTCAAGGCCCTCCGTGGCTAGTTCAGTCGTTACAGAAGTGGCCGTTAGCTTTACCGGAAACATTAAGGGTTGAACAATTGCCAGAGGTAAAGTCTCACGTCTCAACGGTTTATGAGCCGCATGACTATTTTAAGGGCCTAGGATTTTCCGTTTTTCATCGTGGACACGTCTCGTGAACGTGGTTGCGTGGTCCCTCAGATTCATAAACAATGCTAGGCAACAGAGCAAGAGCGGTTGTAAGCGTGGAATTCTAACCTGCTCAGAAATAAACCACGCGACTATGGTCTTGTTAAAATGCGATCAACAGTTTCATTTTCCTGCTGAATTCCGAAAGCTCAAAGGAGATGGGGTGACCACAGTGTCTTTTCAAAAATTAAATGTTTTCATTGACAACGAGAATTTACTTCGCGTTGGCGGGCGGCTCTGCAATTCTCGTTTAAATTACAATACTAAGTTTCCAATAATCCTTGCGAAGAATAGTAAAATAGCTGAGCTTCTTATATTATATTACCATAATATATATTTGCATGCCGGATCACGAACCTTGCAGTTCCTGATTCAGCAAAATTACTGGATTATATTTGCCCGCAATAAAATAAAGAATTTAGTCTCAAAATGTGTGAGATGCGCACGATTGCGAGCCTTACCAACAACTCCTCTCATGGCCAGTCTGCCAGAAGCTCGTGTCACACCGAGTCGCGTATTCAGTTGTGTAGGGGTGGATTTAGCGGGCCCATATACCATAAAGGAAGGAAAACGCAGAGGGGCTAAAACATACAAGGCTTACTTTGCGATTTTTGTTTGCATGTCAACGAAGGCGATACATCTCGAGGTACTCTCGGATCTTTCGTCTGAGGCCTTTATCGCTACACTTAATAGATTCGTTTCAAGACGGGGTATCTGTCAAGCCATTTATTCTGATTGTGGTACAAATTTCGTTGGGGCTAAACGCCATTTGATTGGAGCACAAAAATTCTTAAATAAATGTCGTGATGATGAACTTATAATGCGCACATGTTCGGAAAGGGGAATAGTATGGAATTTTAATCCTCCTTCCAGTCCCCACTTCGGGGGACTATGGGAAGGTAACATAAGAGTGGTAAAGAATCATCTAAAGAGGGTATTAGGAGATAGTTCGTTAACGTACGAGGAGTTTACTACTATTTTAACCAAGATTGAGGCCATACTAAACTCGCGACCGCTGTGTTCCTTATCATCAGACCCTGAAGACATTCAAGCTCTCACTCCAGGTCATTTCTTAATAGGTGAACCGCTAATTTCAATTCCCGAATATAATTATTCCGAGGTTAAGACCAACCGACTCAATCGCTGGGAACACCTGCAGAAAATCACGCAACATTTTTGGCAGCGCTGGAATACCGAGTACTTACAAGAGTTACAAAATCGCGTTAAATGGTACAAGGCTACACGTAACCTCCAAGTAAATGACCTGGTAGTCATTAAGGATACCAGGAGTCCTCCTTTAAAATGGCCGCTCGGCAGGATAAGAGAGGTGAAACCGGGTTCGGACGGGGTCGTTAGAGTAGCCTCAGTTCAAACCAACGACGGGGTATATCTACGGCCTGTGACAAAGCTTTGCCTATTACCCATAGACTAAATAGTAACGTTCGTATATATATATTTTTTTGTATTTTTGCACGTGTAATTTTAGTTTCGCGTGCATCTAGTTTGTAAGTAATAGACTAACTGTTAGGATTAAGTTTCTTTTCACATACCTACTGTTTTTTTGTAGCTTATTTGTTTTTATTTTTATTTTTTTCGGGTTCGACCAGTTTCGATGGGTATTGAAAAATTGTTAATTTTGGCGGGCGGTATATGTTCGGGCATAATGCGAAGAAATTATGATTATTTATTACCTACATCCTATTTGTTCCCACCTTGCCATCGGGATATAGGGATTTGGTCCCCGGCGCTCGCTAGTACAATTTCTACCACCTACCGATACGCGTCTCGGGTCACATTTCAATGGACATTTCTTTCGTGGTCGATACCTAGTGACGGAAATAGATTAATACTGTGTGAGATTGGTGCCATCACGGAAGCTGTAAGGAGATACCAGTACAAGGTAGGACTTTCCTTTAATTCTGGTGGCATCCTCAAATTCCCATTCCCGTTATTTTTCCCATATCGATCAATTTGCACCCGACACAGACGCTTAAGTTTTTTCAAGAGCTATCGAAACAGTAGGTATGATAGTATATGATGGGAAAATGGTAAATATTATCCAAAACTGTTTCAATACTAAACATTTAACGGAAATATAAAAGCAACTTATGTTTGGGTGTGCAGGTAGAGATCATTTCGTTTATATGCATTAGTCTTTGTAACGTTCTATTCCACAATAAACAGGAATTTAGATATCTACAGTTTTACATAATATGTTCCATAAACTTACTAGCCGTCGGAGTACTTTCGACATACTGCAAACATTTCTACTTTACCTGCGTCTTCTTTCTGGGACCCTGTCTCCGTCTTGATGCAAACACTCTCTGGGTTGGGAAGATCCATGGCACTGTTATGTGAGGGTTACTTGTCGAAGCTCACAAAATGGACCTGAAACAGAACTGACTTGTGTGAATTATTTGTTAGTACATCTTTATCCTCGCCTAAAGTTGAAAACATTATAAATTTGGGTTTTATTATTGAAACAAATCTAAATTGGATATCGCAAATAAACAAACTATATCTAAATAAAGATATTTTACGAACATGTTTTACGGAATACTAATTGCAATCAAGTATCGTGATCATTGTTCAACAAACTCCCGGAGTTGCTCAGGGACTAATAAATGGTTATATTATAGGATATCGCCAGCGTTAGCAATGCAAGTTCATTTGACTTATGCTGCTATTTGATATATCGTCTATGCGTACCGAACATTAAAACCGATAAAATATATATGTAGCACGTCAGATCTATGAAGTTCTGAGTAAATGATTGTAGTTTAGACGACACATTAAGTACCTACAGCGCCGCTACCTACGTGCTCTGGTAAGCACGTACAGAAATTTAAGACAATATTTTAAGTGCAGTACCAACAAAATTTTCTAAAGTAAAAGGATAAAGAGGTATATCCTTCCCATAAAATTTACAATTTAAAAATAAGTGAGACATTCGATTTTTTTTCCTATGTTTTCTTAACTTGGCCGCACGGAGAATCGATAAACGTTAGATTTAATTGCAACCACTGGTTTGGTGCCAACTTTATTTCAACTTTAAGGGCGGCTCTATAGTGCGACAGCGGAATAGCACCCTGATTATCGAGGGTTGAGTTTTCCGCAAACATTTTTTCTAATAAGTTGAAGGATTCCTTATTCTTATTAAAGTAACGCTTTTTTACTCTAACCACCCGTATTATCGTACATGTGATCCGTCAATCTACGGTTTAAAATTTTATTTAGCATTATTTCAATGAATATCTACTAAGGCTGAAGTGAGCAAATGGACTCCCTAACTTAGTGTACTTATTGGGTTAGTTGAGCTAGAACCACGAAAGGGTGTAAAAAGTTTGCGGAAGTCCAAATTATAGCTCATCGGTCACTTAGTTTGCTTTGGATCAACATGAAGTGATTAAACTATACGAACTGCGTGATTTACTAGCGTGGTGAAGCAGTTAGAGCTATATTATGAAGATTAAAAAAAAACGGGACGACATGTGTGAAAGAGACAAAAGCATGCTTCATTTAAAGTTAGATGATAAAAAGACAATATGGAGATGTGACTAATAAAGAGTGAAAAATTTTGATTTATAGAAAGTACTTACTGACCGCAATGTTATACGGCATGTTTTTATTTCAGGAACACGTGTGAACGTACATATAAGATATAACCTTGATTAAATTTCCAACAAGTTCTTTATCCAAATTTCTGACAGCTAGGCCATAGATTTTCGTAAAAACAGATGGTTAGTTTATGACTTTCTTCTTACGGTAGGTACTGGATCTACAAATAACATTATATTTTCAACGATGCTAAGGACCTTTACCGATTAAAACGTCAGTCTATCTGACTACAACTTCACTTTGATATTAGGGCTATTAAAAGAGGTATTAGTAAAAGTTCTTATATTCTATTACATTGCTCCCGAACATATACATAGAATTCAATTACTGTGAACATACTGAATTATAACTCATGTATTCTTGCAACCTACATAATATACTTATCTCTTAATACTTCACCCGGTAAACATCAATAATTAATAACAACTAATTTTAAACTATAATTTATATGAAATTCATTTTTATTTAAACTTTATTCATTTATTCTATTATCTAATACATTTTAACTTATTTGCTGTTTATTCTATTATCTTATTTACTTTTACTCATTTGCTGTTTGCCATCTACATACTCAAAATATACAAAACAATGTTAAAACATAATATTTCACACAATAAAGTATAACTCACTCCATGGATTAGTAACGGCATTGTTAAATCTATACATAAAAGGAACCATCTTCATAAAATATCGAAAAGTGACCCATTGAACGAAACTAAAAAGCAAAACTATCACTGATACCGAAATATTTGCAAAAACGTTATTCGTAAATGTAAAGAGCGTTTTTATAAATACTTACTTGATAAGGATAATTCCAGCAAAAATATGTGGAATGTTATCAGAGACATAACAAAAACTTAACGTAATACATCTATGAATGAATTAAATATTGGAAATTTGACTATAACGGACCCTTAAACTATTGCGTGTCATACAAATCAATATTTTGCATCCGTTGGCTCTAAACTAGCAAAAAATATTTTAAAAGAGAAACAGAAAACTGAAGAATCTTTGGCGTCGGAAATAAAAACAAACAATCCAACCTTTTCATTTGAGATTAAACCAACCACTGTAGAAGAGATCATAAAAATAATCAACAGTCTTAAAACTACACATGCAAATGGCCCAGATAGTCTAAAGACACAAATAATAAAAAATATATTTTCTAATTGCCGCTCCGCTGTCATATATTTATAATTTGAGCTTTGCTGCGGGAATTTTTCCCAATCACTTCAAAAAATCAATAATTTGATTTAAGATTTTCACGGCCAAAAGTATTTTTGTTATCAATTTTTGGGGTGTTATGCCGTGTTGCGCTAACTCCTTCTTTAGCCTAAAGCAGGAGGTTTCATTAGAAAATAATATTGGTGTGCCACAAGGAAGTACGCTAGGTCCTCTTCTCTTCATTAAATATCTTAACGAACTGTGTAATCAACATATACGTGGGAAAATTATAACGTTCGCAGATGATACCGTTATATTGTTTGAAGGAGACGATTGGAAGAAAACACACAATGGTTGGACAGTAATTTGTTACATTAAACGTATCAAAAACCAAATACCTAACATTCAGAACTACTATTTCAGGGCAACCCCAAACACCTCACCACCTTACAATACATAAAATTAACTGTAACTTTGGAAATAATAACCCTCCACGTAAGTGTGAAGCCCTCGAGTGTGTTAAATTTATTCAATATTTAGGCGTTATAATTGACAATAACCTCAAATGAATAACCTGATTCACAAATTTATTCCATTTTGGGAAATTTATAAAAAAACAAGACTTAAAAAACATATACTACGGGCTGTGTAACTCAATCATAACCTACGGTTGCATTGGGTGGGGAGGTACAGGAAGAACAACATTAAACCCGTTATTGAAGGCACAGAAAACTATTTTACGTGTTATTATGAAGAAACCTTTCAGATATTCGAGTGACGCTCTCTTCAAGGAATTTAAAGTTCTAGATGTCCGACAGTACTTACTAAAAACATACAAAAACAAATGTAATCCGTGTTCATAAAAATAAAAACAAAATGAAAACATCCGAACACAAACATCAAACCAGAAGTAAGGGAAGAAATGACCTTTCCGTTCCAACAAGCAACAGAGCGGCTTATCAAAAAATATTCTCATATCTCGGTCCTAAAATATATAATAAAATAACCTCTCATCTGAAACTGTGTGAATTGTCATCCTTCGGTCCAAGATTGACAAAATGGTTGTTGGATCTAGGCAGGACTGATTCCGAAATGTTACTAAAAATGTGATTTGATAATTATTTATCACGCCTCTATGTATCTTTTTTTATGTATCTTCGTTTAAACATACTTATTTTATCTAGTCTTAAATCCTGTAATCGTCTAGGATAACTTGAAACCTGTAAATTTGACCGTTCTAAAACGGGAATCCTTCCTAGTTGGACAGTCAAAAGCATAAAATGTTATCAATATTATTTATTTATTTATTTTTATTTATTGATTTATTAACGCCGATTATAGCGGCTTTTACAAAAGAATAACAATTGTTTTACTTATTATAAATACAGAATATACATAGATAAATAAATAAAAATTCAAAATACATAAAAGAGAACAATAGAAATGGTTATTATAAATACAATGCAACAATGTGTATATATAAATATATAAACAATTAATTTACAATAAATCCCGGATAAACTAATACTTGTATTTGTATTATATTGTACTGTATTTGGTTATATTCAATCAGAGAAGCGCTGACATACAGTTTTAATTAAGTGGTGTTTGTATGAGGATAAACTAGCAATGTTTATAGATTCATCCAAAACATATTTATTACCAAGTACATGTAGGCGATTAATTATGGAATTGAGTTCAGCGTTAGATCCTGTATTGTTGCAATGATAAGGTAATTTTAAACGAACTGATCGACTAGGTACACGGAAACATATTAGCGAAAGAAGTTCAGGGGAGTTCAACAGGTTGGTAACGATTTTAAATAAATAAAATAGGTCAAAACAAATTCTTCTTTCTTTTAATGTATCGAGTCTCAATAAATGTAACAGAGAGGGGTAATTAATGTTTTCGATGAGTTATTCCCAATTTAAAATGAATATAACGTAAAAATTTATATTATAATAATAAATAAAATAAAAATAAATATATATATACATTGCTCTTTCTCTTATTCATCAATGACATTGGCAACACTATAAACCACTCAAAATATCTCCTTTTTGCTGACGATATAAAACTTTTCAAAGCAATCAAAAGTTACATCGATTCCATTCTTCTGCAGAACGATCTTGATTCTCTTGTCAAATGGTCGGAACTGAACAACTTACCCTTCAGTATTCAGAAATGCAGTGTCGTTACATTTACAAGGTCCAAAGATACATTCCTGTTCCCCTACCACATTAATAAACATGAATTAACACGTAAAAATGAGATTCGAGACCTTGGCGTAATTTTTGAAGCAAATCTCTCTTTCAAATCCCATATATCTGATATTGTCTCCCGTGCCAACAAAATGCTTGGATTTGTTCTTCGTAATTCAAGATCATTTACCAACGGAATCGCAATCCGAAGAACGTATGAAGCACTTGTTCGCAGTATCTTGGAATATAGCTCCATTATTTGGGCCCCTTCTGAGCAAAACCATATTCTCGAAATAGAAAAAGTACAAAAGAGATTCATGCGTTACCTATATATGAGGGAATATATGTACTACCCTTTCCTGTATCCATCCTTATTCTTAGCAGGAATGCTCGATCTTAATACATTAGAAGCCCGCCGAAAAATATTTTTAGGAAAACATTTTTTTAAGATAATCTCTGGAACTATACATAATCCATCTATTTTGAAAGAGATTAACTTATATGTCCCAGACAAGTATACTCGTGGAAGGTCCCATACCCTTTTTTATGCTCCAAAAGCGAGGACTTCTGCCTATCAGAACGCCCCAGTCAACAGAGCGACTGAACTGCTCAACGAGTCTGCATTGACCATCGACATTTTTAACGTAACCTACAGGCAGTTTAACAATTATCTTTTGACGTATGTCACAAAGTAGTGAAACTGACCTTTTTATGTGTTTTGCTATACTTTTTGTCTAATTTGTAATCTTCTCCATAATGTATTGGTGAATAACCGTTTTACGGAGAACATGAAAAATAAATAAATAAATAAATAAATTGCTTATCTAGTCACAGGGGATTGTTTATGCATTGTATAAACTTGAAATAATTATAATTTTCCACCAAATTATGGAAACCTTTCTAAGGAAGTTTGTAATTTTTTTATATTTGTCGTTTTTTTATTTGGTGTTTCTTTATTCATAAAAATTTAAATGATAACAGTTTTTTGTTTTCTACAGCCGCCATACTAGCCACATGCCCGTATTATGGTAGCCATATTTCTTTAGATTACAATGTTAAGATATTAGGATTTACAGAAGTAAGAGAGAGAAAAAAAGGTAAGAAGAAAACATATGAATAGAATGGAATAAAAGAGCAGTTAATTAAATGTAATGACACGAGACATTCTTTGTAATAGTTCCTTCCCTTTACCAATAGGTGGCCAATTCTGAATATTTTTTTAAATAAAGTTGATCAGTTTCCGATTTTATGGTACCTATATTTACTGAATTGAATATATTGGGAGCAATATAGGAAAATTGTCGCTGGGCAAATGCTGTTTTTGTTGGACACATTTTAGGTGTGACGAGTAACGCGTTTGAATATTTTGTTGTGTTTCTTTGACGATATTTTTTTCCATATGTATATAAGTATAGTCTTAATGTATAATTGAAGAATATCTAGGATTTTAAATTTTTGAAAATGGGCTTTGATGGGTGTGACGAGTGACATTCGAATATTATCCTGAGTGCAAAGTAGACACATTTTAATGTTTTTAGGTTATGGATAGATCTGTTACGCTGTTATCTGCTACGTTATCCCCATGTTACGCTGTGATTTTGTTATATTTGCCGATGATCTCAAGATTTACCGCAAAATTTCCACTGATTGTGATCATGTTAAGCTTCAAGAAGACCTTTACACACTAAATAGCTGGTGCATTCAAAACGATATGTTTTTAAATATTGAAAAATGTTACATTATTACTTTTACTCGTAACAGAAAACGAAAGGATTTTGCATATTCCATTAATAATGTACAATTAAATGCAGTCACCACTATAAGAGATCTAGGAATCACTCTTGATTCAAACTTTATGTTTGATGTACACATAAATGATATTATAAGTAAATCAATGAAAATGATTGGATTCATTCATAGAATATCGAAACCATTTAAATACCCCCAATCCATTATAACATTATACAACTCGTTGGTCAGAAGCAAATTGGAATTTGGGAGTGTTATCTGGAACCCACATTATATAAAATATTCTAAAAGTATTGAATCTGTGCAAAAAAAAAATCCTAAGACTGTTATCATATAAACTTGGATTAAATGCCTCACTCAAATCTTATGAAGAACGTCTACTAAACTTCAAATTTACGACATTAGAAAAATGAAGACAATTTGCGGACTTAATATGTTTATATAAAATTATTCATGATAAACTTCTTACCACTAATTGTCTGAGCAATATTCATATTAAGGTCCCTAATACACATAATTTAAGGAACCAAAATATATTCCATATTGATATATTTAATAATAATATTGAATATTTCAATCCACTATCTAGAATGTGTCGTCTGTACAATACAGTTGAATGCGACCTTACAGATATATTCGCAAACAGTCTCGCATATTTTAAAAAACAAATCAACCATCTTCTACCATGATATGTTATGGAGAACAGTGAGATATAATTGCTTTATTATATTCTTTACTTTTCTTCCTTACCCTTTCTCTGTACATTTACTATATTTCATATTTCATACTTAATATTCATGTTTAAATTTCTTTTTAATTATTATTATATTTGCATTTTTTTCTTTCACTACTAGCATCTCCGCCTAATATCGATTAAACCTTGTTTACGCATGCTGTGAACATTTTTAATTGGGGTGTTAATATCTGTGCACATTCCCACCGAAATAATATAAATGTAATAATTGTTAACACTCTGTAAATGTTTCAAACAATAAATAAATCTGAAAATGTAGCGTAATTTGCGGAGTCTTTTTGTAGTATAATTGATGTGTGTCTCCCAGCGCAGTTGATTATCTATAATAACACCTAAGTACTTGATTTCGTTAGCTATTTTTAGGTTCTCGCATGAGAAATTTTTGTGGGGTGATGTAGGCATGGTGAGATCTTGTGAGCATGAATGGGTGGTAAATTTGTGACATTTTTTTGGCTTACGTATGGAAAAAAGTAGGTATATTGTTTTATCAATATTGAGAGTGAGGAGATTGGCATCTAGCCATTGTTTTACTTTATTTATGCAATAGTTTGCTTTTTCAATGGTTGAATACCAATTTTCATCTTCAAACACGATAAAGGTGTAAAAATTAACATAAAATAATCCAAGGAGAGATACCTACATAAGATATAATTTATATATATAATAATATTCATGTAATTCAAAAGTGGAAACCACATAGTCAACGCAAACTCTAAATGGCTTCAAGTATGTGCAAAGTATAGTTGCTTGACATAACAATGTATGTGAGGTTTTTTGTAATTCTCGTTATTGATACAGGCTGCTTTGTTTATTATATGTATAGTGTGACATTTATATTGTCCCTTGCTGTAGTTTTCATTTAATAATTGATTAACAATCTTTTTTTGACATTTCTAAACCCATAAAAAATGATTGGTAATTTTTACAATAAGTTGCACTACTTAATTCACCTGTAATTTGTTTATCACTCTCGTTATTTATGGTATGCACAGATTGGCATTGTTGGAAAATAATTCATTCAATTCATTAAGAAAAAAAACCCACCTTTTTTAGCTAAATTTTTTAAGTTATTAGATTTTTTTTTTTTAATAATTTTTATTTTAGTAATTTGTACATCAAAGTTTACAAATGACTAATTAATTTTTACATTTTAATATTCTATGTTTTTTCTTGTTTTATGTGGCTTTTACACAACATCTTGAATTTTTCAATTGGGGCAGTCTTTAGATTTTCCGGCAGCGCGTTATAGTATTTTATCCCTTTATAGAATATAATGTTCTGTGTATTCGCCTTGTCCTTTTTTGTTAGCCTGATTTCATTGCACGTCCTAGTTTTATGTTTGTGTATGTCCTTGTTGTATACAATTTTATTTGAAAAATATTTCGGTAGCAGGTTGTTTACTATTTTGTGTACAAATATCATCGTGTTCAAGGTCAACATCTGTTTCACCGTTAGCCAATTTAGTTCGTTTAACATTTTATTTACTTTTGAATATCTATTTCATCTGAGTATTATTCTCATTGCCCTATTTTGGAGAATTTGAAATTTATTTTGTTCTCGGTCGTTACACAGAAAAAGGATAGTTGGGCAGTAATTAAAATGTGGAGCAATAATGGAGTTATAAATGGTGATTGCAGTTTTTTCGGACAGTTTTTGGCGAATTCTTCCCAAAAAAGATATCTTTTTTCCAATTTTCTTTTGGGTATATTCAGCATGTTTGTTTGAGTTGAGTTTGGAATCTATTGCAACTCCTAAGTATTTTATATCGGTAACATTTTCAATAATTTCACCATCAATTTTGATTTTGCTTTCACTGGATGTCTTCTTATAACCAATTACCATACATTTTGTTTTTTTTTTTGTATTTAATTTAAGCTTATTTATTTTTAGCCATCTTGATACATTATCTAGTTCATTATTTAAAATATTTATTAGTTCTTCATAGTTTTCTCCAATTATATATATTAGTGTATCATCGGCAAATAGTCGTACTTTGCATTTTGAAAATATTTTCACCATGTCATTAATATAGAGTATGAATAGTAGAGGTCCAAGGACTGATCCCTGTGGTACTCCTAATTTATTTTCCATTGGTTTTGAAAATTGATTATTAATTTTTGTTACCTGTATTCGGTCTTTCAAATACTCTTTTATTAATTTTATGGCTACAGTTGAGAAACCAATTTCTTTAAGCTTTCTTATCAATATTTCTCGATCTATAGTTTCGAATGCCCTTTGAAAATCCAAGAATATTGCTAAGATAAATTTATTATTATTCATTCCTTCTTTCCACTATTCAACAATTACATTTAACGCCGTTTCACAAGAATTATTACATCTGAATCCCGATTGTTCTTGGTATAAAATATTGTGTTCATCTAAGTATTGCAATATTTGTTCTTTTATTATCACTTCAAGTATCTGTTCATATTTCGGTAAGGTGTTTATTGGTCGAAATTCTTCACATTTTCTGGTATTTTTAACCTTTGGGACCGGTATAATAGTAGATAGTTTCCATGACTGTGGAAATTTTCCCTCTTCAAATGTCTGATTAATAATATTTAATAGAGTAGATCCAATTACTGGAAAAGCATCTTTTATTAAACTAATAGTTATTCCATCTGAACTATTTTTTGATTTAATTTTGTTTAAAATGTTAAATAAATATTCTGCAGTTATTTTTCTGAAGACCAATAATTCTTTGTTTGAGTTGTTATTATCATTTGTGGGGTTGAAAACAATGTTAGGTATTAATTTGTTAATTTGAGTGATGCTTTCTATGAAATATTTATTAAAGCTATTAGCTATGTTTTCTTCGTTTATATCTTCTGGGAAGTTTACTATTTTTATGTCGTTTTTGTTATCTCCATGTACTAATTCTTTAATGATTTTCCAATTTTTTTTGGGATCCTCTTCTTCCGAGTTTATTTTATTTTTTATGTACTCATTTTGCGTTCTTTTTATGTCTTTAGAGTATTTATTTCTCTTTTTTTGTAGTTATTCCAATCCATAGTACTATTAGTAAGGCGTGCTCTCTTGTAAAATGTATCTCTATCGTGCTGCATTGTGCGTAGTTCTTTTGTGAACCATTTATTATTGTTTCCTTTGCGTATCTTCTTTTCTGGAACTACTTCATCAATGGATTTTTTAATGTTTAATATCACCTGGTCAGCTTTTTTGTTATATTCCATTTGATTTATTTCATTCCAATCAATAGTCTCTAAGGTCTGAATGAAGAGTTCCTTATTGTATCTTCTGTAATTTTTAAATGTTATTACTTGTGTTTCTTTACTGGAGTTGTAGTTTTCTCTGTCATTTATTAGAATTTGAATCATATTATGGTCAGTAATTTTAGGCTTATCTAATACATTACCACATAGGTTAAATTTATTTGAGATTACCAGATCAATCAATGTTTTAGAGGTATTAGTAATTCGTGTGAAATCTTTAACTAATTGTTTCATACCTGCAGTTTGAATAATAGATTTCAGTTTTTTTGTGTATATGTCTGCATTTGCTTTAAAATTTATATTGAAATCTCCAACTATAATGTTAATATTTTCATCTTGCGAATTTTCCATGCTCCATCTTTGAAAATATGTTAAGAAGTCGCATTTACTTGTGTTTGGTGATCTATAAATAACAGTGTATACACCATTCTTGATTCCTGATTTAATGCTGATTGCTAAAATCCAACAATGTTTTTCATGTTGGTGATTTGATATCACTTCATATGGAACTTTATTACTTAGTTGAATCATCACTCCTCCTGTATGTCTGCTATGCGAGTCACAACGGATGGTATTATAATGATCAAATATAATTTCACTATCTTGGATATATTCAGTCACGTGTGTTTCACTCATCACAAGCATAAAAGGTTTCTTCTCTTCTAAAAATATTTTGACCTCTTCGTAATGTGCTATGATGCTTTGTATGTTCAAGTATATAATTTAATCTTTCCGTAACTTTTGTTTATAAAAAAGAAATTCTGCTCATTTTTGCTTCTAGTTTTTTTTCATAAATTGGGCATTCCTTACTCATGGCTGAGTGACTACAATTTAGTTTCAGTCCTAATCTTTTACTTGTCATTATACAATTGATGCACTGAATATCCTCATCTGTGCAATCTTTTACGTCATGATTTTTTGCGCATTTTGGACAAGATTTTAGGTTTCTGCAATCTATAGCCTTGTGGTTGAACCCATTACATTTAAAACATCTCATGATATTTAAATTTTCAAAGACCCTGCATCTGTCCCATCCAATATTTATTTTTTTTGCATTTAACATTCTGTCGTAAGTCTTTCCGTCGACGTCGGCATATATAGTGAAAGTTGTTTGATTTCTTCGTTTTTTTAGTTCTTTCATATATGTCACCTTTATTTTTGAGCTTTGTTCACAGATGGACTCATTTCGAGTTTTTATTTTTCTCTCTATTTCTTCAAAACTGTATTTTTTAGATAAACCAATAACTTTGACGGATGGATTTTTTGTTTGAGGAATCTTTACCTCATATTTATCTCCCAGTTTGGCTATCACCTCATCATGAACCTTGTTAATATCTGTGGCATTTTTAAATTCTACTATAACCCCTCCATCCTTAAAATTTCTCATGCCGGTAACTCCAAAATTTGCTGGGTCAATACAGCCGTTTATTTCACTCTTTGTTTCATTATTTTCCTGATCCTTCTTTATTGGTTTTATGATAACAACTGGTTCGTGTTTTTTTACCTTTTCTGCATAGGTTTCAGGTAAGATTATTTTTCTAATTTCATGTTTAATGTTTTCTAAATTACTGGTATAATTTCTGTCACTGTTGATTATATTTTCTTGTAATCTGATGATTTTGTCTTGTAATGAAAGATTTTCTGATTTAATTGCATCTTCTAACTTCTTTATTATGAGTTCTATAGTATTTTTTGTTTTTTGATCCTTGACTGTTTGAATTTTGGAAACTTCATTTTTAAGTTCATCTAGATAGTTCGCTACCGTCATCGTAGTATTTTTGTTTGCACGGTTTTGTAGAATTAAATCGGACGTATTGTGCACATTTCTCACTAGATGGCGTTATACGTTGAAAGTTAGCGAGTTGGTCGTCTTATTATAATTTAATAAAAAATAATAATAATTGCTTTCACCGAGAAGCGAACTCCGCTCCTTGAGAACTCTGACCGCTACCGGAACGGGCGACGCTATCGACGTTATTCTCCAGGCTACGGCCCACTTATCAGCGATCGTGATGATGTTCGTATATTAAGTGCTACCAGCTTTTAGACTGAAGGTATGGTATTCTGTTAGTTATTTTGCGACAATAACTAGCATTGATCACTGCACAGATTTTAAAATCACTTAAAAAGAGTATTTCGAAGGCGTTTTAGATTGATTAAAGTAGTAGAAAGTACACTACTCTTTTACATTTTTATATTAATAGATATCTTTGTGATTATTTCGATTTAAAAACTATGAATAAAAAAGATTTTAGTGAAGCAATTTTTTTGCGTGCACACACTTTGTAGACAATTACGATTCTATCTAAATATAAAGTGTAAAGTATAAGTATAATTTACGGTGTAAAGTGTAAAGTTTGATATAAAGTTAAGTTAATTATAAAGAATAAATTATAAAAAAAACAAGTACCAAAGGTAAAACATGTCAGTATCACCCATGTATTAGTTTCCCTTGTCTTGTGAAACCGCTGTACCGGAAATTGGACAATGTAGTTGCGCTTATACATTAGGGTGTATCGATTTTCAACGTTTTTTTTTGTTTTCAAATTCCAAGTTGAAAAAAAGTTGCTACTAGATACCACAACTTACCACAAAAAGTTTTGGATTTTTAAAAAAATGTTTAGGTCTCCCGTACAAGGCCTAAAGTTTTAATTTTTTTTTTTAAATATCAAATTTTTTTTAAATTTAAAAAAATAAAATCGTAACTTTTGTGTTTATTCCAAGTTAAAAAAACAATAATATTAGGGCATAAAAATAAATAGGTGGTTCAAACTTTAAAAAAAATATGTTTTTTATATGTACACAAAATTACAAAATTTCATCAAAATTAACAAAGTTTAGGGCTTGTGCGGGAGACCTTAAATCCATTTTTTATATAAAAAAATCGTTTCTTACTTATTTTTATGCCCTAATATTACTGTTTTTTAACTTGGAATAAACACAAAAGTTACGATTTTATTTTTTTAAATTTAAAAAAAATTGATATTTTTTGAAAAAAATTAAAACTTTAGGCCTTTTGCGGGAGACATAAACATTTTTTTAAAAATCCAAAACTTTTTGTGGTAAGTTGTGGTACCTAGTAGGAACTTTTTTTCAACTTGGAATTTGAAAACAAAAAAAAAGTTAAAAATCGATAAACCCTATTATACATACTGTGTCAGTATTTTTTTTTTAATTGCCGGAAACCCGGGCGTTAATTGCAATAACATGTTTAAAATAACAAATGTGAAAGTAACCCGCCTCACTTGAAGGTTTCTGTTCTGAGGCGGGTACATATATTTGTTTACACATACACATACATTTATACAAATATATAAATATATCAAAATATACATGAAGCATTCCATATATAGTTACATTCATATATAGTTAAAAAAAAAAATAGGAGTTTCGTAGGAACTTTAAATTTACAAAATCTAAATCTAAATCTCATAATAATAACATATCAAAGAATAGTTTTAAACAACAGTATTAGGTATTGATAAACTAGGCATGCGTAAAACATATTTGTACACGGTTGACATTTGTCACATGAGAACGGGTCGCTTCTACGATTCGTTCTTAAGTTCAACAGCTCGGCTGTGGAACGAACTGCCGGCCTCTGTGTTTCCTCCCTCCTACAACATGGGACTCTTCAAGACCCATGTTCACTCCTTCCTCTCCACAAAAAGACCCTCCACACAGCATCCCCAAAGATGACATAGGCCCCGAGGGAAATTATTTTCTTCAGGTCCTCCGGTGTGGAGTTAATATAAAAAAATAAAAATAAATAAGCAGTTTTAAGAAGAAAGAGTAAATCACTATAAATGTAAATAACACATGTTTGTAAATAAGGAATGAGAATTAGACTAAGAAGGGATTGCTAGAAATTTGCTGATGCATGCTCTTTTTTTATGTAGAAACCATGTGTTTGCATGTTTAAGTAAACTGTTTGGGTGTTTATGTAGTAACCATGTGTTTGCATGTTTAAGTAAACTGTTTGGGTGTTTATGTAGTAACCATGTGTTTGCATGTTTAAGTAAACTGTTTGGGTGTTTATGTAGTAACCATGTGTTTGCATGTTTAAGTAAACTGTTTGGGTGTTTATATAGAAACCATGTGTTTGCATGTTTAAGTAAACTGTTTGGGTGTTTATGTAGTAACCATGTGTTTGCATGTTTAAGTAAACTGTTTGGGTGTTTATATAGTAACCATGTGTTTGCATGTTTAAGTAAACTGTTTGGGTGTTTATATAGTAACCATATGTTTGCATGTTTAAGTAAACTGTTTGGGTGTTTATATAGTAACCATGTGTTTGCATGTTTAAGTAAACTGTTTGGGTGTTTATATAGTAACCATGTGTTTGCATGTTTAAGTAAACTGTTTGGGTGTTTATGTAGTAACCATGTGTTTGCATGTTTAAGTAAACTGTTTGGGTGTTTATATAGTAACCATGTGTTTGCATGTTTAAGTAAACTGTTTGGGTGTTTATATAGTAACCATGTGTTTGCATGTTTAAGTAAACTGTTTGGGTGTTTATGTAGTAACCATGTGTTTGCATGTTTAAGTAAACTGTTTGGGTGTTTATATAGTAACCATGTGTTTGCATGTTTAAGTAAACTGTTTGGGTGTTTATGTAGTAACCATGTGTTTGCATGTTTAAGTAAAATGTTTGGGTGTTTATGTAGTAACCATGTGTTTGCATGTTTAAGTAAACTGTTTGGGTGTTTATGAGTGTTGCAGTAAGTGGTTTCTTTTAGGAAGGTGTTGAAGATGTAAGGTGCTAGGAAGGATTCGTGCTTTTTGGCAAAGGTTGAATTAATTTTTGGCACTTGGAGTTGATTCTGTGATTTTTCCCTTGTGTTATGTGGGTGAGTTACGTGGCATGGTGAGGATTTTGTGAAGTTTATTTGAATAATCTTTTAAATGAATAGTTTCCTAATATCTAGTATATTATTTGTAATTAGGAGATTTTCCGTTGGATGCATATAAGGTTTTTTGAACATAATCCTAATTAGTGTTTTATGCGTTGTGTTGAGGGGCTTATAAAACTTGTCAGCGGCTCCCCCCCAGGCTGATAAACCGTACGTTAAAAGGCTTTGACATAGACATATTGTGTTGTGATGTCACTAGCGAAAAGCAATACCTCGACATCGTCGAAGCAATTTGTCATATCGTTGATGAAAATGAGGAATAAAACCGGACTAATGTAAGTTTATATCCCTATCTAGAAAAATGCGATGTCAAAGCGCATGAATAGTCTCATGCTTATACATACTGTGTCGAGTATTGTGTCGTGATGTCAATAGCGAAAAGTAATACCTCGACATCGTCGAAGCAATTTGTCATATCGTTGATGAAAATGAGGAATAAAATTGGACTAATCTAAGTTTATAATGCGATGTCAAAGAAGAGTCTCATGCGCATTGACATCGCATTATTCTAGACAGGGATATAGACTTACATTGATGTAAGATAGGAACAAAAAATTCCTCCGCTGCTCATCTTACAAGGGAATTCCTGCGTCGAGATGAGCAGCTTTACAATTATATTCAATCAAATAAGTTAAATACATAACATATACATAGATGGATTACATGGAATATTTCTTATTTTGATAGTTCCATTTTAGATGGCTAATTATCAAGCCGAGATATTTGATAAATTTCTACACTTTCCAAAGGTTGACAATTACACTCCTGCATAAAACCATGTTTTTTTCAGGAACGGTCCAAAGATGGCTGATTTACAGAGGAAAAGCTAAAAGTTATATATTTTGATTTGGTCATGTTTAAGGTTAACAGGTGTTGATCAAGCTAAATTTTGACTGCACTCAATCCCGCCTCGCACTTAGCATAAGTTTTATCCCACGCATCACCAGCAAATACCAAAACAGTGTCATCTGCAAAGACAACTGAAGTACCCGAAAAGGGCAGCTTTCAAATAATAATAATATGTATAATTATTTAAGAATGTTTGCACATTACAACTATAAATGCATATAATGATGTATATTGTACATTTATTTGTAACTTTTTTCAAAGTTTATAAAATTTACAGAAAAATACAAAAATAATATGATGAAGGTAAAAAGTACAGTTAGTTGAGGTTTCTCAAATACCGCGACACTAGGCTAGCCTGTGTTGAGGATACCCATACTTGTATTAGGATGTATACGCTCCATAGAGTGGTGACTTCAATAACTGCGAATTTGGGTGAATGCACCGGTAAAGGCCCTATTCTTATTTTTGATCCAAGTTTATACATTATCTTTTTTTTGTGTGAATCACATTGTTTTGTAATGTCTGGAAGAGTGTTGCAGAGTCTTGTCGCAAAGTATTTAAAGTTTCATTGACCAAACCTCGAATGCGCTATCGGTGTTTGTAGTAAATTTTGTTGTTGTTTCGAGTACATCGTGTATTTGAACTTTTTTTGTTGTAATTATTTATATTTGACAACATATAAATAAGGATAGTTTTTGCGTATAGCTGCCGAACATCAAACACATTAATAATATTAAAAATCTGAAATTATTGCTAGACTAAACATTATTTTTAAATTTGTTTTCTGGGCCTTTATGATTGGGTCTAGTGCAGATGAAGTGCCGCCTCCCCATTCTATGATACCATACTCAATAATAGATTGGGTCTAGTACAGATGAAGTGCCGCCTCCCCATGCTATGATACCATACTCAATAATAGATTGGCAGACTGCAAAATAAATCATTTTCAGGTGTTGTAAGCCGAGAAAGTTTCGTATGATTCTGAAGAAGTGGTTTTTCTTATATTGTTTGCAATTATTTGAGTATGGAGATTCTATTAGAGATATGGGTCAATGGTGAGGCCGAGGTACTCCATCTGAGTAGAGCACTCAATGTAGGGACACTGACAACATTCGTCGGAATTCAAACATGAGTGTATTCTAATGGAGGCATCGTCAGGAAGTTGACCAGTAATATTAATGCTTGATGTGACATATTTAGTTTTTTCGGTGTTCTGTGTAAGCGTATTTATAGCCAACAACTTTTTGACCCTGCTTATTAGAGCGGAAAGATTTTTTTTTCTTATTTTTATTTGGAATAGTTTTATTAAGTTGCCAATTGGCATCAATTACCTCATTTAATAACATATAACAATATTTAGTAACATATTCAAATATAGTTAACTAGCTGTTGCAATCGAATATTTATTTTTTAATATACTTTGGCGCTGTGACAGTGGAGCAAAGTGCGGGACGAAGCGGGGGTCGGCACGCGACAATCTACGATATGCAGTGTTTTGTCTAAACTAGTGTCGATAATTGTCTCAAGGTGAAAGGTCGCGCGTAAATTATATTCACGAGTACTTATTGATAAACCTTATTTAAGTGAATTAACATGACTTCTAGAAGACAAAATTTAAAATGTCCGATATTTGGTGTAAGTGCAGAGTTGAAAGAGAATATCCTACCTACGTATGAAAATGTGATGAAATTCTACGAATGGGTTCGACAAGACTTAAAAATAAGGAATAACACAACTGAAGAACCTACGTTTTTGGAAATTTCCGAAATAGTTTGAAAGAAAATTGAAGAATTGTGAATAAAAACTTCTATTCCAATTGTCACACACAAACGAATCTTACAGTTACTAAAAGTAATCACTCGAAGTGTTATAATTTGAAAAAGTCTTTGAAGAAACTTAAGGAAGAAAAGTTAAAAGAGTTCAGAGTACAAAGTTGAAAATTTTTTGAAATAGTATGTGGCGTTTGTTTACCTATTTGGATCGCCCTACTGCAGGACCTAAATCATTTGCAGGTCAAATTGGTAAAGCATTAGAGATATGCGAGACGCTGCCATTGGCAAACTTTGAGAAGACAGAAGGTGAACTACCTCCACAAATATCCACAGATCTCAGTATAGACTAGAATATTTACAAGAAATGACTACTGCTGTCATAAATGGAACCTGCTCTCCTGATTTATTACAGAGAAGCCAAGGTAAACTACCATTACTAATTACTACTACCTTACCCATGCCCGCTGGTTGACAAGAGCTAATCGCATACTGCATTTGTATATTTCTACAGAAAATCCATAACAATATCTTGTGACTTTAGCACCGTTTGTCGTATAATTATACGCTCCTGTCTGGTTTGCTATCGAAACACATTTATCCTGCAAAGATGGTTCAAATCATTTATGGAAGCTCATTAACAGCACTATATATTTATATTAAATCAAATAAAACACTTTGTTTATTAACCACGACTTTATTATTATTACATCAATTGATGTAATAATAATAAAGTCGTGGTTAATAAACAAAGTGTTTTATTTGATTTAATATAAAATGTCTAACCACAAAGTGATTGCTTCCTACGAAAAAAAAAAAAAAAAAAAAAAAAAAAACTATATATTTATCCGACGAGTTGTTAGTTTGTAGCAGAAGTCGGGGACGCAAGACATGGCACGACCAAGTGAATCAGATGTTATAGAAGAGTATGTATGAGACGATGTATGAATGTGAATGAGGAAAGGAGTGTATGCCAAGACCGAGTTGTTTGGCGGTCCGTCCTCTCTGCCTACCCCTGCGAGGAAACGGCGTGATGGTTAGTTAGTTAGTTAGTTAGTTGTTAGCAATAGTGGATAGGATAGCATGTTTTAATTCGTTACTTTGCTCATCCAGAAAAATTGTTGTTGAGTATGATAACAGATTCACGTGAGCACATTAGAGAACTCCCTGCAAGACGCATTTTAAAGGCTCGTCAAATAAATAAAAATTCTGTTTCGCACATGTTTGAGGTGCCAAAAGTGGACTTAAATGCATGTTCGTACACAGACATGATTGAATGGCAACAAAATATATACGAACCCCCAATACTGATGAATATTTCCGATGAGCAGTTACAAGATCTTATTGAAAATGGAGAAGATACAGTGTTGGAGTTTATGAGACTGCCTTGCCACACCCAGGATGTGGAAAGATCTGTAAAAGTTGTGACAGAAGCAGCTCTAAGTGTATTCGACAAGATAAGACGGAGGGATTCATAAAATCTAAATAAGCATCTCGAAAACTCACGCCAAAGTTTGAGCCGAAAAGGGATTATGCTATTAAAAATGATGTTATTCATACCAACATAACTTTCTGAACCTGTGTTTACTTTTGAAATAAATGATTTTTTTAATTAAAATCTACTTTTATTTTATCATTTAATGCATAATATATTATATTTATTTATTATTTTGTTTATAGAGTGTTTAATACAAAACGTCTATAAAACCTTTAAAAAAATGTCTATGGCGGGAACTCAAGCTGGCGAGCTAGAACTTCCAAAGTGAGAAATTGTTACTAACAATTACATAAAGCAACTTTTACCTAGTATTCCAATTCGAATTTCGAAAAACAAAATTCATATAAAAGTGTTTTACCCTAATGCTTATGTCCGTTTCACCTTTTTTATAAGCAGCTAGCCAGTTGTCAGCTTCAAACAGTGAGACGGTGTCATCGGCAAAATTAACGATTTTCCCTGAATATTAATGTTGCATGAGTCGTTTATAAAACAGGAACAGAGACGTACCTAATATGCTACCTTGTGGTATACCGTAGTTAGATGAAAAAGTGTTGCTAAGTGTGTTATTTATTTTAACTTGTTGCTGGCGTCCATTAAGGTCGCTTTTAAAAAAGTTTAGTTCGTTTCCCGTAATACCGATTTGTTCAAGTTTGTTCATTAATTTATCGTGTGATATTGTATCAAAGGCTTTAGAAAGGTCTAAGAAGATTGAAATACATTTTTTTCTTTTATCTAGGCTTTTAACAATAAAATCTGTGACAGCGGCAATAGCGTCCGAGGTACTCTTATTTTCTTGAAACCCGTATTTATTTTCTGAGATCAGTTTATGGCTCACGAGGAATCTTACCAGCTGTGAGTTGATGACTTTTTCAAATACTTTCCATAGGCTTGTTAGTAGGGTTATCGGTCGGTAATTATTTATGTCTGTCTTGTTTCCTGTTTTATATAAAGGAATAACGATACCTAGTTCAAGGTTTGAGGGGAAGTACCTTTAATAATGGTGAAATGTCTTTAATATCTTACAAAAATCAAATTGGAACTAGAACACTACCCTGAGGAACACAATATACAATTGATTTTTTGAACTAATGTGACCATTTATCGTTACTCTCTGTGATCTACTTCCAATCTAAGTTCTGACCCAATACACTATAGCTTTATTAACAATACCCATTTAGCTCAGTTATTATAGGAGTAAACCATGGGATTCAGTGTCAAATGCCTTGGACAAGTCTAAAAAGACAGCCATTGCTTTTTTGTCAACATCTAGAGCTTTTACGACTGAGGTGATCATTTGTAATGCTTCATCACCGGTTCCCATATTCTCCCGTCAGTCAAACTGGTTATCTTTATATATATATAAGTCATTAACCTGATTTCACTATTATTTTTAGTAGGATAGGATTTATTTTTGAGTATTTTCTCCAATATGTTTGAAAACGTATAACCATAGGTCTATAGTTATTAATTATCGTAGTTTATAATTAAAGTAGGATGGGATTTGTTTTTTAGTATTTTCTCCAATATTTTTGAAAACGTATTGATAAGGTTTATTAGTAAATAGTTGTAAATGACATTTTTACATCCTTTTAATATTGGTATAACAGTAGCTTGTTTGCGAGCTGTGGGGAAAACGCTTCCAGTTATAGACAGATTGACAAGGTATGTTAGAGGAATGATAAGTACTTTAAAGAGATATTTCATTGCATTGGTTGTGATTAAGTCCTCCAAAGATACATTTCATTTTATTTATTTATTTATTTATTTTCACATATACGGCACAACATGTGCCATTCACATACTAAATTACAGAGAATAGTACAGCAACATAAGGAGTGCAACAATATAAATGTATGTATAATGGTATAGTCAGTAAATAGTAGTAAGGTTAAAAGTATGAAAAAAAGAGATATAAATAAAATATAAGTAGCAATCTATAGTATAGTATTAAGTCAAAGTAAGAAATTATATGTAATAATATAGAATAAATTAGAATAAGCGAGAATGAAGTGCTTAAAAAATGTCTGAAAGGCAATAAGGCTTTGTAAAAAATAAAATAAATTTTTTTAGAAAGGTATATACTATTAGAAAATGAAAAGAATAAAATATATACTATTATAATATGAAAAGGAAACAAAAGTAATAAATGGGAGAATCGCGTGTATAATAATAATGTGCGACACTGCTTGACAGTCCGATAAAGTTTTACATAGTAGCTATGATGACTGTGATATATAATGCACTGATATCAGCTTCTACCTATCGAGTACTAGTAGTTTTTAATCTGAAGTACATAAACATTATGATGGTATGGTATTATTCGACAATTTTTGTTTTATGCATCTTCTATATGATAAAAGACAATCAGCGTGATCGATGTTGGAATATTCATTGCCTAATCTTTGCAAGCGATGGATTGTTGAATTTTGTTCTGCGTTAGTTCCAGTATTGTTGCAATAATAAGGTGACTTGAGTCTAGTTGGTCTACAGGGAACATGGTAGTTTATCAATGAAGTTAATTCAGGGGACTCAAACCGGTGATTGATTATTTTAAATAAAAAAATTAGATCATTAAGTATTCTTCTATGTTTTAACGATAAGAGTTGCATTAATTTTAATGTATGGATATTTTTGAAATCTTTAGATATTGTAGTAATGAAGCCCAACATTTTCATTGCTTTACTAGTAATGACATTAATGTGATTAGTAAATGATAATTTACTATCAAAGATTATACCGAGGTCCCTAATTTCAGGTTCAGATAATAAAATGTGGTTGTTCAGTGTATAACTATATATGATGGGGTTTTTTATTCTGAAAAAACTCATAATTTGACATTTTTTAATATTGAGTGTAAGTTTGTTAATGGAACACCACTCTGCAATTTTTTTGAAATTGGATTATAGGGACAAACAGTCATTGATATTTTTAATGATTTTAAATATTTTCATATCATCAGCAAATAAAAATATGTGAACATTAGAGAAAATAGAAGTGACATCGTTTATAAACAGCATAAATAATATTGGACCTAAGTGTGAACCCTGAGGCACACCTCTAGTGGCTTCGAATTCGTAAGACAAGTGTTCTTTGATACATACAGTCAGTAATACTTAATCCAGTGTAATAGTTTACCACTTATTACAAGTTTTGACAATTTATTTATAAGGATTTTATGACAAACCTTGTCGAACGCTTTACTAAAATCCGTATAAATTGAGTCGACTTGTTGCCTGTTAGCGAGAGCACATGAGATAAAGTTTTCGTATAGTGTAAGATTAGTTAGAGTAGATCGGCCAGAGACGAAACCGTGTTGAAATGAAGAAATATTAAACTTTACACAAGAACATATTTTATGAAGAATTCACTTTTCAAAAACTTTCGGTATCGACGATTGTATGCATATAGGTCTGTAATTTCCAACAAAAGACTTGTCTGCGCTTTTAAATATTGGAGTAAGAAAGCTGTTTTTCCATATTTGCGGGAACTTACCCGATGAAAGTGATTGTTTAAAGAGTGGATAAGAGACGGTACCTGCACAGTTTTTAAGGAACATGGGGGGAATTTTATCTGGTCCTGAGCAACATTTAGGTTCCAGTAGTTTAATACAAGCCGCTATGTCTTTAATTTCAATATGAATCTGGGATGATTCTAAATTTATATCTGACTCGAGGTTTGGAATTGGTTCGTTAGGTATATCTGCTTCATACACATCTTTAAAAAAATCTGCAAACAAATTGACAATTTCATTAATTTTACAGGAAGTTTTCTGTTTGTGGTGCATAGTTTCAGGTATTCCAAGATTATTGTTATTTAGTGATTTATAATACTTAAAAAAATGTTTTACATTATTTCCAATTGAACGTTCAACATTATTAATATAATTCTTGTAACAATTGGTCGATAGTTTATTGCAATTTTTTCGTAGCATGCTGAAATTTGAATAATCAGAAATGTTTTTAGTATCTTTGTAAATTTTATGTGCTATCTTCTTTTCAATTACTAGGTTAATGAGGTCCTTGTTGAACCAGCTAGGGAAATTAGAGGATGATTTAAAGCTGATTGGGACAAAAGTTTCAATGGCTTTATACAAGTGGTCATAAAAGGCTTTAATATTTCCATCGAGGTCACCTCCCTCTAGTATAGACCAGTCAACGTTATATAGATAATCACGTATTGTGGCATAATTGGCTTTATTAAAGTTTGGATACTGGGTCTTAGTTTCAAGTTGGTATTTCATAGGGCTACATAATATAACAATGTCTAAAGGTGGGTGATGGGAGTCGGGTGCAAGAATCGAATCCAGTGACTCATCAACCTTAGTGGCCGTGTCGGTACAAAAAACAAGATCTAGTAATCTGTTATTGACATTTTTTACATTTTTTAATTGATTTAGGTTAAGGAAATCACATAAATTGACAATTTCTTTTTCTGTTTCGGATAAGGTTGAGTTTTGAGAATAAGTAGAATTATCGCAGGTGCCCCAGTGGATTTTGAGTAAATTGTAATCGCCGATGATAGTGATTTTACTATTTGGAAATTTGTACGACAATTGCTCTATATCCTCAAAATGACTTTTGTATACACTTATATCCGACGATGGCGGAATTTAAACACTGCCAATGATATTTTTTTGGTTTTTACCGTTAAATAAGATGTAAACTTGTTCCACATTACAGTTTTTGGTTTTCAGAAGTTTTGAGCAATGCACCTTGTTGACGGCTATCATGACGCCGCCGCCTCTAGACTTAGAGCTGGTATGTTGACTCCTGTCAGCCCGTGATGGTGGGGAAGTCCAAGCTTAGCTGTGTTGATAGATGGTTCTAGCCAGGTTTCTGTTAGTATGATTATGTCGCGGTGCAGAGTCGGGGCATGTATTTTGAAGTCCTTTAGTTTTGTTTTTATTCCTCTGACGTTTTGTTAGTAGCATTTCAGTTGGTAATTATTGTGTCGTTTTTTGGAAGAGTTGCAACAATGGTAGGTTTAGAGTTAATGTATTTAATGGTGAGGTTTGGTTCGCCATTTTCTTGCCGGGACAGCAACTCTCTTCTTAGTTCAATTAAGTGATTCCGCTGGAGAACAGTTAGATCGTTACCAGCTTTGATGCCGTTTTTTTAATTTTATGCTGTTACGTAACACAGTTTTTGGTGTGATGTTATCATTAAATTCCAGTTTGATTGGTCTGCTTTTGTTAGGAGTTTTTTTGGCACCCAGTCGGTTTTTACATGAAGTAGATCGAGAGATGGGTCAATATTTTTAATGGCAGAAAAAACTTTATCTGTGTCTTCCGCAATGCTTATGACTTTTTCTTCTGACGTGCTCTCCGGCACGTTATACAAGATAATGTTTTTAGATCGATTAGCTCTCTCTTCCATTTCGGTTACTATTTCACACATATTTGTTTCGATCGGCTGACGGTTCGTAGTTGGCGCCATGAGATGCATATTATTTTTAAGTGAATTTAATTCACCTTGCATCACTCCAAAATCGACAGCCAATTCACCAATAGTACCCATAAGTTCAGTAGTTTTTGGAATAATTTTAAGAATGTTTTCTTTTGTAAATTCGTTGTTAGGATCATTAACGATCGAAATTAATCCACTAATTATTGAGTTAACTTTGGTGATGTAGTTAGAAGCTTTATCACATAGAGCCATTTTTTTTTTTTTTATTGATTATTTGTACGAATAAATATATATTTTTAATTGCGAGTAAACAGTTATAAACCCTTGACTTATTGGCAAGGCTCGTGCGAGCTACCGCGGCGGGGAATGACGGGCGGGTGACGGGTGCGGGGGGGTTTTAACAGCAGTCACTAGAAACTAATTTGTTAAACACAATTTCCAGACTTTGCGGGCACTATATACGTTTTTGATAACTCGGCTACTTTACACCAGTTTTAATTAGATATTACACCGTGAATTATCTTGATTTTGTAACTTTTTGTTTGTTTATAGGTGATTTTGTTGGGACGAATTTAAATGCGTGTACACTCTCTATATGTTGTTGTTGTTTTACGGAAGAAATAGAGTTTTTCTATTTCATCGGTGGTGATTTTTATGACTAGAGCTTCTTTCCCTGCTCAGAAGGTTCGTTTATTTGTATTGCTTCATCACATTGCATAGCTTACTTTGCTAAATAAGATCTTATATTTATTATAAAATTAATGAGAAATTCAAGAAATTGGTCCGAATTATCAGGGTATGTCCTGGGGACATTGTTTATATTGAAGTAGTCAATTGTTGTAACTTTGGTAGATTGAGAACTGGTTATTACATTACAAAGAGAGATTAAATAACTGCTTAAATGGGCACATGATGTAGGACTACTTGTGAATGTCAAAAAAAACAATTATGGTTATGAATAAATAACTTTTAAAATAAAAATAACTTTATCAACTTTTCGTGCTTTGTGAAAAAGTTTTTTGCTTTGTGATGGCATCATTTATTTTATTAAAATTTCCACAAACTTTGCTTACATCACATAATTTTTATAAAAACAATCTACATGTTTCGTGGGTTTCCTCTTCTACAGGATCACACTACTAATACTGTAATAATAAAAATTAATTTAAGAAATATGAAGAACCCCAGATGTCAACTTCAAGAGTGATCCTTCAAGAAGGATAAAACGTTTACTCTTGAGCACCTTTACTACGGCTTTTTGTTGTTTGCAGCCATTGGAATAATGCTTTATTGCATCAATATTGTGTTTTCAGTGCATTTTAATTAATTGAGCTTTATTATATCCCGAATAAGGTAAGGTTGCAACATGAGATTTGTGAGTATAAGTTAAAATATCGCTGTAGTACATAGGTACAGCAAGAGAGAACGTTATGGACAAGTATATTATGTCCTGTCTGTGCAATATTTCAAAACGAACAAGAATTCCGAACATCAGTATTTAACAACCTACATTTCAAAAAGTAATGTGCAACGCAACTTACTGGCTGTCCGAGCACTCTCCGCATTCTGCAAACATTCCTTCTTTACATCTGGGAGGTCGAAATCCATATCCGTATAAGGCATTTCACCTCCATTGTCTTCCCGGGGCACTGGTTCCGTCTTGATGGATACATTCTCTGGATTAAGTTGATCCATGGCTCTGTTGTGCCTAAAACATATGTCTGAAACTTCCAAAAACTGAACGAAACTCCAATTTGTATGAGATATGAATATTATCTTTAGGTTTTAATATTTTCCCAAGCAATTGAATCTACTATAAAAATATTTTCAAATAAGGATATACTAGTGACATTGAAGATAAGACGATTGAAATCGGTTGAGAGAATCGTCGGAATACAATAATCTAACGCTATCTGCAGGATGCAACGACAAGATTTAAAGCATGCGTCAGCGGTCATTTTTAGGTTATACTGATAATACATAGACAAAATTAAAGTCATAGACTATAAACTATCATTTATATTTTCATTCGAGTTTTATTTTATTTTGTAGCGCTTATGCATACAGTATGCAAGGTTTGGTAACACGAGGTTATTTTGACGATGCTACTTTGGACACGTGTTTAACATGTTCTATTGTTAAACTGTTCCCGAACTAACTCTCTGGGAGAGCGATCCTCTCTCTAAATATGGTAAATGAGAAATGAGCTATTCATCGAAACCTACAAAGAGTTTACATGGTTTTTAGCTCAACACTGTACAATAATATATACCGAATGTTTATTTAACCTTTTCGTCCCGGAGAGAAAAAAATCACATAAGATCCGAAGGGGGGTCACTAGAGACCCCAATTTGTTTTGCTTATTAAAGGATGTTAATGGCATAATATTGTGTAATTTGTTTTCGTAATAATTAGGGGGGAGTATATTCGAAGTGTTTCAGAAGTCATTATCAAAATATTTTCATAAATAAAGTCGTAGTTAATATTCTAATGAATTTAGATAATAATGCGCCTTTTTCCATACAAAACAGGGAAGGCGGGCCGATAACGAGCATAACTCCTCGATTCTGAATGTCGACTGGCGATTGGCGATTACAGCGTAGCTAGTTTGTTGCACAGGGTGGTCCGTAAATGATGGATCTATTTATAAATACATATTTTTAAGTTTTAAAAACCTACCACTACTAAACTAGGTACGGATGTTATTTCGAATATTATGGAATATTTAGATGTTAGTGAAGGTTATAATTCCTAATTTATGATATTATGTAGTATATTTACATTTAGGGTCAAATCGTAGTGTTTGCCTTACCATAAATAATGGGTTCGTTTGTATGTCGAGGGGTTCGAAATACAACGAATTTTTCGAATATAGTGAAAAAAAAGGTATTTTTAGAACTTAAACGTGGAGTAAATTATATTTTACTGTAACCTCAGATATTCCTGCTTTTGATTTTTCTATATAAAACACCACAACAGTCCCAACTGCTCCTATCCAATCCTCTGGAACCAGTGAGACTATGGCATTCCCAAATGGGGTATGTTGGAGTGGCGGCTCGGAACTTTTAGGTGTACTAGAGTTTTTTTTATTTTTTTTATAGTGAATACCTCACAAGAGTCCCAACTGCTCCCGTCTGGAGCCAGTGAGACTATGGCATCCCCAATTGGGGGATGTTGTGAGGTTGAAGGTAAGTGGGGAAGGGAAAGAGGAAGGTGAGGAAGTACCTGGCTATTCAGATCTAGTCACTAAACACGGCTAAAGCCATTTGGATCAACGTTTCAATTCTGAATGGTGGTCTTACACCAGGGCGATACTTTTTTTTATTTATTTTTTATAGTGAATACCTCACAAGAGTCCCAACTGCTCCCGTCTGGAGCCAGTGAGACTATGGCATCCCCAATTGGGGGATGTTGTGAGGCTGAAGGTAAGTGGGGAAGGGAAAGAGGAAGGTGAGGAAGTACCTGGCTATTCAGATCTAGTCACTAAACACGGCTAAAGCCATTTGGAGCAACGTTTCAATTCTGAATGGTGGTCTTACACCAGGGCTATACTGATAGTATCTTCCACTCTGGAACGTGCCGCAAATAGACTATATATTATTTTAATTAATTAATTGTGAAATAACACAAATCAATCAAATAAAATTTGAAAGAGTGATAATATTACAATTAATAGTAGACCCAAAAGTCACGAGCCGGTACTGGTATTTTGTAAGGCTAAAGGTAGTGGGGAGGGGAAGAAGATGGAGAAGAGGAAGTTGGGGAAATAGCTGGGTATTCAGTACTGGTCACCAAACAAGGTCAAAGTTATTTCAAGCAACAACCTAAATGAATTCTAGTCAGTAAATTGTGAAATATCACAAAGATTAAAATTTACTTGCGCACACCGGGATTTGAACCCGCGACCTCCGGTTTACTAGTCTAGAGCCTTACCCTTCGACAACGGATGCTGTAATATTTATGAAAGAAAAAATATATAATATCAAGTTGCAGGGCGGTAGATGCTTTCAGTATCGCCCTAGTGAAAGACCACCATGTAGAATCCAAACGTTGCTTGAAATGACTTAAGCCTATATGGTAACTAGATTTGAATATGCATGTACTTCCACCTTTGTCTTACCCATATCCTCCCCCTCGCCATCCCCACTATCTTCAGCCTCACAAAATACCCCAATTGGGGATGCCATAGTTCCACTGGATAGGACTGTTGGGGCTCTTGTGCAGCTTTCACACAAATTAATTAAAACCATAGAATTTTATGATCTAATTTAAAACATTGGTAAATATGCCGTAAGAAACTGCAATAAATACATGCCGACTGATTACATAAATTCTAATATTAAAAGTACAGAATAAATATTTTACAATCCTGAAATAGATATTAATTTATTAACACCATTTCACAAGTAGGTGTGAATGAACTACTTACCAGTCTGAAGATGCCCATAGCAGGGCGAAACTAGTCCGGTTTTGCAGAGAATTATTTACCACGAAAATTAAGAGAATTAGCAACTATAACCCAATATAAAATTTAACAGACGTTTGCGATAGACTTTTTAACCATATAGTACTCTGTTTTTATTCAAGTTCCTTCAAATTACTTAAAAATGTATACAAAATATGTGTCTCTTTCTGACCGATTTCTTTTCCATGTGAGAAACAGAGACAGATATAATTTTAATGTTGTCTCTAAACATGAAACATTTACCGGATGCAAGCTAGACAGGCCGATCTTTGTCCGGCAAGTGAACATTTTAGCATCGCAAAAGGAAATACCAGTAGTGCAGTGTACGCGACCGGGAGTTAGCCCTTTCCATAAAATGCAACTTTTACGGTCCAGTTCGTAGCTCGCTGGATCGTTCTCGGTGGTGAGCGGATAGTGGGGATGGGGACGGGGGAATTTTAGCCGATGCTACGAAGCTGAGGTGCGGGGCAGGGGACAGGAATTTTGCCGGAATTTTGTACAAATTATTTAATATCTAAGAAACTAGAAATAAAATATATATTTTTTAAATGCAGATCGATAACCAAATAGTTTTTTTAGGATTAACTAAATTACAGAGTATGTGGTGTAAAAAACAACTTAGATATAGCATAAAACTCTCGTTAGTGTAAGTGTGTTACCCCCGTCCGGTACGGGAGTGTTAATTATTGATCTACCCAACACAACCAAGTTAGCGAGGATACACGAGAGTACATGGGCTTATTTAAAATTATTTACGGTTCTGGTTATACATACAAAGCAAGCAATTAGTTAGTTTATTAAATTTGAAGCTTTTGCGGTAGAAGCGTACTACAATTGTTTAATTTTAAAAATCCTATTTATCTTATTGTTATGGATAAATTAAAATTTTTCAACATATTTAACAATGAGTTTTTTCTGTTCAAAATAAGCAAGATCTATCGGAATTCATCTGTCGTACTGTCGCACAATCATGTTTTACAAATTTTCTTTAATGTTCTTTGTTTTCAATTTCTTCAAATTAATTAATTCAAATTTCTTGTTCTTTCTAAAAAAAATATTTTTTTCCTTTTAAAATTCATTTTGTGTTTTTTCTGTCATATCGGTTTCACTGGTCATATACACAATAAAGATTCATCTTGAGAAAATAAGGCGTAAAAGTTAATTTTCTTAGTCAGACTAACCTTGCCGTCAGGAAACATTCTGATATTTTTCTGCTTCAAGGACATTTTCATTTTTAAAATAGTTTTTGGGGCAATATAATGATTTGCTGAGTTCAATTATATTGTCTATGGTCGAACCTTTTTTAAATGGACTTGAGTTTTGCTACCTTGTCTATCATCACCGCTCCGTTAGCTATATCTGTGGTTAAGAAGTGTACAAACTTTTTCCATACAAAAAGCCCGAAGATATCGATCTAGTGAGTGATTTATTTATGATATAACCTAAAAATTACCGCAGACCCATGCTTTTTTCATTGCTAATCGTTTCATCTTGTTTTTAAACTCTAATTCAGTCTTCCTAACGCAGTTAAATTTATCATCTCGTGTGTTAGTTATTGGTAAGTTCTAATGTTGATATTTTCTACAAATGCACAACTGCGATATGTCTATACGAATACCCGAACCCCAGTTTTCAGTCGGTTTGTTCCTTTCCAATAACTTTCTTCTTCTTTCGTTCTTACAATAACACAGGTAGTGTATGCGCGCAATGTCAGGCGCGCGACACAATCCGACTTACTGATCAGGATGGTTTGTAGCATAAATAAACCACTCGTGTGGAGGCAAAACCGCCGACCGACGCCAAATGACGTTTTGTTTGAGGAACGTTTGAACTGCCAATTCGACGTCTACCTTTGAAGAATTGTATTTCGTAGGCATTGATTGAATTGTCATTAATTCTAAAAAAATTCACTACATTTAACAAGAAGATTCATGATCCAATCAACAGTTATACCGTTTTATATAAAGATATATTGAAATTCAGCGTTATATTACTGTATACCGACGATTGAAAACGATTCTCTCAACTGATTTATTTATTTTATTAAATATATATAAATTACAAACAAAATGAACCTTTGTCTGTCCAACTGGGAAGGATTTCCGTTTCAGGACAGTCAAATTGTGTATTTTGTACCTACATAATATTCTGACGATGCTGTCAAAACAAATTTGGATAACATTAGTAATTGCATTCAGAACAGATGAATGGTCTAATTTCAATCGTCTTATCTTCTTTATATGTCAAATGGTGAAGGTTATATTATTACTTTACTATTCTCTATTTATAATCTTCACAATATTTTTTTACATAAAATATGTTTGTAAAATGGCAGTCCACACGCCCTCCATTTAACAGGCCACGACAACCTTTTAAACGCTCTATATGTTGTTAACAATACCGCCAATTTTTTTATTTTTTTAACTTTCTAATTCAAAGGCCTCATACACTATTTATTTCTATACATACATTACAGTGTGTATGATATCCTATGTGTCGTATGATATCATGTTACTGCTGCAACTACCTAACGCCCTCTCTTGCCGTGCCTTCATAAGTACTACAGCAATCTTTTAACTTATACTCAAAAATCTCAAGTATTGATGCAATAAAGCATTATTTCATCGACTACAAACAACAAAATGCTGTATTGAAGGTGCTCAAGAGTAAACGGTTTATCCTCGGATCGGTCTCGAACTGGATATCTGGGTCCTTCATATTGAAGTGAAACTTCTTTACGCGCGTCATGCAATTTCGAGGACCGGAGTAAAACCGACTCATGACCGAAACGAAAATGCGGGTACCCCCACCACCGATTAAAGTTCATTTGATCTAGTCAAAGTTTTGAAGTAACATATTAATGCTTCTTAGCTCATCCCGACAACTGGCGTTGGTGGTGTAATGGTCAGCATAGTTGCCTTCCAAGCAGTTGATCCGAGTTCGATTCTCGGCCATCGCACATTATTTTTTTGTTTTTAACGCCTTTTTCATTCAATATCTTATTTTTTAGTAGGTCAGAACATTTTTTAAAAGAAAATAATATTGCAAAATAATAAAAACACTTATCTCACTGTGATAAAACATTACTCCGCTAGAGCGCGCTTTGCGTTATTGTGTTGGATTAAAATTATTATCTAATCCGTATATTATGATAATTGTATTACATTTATTTAATTAATTTATCTATTTTGATAATATGTAATAATTTACAGAAAAAAAAATTAAAACTATCTCCCTCTGATAAAATATCCGTTCGCTAGAGCGCACTACGCGATCTTGTGTGGGATTCTATTTCTGTACATTGTACATTATTTTTAAAAATATATTATATTTTGGGTGTGATGTAGGTAACATTATAAAACATAACAAGCTCTCATATTTTCAGAACCTACATAATATAATCAATTTATGCGGCTTTGCTTACAGTTGGTGCTCAGCGTGGTTGGCTTTCAATCAGTTAAGCGAGGTTCGATTCTCGGCTGTGGCATTTTTGAAGTGAAACCTTGTTGAGGTGGGGGAGCCGCTCACGAACGTTCTCTCTCTTCTCTTCTTTCCTCTCTCTCAGACACCAGCGAACTGCGCCACGCCAAGCATCAGCTGAAACTAGAAGTTTCACTTCTGTCTTGCGTAGGCTTTTTATATTATGTCTCAACTTTAAATTCTCGATTTGACAAGTTTATCAATAACAACCCTAACCATCTAAATTAAATGCTTTTTTAATTATAGTTTACTCCTGTAGAAGAGGGAATCGCCCACGAACATGTAGATTGTTTATGTCAATATTAAGTTATGTGAAAAACTCTTTAACACAACAAGAAAAGTTGTTTTATTTTAAAAGTTGTTTAACTATGATGATATTTTTCTTACACTAGATATTAGTCCTATCATGCATTTAAGCAGTTGTTTTTACTCTCTTTGTAATGAAAGAACGTTAAAACAATTGGCGAGCTAAATATAAGCAATGTCCCCATGATATACAATTTCTCCCCTGACCAATTTCTTGAATCTGTCATTATTTTTTTAAAATAAATATAGATACAAATTTAGCAAAGCAAGCAAAGCAGTGTGATGAAGCAATACAAATTTACGAACCTCCTTAGCAGGGAAAGAAGCTGGAGTTGAACAAATCACAAATAATGAAGTCGAAAAAACTATTTCTTTTATAAAATGAAATGTTTGTTTTGAATATTGAACTTAATCACAATCAATGCAATGAAATATCTCTTTAAAATACTTATCCTACCTCTTAAATACCTAGTAAATCTGTCTATAACTGAAAGCGTTTTTCCCAATACTAATTTTCGTTTATTCCAATATTTAAACGAGGATGTAAAAATGGCATTAACAACTTCTTACAAATAAACCTACTCAATACGTTTTCCAACAAAATATTTTTAGAAAATACTAAAAAAACAGCTCCTATCATTTTCAGTTGAAATTCGGCTTGATTAAAACCTTAGACATGACCGAAAGAAAATATATTATCTATGGTATTTCTTCTGTAAATCATCATTTTTGGACCGTTCCTTAAAATTCAACTTAAAACTCAAAAAGCAACTTAAAATTCAACAGCATTCAATCTACTTTCATCCTTTCTCTGCCAGTTCCATGCCTCACTTCCATACATCAGGTTAGGTACCAGCACTCCATTGTGGACTGCTAACTTCGCTTCTTTGGACAATTTTTTGTTAGCGCCAACTGCGTTCAGTACTCCATTAATGGAGTTACCTGCATTTACTCTTCTTTCAATATCTCTGTCAGCCTTCCCATCTCTCGTAAACATGCTTCCTAAATACACAAATTCATCCACCTGCTCCAAGTATTCCTCAGCAACAACTATATTGCACACTGTTTTCGTACTTTCTCTTTCAAACACCATTACTTTAGACTTACTTTTTGAAATGAAGTATCTCGCTGGAAAAAATAAATTATCATTTCCTATTAAATACTCTACGACATTAATACATTAGAAGACAGAGTAAAAATATCTGATTTAACTTTATTTCTTTCTCTCGACACAGTATTTAAAAGCACATTACATTGTCCATTATCGAGTACAGTGGTTTCACACATGGGAAACCAGTACTTTGGTGATATCGACATGTTTTATGTTAGCTTGGTAGAATTTCGTGGGTCATATTAAAGACCTATCCCAACCTCACTCTTGAAAATTTGGTTGGCTCTCTAAATCTGATTTATCATAAAATTTTGTTTCTTGTATTTAATTCTCGTGTTAAAATTGAACTACCTTTATTTCGTAAAAGCCCCGCGGGTGTTAAATTATTTCACATACATGTTTCTGTTTTGTTTTTACAGGTAGCATTTATGTGAAAACTGTTTCAAAGAAGGATATTTTAGGGGAATTTCTTATATGGAAATAGACATTGACCTGTTAGATATTAAAAAAGGAATGCTTCGATCACTTTGATAGAATTACCCATACAGCAAGCAAAACCGATTTTCTCTGTTAGAATGAAGAAGTCATGTTTATTTTAATCTTTCTATGATCTGTGTTTACACTCTACACCTTATATTCTTAATCTTTTTCTGACTTTTTGACAGATCTGAAGATGCAACCCGTAAAAAAACGATTCTCCTGTTCCCATTGTAGCTACTCCTGCTTTTACAAGTCAAACTTAGAACTTCACTTGCGCAACCATACTGCAGAAAAACCCTTTTCATGTGCGCATTGCAGTTATTCATGTTCTCAAAAAGGATCGTTGACGGTACACATGATGACTCACAGTGGAGAAAAACCTTTTTCATGCTACGACTGCAGTTATTCCTTTTGTCGTAGGGGAGATTTGAAAAGACACGTGCTTACGCACAGTGGAAATAAATCATGTTCATGTTCCGATTGTAATTATCCATGTTCTCTCAAGGGTAATTTGAAGATACACATGCTGAATCACAGTGGAGAAAAACCTTTTTCTTGTTTTGACTGCAATTATTCATATTCTCTCACGAGTAATTTGAAGACACACATGCTGACTAACAGTGGAGAAAAACCTTTTTCGTGTTTGGACTGCAACTATACATGTTCTCAAAAGGGATCTCTTACGTTACACAGGAGGACTCACAGTGGATAAAACCGTTGTCATGTTCCAAGTGCAATTATTTACGTTCTGTAAAGAGTAATTTAAAGAAACACTTGCTGACCCACTGTGTAGAAAAAACCTTTTTCTTGTTCCGTGTGTAATTTTTCATCTGCACAAAGGTGTAGGTAAATTTAAAAAAGCATGTACGTTCTCATATACAAAATAGCCTCGCTTGAAACTAGCCATTATTAATCCTATATCCGATGTAACTCCAATGAGTCTCCAGTATTCAAAATAAAATAAATATCTTTAATAAATGGTTCAAATTGTGGAAGCTTTTGTTTCTCAATAAATTATCCTAAATCGCATGGTGAAATACCTTTTTCCTTTAATTTGGTTCTTTTTAAAACGAAATATGAATTTCGAAAACTTATTTTAATATTTATAAAAATATATTTTTTTATCGTAATATTGCAATTTAAAATTGCACTTCTGAATTAAGTCAGCAACTGTTACTTGTTTTAATGATGAGAACTAGTTAAGATAGTTTGCAAATTATTTCGTCGAATGAAATGCTCGCGGAAAGGGTACATTTGAAAAAAAAAAGATTTTACAAATTAAAAATTAAAAACTAATGTTTATGATAATAATTTCTATTAAAATGTTTAATTCACTATTCTATTAGTATAATTAAATATATTTACTATTATTTGTGTTATTTTTGTCAGTTTTAATCCATGAATAATTTCATATTGTGAATAATATAGTGTCATCTTATGGCGGTGTTAGGCAATCTTATTATAATTGACTTTTAGCGCGTGAATATAATAAAGCTTCTATGAACGCCTTATGCAAGCAAAAGTGAAATACAAAGTTTTAAATAATCAACGTTTATATTGATGACAAAATTCATCCAAAGTGTCTGGTGTTTTGTCTATCCTCTGGGAATTGTTAACTTTTTCTTATTATAGCGACTATTTAAACATTGTACGTACAAAAAATGATGTTAAATATATGTGTAGCGGTTATGTCACCGCTCCGTCATCAAAATCATAAACCAGACGGCATGTGCTAAACAACCGAGTCAGCGGTCCTGCGGATTCGAAGTCCAGACGCTACTCCAACCCGTGCCAGACGAGAACAAAGGAATCGGCAGCTATATAAGCGGTAGAGGACCTAAGTACATCAGTCAGTCATCATCGGCCTTCATACCACATCACTCCAGTCAACACGAGTGACAACTGGGGGGCCTTGTGCCCCTCCGCAAGGACACATACCCGGCTTCGCCCGTACCATCATGGACTCTACCGGGACATCAACCTAGCGCCTTGTCCGGATCGTCGTCCCTGGCAAGCGCTCCTCGGATTACAAGCGCCCTGGTCCCAGCGTCTCTGACCAGCGCTTCTTCCACGCATCATGACCACCACGAGGACACGCAGCATCCTCACTGGTCACACCGCGCCCGTTCAACCGCCTACAAGGTCCACCGTACCTTTGGCCATCTCGTCAGCACTGGAGTGCCTGAAGACCTACGTTCTTCGCCAGTACCTGACCTTCATCGAGTCCCGGTCACTAGCGCCCGGCGTCGACTCACTGACCCGCGCTTGACCACCACATCATCGCAGCAACCGGAGTATTCAACATCTGTTCTACATCATCTCCTCGTCTCGGCAACTGACTCAATAAACACAATGACCTTCACCAATGTATTATGCTGACTCTTAATAAACACTGCAACAACAACATCCATATCTTACATTGTCTCACTACCAATTCCCATAGTGGTGACCCCGACGTGATCTGTTCTGCAGCCCGACGTGATCCTGCAGCCCGACATGATCCTGCAGCCCGACATGATCCTACAGCCCGACATGATTCTGCAGCCCGACGAAATTTGCAGCCCGACGTGACGTGTTACCTCGACTCACCGGTAACCCCGCCTCGATCTGCATCTCGCCCGTTATCTGCAGCCGACGTGATCTGTTCTGCAGCCCGACGTGATCTGATCTGCAGCCCGCCGTGATCTGCAGCCCGACATGATCCTGCAGCCCGACGTGATCTGATCTGCAGCTCGACGTGATCTGCAACTGGACGTGACGTGTTACCTCGACTCACCGGTAACCACGTCTCGAAAATGGGTGATTGGTAGAGACACCACGGAGCAGCAAGCACCATCTTCTTCTTCTTCCTAGCACTATCCCAACTCATTGCCTAGGTGGGCTGTTGGGGTCGGCTCTTCTCGTTCTCAGGTTATAGCTTCTTCGGTTCTGAGTGTCGCTTTCATCTAGGCCGTTTCTTTGTAGGATTTTGGAGCATTGGGTCATCCAGGAGTTCTTTGGTCTACCTCTGGATGACTGTCTTTGAAGCTCTATAGACATTGCCTGCTTCACTGTGTGGTCTGGTGGTCTCCGTCTTATGTGCCCATACCATCTTAACTGTCGTTCCTCTAGCTTACTGTTTATGTCAGTGACACCCAGGCTACCACGAATGCGTGAGCTTTTAATTTTATCTTTTAATGATACTCCTGCCGTCCATCTAAGCATTCGCATTTCTGCTGATTCGAGTTGCCTAGAGTAGGAGTTGTACATAGTCCAACATTCGGAGCCATACATTATCGCGGGTCTAACAATAGACTGGTATGTCTTTCCTTTAAGTTTTATTGGCATTTTCGTGTCGCACAAAATTCCTGTTACGGATCTAAATTTCATCCATCCCACTCCTATCCTATGGTTGACATCCGCTGCACATCCTCCGTCTCTGTGGATGAGTGAGCCCAGATACTTAAATGAGTCACAGTTGGCTAATGTTACTCCATCCAATTGCATCGAAGGAGTTACAGCATTTGGGTCTTCAAATGGTAAATACAGATATTCCGTCTTTTTCCTGCTAATTTTTAGTCCATTATCCTCCAGGATCTTTCTCCACCTTTCCAGGCTATTTTGTAGATCACAATGATTTTCTTCTATCAGTACTACATCATCTGCAAAAAGCATAGTCTTGAGAATACTGTTCATTTCTTGACTTGTTAGGTAATTCATGACCATTATGAATAGCAATGGGCTGAGGACAGATCCTTGGTGTACCCCCACTTTAATTGGAAATGTTGGTGACATCCCTGATGTGCATCTTACTTGTGTTTCTACGTCTGTATACATATCTTGTATGGAGAGCACATATCCTTCTGGTACGTTATGAGATCTCAATGCCGCCAATATCAGGCTTCGGGGTACCCTGTCAAATGCTTTTTCCAAGTCTATAAATACCATGTGTAAATCTTTTTTTGCATCTCGATATTTTTCAACTATGATTCTGACTGTTTGAATAGCATCTATTGTTGATTTCCCCGATACAAAGCCGCATTGATCGTCGTGTATTTTTACAATATTCCTAATTCGTGTGTTTATAATCCTCTCATATATTTTCATGGTGTGAGACATAAGCTTTATCCCTCTATAATTGTCGCACTTCCTAGAGTCTCCCTTATTTTTGTAAAATGGAAGAAGATAGCTTTTCCTAAAGCTTTCTGGCATTGGTTCTCCGGTCAGTACTTTATTATACAGGTTGCACAGCCATTTATGTCCCACTTCCCCACACTCTTTCCATAATTCGGCTGGAATATTGTCTGGCCCCACTGCTTTCCCCTTTTTCATTTGTGATATGGCTACTTTAACTTCTGTCGGAGTGATTTCTTCAACTGGCCCCAGCACTGGTTTCTCTGACACATGAATTGTTCTTGGAAATTCTTCGTTCAGTAATGTAGAATAATAATCTTTCCATCTTTCATATATTTTGATTTCGTCTGTGATCAACTCACCGTCAGTGTTTTCTATGTATTTGGGTGTTCTAATAGATTTGGCCCTTTCTCTCCTGTGTGCTGCGATTTTGTATATTCTTTGCACTCCGTTGGGTGTTTCTAGGTCATCATACAGCTCTCTCAATGCCTCATGTTGTGCACAGGCAACTATTTTCTTTACTGTCTTTTTGATTTGCTTATACACTATCCGGAGTTGCTCTTTCTCGTTATCGCACTTACATTGTGACCAGTTTCTGAAAGCAGTTTTCTTCTCTTTTACACATTTTTGCACCTCGTTTGTCCACCACCATGATTCCTTCTTTATTTTCAGTTTACCTTTGGAGACTCCCAGATGTTGTTTGGCTTCCTGTAAACATACCTGTTCAAATGCTTTCCACATTTCAGTTGGGTTTTGTGTCTCTTCATTTTGGAGATTTTCAAGCATCCAGTTTTGGAGTTTTGACGTTAATTGTTTTCCGTTTTCTTTTGAGATATTGAACCACTTAATTTTGGTTGTTGGTTTTATCTTGTCCTTGTACAATTTATGTCTAGTTAAATGTAATTCCAGCAATAGTAGGCGATGTTGTGTTGCAAGGGGTTCACCAGGGATAACTTTACAGTCTCTGAGCATTTTTCTCATTTCGTTTCTAAATAACCAATAATCTATTTGTGTTGCAGCATTTCCACTTTTGTAGGTTATGAGATGTTCTGGTTTCTTTTGGTAGAATGTGTCTGTGGTGCAGCAAGCACCATACCAACTCGTAAAAGGAAAAAAACGGTTACCATAGACCGTATGAAACCGCATACATTATCAAGGAAGAGAAATCAGCTATGATACCTTCAACTACACCATCAGCTGTTTCAGACCCAGATAAAAACACAACGATAATAACGAATCAAGAATCAAGTTCAAGGATGACGAGAAGCGGAAGGAGACTCAGATTTCCAGAAAAATTTCAAACATAATAATAACATACCTTGACAATCATCTATTAAAACACAATACAGAAATATTGTTATGAATAACAATATGATTGCATAAGTGAAACCCGAAACAAACGAGAGTGATAAATTATAAAACAAATCGCTGACCAACACAATGACAGTTCATTCAACCAGCAATACGACACACTCAACATAAACAAACAGTGGAATAACTAAATAACCCACGCAGCTATTTCAAACAAAGCGCAAAAGTAGAGCACACACAAGATGATTCCGTCAGCAAAATTTTAAATTGAAGAATAAAATTATTTCAAACAATCGTACTATAGAAGAAACTACAAGTCGACAAATTCTACAGTTGACAACCAGTGCACCTTCACTATGGGCGACTCTCAGCAGAAAGGAAGCATTACAGAAGTCAAGCACTGGAGGAATTGAGTTTCAGCGGCGGACCAGCTCAAGGGTGTTCCAGAACCTTCCCTACCGAATCGTGAGGTTCCACCTCACTGGGGGCGGACCCTGTAGCGGTTATGTCACCGCTCCGTCATCAAAATCATAAACCAGACGGCATGTGCTAAACAACCGAGTCAGCGGTCCTGCGGATTAGAAGTCCAGACGCTACTCCAACCCGTGCCAGACGAGAACAAAGGAATCGGCAGCTATATAAGCGGTAGAGGACCTAAGTACATCAGTCTCGGCCTTCATACCACATCACTCCAGTCAACACGAGTGACAACTGGGGGGCCTTGCGCCCCTCCGCAAGGACACATACCCGGCTTCGCCCGTACCATCATGGACTCTACCGGGACATCAACCTAGCGCCTTGTCCGGATCGTCGTCCCTGGCAAGCGCTCCTCGGATTACAAGCGCCCTGGTCCCAGCGTCTCTGACCAGCGCTTCTTCCACGCATCATGACCACCACGAGGACACGCAGCATCCTCACTGGTCACACCGCGCCCGTTCAACCGCCTACAAGGTCCACCGTACCTTTGGCCATCTCGTCAGCACTGGAGTGCCTGAAGACCTACGTTCTTCGCCAGTACCTGACCTTCATCGAGTCCCGGTCACTAGCGCCCGGCGTCGACTCACTGACCCGCGCTTGACCACCACATCATCGCAGCAACCGGAGTATTCAACATCTGTCCTACATCATCTCCTCGTCTCGGCAACTGACTCAATAAACACAATGACCTTCACCAATGTATTATGCTGACTCTCAATAAATACAACAACAACAACATCCTTATCTTTCATTGTCTCACTACCAATTCCCATATATGTATAGCAAATTGTATTTCTTTTTCTTAGTCCTCCTCACTTCTCTCTTAGGTGATCTGTGCTGAGGCGGACTAAAGTTATTCATTTCTGTTTTATTAGTTTTTTATGTCGTTGTTTTGTTCAGACTTTTTTCATTAATCTCTTTAAGCCAAATTTTTATTCTTGATTTGTAATCATTTAAATTTTCTATTCATTTTTTGTCAGGGGAGGATGTTGTGGAGTTTCTTCGCAAAATAAATATCATTTTTTTGCCGAATGTGGTTTTATGACATGAAATATTTTTTATGTCATTGTTATTTTACCTTGTTTGATGAACACGCGGTACTGTAGAGGATTCAGTATTTTTGAAAAGTTTCAAAAAAATTTTTTCGTCGCTCTAGTTCGTTTTTATCTAACAGACCGAAACCTAAATCGGGAGAAATAGCCCCTCAAAGTTTTTTTTACGAAAAACGCATATAAAATGAAATTAGCTAAATTGTAAGCTTACTAAAATGATAAAAAAATATTATTTTTAAATAAAATTCATTCCAAATGTTTAAAATTACGCAGAAAACTACGTTTTTAATATGGATGTAGGACAAAGTGACGAAATCTTGTGTGTTAAAGTTGTATATTGGATAAAGGAGACTGGATGTTGGACAAAAGCGCGCACTCTTGCGTGACTTTTGCTTAATCAAACGTCTTTGGTATTAAAGAAAGATCGGAAAGCATTTCAAAATAATATTATAAATACACTCAATATAGGTCGGTCATTGAACGATGATACTTACATGATTTACGTTCAATAGTATTAACTTATTAGTTATATTTTGGAGGCGAGACCGAAAAAATTCAGATGTGATTCTGAAATAATTTTATGTGATATTTTTTCAAATGATTAATTTCTTGATTGGGAATCAAATGTTAAGACTGAGCTTTATTCAATAATAAAGTCGTTAAATCATAATAGAAAACTTACCTTTTCAGACAATTACGTCAATTTATTGGGCGATTTATTGCATTTGTTATTGTTGATTGACGAGCAGCAGCCAGTGAATGCAATTAGTGTATCAAGTAGGTCATCAATCGTTAACTAGATCTAACTTAAGGCTGTGTATTCATTAATATTGTAAAACGCCTTAAAGGTTATTTTACACTTAAACGACGCCATAGAAATTTTGAAATTTTATTATTTTTATCATATTATAATAAATCAGAGCTTTAAAAATAGTAAGATAATTCAAAGGATCTGGAAACACAATAGATACCTACAAGTTCTTAAGAAATGTGTAAAACAATAGACGACGAGTCCTTTTTAAAAATGATTTGACATTGGAACACATGGGGTAGGATGTATATCTATTACAACAAAAAGACTTCGTAAACTCTCCCACATATTCTGCTCTCTTAGATCCATCTTAGACCTAACGAGTCTAAAAAGCGTATATTTTTCCCTTTTTCAATCGATAGCAGCATATGGTATTCTGGGATGGGGTGGCTGTGCAGAATCCGTCATTAATCCAATAATTACAGTACAAAAACTAGTCCTCAGAATTATATTTAAATGTCATCCTACCTATCCCTCCAAAATACTATTTACTAAAATTAGGGTCTTAGATATTCGCCAGCTATTCATTAAGACAAGCTTATGCTACATAAGAAAAAATGACTTGTTAGTGGCTCCTCAACACCAAGTAAACACCCGCTTTTCATCAAATCTGGGATGCGTGGTCCCAAAAACTAGAACCACATTCGCTCAACGACAATTCTGGTACATCGCCCCTAAAATATACAACGCGTTGGACAGGGACATAAAATCTACTAATACTATATCCCTTTTTATTATACGTGTCCAAAACTGGATATTTGAAAGGGGACGAACCTTTTTTAAAGAATACATGAGTTCCTAACTTCTAAACCATTATAATAAAATTAACCATGTATCTGTATATGTATGTATATATGTGAATACACATTACGTTTGTGTGTGTTCATATATAGATGCATATGAATGTATTTATATATGCATTTATGTATGTCTGTGTATGTACATATATATATGTAGGTGTATATATATATATATATTTATATATATTAAAAAAAAAAAAACATATTTGAGTACATATCCTTAGCCGTAGCTCAAACGTGGATTTACACAAAAATTGCCGATAATATCTATACACCTATGTTACCATAACACGCACATGCAAATCGCTCATCAAGATATAACTTATCCCTACTTTCTTACCAAATAGTACTTTCTTTGATTTTATATTGTATTTGTATTCTTTTTTTAGAAATACACTTGTACTTAATGTACTTGTATTTTTACTACATTTTTAATTCTATTTTAATTACACAAATGTACTTGTATTTTTTCTTTTTATTTATTCTTTATTTTTTTTTTGATACATGCTCCTTGTATTATTTTTAATTCAATAATATGTATTCTCTTTGATATACTTTTTATATTATTTTAAATTTTTCTGTTTTCCACACCTATTTTTTATATTCATATATCTTAAACTTATGTAGATATTTTGCATTATTTTTAATTCCTTTATACTTCATACTTGTTTTAGATGTATAAATTATTTTATTTTATTTTTATATTTTTCTGTTTTCATTCAACTTATTTTTAATTTGTATTATTATACTTAACATAAAATTGACCACTACAACACGGGCATGTGCCTAGCGTGGTGGCCAAAAATTTACCCGTTTACTGTAATGTATAAACTTTACTGAATAAAGAACATAAAAAAAAAAATTACACAATAAAGACTAACTTGTAAAAAGAGGTCATAAAACCTTCTAACCACATTAAGCTCCGTTACAAGTGTTCCAGTGTTTGGGATACCGGCGAACCATTGTGTATTACCATTCAGTTGGGCATGGGTTACAAAAGTGGCTGAATGAAGGGATTGGAAACAGAGGTAGGTAAATAAACAAAATGTAAAGAATAAATGTTAAAAAAAATACGTTTTTATTGACATTCTATTAGTTCTGCGATAAATACTTATTTTTCCAAATCATAATTCTTGAACAAAAAAAAGGAACAGGTAAGAAACAAACGAACCGATGACAAATATTAGGTACTAAATGTACAAAATAATAAAAACCTTTCATTGTCATTCTATTACGTTTTTGATAATAACTGTCTTCTTTTAAACATCACAAGTACAATCTGTCATAAATAATTATATAGGTATTGTATCATTTAAACAAACAATCCTTTTTACTTTTTCAATTCTGTAACAAACAAAAACACAACTTTTCACTTCTTAAATAATTGAAAACTTATTCTGATGGGCTTAAATTTAAATTAAATTTAACACATTTTTATATTTAAAAAAATCATTGCTTATAATATACCTTTACTGTTATTTTATGTACATGATTATGAAACATTAAATAGCTTATAATACGATAAGTGAGATTCCCTAACTATAATGAGAATTATAACTAACCATCACGCCGTTGCTCCTCAGGAGTGGGCAGAGTGGATGGATCGCCAAGCAACTGTGTTTTGGCCCCCAATCCTTGCTCCATCCATATTCGAACATCATCTCAGATACTCTTTCATTATTACAACTTTTAACATGATCCACTATAAGTGTTTATTTTTGCGTCATACATTCCCCTGACACTGCACTGATACTGTTCCCAACTATTCAAGCACCCCTTTCCTTATATTTATCCTTTCGTCGGCAATGCATTCCTTTTGGAAGTCTTCGTAATATATTTTACTGTACATACGCCTCAGGGATCTCATTTTCAATGTGTTCAGTTTAATTTCTTCCTACTCTCAGTAACATGCTTCACTGTTTGTGATTTATTTCAATTAATTGATTGACTGCGCGATTAAAACAGCAACGACATTTTGTTATTTCAATTTTTGATACGAAAGTGCAGTACAAAGAGTGCAGGGGACGATGTAAGGGTAGTGAATTAGATTAAGAAAAGGACCCTTAGATGGTTTGGGCATGTAGAGCGAATGAGCGAAGAAAGGAGTATAAAGAGGACATATGATGCAAATACGAATGGTAGCAGAAGTCGGGGACGCCCGAGGAAGATACGATCAAGGGAATCAGATACTCGAGTCGAGGCCATGTCAAGAGTCAGAATACTAGAAGAGTATGTATGAGACGATGTATGAATGTGAATAAAGCAAGGAGTGTGTGCCAAGACCGAGTAGTTTGGCTGTCTGTCCTCTCTGCCTACCCTTGCGGGGAAACGGCGTGATTTTTAGTCGGTTAGTTTTTTTTTTTTTTTTTTACAGAAATACCGCACAAGAGTCCCAACTGCTCCCGTCTGGAGCCAGTGAGACTATGGCATCCCCAATTGGGGTATGTTGTGAGGCTAAAGGTATTGGAGAGGGGAAGGAGATGGGAAAGAGGAAGATGGGGAAGTACCTGGCTATTCAGATCTGGTCACCAAACACGGCTAAAGCCATTTCAAGCAACGTTTCAATTCTGAATGGTGGTCTTACACCAGGGCGATACTGAGAGTATCTTCCACTCTGGAACGTGCCGCAAATATACTATATATTATTTTAAATTAATTAATTGTGAAATAACACAAATTAATTAAATAAAATTTATTTGCGCACGCCGGGTTCGAACCCGCGACCTTCGGATCTGTAGTCAAAAGCGTATACCACTAGACCACGCCGGCCGTCAATACGATAGTTAGTACGATATTTAACCATAATGTAGAACTTGGCAAGTATTATAAAATGTTATGCACAAAACATTCGAAATACACAATGTTATTATGACCACCCTGTATGGAGCTGTAACGGGCGATAAGTTGAAACAATTTGCTGATAAAATAATGAAATACTATTTACCTGTTGCATTTTCAATGTAATTTTTTATCGTTTTCTACAGCGAACCTATTTAGGCACTGTGTGTTGAAATCTTCCGGAAAACCAATAAAAATAACTTAGTAAATAGCAAAATGACATGTGAAGACATTGGGCGCTAACGAACGAATGTATGGTATAACATCGTGGTCTTACCGCTGTGCTGCCATTGGCTGTTTGGTCTATTAGAGTAATACGCCCGTAACGGAGAGTTTGAATTACAGGCTAAGATATGGCTTGGATGTTGGATACATTTATATGAAATGTAACATAACGGCCGGTTTAAATATCAGAGGTCCTTTTGGCCAACGTGTGGATGTTGGATAAACACGCTCGGAACGTTGTTTAATTTTGGTGGACAAGACAAACTGCGTTTGGAAAACAAATTTAATTTTTTTTTCTGTTTTATCTTATAAATAAATACTTTCTGAGAACATCTGCATACTATATTCGCCAAAAATGGTCTGTTGGACAATAACGAACTAGAGCGTAATCGGTAATATGTGTTATCATGGTAATATGTATTATCTAAATAGTATAAAACAAAGCCGTTATCCACGTCTGTCTGTGCGTGTAGTTCTCCTAAACTATGCAACCGAGTTAGAAAGGGTGTTCACTATCGTTTAGAGAATTTCTTCTGGTAGGTTTATATATAATAAATGGATATTAAATTAATTGAAACAAGAGAAATGTCGAGTAACGCCGAATATACGTTTAAAAGTAAATGTACCAATTCCGGGAGCATTTCACTCTTCCGAATTGTCAATTGAGAAGTGCAATTTCATAGTTATTAAAACATTTATTATTAAAAAAACACAAGGCACAACATGAGCCATTTACATAGGTTTAAAGTAGAAAATGTGAGAAAATATCAAAATACAAAAACAAGAGAAAAAAATGTTAAAAACACTTATTAATGAAATATAATAAATTATTTTCCATTGATGTACAAACCCAAAAATAAAAGTTGCTATCAAATTACTGTTGTCTTAAGTAGCTTAGCTATCTTTTTAATAACTGTGAACAATAATTAATATGAAAGAAAAAATAATATTCATGTTAGAACTATTAGGTTTTTTTTAATAAGTTTTAAAAGGAAAGTTTGTACATGAAGTAAGTATTTACAAGTATAAATTCAAAGTTAGTTCCTGAAAAGCGCTTTCTATTCTGCGGCGGTGTGTAGTTATTTTCTTCATATTTTTGTTTAAATATAACATTGTTTTTATAAAGTTTTTGTAAATTGTAGACTTGAAAGACTTTTTAATATTTCTTCAGTCTCTTTTTGGGCTATGCTGAGCCGTTCTGTGCGAATGCTCAAGACAGACCCCCAACCAGCTATCCCGTACTCTATAAGTGATTGACACAAAGCGTAGAATACATTTGAAATACCGTTTCTGTTGAGGATATTACAGATGTTTCCAAAGAAGTATATGTACCAGGATAGTTTTTTGTAATAACTTCAACGTGCGTGTTCAATCGGAGATTATCATCAATTACATTCCAAAATATTTGATGCTTTTGGAGTGTGCTATAGTGGGAAAGAGGCATGAGAAACCTTGATTATGATAATAGATTCCTTTGCACAAATGTAATTTGAGATTGATGTCATCCGACCGCTGTTCTCTGTCTGTTACTGAAAATGTCTGATGTTGTTTTACAGACATTAAGTAGGAGGGAATGTATTTTGATCCACAATCGCAGGCGACCTAATAATTATCAATTATCTTTTGTTTAATAAAATTATTGTTTAGTCAGCAAAACAAAAGATTTTTCCTCTCGTTCTTAGCTAACAGATATCACTGATTACTTTCTGTACTCCGTAGTTGAAGAGGTGAGTTGAGCTTTCTCGGTTGTACGCTTGTAATGTAGCATTTTCGAAAGTTACGACTTGTATTTGACATACCAATTCTCACAAATACTATTCTTTTTCCGATATTTTCTTATTATCTTCCAAGAAGAAGTGTTTTTTTTCAGTAATTTCTCAAATATTTTAAAAATCGTATAGAGTATGTTTATAAGTCGATAGTAATTTGTCATTTTTACATCCTTGTTTAAATATTGCTATAAAAAAGGTATTTTTGAGAGTTGTGGGGAATACAATTTAAGTTATGGACAGATTGATTAGGTTTGTTAGAGGTTGATAAGTTCTTTACTTGGATATTTTATTGCACTGGACGTGATTAAATATGTTTTATTGTATCTAAACGTATGTAAAACTTATGGATATCGAAAAATATCTTGTGTAAGTGATCTCATTTTCTCATGAAGTTTATAACATTCTGTGTGATCCATGGATTAAGGTGTACATTTTTAAGTGAGATTTTATTGACGATTTTAATGGTTTCCATTTTCGAATTCCATGCTTCATTTATATCGTCCATAGTAGGCATTTTTTTAATCAAATTGGTACATAGTAGATGAGGAATAGTGGCATTCCACGTCCAGTGGCAAAGTGAGATCTAAGATTCATAATCGCTAGTTTAGAGAAAGGTTTTCTGTGAAGGAGTCCAAAAGGTACACTTTCGTGAAGATAAACACTTAAACACGAAACAATACAGTTATTTCCACTGTGAGTCAGCATATGTCTATACATATTTACTTTTATAGAACGTGTCTAGTTACAGTCGGGACATGAAAAAGGTTTTTCTACACAGTGAGTCATCTTGTGTAACTTCAAAGATACCTTTTGAAAAGATGAATAATTACAGTCAGAGCATGAAAAAGGTTTTTCTCCACTATGAGTCATCGTGTGTCTCGTCAAATTACCTTTTAGAAAACATGAATAACAACAGTCAGAGCATAAAAAGATTTTTCTCCACTGTGAGTCATCATGTGTAACTTCGAAGATCGCTTTTCAGAACATGAATAACTAGTCAGGGCATGAAAAAGGTTTTTCTCCACTGTGAGTCATCATGTGTCTCGTCAATTTCCTTTTTACAGAACATGAATAACTACAGTCAGAGCACGAAAAAGGTTTTTCTCCACTGTGATTCACCGTGTGTAACTTCAAAGATCGCTTTTCAGAACATGAATAACCACAGTCAAGGCATGAAAAATGTTTTTCTCTACTATGAGTCATCATGTGTCTCGTCAAACTACCTTTAACAGAACATGAATAACTACAGTCAGAGCATGAAAAAGGTTTTTCTCCACTATGAGTCATCATGTGTCGCGTCAATTTATCTTTTACAGAACATGAATAAGTACAGTCAGAGCACGAAAAAGGTTTTTCTCCACTATGAGTCATCATGTGTCTCGTCAATTTACTTTTTACAGAACATGAATAACTACAGTCAGAGCACGAAAAAGGTTTTTCTCCACTGTGATTCATCGTGTGTAACTTCAAAGATCGCTTTTCAGAACATGAATAACTACAGTCAAGGCATGAAAAAGGTTTTTCTCTACTATGAGTCATCATGTGTCTCGTCAAACTACGTTTAACAGAACATGAATAACTACAGTCAGAGCATGAAAAAGGTTTTTCTCCACTATGATTCATCATGTGTCGCGTCAATTTATCTTTTACAGAACATGAATAACTACAGTCAGAGCACGAAAAAGGTTTTTCTCCACTATGAGTCATCATGTGTCTCGTCAAACTACCTTTTACAGAACATGAATAACTACAGTCATTGCATGAAAAAGGTTTTTCTCCACTATGAGTCATCATGTGTAACTTCAAAGATCTCTTTTGAGAACATGAATAACTGCAATGGGCACAAAAAAATGGTTTTTCTCCAGAATGGATGCGCAAGTGAAGTCCTAAGTTTGACTTGTAAAAGCAGGAGTAGTTACAATGGGAACAGGAGAATCGTTGTTTTACGGGTTGCATCTTCAGTCCTGTCAATAAATCAGAAAAAAATTAGGAATATAACGTTTTTAGTGTAAACAAAGTTAAATCATATAACATTAAAATAAATAAAATGCACGAATTCTTCATTGTAACAGAGGAAATCCGTTTTACCTGTTGTCTGGGTAATTCTATCAAAGTGACCTAAGCATTCCTTTTTAATATCTGGCAGGTCAATTTCAATTTCCATATATGGAATTCCCCCACCATATTCTCCTTGTTGTTCTAGTTCTGCCTTGTTTGAAACATTTTTCACATTAATGCTACCTGTAAAAACAAAAAATCAATTTGTATGTGATATATTTATGCATTAATTTTAATCCCGCGGGGATTTTTACGGGGAACTCAAATTTTAAAATGAGAATTAATTTTGAAAATGAGAAAGATAAAATTGCAAGAGACAAAAAATTCATCAGTCAGATTGACAAAGAAGGTCTATAACATAACCCAAGAAATTCACTAAGCTAACATAAAACATTTATTTATAGAAATACAAACGGCACGACATGTGCCATAAACATAAATATAAAAATATAGTAAAAAGTATAAGGAAGTAAAGTACTTAAAGCTAAAAGGTACAAAATATACAGCATATAAAGTTTATGGATAAAATATAATGTTAAGTATAAAGTGTTAAGTATAAGTATAATTTACGGTGTTAAGTGTAATGTTTAATATAAAGTTAAGTTAATTATAAAGAATAAATAATATAAAAACCAAGTACCAAAGGTAAAACATGTCAGTATCACCCATGTATTAGTTTCCCATGTGTGAAACCGCTGTACCGGAAATTGGACAATGTAGTTGCGCTTATACATACTGTGTCGAGTATTGTGTTGTGATGTCATTAGCGAAAAGCAATACCTCGACATCGTCAAAGCAATTTGTCATATCGTTGATGAAAATGAGGAATAAAACCGGACCAATGTAAGTTTATATCCCTATCTAGAATAATGTCAAAGCGCATGAGACTATTCATGCGCTTTGACATCGCATTATTCTAGACAGGGATATAGACTTACATTGGTGTAAGATAAGAATAAAAAATTCCTCCGCTGCTCATCTAAACAGGGAATTCCTGCATCAAGATGAGCAGCTTTACAATTATATTCAATCAAATAAGTTAAGTACATAACAAATACATAGATGGTTTACAAAGAATATTTCTTATTTTGATTGTTCCATTGTAGATGGCCAATTATCAGCCGAGATATTTGATAATGTCTACACTTTCTAAAGGTTGACAATTACACTCCTGCGTAAAACCGTGTTTTTTTCAGGAACGGTCCAAAGATGGCTGATTTACAGAAGAAATGCTAAAAGTAATATATTTTGTTTTGGTCATGTTTAACGTTAACAGGTGTTAATCAAGCTAAATTTCGACTGCACTCAATCCCGCCTTGCACTTAGCATAAGTTTTATCCCACGCATCACCAGTAAATACCAAAACAGTGTCATCTGCAAACACAACTGAAGTACCCGAAAACGGCAGCTTTCAAATAATAATAATATATATCATTATTTAAGAAAGTTTGCACATTACAACTATAAATGCAAATTTTGATGTATATTGTACATTGATTTGTAACTTTTTTCTAAGGTTATAAAATTAACAGAAAAATACAAAAATAATATGATGAAGGTAAAAAGTAAATAAAAGTACAGTTAGTTGAGGTTTCTCAAATACCGCGACACTAGGCTAGCCTGTGTTGAGGATACCCATACTTGTATTAGGATGTATACGCTCCATAGAGTGGTGACTTCAATCGTAAAGGCACCGGTAAAGGCCCTATTCTTATTTATATATATATTGTCCTCTTCTTATATATATATTTTTATTTTTTATTTTTTTTTTATTATTTTTTTTTTTTATTAACAAAATTTATGATACATATACAATTCACGTACATACATAGTAATATAGAATGAAGTGTAATAATAATATTTTTTATCCAAGTTTATACATTATCTTTTATTTTTTTGTGAATCACATTGTTTTATAATGTCTGTAAGAGTGTTGTAGAGTCATGTCGCAAAGTATTTAAAGTTTCGTTGACCAAACGCAGTATGCGCTATCGGTGTTTGTAGTAAGTTTTTGTTGTTGCTTCGAGTACATCGTGTATTTGAACTTTTTTGGTAGTAATTATTTATGTTTGTGTACAGATAATTTAGGATGAAACTATGAACAGAAAATTTTTTGAATAGATGATTACGTACTCTCAAACAAGAAATAATGCGAAATAGATAGCATGAAACTAAGAAGAATAAGACAGAAACTACGCGAGCAAATTTTAACCGAGGAAAGAGAAACAGAAATTCTTTCACTATCTTTCTATGGAAGGAAAGACAAGACGGCTAAAACTGTTTTAAAAAGATCGAAGGGGCTTAGAGTGATTGTACAAGAGGAACATATTTCGATTATAAAATAACCAGGTACTGTTTATGTTGGGTGAGGGGTTCCAACATCGGGCAGTGCAAGAAATATTGAAAGAACTATCCACAGCTTTTTAACGAAAGAAAAGATATCACTAGAGGGTTTAATGGCTGTTGGCTGTGAAGGAACAAACACAAATACAGGGATAGTTTGAGGCGTAATTTGTCTTTTGGAAAACAGACTATCTCGACCAATGCAATGGATAATTTGTCTCTTACGCGCCAATGAGTTACCATTGAGGCAATTGTTTACCTATTTGGATGGCCCTACTGCAGGACCTAAATTATTTGCATGTCAAATTGGTAAAGCATTAGAGATATGCGAGACACTGCCGTTGGCAAACTTTGAGAAGATAGAAGGTGAACTACCTTCACAAATATCCACAGATCTCAGTACAGACCAGAAATATTTAAAAGAAATGACTACTGCTGTTGTAAGTGGATCCTGCTCTCCTGATTTATTACAGAGAAGCCCAGGTAAACTACCCCATGACCGCTGGTTGACAAGAGCAAATCGCATACTGAATTTGTATATTTCTACAGAAAATCCTGCAAAGATGGTTCAAATCATTTATGAAAGCTCATTAACAGCACTAGATATTTGTCCAACGAGTTGTTAGCGATAGTGGATTCTGTTATAATTCGAAATAGTTACTTTGCTCATCCAGAAAACTTGTTGTTGAGTATGATAACAGATTCACGTAAGCACATTAGAGAACTCGCCTCAAGACGCATTTTAAAGGCTCGTCAAGTTAATAAAAATTCTGTTTCGCGCATGTTTGCGGTGCCAAAAGTGGACTTAAATGCATGTTCTTACATAGACATGATTGACTGGCAACAAAATATATACGAACCCCCAATACTGATGAATATTTCCGATGAGCAGTTACAAGATCTTATTGAAAATGGAGAAGATACAGTGTTAGAGTTTATGGACTGCCTTGCCACACCCAGGCTGTGGGAAGATCTGTAAAAGTTGTGACAGAAGCAGCTCTAAGTGAATTCGACAAGATAAGACGAGAGGGATTCATAAAATCTAAATAAGCATCTCGAAAACTCATGCCAAAGTTTGAACCGAAAAGGGATTTTGCTATAAAAAATTATGTTGTTCATACCAA